>NC_088385.1:82885000-83530000 GCF_037993035.2 Macaca fascicularis | reverse complement strand
TTAGGGTTAGGCACCATAAAGATGTGACTGGAAGCACCTATAGTGAGTGCAGGACTTACACATAGCTTACCATTTGCTTGTGGGATGCTCCAACCTGCTGATTGGTACTTTGAAGTCTACAGTTAAGGGTGAAATTAAATCCCTTAAATTTATTTTTCTTGTTTTATAATGATTTTCTTGGTTATCAAAATAACATATTTTCATCACAGTAAATGTACAAAATACAGAAAATTGCAAAGAAGAAAATAAAATTCCTACTGCCCTCAACACCATTAACATTTTCCTATATATCTTGTCTTTTTTTTTTTTTTTTTTTTTGAGATAGGGTCTCACCCGATGCCCTGGCTGGAGTGCAGTGAAGAAATCTTGGCTTACTGCAGCCTTGATTTCCTGGTGATCCACCCACCTCAGCCTCTCGAGTAGCTGGGACTATAGGCATGTGCCACCACTCCCGGTTAACTTTAGCATTTTTTGTAGAGACAGGGTTTTGCCATGTAACCCAGGCTGGTCTCAAACTACTGGGCTCAAGCAATTTGCCCGCCTCCGCCTCCCAAAGTGCTGAGATTACAGGTGTGAGCCACCATGCCCGACCTTTCATTCTTTTTTCTAGGCATCTGTAAATATAGAGTTTCCTTCACAAAATTGGGATTGCAGCATATATAGTTATTTTTATACTACTTTAAATGTATTATATGCTTATATTTTATATATATTATTTTATATTTTTCTGGTTTTTAAAGTTATAATCATATCCCAAAATATTCCAGTGCCATTAAGTGCAAAATGATTTTTAATCAGCTAATAATGTATCTTAATCATCCTTCTATTGTTGAGCATTCAGGAGGTTTACTATTTTTCTCTATTTTAAAGTGATGCTTTGGTGAACATCCTTATTCAAAAATAGCTTATGGACATCTTATTTTCTTAGAACAGATTCCTATAAGTGGAATTATTGGAATCAAGGGTGTGAACTTTTAAAGAACTCTCTAAGCCAAGTAGCTCTCAAGAAGACTGCTTCAATTTAACTTCCATTAGAATGTTTAAGAGCACCCATTTCCCTGCACCCTAGAAAGTACTGGGTGTTAACAATTAAAAATTGTTATAGAAGACACTGAAGTCATATAAGTAGAATAGGATAGTTCCTCATACAATTTGCCTTCCATACTGGAAAAGACAATAGTGAAGCATATCAGTCTAAATATAAATGGACTATAATAGCACAGTATTATGTGATTAAATTTAAATTCAGACAAAAGATCTATTTTATCTTTTAGAAAACTCAGATACAGAACAATATAGAGTGTTAATTTAAATCACACTTAAATGAAAGTATCTTGCAACAGTTACTTGAACAAAGATTTTTTAAAGTAGTTCAGGCCAGGTGTGGTGGCTCATGCCTGTAATCCCAGCCCTTTGGGAGGCCGAGGTGGTTGGATCACGAGGTCAGGAGTTCGAGACCAGCATGACCAACATGGTGAAACCCCGTCTCTACTGAAAATACAAAAACTAGCCGGGTGCGGTGACACGTGCCTGTAATCCCAGCTACTCAAGAGGCTGAGGCAGCAGAATCTCTTGAAGCCGGAAAGCGGAGGTCACAGTGAGCTGAGATCGTACCATTACACTCTAGCCTGGGTGACAGAACGAGACTCCGTCTAGGATTAAAAAAAAAAAAGTAGTTCAATATCTAATAGGTAGGATATATGTTCAGAAAATGAATTATGCAAATTAATTCCACATTCAGTCAGAATAATCATTTAATGTTATTATGTTTTAACGTAGGGAAAAAAGAGGAAAAACTTGCTTTCCTTTTGTAGTTTTACTGTGTTTCATTAGTTGCGCCAGATTTTTTACATCCATTATCTCTAATTCTCACAAAACTCTACAAAGAAGATTTTTTTGTTGTTGTTCCAATTTTACAGATAAGAAAACAGGCTGAGGTCAGGCATAGTCGCACATGCCCGTAGTCCTAGCACTTTGGGAGGCTGAGGCGGGAGGCTCGCTTGTCCCCAGAAGGTTGAGGATGCAGTGAGCTTTGATCAGAGGCTGAGAGAGGTAAGAAAGTTGGCAAAGGACACCCCAGTAAGAGGTAGGCCAGCACGTGAGCCCAGACTTGCCTTAAAGCAGAGCTTTGCTCATTTCACTACACCGTGGAGACTCACAGGGAGCTACAACACAGCATTGCATGAGAGAAAATGACAGAGACCCTAACCCTAGTCCGGTGACAAAAGGGCCCAGTGACACAAAGCCATCAGCCTCCCTCTCTGATGGCCTAAAGCGGAACTATTAACAAGTTAACGCTTTTTGTTATTTCTGTGTTTCAGTTAATATGTTTAAATGTGTAAAATTATCATTGAATGGATTCGTTTGTTAAACTGTAAGGAGAGAACAGAAAAGAAATTTTAGAAAAAACTGAAAGAAGGGGGAAAAAGGAAAAAAAGAATGAGGATAATGGGACAAGAGTAAAAACTAGCCCCTGTGGGACTTAAAAATCCCCCGACCCTCTTGATAATATCCAGGTGTAAAGTAGAGAGGACGTAATTTTGAGAGCATTGTGTCTATTTGCAGGTTGGGAAGCAGCGGGACGAATGGTTTTAGAATCAGGCTGAGTGGGTGGAGTTACTTGCAGGATCTCACAAGCAGGGTGCTGAGCCACGTCTTTTTTGTTGTTGTTCTGCCACCTGTCTCCACCACAGGGGTTTGCTGTCCCACGGGCAGGCGGTTGTATTTGTAGTTCAGGACATCCCTCTCTTGGACAGGCAAATGCTTAAGCATTTTATCTTTCTTTTCTTTTTCTAACAGCAGTACCAGTTTTTCTTCAGATGGGGTACACAGGGGCTTGAAGGAAGGCTGGCTATGCTGGGGAAGCAATGCGGTGTCCTGCAGAACAACAAACACTCCCATGTCAGACCACCTGGGTTCACACTCCAGCTCTGCCATTCACCGTGTAAACCCAGATAAGTCACTTAATCATTCTTTGCCTCAGGTCTCCTCTTCTGTAAAATGGGAATTCATTCAAAGAATATTTATGAGACACCTATTGTATGCCAAGAATTGTTTGACCCTCTGAGAATAGAGCAATTAGCAAAAAGCTTATTCTTCAATGGGGGCAGACAGGCTTTAACCAAATATAAATTATGATAGATAATAGGTATAATGAAAAAAAAAAAAGGAAGGTAAAGGGACAAGCTGACAGGCAGTGATATTCTAGATAGGTAGTCAGAGAAGATCTCCATGAAGAAGTGATATTTGAGCAGAGACATGAAAAAAAAGTGAATGAGTCATGCCATAGATCCACAAGCATAAGAAGAGCAGGTCCCAAAGCCCTAAGTAGAGGCAAGCTTAGTGTGTTCAGGGAAGAACAAAAATGCAAAAATGACATGTAGCTTAAGCAGAGTCAGTGAAAGAGACTGTAAGAGAGTGGCTAAGGCTAGATGGTTCCGGGCTGGTAGGCCTTGGTAAGGACTTTAGATTGATTCTGAATGTGAGGAAGTGTATCAGGTAAGGGTAGATCACAGGAGCCATAAAATACTCTCATTATGTAATTTAACAAAGACCTGATTCAGAGAATCTGAGTGCTTATAAAATTATCAAAAGGGTTGCAAGAGCAAGCTCTAAGCTGGGCCTCCAGGAGTGAGAGCCAGAACACCATCATCCAACCAGGCTGCCAGATATTGACAAAAAGCCAATATCTTCTCTTTGACCCCCCTACTCCCAACTCAAAGCAGGAAGTAAGGTCTTCCCTTCTGCTCTTCCGTAACACTTCACTTGTATTTCTCTTGACATACTTGAGAGGAGGGGCCAGCCGGGCTTCCTGGGTCGAGTACGGGCTCAGAAAGCTGTGAAACTCACTCATTTCATGCATCAGGACTTGCTTTGGTCCTGGATGAATAATATTGAAAATACATGCTTAAAATATTCCTAACACCAGGATTTGTGCATGTGTTTTCTACCCCAAGAAAGCTATAAACAGCGAAAATTTTGCTATAAGCTTCCCTGTGTCCTTCTCCCTGTCTCCCTTCCCTCTCCCCTGAAACTAATAAAAGAAATGTTAAATGCCCATTTTTCTGTGACCAGTGGACCTTATGCTCCCAATCCCAGTTCCTTATGAATATATTTTGTAAAGTCCTGTAAAATCCTGTCTCTTTTGCCATGCCACTGCAAGGTCATAAAGTAGATAAAACTTAAGTTACAATTCCGGTTTTCCTCAAAATCTAAGATATGTCACAAAATAATTTACTGCCTTTGTTTCTTGCTCTGGTAACATCTTCCCTCTGCACATATTTCCTGCCTTAAAGAGTTTAAAAGGCAACGGAATAATCTAACTCTGGCTACCCACTCGGGACCCCTTCCACGCTGTGGAAGCTTTGTACTGTCGCTCTGCTCAATAAAGCTTACAGCTTTTTTTCTCTTGGTCTGTGTTTCCATCACTCACCAGGGGCAGCTGCCATACCAATTCTTTGGCATGGCTCAGGCAAGAACCTTTGGCGTTACATTTTGGCGAGTCAGCCAGGAGATCCAGGAAAGGCATCTAGATCGTCACGCGGTGAGTACAATAGGACCTCTTTCACTTGCTATTCTGTCCTGTTCTTCCTTAGAATTAGGAGGCTAAAAACTGGGCACCTGTTGGCCACTTGAAGGTGATTAGTGTGGCCACCAGACTAAAGACACGGGTGTCAGGCTGTCTGGAAAAGGGCTCTCTAACAACCCTCGACCCTTCAGGATTGGGGGCGTTGGTTAGCCTGGACTCAGTTCTAACTCTTTCACTTTCCGTGGTGGTCCCCAAAGTACACCCAGGAGTGCTCAGCACGCGTCCAAGTCGCCCAGATTTCCTGGTTGAGACTGTGGCCCCGCCAGAGGCTCCCCCTGCAAGGGTCACTGAGCGTGAGACAGCCACATCTTCTGACCCCTGCCTCCTGGGTCCCAATGTCTGCCCGCTAGACTTCTTTCCTCATTTCGTAAGCACGGTTATTGCCACTAGTCAGGACCAAAATTCCCTATTTAAAAGTCTTAAGTTCTTGGGGTGGTGCCCAGAAGATCCCTGTTCATAGTGCCCTTCAGGGTTTAGGCAGGTATCGCCATTTGATGGCTATTTTAAAGGGCCAGTTTCCCCACCATAGTGTATGGGCCCCCCCATCAGGACAATTTAAAGACAGAGCCTGGGCAACAGCGTGAGACTCCGTCTCAAAAAAAAAAAAAAAAAAAAAAAGACAGGGCTGTAATTTTCGTGTGGATAATAGAAGCCTTAGGGCATTTCCTCCATTGCTCCCCAAATAGACTTTCCCCTTCCTTGGGGTCTCTCAAGTACAATCTACAGTGCATGGGTACAACTCTTAGAGCCGTTGAATTGTTATTTCAACCATTTGATAACTGGTACTGAACGAAAGAAAATATAGTCAGTTGGGACACACACAGGATACTGGTACCACCTTGAGAGAGGAGCTTACTCCTTTGATGGTAAGTGGGGACAGAAGGCTAGAGTACAGCAGCTGTTCTCTTGGCCCTGGCCTAGAGGACATCCACCATTCCCTTTAAGCTTACTAAGCCTCCTATCACTAATTCAGAGATTTCTCCTTAAAGGACAGTTTTATGGCCAGGTCCACGTACATTGGGCCTTGGCGTGCAAGCATCAGTGGTGCCCCTGACCCAGGCCTTGCCACCCTGGAACAGGTAGAACGCGCTGGCAAAAGGACCACAATAAATCCAACAGTTCTTGTGCCCCATTTAGTGGTCAATGGGTGCATGGCAAGGGCAAGGGAAGTTTCCATCCTGCCGGTAAGCATGGTTAAATCTGGTAGATGGAGGGCTCAGGAAAAGTAGCCATGAGCTTTGAGCACAATTGGACCTGACCCTTGGGGGACGTCCTAAGGGAAGACAAGTCCCAGGACTAACCAGGGGTGCAGGCATCCCTGTGTTTAAAATTCCAGATGGGCACCACACCTTCAAAACCGGACACTCCCCTAAGATGTATCCCGAATAATTGGAACAAATTCAACCCTGAAACCTTAAAAAAAAAAAAAAAGCAGCTGATTTCTTCTGTACCACTGCCTGACCACAGTATTCCTTACAAAATGGAGAAACTCGGCCCTCTGAGGAAAGTATTAATTATAACACCTTTCTACAACTAGACATATTCTGTAAACGGAAAGGTAAATGGAGTAAAGTCCTTTATGTACAGGCTTTCTTTGATCTTCATGACAATACTGCCCTGTGCCAAGCCTGCAAGCTTTGCCCAAATGACAGAGGCCCACAGTTGCCTCCATACTCAGGGCCTCTTCCCTCTGCCCCACTCTCCTCCGCAACTGACTCTCCACCGAAGTGTTAAAGGCACACTGGAAAGAGAACATAAGCTCCGCGAGCCAGGCACCCAAACTATGTCCCTTACAAGCAGTAGGAGGAGCATTTGGGCCCATTCATGTGCGTGCCCCCTTCTCACTCTCAGATTTAAAACAAATAAAGGCAGATTTAGGGAAATTCTCAGGAGATCCTGGTAACTATATAGATGTCCTGCAAGCATTGGAGCAGTCCTTTAATCTAACATGGAGAGATATCATGTTACTTCTTGATCAGACCTTAAGTCCTACTGAAAAAGAAGTAGCTTTAGCAGCAGCTCGGCAATTTGGGGAACTGTGGTACCTTAGCCAGGTAAACAATCGAATGGCCCAGGAGGAGAGGGAAAAATTCCCCACAGGGCAACAGGCAGTCCCCACTATAGACCCTCACTGGGATACTGACTCAGATCGTGGAGACTGGAGCCGCAGGCATTTGCTAACTTGCATTTTAGAAGGGTTGAGGAAGCCTAGAAAAAGCCTATGAACTACTCAATGCTATCCACAATTACACAGCGAAAAGAGGAAAACCCCTCTGCTTTTCTAGAAAGGCTAAGGGAGGCCCTAAGAAAGCACACCTCCCTAACTCCAGATTCCGCAGAAGGCCAACTCATTTTAAAGGATAAATTTATCCCCCAATTAGTGGCTGACATTAGGAGAAAACTCCAGAAGTCTGCTTTAGACCCAGAACAAAATTTGGAAACATTACTAAATCTGGCAACCTCGGTGTTCTGTAACAGGGACCAAGAGGAACAGGCCGAAAGGGAAAAGTGAGATTAAAAAAGGGCTGCAGCCTTAGCCATGGCCTTCAGACAGGCAAACCTTGGTGGCTCAGAGGGAACCAAGAGAGGAGCAGGCCAATTGCCTAGTAGGGCTTATTATCAGTGCGGTTTGCAAGGACACTTAAAGAAAAATTGTCCAACCAGAAATAAACCGCCCCCTCGCCCATGTCCAATATGCCAAGGCAATCACTGGAAGGTGCACTGCCCAGAGAACAAAGGCCCTCTGGGCCAGAAACACCCAGATGATTCAGCAACAGGCCTGAGGGTGCCCGGGGCAAGTGCCAGCTCATACCATCACCCTCACAGAATCCCGGGTAAGTTTGACCATTAAGGGCCAGAAAGTGGACTTCCTCCTGGACACTGGCATGAACTTCTCAGTTTTAATCTCCTGCCCCGAACAACTGTCCTCAAAGTCCATTACTATCTGAGGAATCTTAGGAAAGCCTGTAACCAGGTATTTCTCCCACCTCCTCAGTTGTAATTGGGAGACTTTGCTCTTTTCACATGCCTTTCTTGTTATGCCCAAAAGTCCCATACCCTTATTAGGGAGGGACATATTAGCCAAACCTGGGGCTATTATCTACATGAATACGGGAAACAAATTACCCATTTGTTGTCCCCTACTTGAAAAAGGAATCAACTCTAAAGTCTAGGCCTTAGAATGACAATTTGGAAAGGCAAAGAATGCCCATCCAGTTCAAATTAGGCTAAAAGACCCCACCACTTTTCCTTATCAAAGGCAATATCCCTTCAGGCCTAAAGCTCACAACGATTACAGGATATCGTTAGATATTTAAAAGCTCAAGGCTTAGTAAGAAAATACAACAGTCAAACCAAATGGTCAGTGGAGACTAGTGCAAGACCTCAGAATCATCAATAAGGCAGTAATTCCTTCATATCCTGCTGTACCCAACCCCTATACACTGCTCTCTCAAATACCAGAGAAAGCAGAATGGTTCTGTTCTAGACCTCAAAGATGCCTTCTTCTGCATTCCCCAGCATTCTGACTCCCTAGTGACCCTACAAAACCAGCTTAATTCTCTAGCTGCAAATAGTCCTTCAGAACCGAAGAGCCCTAAACCTATCAACGGCTGAAAGAGGCGGCACCTGCCTCTTCTTAGGAAAAGAATGTTGCTATTTCATTAACCAGTCAGAAATCATTACTAAAAAGGTCAAAAAAAAAAAAAAAAAAGAGGATAAAAAGTAAGAAAAAAGAGCTTGAACACTCAGGACCCTGGAATATGTTTAACCAATGGATATCTTGGCTCCTCCCCTTTCTAGGCCCTGTGACAGTCATCCTACTATTATTCACCCTTGGGCCTTGCATTTTTAACCTCCTTGTCAAATCTGTTTCCTCCAGGATTGAGGCCATCAAGCTACAGATGGTCTTACAAATGGAACCTCAAATAAGCTCAACTCACGGCTTCTATCGAGGACACCTGGATCAACCCGCTGGTCCCTCAACTGGCCTAAAATGTTTCCCTCTGGAGGACACCACAGCTGCAGAGCCCCTTCTTCGCCCCTAACCAGCAAAAAGTAGCCAGACTGGCCGCTGCCCAGTTCCCAACAGCAGTTGGGGTGTCCTGACTAGAGGGAGGACTGGGAGGAGGGGCCAGCCGGGCTTCCTGGGTCGAGTAGGGGCTCAGAAAGCTGTGAAACTCACTATTTCCTGCATCAGGACTTGCTTCGGTCCTGGATGAATAATACTGAAAATATATGCTTAAAATATTCCTAACACCAGGATTTGTGCATGTGTTTTCTACCCCAAGAAAGCTATAAACAGCGAAAATTTTGCTGTAAGCTTCCCTGTGTCCTTTCTCCCTGTCTCCCTTCCCCCTCCCCTGAAACTAATAAAATGAAAGTTAAATGCCCATTTTTCTGTGACCAGTGGACCTTATCTATGCTCCCAATTCCAATTCCTTGTAAACATATTTTGTAAGGTCCATAAAATCCTGTCTCCTTTGCCACGCCGCTGCAAGGTCATAAAGTAGATAAAACCTAAGTTACAATTCTGGTTTTCCTCAAAATGTAAGACACACAAAATAATTTACTGCCTTTGTTTCTCGCTCTGTTAACATCTTCCCTCTGCACATATTTCCTGCCTTAAAGAATTTAAAAGGCAACTGCATAAACTAACTCTGGCTACCCGCTCGGGACCCCTTCCACGCTATGGAAGCTTTGTACTGTCACTCTGCTCAATAAAGCTTACAGATTTTTCTCTCTCGGTCCATGTCTCCATCACTCTCCGCGGGCAGCCGCCACACCAACTCTTTGGCATGGCTAAGGCAAGAACCTTTGGCGTTACACACTCAGTACACTTTTTCTGCCTCACCCGGTGGTCGTTTATTTACATGCCTTATCTCCCCTACTAGACTGTTGTTACTACTTTTATATTTTTAGAATGGGGGTTTTGTTGTGTTACCTAGGCTGGAGAGCAGTGATGCAGTCCTGGTTCCCTGCAGCCTCCAACTCCTGGGCTCAAGTGATCCTCCTATCTCAGCCTCTCGTGTCGCTGGGATTACAGGTATGAACCACCACACCCAGCATGTTTTTACTACTTTTAGGGAAAAGGACCATGTCTAATTCTTTCTCAGTAGTGCTTTTTATTATAATGTGAGCAAAATTTTAAAAAATATTGATTTAAACTCTCTTCTGTTTTTTAATTCTAGCGACAGATGTTTCTGAGAACATCAAACTACATAAAAGCATTTTCTCTTAGCACTGCCAAGATACCCATTCATCCAACAATTAAAACAGCAATGAAAATTCACAATCCACTGGCATAGCAAGCCATAAACAAACCATTATAACGCCAGGAATTGTAGTACGTTTATGAATAACGTATGAAGGTAGGGCTGGAGGCGGTGACTAACTCATCTTAGAAAAGTCAAAGACAGCTGGACAAAGAAACTGACATTTTAGAGTGTTAAGTTGAAGAGATGGAGAAAGATTTCTTGGCACAGAAAACAACATAAGAAAAGGCAAGGGACTATGCCTTGGGCAACAGACATTTAGGAAAAACAAAAATCTCTGAGCGGCAGGAGGCCTCTCATATGTCTTCAACACTTCAACTAATAACCCTTGTTGAGTGACATTTTGCCGAGTAAAATCAAAATGGAATTAGAAAAACATGGAATTTGTTCTTAATAAGTTAAAAATCTACTAAGGATCTTGAATCAAACGGGGATCTTCCATTCGATTAAATCCTCATATTTCTACATTGACTGCACCACATATTTAACTGGGTATAAGCTCTCTGGTGATGAAAGGTATTTGACCAGCAACCGAAGGACTTACCACATCTAGAGAATTCCTTCTCTCTTCTTTCCAGCACGAATTGTCTGGTGTCATGTAAACTTAGAATTGAAAGTCTTCCAATATTCATTACATTCATAATATTTCACTCCTGTATGATTTCCACAATCAAGACCTGATTTTTGACTGAAATATTTTTCCACTCTCATTATGTGAATGTGGTCACTGCCCTAAATGAACTCTTTGATGTCTAATTTGAACCAATAAAGAATAAATATACAAAGAGGCATTTGGAGGGAGTTATGTTTGCCAGGGCATACATATTGTGATTCAATATGTTTCTTAGTTCCCTTGATGTCTTTTTCTTCACTGTGGTGGTCTACTTCTTAAACTAGTTAATCCTACACAAGAGTCTACACAAATCATGCTGGCACTAAAGTGAAGTCAAATGCAGGACTATGGAGAGGCTTTGGTGTCCCTTTCTTTTAGCTGTTGCAACCCCTTTCAGGGTATAGAGCTTGACGACCAGAGCGTGGGCTCTACCTCAGCCTCCACTTCCATCCTGCCAGGCCTGGTGCCCTTGTGCAGGCCACAACCTGTACATCTACCCACCTGGGCCTAGAGAGTATATGGAGAAGGCCTTTGAGCATCACTCACAACTACTTACTGTAGCCAATCAAATCATGCTACTGAGAAAGAACTTTGAAAAACTCAACCTTTCCCAAGTTAATCAAAACATCATCATTGCTGATGCAATACAGACAGAAACTATGATCCGGAGACATTTTAAAATAAGTGTGCTTTCAGCCCACTATTTCTACTGTTCCTGTAATCTGGTTTTCCATGCTAATCCCACTTTCTAGATTCCAGGGTATAGAACTTTAAACAAAAATAAAAATAAAAAAAAAAAAGACATTCAAGAGTTCACTGAAGATAAAATGAAGACCTCAAAAATAATTGGGCACATTAGGTGGCTTAGTAAAAGAAGAAAATGTGACATCAGGAAAGCAGTTTGGAGATTTCACAAAAGACTTAAAACACAGCTACCATTCAACCCGGTAATCCTATTAATAAGCATATACCCAAAAGAAAGCAAATTGGCTGGTCCGAGTGCAGTGGTGTTTACAAAAGAAAGCAAATTATTCCACCAAAAAGACATGTGCACTTGAATGTTCATTGCATCACTATTCACAATAAACCATCAAGTCAACTTAGGTACCCATCAACAGTGGATTGGAGGAAACTGTGGTGCCCATCAACAGTACATTGGATAAAGAAACATATACACCGTGGAATACTACATAACCAGAAAAAGAATGAAATTGTGTCCTTTGCAGCTGGACACAATTTCATTCTTTTCATGGATGCCGCTGGAGGCCATAATCTTTAGTGGATGAACACAGAAACAAAACCAAATACCACATGTTCTCACTAATAAGTGGGAGCAAAACATTGAGCACACATGCACACAAGGAAAGGAACAGTAGACACTGCAAACTACTAGGTGGGGACAGAGGAAGGAAGGGAAGGGGTTGAAAAAACTACCTATTGGGTACTATGTTCTCTATCTGGGTAATGGGATCCACACTCCAAACCTCACCATCACGCAATATTCCCATATAACAAACCTGCACATGTACCCCTTGTATCAAAATAAAAGTTAAAACAAAGTGTTTTTAAAAAAGAAGAAAAGGACAGATGTGGTAGCCCATGCCTGTTATCCCAGCACTTTGGGAGGACGAGGCAGGTGAATTGCTTGAACCTGAGAGCCTGAGACCAGCCTGCACAACATGACAAAACCATGTCTCTACAAAAAATACAAAAAATTAGCCAGGCATGGCAGTGCATGCCTGTAGTCCCAGCTACCTGGGAGGCTGAGGTAGGAGGGTCACCTGAGTCCAGGTGGTTGAGGCTGTAGTGTGCCATGATCACGCCACTACACTCCAGCCTAGGTGGCAGAGCAAGATGCTGTCTCAGCTACAACAGCAACAACAAAAATAAAGAAAGAAAGAAAAAAAAGAGAAAATGTGACACCAGATAGTCAATATTATTTTCTGGGCTATGTTGCAGTGACCTAAGACAAAAATCTCAGCCTCCTGATCTTCCTGCCATCAGCCAATATCTACAGCCCACTTTACTTGAGAGGGCCCCCTGTTGAAGTACTCATGGTGTGAGATTCTCCAGCGTGAAGAAAAAAATAATTTAAATTCTAGTTTCATCTTTGGTACCAACGGTCAAATATTAAATATTTTAACTTTTGTGGGCCTGTTTTTCCTTCAGCTTAAAGTAGACGATTACCACAGTGCTTTCTAGTTGTAAAATGATGCCCACAGACAAAACTTTACTATGCAAGTATTGACCTTCTGTCTTTATCACGTATGTGCAACTTCCTCCCAAAAAGGACAGTTGGAACAGGAGAGACACATATCATAACTTGGACTTCCTATAATTATAGAAATGAAAGATATTTAATGGCTATCCCAGCATTAGACATTTTCTCATAGAGATCTATCATCCACGTAAAAATGTTTGTCAAATATAAAGGGGGCAAATGTTACAATATATGTATTTTCTCAAAAATGACAAAAGCAAAACTAAAACAGTGCATTTCCAAAAAAAAAAATGCAGCCAAATGTATCTCTCCATGAGGAGAAATAAGGAATAAAGAGTAATGAGATTCCCTGAAACATTACCAGACATGCTGTTAAGTACGAAAAAGGACTCAGAAAAGTCACGCCCTCCAGTTGGAGCAGCTTTGTGGGAAGCTCATTGTAATTTTCCATCTCATATTTCTTGGAGGGCTGGCAGTAAGTATTTCCTGATGGTTTTCCTTCTTCCTTTACATATTTAAGGCTACTTCTATCCGCTATGAATACATTCATGTATATTTTTCTTATTAAAAATGTTCCCCTGTTTTTTAGCCAGCTTTTCCTACCAGGCTTCAGGCAGAACTTGAATGTGGAAACGGTTTGTCCCCTTACTGCTCCTTTTTACATGGAAAAGGAACTCTCCCCTCTCTGAAATTGCTCTCCAATCATTCCCTCCTTTTCCTTTCCTCACACAAAACTGTGAAGAAAAAGAAGTAATTGCAGTCATTTTGGAGTGAACTTCAGTATTACATGTCCTGAGGGTATCTATATCTTCAGCTTTGTTTTTTATTGCAGAAGTGAAGGCTTTGTCTGCCGGGCGCGGTGGCTCATACCTGTAATCCCAGCACTTTGGGAGGCCGAGGCGGGAGGATCTCGAGTCAGGAGATCGAGACCATTCTGGCTAACATGGTGAAACGCTGTATCTACTAAAAATACAAAAAACTAGCCGGGCGTGTGGCGGGCGCCCATAGTCCCAGCTACTCCGGAGGCTGAGGCAGGAGAATGGCGGGAACCCGGGAGGCGGAGCTTGCTGTGAGCGGAGATCGCGCCGCTGCACTCCAGCCTGGACTAGAGCGCGAGACTCCGCCTCAAAAAAAAAAAAAAAAAAAAAAGAAAAAGAAAAAGAAAGAAAGGCTTTGTCTCTTTGACGATGACATCTTCTGATGTCTTGAATTCCAGGCATCAGAACAATGTATAGGATGAGACTTTTTAAATGTTGTTTGGACCTCTGGGTGGGGGAATGGCGGTCATCCCAACATGGTATCGGCGGGCACACAGAGCCAGCACAGCCCTGCTCTTTCTATGTTTAACACCAGCAGAAGCTGAATTGCCCCAACATCTGGGGGCCGGGGGTTACTTTTTTTTCCTCCTGCATATAGGGTGAGGACATTTCTGCAGAGACTATGTTACTGGGTTCTTAGAATTTGGAAATTGAATTCATCAGAACCAGGAGTTGACATTTTGCTCCTGTTCCGTGCCATCCACAGGCACAGGCTGCCTTATCAGTAACACCTCTCTGGGGAAGGAGTCGCCTGGTGGAGATTCTCTGATCCAGACAAACCCACTCAGTACAAGATGAGGGCCAGAGAGCTAGCTGGTCACCATCCAAATCCGGGCCCGATCCAGATTTGAGGGCAACCTTATACAACTGGCAGATCTTCAAGGAAAAGAATACACAATTATTAATAAAATATTAGATATGCAAAGGAGTGTCTATTTATAATGAGAAAAGAAATCACCACACATTGCAAATCTTATTATTTGTTTACTTATTTGTTTTTGAGATACAGCCTCGCTCTGTAACCTAGGCTGGAGTGCAGTGGTGTAATCATGACTCACGGTAGCAGTCTCCAATTCCCGGGCTCAAGTGATTCTACCACCTCAGCCTCCTGAGTAGCTGATACTACAGGTGCATATCATCATGCCAGATTAATTGAAAAAATTTTTCTTTTGTAGAGACTGGAGTCTTGCTATGTTGCCTAGCCTGGATTCAAGTGATCTTCCCACCTCAGCCTCCCAAAGTACTGGGATTACAGGTGTGAGCCACCACGCCTGTCAGAGGTGTTCAAATCAGAGCGACTCCATCTTGAGTGAGGGCTAGGAAAATGAAGCTTAGGACTTACTGGGCTGCATTCCCAGAAAGTTGGGTATTCCTAGCCTCTAAATGTTTACAATTAGGGAACAGATTGATAATGTTTACTAAACAGACTTGGGAGGGGCCCAATAGCCTGATAGCTTGAGAAGAGATACATTCCTAATTTTGCTTTAAAGATAATAATAATATTGATTCTTGCAAAATACGGTAATTAAGAAAATTAACCCTTTATCACAAACCCTTGTAGCAGAGCACATCTCCCCACGACCTTTTTTAATCCTATACATAAACAAGTATTGTACAAAGGGTGGCCACGTTCCTCGTCTTTTGGGAATGCCCTACTCTGTCTATGGAGTAGCTGTACTTTGACCACTTTACTCTCTTAGTAAACTTGCCTTTGCTTTGCACTGTGGACTTGCCCTCAATTCTTTCTTGCGTGAGATCCAAGAACCTTCTCTTGGGGTCTGGATCGGGACTGCTTTCCTGTAACACACCCAGCCACATTACACATTTTAAAAAGCTGACAAACACCATAAACATTACAAAATCTAGAAAATATCATTATACTATTATTAATCTACTGCTTGACACACCTCTGTTATTCTTTCCTGCCTTTTTTGACTGCATACTCCTTAATCACATCTTCATGTGATAATTTCATCATATTTCCTAACTGAAGAGAACTGAAAGGCAATTTGGTCTTTCCTCCAGCATAGTGGACCAAAGTTTGTTTTTTATTATAGTTTAGAAAAATTTCTTTTAGTTTTATAATTCTTATTTGTAAGGCTGTATAAATTTTTAGGATTGTCAAATCTTAAAAATGATCAAATTTGGAAAAACCTCTATCGAGTTTCTTTCATGTATGAGCTGTAAACTTCTTGGGGCATTTGTGTTTCTTTGGCTAATTTAAAATACTCTTTAAATTAACGACAGCCATTAACCAGTTTGTCATCAATATTCTCGTATTTACATACAGTAAATTTGTGTTATATTCATAGATATTGGTATTTCATGCTTTATCAGTCTGGGTTCAAATGGGAGAGAAAAATCACACAGTAATTTGATAGATAATAGATAAAGTTTAATAAAAAGAAGTAAAGAGAACAAACTCAAGAGAATACAGAAATCACAGATAGTAGGAGCGGCTACTCTCCCCAAGGTTAAGATAGAGCCACCAAAACCTCCTTCTCCACAACCAGGACTGAGAACAGACATTGACTTGCTGATAGGCAGAGAAGCTGGTGTGGTGCTCAGTGGTGGAACTTGCCAGGAAACTGCCCTATGGAGTGCCTGTGAAAGCTGATGATGGAGAGATCTCTCACACAACTGCCTAAGGGGCTGCCAGGGGAAGCTGCAGGCTCCTATGCGCTGCAGAGGATGGGCCCTGGAGAAGCTGCGAGCACTGCAGGCGCCCGTGCTGGAGAAACCTTATACACTACAGGAGTCTGATGCTGGAGAAGGCGTAAGCTGAAATCTTGTGTGCTGCAGGAACCTATCCAAGCACATCGCAACCAGGAAGCAAACCAGTTTCCTCCTGCAGCGTCTCTCCAGCACCCTCTATTCGCAAAGCTTCAGTGCCAGCTGGCAAGGAAAAATTATTTAAAGGGCCTTCGTCCATTTTTCGAAAAGCAGTCAAAAAGGCAATACATAGTAACCACACATATGTCAAATCAATGAGAAATTTACATCGTTTTCCATGCGATCAACTCTTCTTCACAGGTTGGAGTATCAAACAATCCAATAACCTTGTCTCTTCCTCTTTTTGAGTTACTGCTTTTGTTATACTCTGAAAAAAAACATTGCTGCCATTTGCCTCTCAATGTCAGAATAATCCCCATTGACTGTACTGTTCTCCTGTATGTCTTTTGTTTCATATTCCATTACTGTTTTTAATCAGAACTTTTTCTCAATTCTTTAGTAACTAAATTTAAAGTTCATAAAAGAACGCACCCTTCACACGTTTCCAAACTAGCAGTCGATAATTTCTAGTTAGTTGTACTGGAACATTCCAAAATGGCTTTCCAAATTGCAGTAAATGTGGCATATTCCTAACTCAACTTTCCTCAGCTGGATTCTTAAAATGCCCATTGCCATTTCAATGCCATCTGACATTGCAGAATGTCTAATAGATGGGAAATCTGAAAATATCCTACTTTTGCAAATTTTAGGAAAGCACATGGTCATGTAAAAACATGTGACCATGTAAAAGCATATTGCTATTTAGTTCAGATCCTGACCACTGGTTCTTTGCTTTATTCCATCATACTAAAGTTTCTAGTATGGACACTTTCAAAAACTGGACTCTGGGCTGGACGTGGTGGCTCATGCCTGTAATCCAGCACTTTGGGAGGCCAAGTGGGTAGACTGCTTGAGCTCAGGGCTTGGAGATCAGCCTGGGCAGCATGGCAAAATCCTGTCACTACAAAAAATACAAAAATTAGCCAGGCATGGTGGTGTGTGCCCGTAGTCTCAGTTACATGAGGGGCTGAGACAGGAGAATCACTGGAGCACAAGAAGTGGTGGCTGTAGTGAGCTGTGTTCTGGCCAATGAGCTCCCGCCTGGGTGACAAAGCGAGATGTTGTCTCAAAATAGAAAGGACTCTGTATGCCATTACAAGCCCATATTGCCATATTGGTACCAAGCAAAACGTGATCTCGGATGTCTGCACAGGTATCTATGCCTGCTCCCCACGGCTCCTTGGCTCATGGCTTTCTGCATGCCTTGAATCCTGTTGCATACTCTATCTTGGCCCTTGTTCTTCTACTAGCCCAGAAGTTGAGAATTCTTCAGAATTCAGAAGCCAGGCAGGTCTTGTAAATGAGGGAAGCTGCTCTGTTAGGAAAGGAGGTATTATGAAGAAGAGGAAATGACATGTCCTATTGAAAGAACACTGTTGTCATGCAGAAATGCCTGTTTGGCATAATCATCTGATTTTTCAAGAGAAGACAAAAATCCAGATTGTTATGTGAAATCTCCCAAATAATAAAAATAGGCAATTAAAAAATACTTGGAACACTGTGGGTCAGACAGTTTTCTTCTAAAGTAAATTTGATATCTAACAGATCGTTCAACTGAACAAAAGTGACATCCTCTATCCTGTCCCATTTTCCAATCACATCATGTTGTTTTATTATAACAATAGCACCTATTACTACCTGACATTTGTTTATTATCTGACAGTTCCCCACCTCCCACTATGAAGAAATTTCATAAATAGGGAGCTTGTGTAAATTGCTAGCTGCGATATCCCTAGCACCTAGAAGGGAACCTGACATACAATGCACTCAATATGTTTGTGAATGAATGAGTGATTGGGCTTTAATGCTTTTGAACATGCCGTTTTTGTTTCTTTTCAATATGAGTGTAAGGTTACTCCCGCACTCCTCCAGTCCCAAGACCATGGTCAGCACTTTTCCCAAGTGAATCTCTTTTCCAGTCGGGCCCCAAACTGACAGGGAAGGAGAAGCAAACATAAATATCTTCTTTTCCACCTCAAAAAGCTGCAAAGTTGTTAATATTAAACCTTACAAATCAAGATGTTTACATTTACATTTCAACTGAATTAAATGTCATTAACATTTTAAATTATATTTCAGTCAAGAATGTTAGTGTGTTGATCAAAATCTAAGATTCAGATGAATTTCTTTTTCTTTTTTTTATTTTGAGACAAGGTCTTGCTCACTCTATCACCTAGGCTGGAGTGCAGTGGCATGAACACACCTCACTGCAGCCTCAACCTCCTGAACTTAAGTGATTCTCTTGCCTCTACCTCCCAAAGTGCTGGGATTACAGATGTGAGACACCATGTCCGGCCCAGACACATTTCTTTAGCCAAAAATATAAAAGATAACTAATTACAAATATAATACACATAAAAGTCCAAATTGTAGTTTCATGAAAATGTTTGTTTTGTTCTGTTTCGGTATGTTAATATTTACACTTCTGACTATGGGGTTTGAAGTTTCAAGAAACCGAGATTCTTTGAAGCATTTGCATGTCTTTTAATTTGTGCTTGTATGCATATATTGATTATAGATTAACATAATATAGATTATTAGATCTGTCATTTTAGAAGAGAGCTAATAGGCTAAAGAGTTGGCCAGGCACAGCGACTCACACCTGTAATCCCAGCACTTCAGGAGGCTGAGGCGGGTGAATTGCTTGAGCTCAGGGGTTCAAGACTACCCTGAACGACATGGTAAAACCTCATTTCTACCAAAAATACAAAAAAATTAGCCAGGCATAGTGGTGTGCATCTGTGGTCCCAGCTACTTGGGGGGCTGAGGCAGAAGGATCGCTTGAGCCCAGTAGGTGGAGGTTGCAGTGAGCCAAGATCACACCACTGCACTCCAGCTTGGGCAACACAGCAAGACACTCTCTCTCAAAAAAAAAAAAAAGTTAATTTTGTTCCCCTTTTTTGGGGAAATGTAGGACAAAAGACTATGTTGCCACTGGTTGGAATTTATCAAAAGAGTTGAAGGCCAAAGATTTATATTTGTATGCCTGTGTTGGTATCTTTAAAACTAAAGCCTAATCCACAGTCTTGTACCTTGTGTGAAAAGAACGGATGGATGACAGTTATCACAGAAAGGGAAAATCCAAGGGTTAGCAATTGTGACTATTTCTCCAGCACTGAACACTGGAGAGCATGCCATCCTAGATATACCAGGCCTGCTTAATTTAATATAATAATTCAGTATTGAAAATATGTGACTCTTTCCCTCTGTTCTGAGCAATCCTCCCTGGTTTTCCACATAGGTTTGCTACCCTAAAGCACATCTCATTCTCAGCTGGAGCTGTCCATCAGAATTACCTGGGGAGCTTTTAAAAATAATAACACTGGAGCCTCTCCCAGGGCCAACTAAGCCAGAATCTCTGAGGGTGGGGCCTTGCATGGGTATTTTTAAAAAGCTCGCTAAGTGATTCTAAAATGCAGCCAGGGTTGAAAACCTGTGGTCTAAAGAAGACAAGGTGCTAAGCAGATTTCCCTATTCTAAATCCTTCAATGGAATAAAATCCAAATCCTTACCATAAACTCCAAGGCCATATATGATCTGGGTCCTGTCTACCACTCTGTGCCCACCACCTATCACACTATCTTTACCCCCTATATTCTAGCCCTGTGGTTGTATGAGTTACCTATTGCTGCATAATGAATTAATCCTCAACTTATAAGCTAAAAGCAACACTTATTCTCTCACAGTTTCTATAGGCCAGGAATCCAGGCCCAGTTTAGGTAGTGCCTCTGGCTTGAAGTCTCTCACAAGGCTGCAGACCAGGTGTTGGCCATGACTGCAGTCTCATCTGAAGGCTCAACAGGGGGAGGACTCACCTCCAAGCTCATTCAAGTGGACCTTTTTTTCCATATGTCCGTTGGACTGAAGGCCTCAGTTTCTTCTTGCTGGCTGTAGGCCACAGGCTTCCCTCAGTTCCTTGCATGTGGACCTCTCCACAGGATGGCTTGTGGCAGCTTGCTTCATCAGAATAAGCATGTCTGGGATCCCCAGGACCACTCCCACATTAAGAAATGAGCTAGAAGGACTCATAGGACTCCTCACAAGTTGCATTCACACTAGGATTTATTAAAGTAGGATAGTAAAGATAAACAGCCAGATTATAAAAGAAGCAGGCCCCAGTGGAGTCTGCAGGGATCCATTTGCAGGCTCCCTTATGCTCTCACATTCCACAAGGGCTCACACAGATCACATTCTTCTCCCAGCAACAAAAATGCAGAAATGTTTATGTGATGCTTCCGTCCAAAGAAGCATATTAAAACTCAGCACCCAAAGGTCTTGTCATAGGCTGGTCACACAAGCACCCTCTGCCTCACTCATGCCCAAATTCCAGATATCTGGGAAGAAAGCAGGTGTTCAGCATAAGCCATATTGTTTGCACAAACAGTGTAGGCATAGTGAGCCTCCCTCATCATTTGGGGAGAGTTATATTAGCATAGGGAGCTATTTACCTATTAAGTTCCCAGATGCCAGCCAATGACCAACCTTACAAGCTGGCCTTTCTAAGGATAACATTCTCAGTTCTGCTATGTTAATCTTTTTCTGTACAGCAAGAAAACAAGAGAGAAAAAAAATGCCATTTTTAACCTAACATTGGCAGTGACATTTCATCACCTCTACAGCATTCTATTCATTGGAGGCTAGTTCATTGGGAGTCATTTTAGAGGCTGCCTACCACACTGGCCTACTTTTTTTTTTGGAAAGGAGTCTTGCTCTGTCACCCAGGCTGGAGTTCAGCGGCGTGATCTTGGCTTACTGCAACTTCTGCTTCCTGGGTTCAAGTGATTCTCGTGCCTCAGTCTCCCCAGTAGCTGGGATTACAGGTGTGTGCCACCACGCCTGGCTAATTTTTGTATTTTTAGTAGAGACAGGATTTCATCATGTTGGTCAGGCTGGTCTTGAACTCCTGGTCACAAGTGATCACCCACCTCGGCTTCCCAAAGTGTTGGGATTACAGGTGTGAGCCACCGCACCTGGCCACTGGCTTACTTTTTATTCTTCAACACTCCCCCCAACCCCCAAATTATTTCTGCTTTAGAGCCTTTGCATGTAATATTTTCCCTGCCTGCTATAGTCTCCTCCATTTCATTCAGGTTTCAGCTTAAATGTAACCTTCCAAGGGGCATATTCCCTGGTCATCCAATTTAAAATAGTACACACTTCTTCCCAACAATTTTCATTGCCTTATGCTGCTGTATTTTTCTTTATAACAGTTACTGTTATCTACAATTAAATATTTATTTGTTGACACAGCTGTGTAAATTGCATGAGAGCAGCAATCTTGTCTGTTTTGTTCATTGCTTATACAATTACATAGTAGTAAGCTGACACGTAGTAAACACTTATCAAAATCAATAGTTATTAAATGAGTAAGTGAGCGGCATTTCAGAACACCCCAAAGTTATATTTCTTGGCAAAAATAATTATATCTTATACATCTGTCTCTTATGAGTTTGCTTAGTCTGAGTCTATGTCCAAGACAGTAATCTGATCACCTGTGGCTAAGGTGTGATATTAAGTTTCTAGGTTGATATATCTGAGAACCAATCCTGGACCAAACCACCTCACTGAGATAGTGCCAACTTAGAGGTCTGCCTAAGAGGTCTGCCAGCCATACTCCTGAGATGGCGCTTCTGTATCTTCAATTACCTCTCCATATACTTCCTCCACAAATATTTACTAAGGGTCCACCTGTGTCAGGCTCTATGCCAGGAAATAATTCAACTGTGAAAAAGACAATCTCTGATTTCAAGAATGTTACAGTCTAGGAAAGAATGTTAGATTAATCAAGGTATAATTCAGAATATAAATAGATTTCAAAGAGTTAAACCAATAAAGACAAGATTAAATATAGCTCTTAAATTTGGATCAAATTCACTAATATTTATTATAAAATTTGACATTTTACAGGTGAAGTTAGGAATATGTTGTTATAACTCCTACTAATAGTCACACTTATTGAGTATTCTGTTAGTCACTGTGTTGAGAGCACAGGTGTAAAATCCAAATCAACCAGAGTTCTTGGTTCCAGCAACTGAAGCTAACTCCAGCTGACTACACTGTAGAAGAGCCTAATCAATGCTCATAGACTTGCCTGGGGAGCCTGGAGAAACAGGCTTTGGGCTAAATTTCCAAGAGTAATGCCATAGAACTGGGCCAATGAGGAAACTACTATCACTGTCACCAAGCACTAGATAGTACACCTTGCACTGATGCCCCTTCTGCACCAAGAACCAGTTTTAATGCAGCTAATGCTGCCCACACTGATGTTACTTCTGTACCAAGAACCCAACTGGTTGCCACTGCTGCAACCACCCCTGCTGCCTCTAGAGAGTGCTCCCAGATCCTTCCCTCCTGTGCCATTAGCTCCTGCATCATAATTTGGTTTTATTACAGCAGAATGATGAAGCCCCAAGGTTACATGGCTCTGTCCTCACCGCAAGGAAAATAAAGTACACAAGAAAATAAGTATTAAGCACTTTCAACATCTACAAAGTAAAAGGATCTTTGTCCCATCCATTACTCATAAATGGGGAATTCTGTAACACAGAAAGAGTTTAGATGCTGACAAACCTAAATAAATGGTATTATCTTTTTCAGTCTTCACAACAACTCTGGACACAGGAATTATCTTTCAGAAACCAAAATTGAGGAAATTCCTTACCCAAGAGTGGTGGTATTAGTACTCAAACTCAGCCATTTTTGTCTCCAAAGCCATGTTCTTAACTAGAATTCTATACTCCTACTTCTCTAGAGGAGTAGTTGTTTCCTGGGAGTATTTTTTTTTTTTTAATGAGACTGGCTTGCTTTACATAAATAGAATATTCCATTGGCAATTCTCAATGAAATCATCTCTAAAGCCTGATGCTTATCAGCAATAAAAATTCCCAAACATACGTTATCTTCTTGTATGTGATGATAATGTTACTGGCAAAAGAAACACAGTACATATTTCTTTGCAATTAATTGCTAGTAGTGGTGACAAGATTTGTACTGGATTGTATACACAGAATTACCCAGACTTGCTGTGGCAAAAGGCGTTTGCAAAACAAATAATAGGCCGGGCATGGTGGCTCATGTTGTAGTCCCAGCACTTTGGAAGGCCAAGGTGGGCAGATAACCTGAGGTTAGGAGTTCTAGATCAGCCTGGCCAACATGGCAAAACCCCATCTCTACTAAACACAAAAATTAGCCATGCGTGGTGGTATGTGCCTGTAATCCCAGCTACTTGGGAGGCTGAGGCAGGAGAATCGCTTGAACCTGGGAGGCGGAGGTTGCAGTGAGCCAAGATCATGCCACAGCACTCCAGCCTTGGTGACACAGTAAGACTCTGTCTCAAAAAAAACAAAAACAAAAACAGAAACAAATAATAATGTTACCCTAATTGCCATGATTACAATGTAACCATGATTTGTGACCAAGGAACATCTCTAAATTTAACTGACCCATATTGTAACTGAGCACACAGCTTAACATTATCCTTTAAGTAACTGAGCTTACCAGCTGATGCCATCTAAGAACAGAATCCTCTCGTGGCCATTTGCACACTCAAGCACTTTTTGAAGTGTTCTTCATCTCCTTTGTGTACCAGGCACTAGGTTGCATCAGGGATTCAGAGGCAAATAAGCTATAGAAGAACTTAAGCCCAGGAAGGGGAGAGGTCAGCCTGGATAGTCTCCATGCCTGAGCCTGGGCCTCTTCATATCTTGCCCAATCTAGTAATTCATACACTTCTTTCCTGGACTACTGCTGACCATTCTTCAAAGAGCAGTCACATACATAAACTTTTAAAGATTTAAGTAGTATTATGACCCCCACTCCCCGCCCACTCCAGATCCTCCAGCAGCTTCCCACTGCCCTTTGAACAACATCTAAACTCCTTACCATAGCCTATAAGGACCTAGGTGATCTGATGCCTGCCTACTTCTCCAGACTCAACAAATGCTCTTCTCTCACTTTGGTGCCAGGTACACCAGTCTACTTTGTGATCCTTGAAAGCACAAAACATAGGGTTGCACTTGCCATTCTCTCTGCCCAAAATGTTCTGGCCTCCTTCTTGTCATTCAGGTCTCTGTTCATATGCTGCCTCTTCCAAGAGGACTTCCTTGGGTAGCCTCCAATATAATATATTATTATCATATATTATACATTAAATATATGTTAATAATTATATTATAATAATATAACATTATTATATTATATATATTGTATTATGTAGTTATTATATTAGGTCCAAAGTATATGTGGTTTCTGCTGACTCTTACTCATGGTGTTGTGTTTATTTTGGGTTTGATGAACCTTATTGTGAGTTAATACTTGAGAGCATGCATTGAGGACTTCCCTCAGACAGGATTTGTGATGTTCTACTTGGGATCCAGGGGAGTTACTTGACCTGACACCATTCATGTTCCCTTTCAGGGTATCAGTTTGGCTGAGAGTCTCAGCTCACTGCACCTACCTTGCTGCTATTCCAGGGCTGCTCCCCTGCACTGCTGATAGTGGCAGGTGCTTTCAGCGTATCTAGCTTTCTTCTGTATCAGGGCTGGACAATCTTATTTGGTGTCTCTCATCTCTGTCATACCCTATAAACCCAAGAGGTCTATTTTTTTTTTTTTTTGCAGGATCTAGTTGTTTTGTAGAGGGAAGTTCCCTTAGAAAATTGTACTTCTTCATTTTGATTCAAGGGACTTTTCACTATCCAACATTTTCTTATATAATTAGTTGTTTATTGTTTTATAGTCAGTTTACCTTAGTGGAATGTAAACTTCCTGAGGACAGGGACTTTGGTTTGCTAGTATACCTCCAGTGACTGGAATATAATGCTTAGTACATAGTAGAGCCTGGAACTTAATAAATATTTCTTGAATATTAAAATGAAAGAATTCCATCTATAAATTCATGCATATCAGGTTTTACATCTGGTTCTCTAGATACAAAGATGAACCTGACAAAATGTCTTTTCTAGAGGTACTTACTAGAATTAGTGTTGAAAGTAATTAGATATGAAAGTAAATAAATTGTACAAAGTACTTGCTATGGTCTCAATGTCTTTGACTCCCCGAAATTTATATGTTGAAACCTAATCCCTAATGTGATAATATTAAGAGGGGGCCCTTTTGGAGGTAATTAACACATGACATGAGGGTGGAGCCCTCACGAATAGAATTAATGTTCCTAAAAAAAGAGTCCTGAGGGAGCTTATTCTCCCCTTCTACCATGTGAAGACACGTAGAAGGCACCATCCATGAGGAACGACCCCTCATCATACACCAAATCTGCTGGCCCCTCAGTCTTCAGCATCCCAGGCTCTAGAACTGTGAGCAATAAATTTCTGTTGTGTATCAGTGCTCCATCCAATGTATTTTGTTCTAGCATCTTGAAAAGACTAAGAAAGTACCGTACCGGACACACAAAAACACACACATATGAATAAATAAGATAATATCAAGGCACATACAGCTATCTATATCCAGAACCTATATGCCGTGTTCAGTAGTTCTTACCTCATTATGTAAGTTATTATAAGCCATACCTAGGGAAAGCAATATGATTGATTTTATTCCTTGGATACAGTCTGGCAGAGTGTGGTGGGTGATCAGAGCAAACACGACTGAAGGCAGGGAAAGAAGATAAGAGATTACTGCAGTTCATGCTTCATCTATTCAATAAGGTAGGGTTTTGTTTTGTTTTTTGAGTGCCAGCAATAAACCAGGCACCTTTCTAGGCACTGAAGAAATACCTATGAATGAGACAATTGAGGTCCTGCTGTCACAAAACTTATATTCTGGTTGACTAAAACTAAATAAATAAGTAAATGAATTAACACATAGATAATCTCTCTCTCTCTCTCTCTCTGGCTCTCTCTCTCTCTCTCTCTCTCCTCTCTCTCTCTCTCAACAGGGTCTCACTCTGTCACTCAGGCTGCAATGCATGGCACGGTCTTGGCTCACTGCAACCTCCACCTTCTGGGTTCAAGCGATTCTCCTGCCTCAGCCTCCAGAGTAACTGGAATTATAGGCACCTGCCACCATGCCTGGCAAAGTTTTGTAGTTTTTGATGGAGATGGGGTTTCACCATGTTGGCCAGGCTGGTCTCACACTCCTGACCTCAAGTGATCCACCCCCTTTGGCCTCCCAAAGTGCTGGGATTACAGGTGTGATAATTTCAGATAGTAGTAGGTTTTGTAAAGGAAACAGAACCAGGGTTATTGGAAACAGAGCTGTCAGCGGGCAGGGTGGTGGCTACCCAAGGAAGGCCTCTAATATAATATAATTAATATAATATAATATAATAATATAAGAACTACACATATTGAATATCAGACAAGGAATTTAAAAGCCATATATAAAATATTTGAAAAAATTAGAAAGGGGTCACAAAATTGAGCAAGAACTAAATCTCCATAAGCGACTTGAAAAAGAACAAAACAGACATGAAACATAAAATTGTGTAATAAAAAACTCAATGGATGGGCTAAATAGAAGACTATGCACAGCAGAAAAGAAAATTAACAAATTAAAAGATCTGAAAAATGCAGCATCAAGATAGAAAAAAAAGTAAAGAGATGGTAAAAGATATGCAACAAACTGGTGTCCACTTGATGTTCCATAAGAATAAAGAGAATGAAAAAAACCTAATCAAATCAAATAAAAAAATTTTAAAGACATTATGGCTGCATTTTCTTCAGAAAAGATATGATTGCAAAGGTACAATGTAAACTAAACATGATAAATTGAACATTTGTGTGTAATGAAACTGCAGAACATCAAAGACAAAGAGAAGATCTTAAAAGCACTCAGAGGGAAAAGATAACCTACGAAAAATGACAAACTGACAACAGACATCTTGACAATAAAACTGAAGCCATAGTAAACATTTTTTAAAGTTGAGAAAAATTAACTACTAACTTAGAAATGTGCTCGCAGAAAAACTATCATTCAAGAATGAAGATGAAATAAAGACAATGATAATAAAAACTGGGGATGAGTGGTCTACGTGACTGGAATTTTTAAAGGATGTTCTTTAAAAAGAAGAAAGTGATCCTAGAAAGAAATTCTGAGATGTAAGAAAGAATGAGAAACAAACAAATTGGTAAATATATGGTATTTACCAGTATATATTTATACACTGGTATATATTTTATAGACAACATCCGTTTAGATTTACCAGTATATATTTATAGTGGTAAATATAAACTAGTATACATTTATACTGGTAAATCTAAACAAATATTGTCTATAAAAATATTATTAATTAATTTGTAAGATTTTTAAAAATAGACAAACAAAATGATGAAGAAAAAAATGAATGAACATCAGGAGGGAGGTGATCAGAGTTCTAAAGTTCTCACATTTCTCCAAATATTAACATTTTACAGACTCATAGTACAATGATTAAAACTAGGAAATTCATATTGATACAGTCTTATTAATATACAGACTTTGTTCAATTTTACCAGTTGTCCCACTAATGTCCTCTTTTTAGTCCAACATCACACATTGCATGAGTGGGTACATTAGTCTGCTTGGACTGCCATAAAAGAATACCATGGATTGAGTAGTTTAAAGAACAGAAATTCATTTTCTCATAGTTTCAGAATTTGAAAGTCTAAGATCAAGGTTCTAGCACACTTGGTTTCTGATGAGGCTTCTCTCCTCCTGGCTTGCAGATGGCTACCTTCTTGCTGTGTCCTCACATGGCCTTTCCTCTCTGTGTATGTAGAAGGAGAGAGAGAATCTGTAACGTCTCTTTCTCTTATAAGGACACCAGTCCTATCAGATTAAGGTTCCACCCTGATGACCTCATTTAACCTTAATTATCTCCTTAAATACAGTCACACTGCGGACTAGGGCTTCAATATATGAAAGGTGAAGGGGAACAATTCTGTTCATAACAATGGGCTTGTGACTCCTTCAGCCAATACAGTTGAAGTAATGCTACGTAACAAGGGGAAGGGACAGAGACCCTATCTTTCAAAGGGAAATGTCAGAGTTTAGAGTATTATTTTAAACTATCCCAAAGAATAAGGAACCAATAATAGCTAAGATATTCTTGAAAAAAGAAAAACTAAGGAAATCTGTACTTCCAGATATCAAGGTGATGATGATGATGATGATGATGATGATTAGAAAAAGAGTCTCACTCTGTCACCAAGGCTGGAGTGCAGCAGAGTGATTATAGCTCACTGCAAACTTGAACTCCTGGGTTTAAGAGATCTTTCCACTTCAGCCTCCCAAGTAGCTAGGACTACAGGCATGTGCCACCACACTTGGCTAATTTTTCAAAAAAAGTTTTTTTAGAGATGGGATCTCACTGTGTTGCCCAGGCTGGTTTCAAACTTCTGGCCTCAAGCAGTTCTCCCACCTTGGCCTCCCAAGGTGCTGGAATTTCAGGTGTGAGCCACCTTGCCCCTCACCCTGACCCCACCCCGATATCAAGATTATTATAAAGCCATATAATTAAGACAATGTAATATTGGGATAGGTATAGACAACCAATAAAATAAAATTAAAAACCTAGGTGTAGGTACACATGCATATGTTGTTTTGTTTTGTTTTGTATTTTTAGTAGAGATGGGGTTTTGCCACATTGGCAGGGCTGGTCTTGAACTCCTGACCTCAGGTGACCCACCCGTCTCGGCCTCCCAAAGTGCTGGAATTACAGGTGTGAGCTACCGTTCCTGGCCCACATGCATATGTTTTTAACATAACACAGGGGTATTATAGTTCAATGGGAAAATAAGATAACCGACAAGTAGTGTTCAGACAATCCAAATGGAGAAAAATCTTACTGGATCATATTACATACATAAGTCAATTACAGATTAAAAACTTCTGGGTTCAGACAACATTTTAGAGAATTCAAGGCATCTGGGGAAAAGCATTCTGATGGCAACTCAGTCCCTGTCTCTTCACCGAGGCCCATCTGCATTCCTCTTCTTAGATTTCCATGAGTCATCCCTATATTCTTATAATAAGCACCACCACCACCACCTGTTTTGTTTTTGCTTCAGCTTGCTGTGCATGGTTTCTGCCACTTACACAAGGTGTTTAAATTAAGCTGGCAGAAAGGAGAAGCCAAACATTTATCCAGCACTTACTTCATGCCCTGCATGATCTAAATGCCTTAACTATACTAACTCATTTAATTCTCACAAACAGGCCAATGAGATAGTCACAGAGTGTCCTCATTTTAAAGATGGATGGAGGCACAAAGAGGTTAAGGAACTTGCCCAAGATCACAGGGTTAATAAGTAGTAGAGCCAGGATTTTAATCTGGACATTCTGCCTCCAGATCCTAACGAAGGCATTGGAATTTGAACTTGGGTTGTCTAACTCCAAAGACCATATTCTTAACCTCTCTGTTGTGCTGCAAAGACCAGAGTATCACAGCAACTTCTTGCATTATTGTTTTATTTGTGGCCAGGTCAATCCCAGGTACTGGGGTACTGCCGAGCCTTACAAAGGGCAGCCCTCTTCTGGCACAGACTTGGCAAAAGCCTGTTCTGGAAACAGACTGTGGTACCAGAAAACCCACAGGCACTTCCAGTTCTGGGACCAGACCCCTCCTATGCTATATACACATTTTGGCTCATAAGTTGCCACACCAAACCCAGAAGGGAGATCATTCCTGCCCTCTTCCTCTACCCCAAACACCCACAGTAGAATTAACTGCAGAGGACAGGGAGCAGAATTCCTTTCCTGTCTGCATTTAGTCTCCTCTACTGCCAGAAGGAAACATGACTTATGTCTGGAAGTCACAATTAAGTGCCCTGAGGTGCATCTGGCTCAAGGAAATCAGTATTTGTTGAATTCTTAAGTCCAAGACTCTAGTAGGTGTGGCAAACAAATTTTCTACCATTTGGATTTTGTAGGTCCTATAAAAATAATGCTTTCTTTCCATCTGTCACCTTCAGAAGCCTCTGTTTTTTAAGGAGCCAACACACATGCTTCACTTGTGCTCCTGTACCCTGCAGTCTGTGTGGGCCCTTGGCAATGAGAAGCTGTCACTGAGAGAGCTACCTGAAGCCCAGATCAGAAACTGACACTTGCCCATCCTGTGTCTGAGAATTCTTTTTAAATTTTTGAAAATTATACTTTGCCCGAGCAAACTACAGAGAAGGAAGACTTTTTTCTACCTAGAGTGCTAGTTCTGGTTTGAGGAAACACAGCTTGGACACTCATCATTTTCTATCCAAATCATAGGGTTTCATGTTGAAGCAATATGCAACCCCATCTACCAGAAATGGCTGAGAAGCTCCACCCAACTGGGAGAATGTTACCTAGGTCAGTTGTATTAGTCTGTTTTCATGCTGCTGATAAGGGCATACCCTAGACCAGATAATTTATAAAGAAAAAGAGGTTTCATGAACTCGCAGTTCCACATGGCTGGGGAGGCCTCACAATCATGGCAGATATTGAAAGGCACATCTTACATGGCAGCAGGCAAGAGAAAAAATGAGAACCAAGTAAAAGGGGTTGCCCCTTATAAAACCATCAGATCTCGTGAGACTTATTCACTATCAGGAGAACAGCACGGGAAAGATCCACTGCCAAGATTCAATTACCTGCTATCAGGTCTCCTCACACGATACATGGGAATTGTGGGAACTACAATTCAAATGACATTTGGGTGGGGACACAGACAAACCATATCATCAGTAGAACACTTGGGAGGAGAGTTGAGGATGCAGGGGCAAGAAGCAGTGAAAGTAGCAGCAGTCTGCAATTCTGAAAGAAGAGATTATGGATAAGTGGGGAGCAGCTAGGTGAGGTGGCTCATGATTATAGTCCCAGCATTTTGAGAGGCTGGGGAAGGAGGACTGCTTGAGCCCAGGAGTTTGAGACCAGCTTGGGCAACATAGCAAGACCCTGTCTCTACAAAAAATCCAAAACTTAGTTGGGCATGGTGGCACGCACCTACAGTCCCTGCTACTCAGAAGGCTGAGGTGGTGGGAGGATTGATTGAGCCTGGGAGGTCAAGACTGCAGTGAGCCATGATTGTGCCACTGCACTTTAGCTCAGGTGACAGAGCGAGACCCTGTCTCAAACCAAAAAAACAAAAAGCAAACAAACAAAAAAAAGTTGGGGGAGGGGAGGAACAGAAAAACATGGAAAAGAAAGAGAAAGAAGATAAAAAGCTTTGCAGTACCAACAAAGGTCAAGGAGTGATGTAAATGACTAGATGTTAAGCTCCCTGAGGGGAATTTTGGAAAACCCCCAAAATAGACGTAATAAGGACTCAGTAAGAGAAAATACCCAGTTCACTTAGGTGAGCAACAAAGGCAAGGAGGGGCATGAAAGAAATGGATTTCAAATATGACCCATCAAGACTCAAAGGAAATAACGTACAGGCAGTTAAAGAAATAGTAGAAATTTGTTGTTAGTTGAACAGGAATGCAAATGTTTCGTGAATTCAGTTGTATTTTTATCACAGCATGTACATTAAATATCAATTTCTTATTGAGTGATCTTCCCCCTAACCAACAGCAGTTCAGAATAGGTACCTTTAGGGAAAAACTATTTGAAAGAAATGAAACCAAAATCAGAATGAATCATACCATCTATTTAGTTGCTTAAACCAATGTTAAGAAAAGGACAAATCCAAGAACTTTGGGAGGCTGAGGCTGGAGGATCGCTTGAGCCCAGGAGTTTGAGACCAGCCTGGGTAACATAGTGAGACTCCATCTCTAAAAAAAAAATTAAAAATTAGCTGGGCATTGTGGCAAGCACTTGTAGTTCCAGCTACTCCAGCTGAGGCAGGAGGATCTCTTGAGCTGGGAAGATTGAGGCTGCAGTTAACCATGATCATACCACTGCACTCCAGTGTGGGCCACAAAGCGAAACTCTGTCCAAAAAAAAAAAAAAAAGATTGACAGTTGGGCTTGCTTGCCTGGTGGGAGGGGAAGGAAGAGGGCAGGAGGCATCAGAAAGTGAAGCAGCAGACTGGGCGCAGTGGCTCACGCCTGTAATCCCAGCACTTTGGGAGGCCGAGGCAAGTGGATCATGAGGTCAAGAGGTCAAGACCATCCTGGCCAAGATGGTGAAACCCCATCTCTATTAAAAATACAAAAATTAGCTGGGTGTGGTGGCACACGCCTATAGTCCCAGCTGCTCAGAAGGCTGGGGCAGGAGAATCGCTTGAACCCCGGAGGCAGAGATTGTGGTGAGCAGAGATTATGCCACTGCACTCCAGCCTGGGCAAGAGAGCAAGACTCTGTCTCAAAAAAAAAAAAAAAAAAAAGAAAAAAGAAAAGAGGCGGCAGGTGCTGAACTTCTGCTTCCTGAGTACATTCTCCCAAAGTGACTTACTTTCACCAGTTTTTCAGCTTCCAAAATAACTGCTTTTTGGGCTGTGATGAAAAATGCTGGAGGAAGCAGTAACAAAGTCAGGGTAAAAAAGAATCCATGACATGAGCCTTCTTTACTGTGCTCACCACTCCCCATCCCCAAGTATCTGTGCAGGCCCTGTTCCCTCCATGAGGGACCATTATTAAGTCTGCTCACTAATGGGTAAAAAGGGAAAATTTATATTAAAGATCCAATACCCCAAAAGAAATGGTTCATTTTTTAAAAAGCTAAAGTATCAAATCCATCCAAAAATTGAATACTATTTCAAAGTCATTGTTTAATTGAATTTAGTTAGTAAAAGGATAGAAACCCAGCCTGGGCAGATGGACGGACCTTTGTCTACAAAGGGAAGCCCTTGGTATCACTGAATTCAATACCCAGGTAATAAAATTTCCCCTTAGTAAACATTTTTCTATATAGGAAGCAGTTCTAATTCTATTTGGGGAATATAGATCGTTGATGAAATTCAGAGACCATTATTTCTTCTCTGTATTTAAAGGATTCAGATTCCTCCATCTGGTAAGTCATCCAACATAGTTCTCTATAATCCTCAGAGGATGAAAAATGCAAAGCTTTCAGAACAGGTAAAATTGCTTGGATTGTTCTTTGTTGCAACGAAAGGACATTATGTATTCAGTTCCAAATGCTGAATTCATTAATACAATGCTTTTCTTTTTCACTAGGAATAAGACAAATGACCTAAATCATTATTTACTTCCTTTCCAGCTAAGGGTCCTTGTTGTCCTGATCAGCTAAATGAGCTGTGGAATATCTCCTTGGAAAGAGTGTGTGGCAGAAGTGCAAGTGGTTAAATGCCCACAGATGCTGAACTCTAAAAGCCCACAGCTGATTGCATAGTCACTGTTTGCAATTTACTGCCAGCATCTGTTGTCATTCTGCACAATGTTAATGGGCTATCCTCGGGAGCTAAAGTTGACGATCTCCCAATAACTCACTTCTAAAATCACCTAAGCAAGTGAAGTAATTTTTGTTTGCCAGCATGAATTATGCCACTGGTGAAAATCATGAATCCATGTTGTTAAACTAATGTGGATTTCGTCTAACCTCCGCTTCACTCAAATTAGCATCAGGGATATTAGGGCAGGCTCCAGTCAAGAGCCAGATACCACCAACAGCTTTGGCTAGAATAAAAGACAACAGGTAGTCATCTCAGCGGAGAACTACCAAAGTAAGCACCAGCCACCCAAAGGGCCCATTAGCAAGCAAAAAAAAAAAAAAAAAAGGCTTCTGAAATCCACTTCCTTCATGCTTCCCCTTAGCCTTGTTGGCTCACCTAAGTACACTGTGTGCTTTCTCTTATTGCGCCTGGACACTCCCATCTGATAGGGTAACCTTTGCTTCCTTCCTTCTTCTCACCCAATATGGAGGAGGCTTTCTATTTCCCCTTCTTATCTGACAGGAACTGTCACTACACACACACACACACACACACACACACACACACACACACACACACACAGAGTTTCCTGGGGTTAGAATAGCAAAGGGGCTGCAGGGAAAGCAATCAGATTACAAAAAAAAGGGAGAGCACATCAGCATCAGGAGATATTTCTTAAATCTCTGTTGCACTGAAAAGTGTTTCTCCTCTGGATGACTGTTCTGTGCCAAAATACCAAAGAGAAGGGCTTCTGGGTTTCAAATGAAACTTGTTTTCTACGGTTAGATCAAGGGTGGGGGCGGATGTGGCTCAGAGGCAATGTCAGGAAAGAGGAAGCATAGTACACACCTCCTCCTTCCCTAAGTTAGTGTTGGAAGCTGTCCCCCTTTGAACTCAAGTGGAATTCAGACATGTGTGGCCTCTCCCGGTGAGCAGCAGGGGCGGGCCTTCAAGCAGTCTATTTGCAAGAGTAAAGGAGGAGCCCTCTGGAGAGACTCGCCAGAGAAAAGGGAATGTATGTCAAAGTGGCAGGAGGGGAAGGGCAATTCTGGGTACTACCTGATGTCCTTAACTTGGGTTTGCCATTAGATCAGGCCCTGAAGACTTGCATTTCAGCACAGGGCATGGAATGGCTGGTAGAGAGAAACTCAAAAATGAAGAGTTCTTTCACAAAAATTTGGCAAAGCGGCAACACTGGATGGGTAAGCTTCTAAAAGAAGAGAGAATATGCACACAACATTGGCATATCCAGGGCTCTACTGTACTGGAAGCATTAAGTAGTTAGAAAAGTCCAGCAGACACAGCCAGGAGAAGTGGCAGAATCATCTTGCCCATTGGTTTTACACATCCCCCTCCTTCTCCAGGTAAAACCAAGGAGCGAAGGGTTGGGATGAGAGGAAAGGAAACAAAATGAGTGTTACTGTAAGGTAACTGACTAGCCTTGTTTGGGAACACATGGGAGAGACACCCTGAAGACCTTTAGAAATACCTGGGTTTGGAAGGTCCTTGCAGAATCCTGAGATCCTGTAGTAGGTGGGAGTGACAGCCAGTGAAACCAGGTGATGTCTTGCATTCTTCTCCTAAGTATAGTTTTACTCATGGAGGGTATAACCAAGCAAACAGACCTCTTAACTGTTTCTCTTTTAAAGGACAGAAGGAGATCCACCCCACCAAGGGCTGGTTCCCTGAATGCTTTGGAACAGGAGTAGCAAAACTGGAATGTGCTGCAGCTCTTTGGGGGCTGCAGACCCACTGAAAAGGTCACTGAAGATATTGCCAGGGCTACTGATAACTTTATCACTTCACCACAGGAATTAACCTCCAGTTATTAGTTAGGAGGTGTTGTAGAAAAATTGTTTGAACATTTAATTTCTGTAGTTCTTTGTGTTTAAGCCTATATATTTTTATTCCTTTGAGACTTGATTCATCTTTGGTGTTCAGCAAAGGAGTCTTTAAAGAGCTCATATATGGATCAATTTTTCCATGCTTGTCTTCTCATAGCATTTTGTGTATACTTAATATTCAATCTTATTTCCTATTGAAATAATTGGTTTATACTTCTATCTCCCTCAGTGAAGCTATACGTTCCTCAAGGCCAGAGGTCATGTCAGACATTTAAATTATTTGTACTGAACTCTTGATAGTCTTCATTACTGTGAAAGTAAGTAAGTTCTTTCTTTTCTTTTTCTTTTTTTCCTTGGCTCACTGCAGCCTCGACTTCCTGGACTCAAGTGATCCTCCCGCCTCAATTTCCCAGGTAGCTGGGACTACAGGCACATGCCACCATGCCTGACTAATTTTTGAATTTTAGTGGAGAGAGGGTTTTACCATATTGCCCAGGCTCGTCTTGAACTCCTAGACTCAAGCGATCCACCACCCCTTGGCCTCCCAAAGTGCTAAAATTACAAGTGTGAGCCATCAGGCCCGGCCATTATTGTAAGGATAAGTTATCACCGCCCCCCACAAAAAAAATCTCAGATCAAATTTTCTGTGAATATCTTACTATGGCTAATACTGGTAATTATTGCCCAATATTCCTGTATTCCTCTTTTTCATGAGTAATAAAAATTTTAGGTGGGCATATGGCAACCCTGTAAGTCCTGCATGTCATAGTTGAGGCTGCTTTAACAGAATACCATGAACTGGGCAGCTTATAAACAACAGAAATGTGTTTCTCACAGTTCTGGAGGCTGGGAGTCTGAGATCAGGGTGCCAGCATGGTCAGGTTTGGGTGAGGACCCACTTCCAGGTTGCAGACTCCCAACTTCTCATTGTATCCTCACATTCTCATGTCTCTCCCTGTAAAGGCACTAATCCCATTCATAGAGGCTCCACCCTTATGACCTGATCACCCCTGCAAAGGCCACACTTCCTAATGCCATCACATGGAGGATAAGGATTTCAGCATACACAATTGAGGGAGGACACAAACATTCAGCCCATAATACCAATTTTGCAAGCCCCCTCACAGCTAGTTATAGTATTGTGTTGAAGTGTTGGCCACTGGGATGTCAGCCAAGTATTGAGTGCAACTTTTCATTTGTGACTGGAAAGGGAAGGAGATTACCTTCTTTCCTCCAAATCCTATATCTTGCTACTTGGATCAGGGATATGAGATGAACAATCTCTACCTTTAAGGACAAGGGACATACACTAGATATAGAAGAAAAACCAGCTAAAAGGAGGCTGAGATCTGATACCACCGAATCATCACGACAGCCCTGGAATGCTTACCCCTGGACTATTATGTGAGGAAGAAATGAACTTCTATCTCATGCAAACCATTGAACATATGAGGATGGCCACTTAGTCTGCTGTATGGTATACAAAAAAAATCATTCCATGGAACCAACTAACAAGTCTTCTTTCCTTAATTGTCATTCCTTGCAAATGCTCTGGACAAGGGATAATAGGAAGAGTTTAATATCAAATGAAAAATAATCACAGTAAGTCAGTAGCTGATATGTGAAATTGGCAGGCTCCTTGTATAAACTATTAAATTTCTAATATGTTAAGCCTTTTTATTTGCTCATAATTGTGAAATAAAAGGAGAGCCTTCCCTTTGGACATTCATTACTTTCACAGCCCACTCATCTACTATTTAGATATCCATTGGTGCAACTCCAAGCGGGCTGAAGGTGTATGTTCTATTTCCTGTCCATCCGATGCTCTTGGATCATTCGAGTATGGCTGTCTTACTGGTCTCAACCCACTTACTCTGAAACTCACAGATCCTATGCTGAACATTGATAAACTGTAATAAGAAAATAACTTTTCTTTCATGGTCACCTCCTTGTCTCTTCTCTCATTATTTTATCTTTCTTCCTCCACCTCTTCATCCTTTGTCTCCCACACTACAACTACTTCCCATCACCCACCAATCACCATTGTCTGAGGCCAGAAAGACTTGCTCACTATATCCCTCAGAGGCTTTCATATTCCCCACCAATTCTGAGACTCCTGCTCATCCACCAAGTCACTTTCTATGTTCTGTGTGGTTTCACCAGAAGGTCCAATATAACCTGGCCATGGTGCCAGCCAAGTGAGCTGAGGGACAGAAGTTGTTGGGCCCTGAAGGACCAGGGCGATTCTATTCTGAGGGAATAAGAAGCTTGTAAAGATGGGCAGACATGGTGGCTCACGCCTGTAATCCCAGCACTTTGGGAGGCTGAGGCAGGCGGATCACCTGAGGTCAGGAGTTCAAGATCAGCCTGGTCAACATGGTGAAACACTGTCTCTAATAAAAATACAAAAATTAGCTGCGCATGGTAGCACACGCTTGTAATTCCAGCACTCAGGAGGCTGAGGCATGAAAATCCTTTGAACCCGGGAGGCAGAAGTTGTAGTGAGCTGAGATCACACCACTGCACTCCAGCCTGGGCAACAGAATGAGACTCTCTCAAAAAAAAAAAAAAAAAAAAGAAAAAAAAAAAAGAAAAGAAAAGAAAAAGAAAAAAGAAAAAGAAAAAGAAAAAAGTTGTAAAGATGAGAAGCAAGTTTGATACTCAAATGCCTAGTTCTAAGAGCAGAAGCAACACTGTGAATAGATGACAGAGCTCAAGATTCAGAAAAAGAATAAAACCTATTCAAATGGCAGTTGGAATTTGGATTCACATGTCTCAAATCATTACAGGTTGTTTGACAGAATGTTATATACATATGTTATATATACATGTATTTTTTTTGTACCTAAAATAGCATGCTATCATCATCAGTCTGGGCAAGGACCCTCTTTCACTTGATTTTTGTTTCATTTTTCTTCTTCATTCTTGATCCACACCCTTATTCCCCTCTCCATCATAGGGGTCCATTCTAATGTATAAGCCTTGGAAATATCTATCCCCTTGGAAAAGGATATAGAATCCAGAATTCAAATTGGAGTTAGTCAACCTCAAGTAAGCCTTGTATCTGGATTTGGTTGGAATTAAGGTTGACATCTCTCACACAATTTCAGGTTGTTTGCTGAAATATAGTAAAATGTAACCTATATTGCACTGTATTTTGGTTTTGGATTTCAGGTGGAGAAAGCTGAGTTACTTATGGCATGCTACCATCATCGAAGTCTTTGCAAAGATCCTCTCTTGTTTTGTTCTAATTTGCTCCCTTATCTTTGATTTTCACTCCTATTCTTTTCTCTATCATAAGGACCTATCCCAGTGTATAAGCAATATACATTGTTGAATATGTTTATATCCTTGTAAAACATGTGATATTATTTTGTGTCTGTATTTGTAATTTATAAATTCAAAACGTATGTTAAGTAATTGTGGGAAAGGACTAAATAGAGAGGACCCAGAATTCCATGTGATTTAGATAGGACCCCCACCCCCCTGGTCTCTACAACTTCATTGTCAATGGTGCATATGTCAAAATGAAGAAAACATCCTGTACTCCTGGAATAAGGAAGAGTTCCCAAAACTCTGTAGGCTTCTGGAAACATTCCTGCTTTCTCATCCACCACATGCAATCACCACAGTCTGCCTGTAGACAGAGAAAATTTTATATACCTTGTAGGGCATTTTCTTATCCACATACCTTGTAACATGGGGTTTGGAGGTGACTAAGAACCTTCATATGAAGAATCGTGAAGGGACTGAGTTTTACTGTTCTTACAAGCTAAAAGCCTGCCACAATTTCATGGGTGCTGGCAGAAGACATGAGACTCCTGTATCAGAGACAAAGAACAGTTTAGTACTCATAGAAATAACAGTTGCTAGAGTATCATTTTTCCTCGACCAGTTCCTTGAAACCCAGTTTCCACAGAGCAACACAAAGAGGGTCAGGTGACACCTACACACATGGGATACATCATAGGACAGGAACCCTAACTTAGGAAACACAAATCTTTTTTTCTTTTTTAAGAGACAAAGTCTTTCTCTGTTACCCAGGCTGCAGCTCAGAGGCACAATCATAGCTTACTGCAGCCTTGAACTCCTGGCCCCAAGTGATTGTCCCACCTCAGCTTCCTGAGTAGTTGGGACTACAGGCACATGCCACCAAGCCCAACTAATTTGTTTTTCTTTTTCTTTTTTATTTCAATAGGTTTTTGGGGAAGTGGTGGGGTTTGATTACATAAGTAAGTTCTTTAGTGGTGATTTCTGAGGTTTTGGTGCATCCATCACCAAAGCAGTGTTCACTGTACCCAATGTGTAGTACTTTATTCTTCACCCTCCTCCCCCACCCTTTCCCCCTAAGTCCCCAAAGTCCATTGCATCATTCTTATGCCTTTGTGTCCTCATAGCTTAACTCCCGCTTATGAATGAGAACATACGATGTTTGGTTTTCTATTCCTGAGTTATTTCACTTAGTATAATGGTCTTCAAATCCATCAAGGTTGCTATGAATGCCATTATTACATTCCTTTTTATGACTGAGTAGTATTCCATGGTATACACGTACACCATATTTTCTTTAGTCACTCATTGATGGGCATTTGGCTGATTCCATGTTTTTGCAGTTGTGAATTGTGCTGCCATAAACAAACATCTGCAAGTATCTTTTTCGTATAATGACTTATTTTCCTCTGGGTAGTGACCCAGTAGTGGGATTGCTGCATCAAGTGGTAGATCTACTACTTTTAGTTCTTTTTTTGTTTTCTGAGATGGAGTCTCGCTCTGTCCTCCAGGCTGGAGTGCAGTGGTGTGATCTCAGCTCACTGCAACCTCTGCCTCCTGAGTTCAAGTAATTCTCCTGCCTCGGCCTCCTGAGTAGCTAGGATTACAGGTGTGCACCACCACACCTGGCCAGTTTTGTATTTTTAGTAGAAATGGAGTTTCACCATGTTGGCCACGCTGACCCTGAACTCCTGAGCTCATAATCTGCCCACCTCAGCCTCCCAAAGTGCTGGGATTACAGGCATGAGTCACCATGCCCAGGCTACGTTTAGTTCTTTAAGGAATCTCACACTGTTTTCCACAGTGGTTGTACTAGTTTACATTCCCACCAACAATGGAAAAGTGTTCCCTTTTCACCACATCCATGCCAGCATCTATTATTTTTTGATTTTTTGGTTATCACCATTCTTGCAGGAGTGAGGTGGTATTGCATTGTGGTTTTGATTTGCATTTCCCTGATCATTAGTGATGTTGAGCAGTTTTTCATACATTTGTTAGTTATTTGTATATCTTCTTTTGAGAATTGCCTATTCATGTCCTTAGCCCACTTTTTGATGGGTTTTTCACTTTTAGAATTTTTATAGTTTCAGGTCTTAGATTTAAATATTTGATCCATCTTGGATTGACTATTTCATAAGGTGAAAGATGAGGATTTAGTTTCATTCTTCTACATGTGGCTTGCCAATTTTCCCAGCACCATTTGTTTAAAGGGAGCCCTTTCCCCACTTTATGTTTTGTTTGCTTTGTTGAAGATCAGTTAGCTGTAAGTATTTGGCTTTACTTCTGGGTTCTCTATTCTTTTCCATGGTCTATATGCCTATTTTTATACCAGTACCATGCTGTTTTGGTGACTATGGTCTTATAGTACAGTTTGAAGTCAGGTTTTGTGTTGCCTCCTGATTTGTTCTTTTTGCTTAGTCTTGCTTTAGCTATGCAGGCTCCTTTTTGGTTCCATATGAATTTAAGGATTGTTTTTACTAATTCTGTGAAGAATGATGGTGTATTTTGATGGGAATTGCACTGAATTTGTAGATTGCTTTTAAGTCCAACTAATTTTTAAATTTTTTGTAGAGATGGAGTCTCGCTATGTTGCCCAGGCTGATCTTGAACTCCTGGTCTCAAGCGATCTTCCTGCCTTGGCCTCCCAAAGTGTTAGGATTACAGGCATGACCCACAGCAACCTGCTTAAATCTCTTTAAATCATTAATAAGCCTGCCTGATCTTTGCCCTAAAGAAAGATATTTTTTATTATAATGAATAGTAAATAAACCTTCCCTTAATTATCTCCATCTTCCAAAGCTGTTTTCTATAAAACATCCTTGAAAAGGTGGTTCAGAACAAAGGCAGTCTTCTCATAAGAACTGCAAAAACATAAAAGACCACTGAAGGATTGTTTCCCAAATCTCCTATACAATTTTCTCTCTTTTCTTTCTAAATATCCTATATATAAAGCTTGTATCACTAGATAACCCTTTCTTATTGCAATTATATAGAAACTCTAGGTTACTCCCTCTCATTTTCTGAAGAAATCAGTATATTCATTATCCTTTTAATACTCTGACGTTTTGGTTTCATGACCTCTTTTCCACCATTGGTTTTAACCTCTATTTTATTTTCTAATTACTTGCAAAGTTTTTATGTTAGGTATTTGAGTTTCTCTTTATGTGAATGCCATATTCATATCCTTTACCCATTTTTCTTTCGGGTTTATCATTTTCTCATTTAATTAACAGGAATGTCTTCTCTAACATAGTTATCTATCCCCTGTTGGCTTTACTTGTTTCAAATATCTTTGTCCATACTGTAATCTCTGGGTAAACTTTACCTATTATAACATTTCATAAAGAGTCATTAATTTTAATGTCGTCTTTTTTATCTCAGAGTTTGTGCAAAAAAGGAGCTGGTTTAAGAAGACCTTTTACACTTGAAAGCCTGAGAAATAATTCATATGCTTCTTTTTTATTTTCCATTAGCTTTTCAGTTTTTATCTTTTCCATTTAGTACTTTAATCCAACTGGATTCCATTCTTGTGTATGGTACAAGCATGCATTCCTAATGGGCGGGGGATGATATCACTCCCAAGGGAGTGAAAATTGGTTCTTAGGGGTAGAAAAAAAAGTAGATGTTACAATGGTTTATGGCTCTCCCAAGTGGCATAGTACAGAAAGAGATATACAGTATACCTGTGATAATAAAATTTCATTGAGAAGGAGGAAAACTGGGGGAAAATGTCTAAAATGATTTCTTAGGAGGATAATAAGGAAAAGGGTTGAGAAACACTGGTATAAGCTAAGAATATAGTATTATTTTTCTCATACAGTGACCTATTCCCAATACCATCTTTTCCTTAAAATTTTTCTTTTAAATTTTACTTTTTTACTACAGCTGCTGGCAACCTTGACCAATACCATCTATGAAACAGTTTGTTAACCTTTCTCTGCCTGTGCATATGCATGCATCCGTTACTGAGCTCTCTTGCATGTTTCACTGGCATATGTGTTCCTGAGCCAATGTCCCACTTTTTTGATTACCATAGTTTTGTAACTGTCTGATATCTGGCAGTGAGGTGCCCTCTTTCTCTGACCTTTTTCAAAGTTGCCTTAATTATTCATAAAATATTTGGTCTTCTTATACATGTCGGGATAAGTACGTTGAATTCATTTTTTAAAAGTTCTCTAATTTTAATTGGCATTGACTTGCATTTATAGATTAATTTTGAGAACTGCCATGTTTTACAATATTGCCATCTGTTCCATGAACAAGGCATAGCACTCCATTTATTTAGGCTTTCCAGTCCTTAAGTAAATTTAAAACTTTTTCTTCATAAAGGTCTTATGCGTTGTTTGGTTAAATTCATAAATGCTTGCTATTGTGAATGACATTATAGAATCTGTTATTTTTTAGTTGATTATTGTTGATACAGAGGAACACTGATTTTTGTGAATGGATCTTGTAGCTTGCATTCTTGCTAAATTATCTTGTTAAATCTATTGTCTTTCTGTTGATTCAGTTGGATTACCTCATCTGCAAAAAAAGAAAGAGGGAGAGAAAAAAGGAAAGAAAGAAAAGACCAAAAAGAAGAAAAAGAAATTCTGTACTTTCTCTGGAACAGGTAAGTAGAAAACAGTAATCTAGGGATCTACATATAGCAGGAGGAACAGTGAATTGAACCCTTGTGGAGCATATTATAATAATCAGCTGGTCTAGTTTAATGGCACAGGTAGTATCTGCTTTGCATTTCAATGATTGGCTTGTTCGGTTCTGCCCAATAAATACCTATAATTACCTTTTGCTTCCTTTTCATAGACTTAGTCCTTTTTTGGCTATATAATTATAAATTTTTAGGAATGTTTTGTGTTTCAATGGGTGAAACCACTTGTACTACTTTATCTCAGCAGAACAGTAACCAAAAAATAAAAAAAACCAATTGGTTTTTTTTGAATAACCATACATAACAATCTCTGAACATTCTCACCAGTACTCACAATAAAAAGAAAATTTAGGCTGGGTGCGATGGCTCATGCCTGTAATCTCAGCACTTTGGGAGGCCATGGCGGGTGGATCATGCGGTCAGGAGTTTGAGACCAGCCTGGCCAACATGGTGAAACCTCATCTCTACTAAAAATACACAAATTAGCTGGACGTGGTGGTGTGTGCCTGTAGTCCCAGTTACTTGGGAGGCTGAGGCAGAAGACTCAGTTGAACCCGGGAGGCGGAGTTTGCAGTGAGCCGAGATTGCATTACTGTACTCTAGCCAGGGTGACAGAGCAAGACTCCGCCAAAAAAGAAAAGAAAAGAAAAGAAAAAAACACAGAAAGTTTAAGCACATGTATTAGAGGGGAAAAAAATCTCTTGCGTAATTTTCTAAATGATGATCTATCAAAAGTAACTAAGTCAAAGTGATTGTTATTTCTTAATAAGAGCTTCAAGAGGTTAATTGTCCATAAAATATACACATCATTTCCTGAGCGGAACAATATGTGCACAATCAAATTATGCTCCATCAGAATAAATAGGCAATAGCCAGGCATGATGACTCATGCCTGTAATCCCAGCACTTTAAGAGGACAAGGTGGGTGGATCACCTGAGGTCAGGAGTTTGAGACCAGCCTGACTAACATGGAGAAACCTTGTCTCCACTAAAAATAGTAAACTTAGCCAGGTGTGGTGGCACGTGCCTGTGATCCCAGCTACTCGGGAGGCTGAGGCAGGAGAGTTGCTTGAACCCAGAAGGTGGAGGCTGCAGTAAGCTGAGATCATGCCACTGCACTCCAGTGTGGGCAACAGAGTGAGACTCCATCTAAAAAATAAATAAATAAACAAACAGGCAAGATTTCCATGCAAAAATATAATTGTATATACTGTACATTTCCCAAAATATTCACAAGAAATGTAGATGCCTTCAGAGAAACAAATTCCTGAAAATGATCAAATTGATTGGACTGAAAATTTCTTCACTACTTAAAAACCTAAGAAATCACTTAGCCAACAAGTAATTTCTTCCAGAATAAAAGTGTGGATCTTGGAAAAATTAGAGTATATGTATTTTAAACACCACCAAACAGATTTCTTCATAAAACTTTCTGTAAGCTAAATGGAATTCAGAGCTAAGGCATTGAAAAGTGACACTAAGATTGACCCTTGTGAAAGAGAACAGATGGAAAGACAAGTCTGTAACAATAGAATAATCTTTGCTGCTTTTAGAGTAGGAAGGACACAATATAAAATACAATGATTTAATCAAGGAGGAAGAACTTCCTAACAGAAACAACTTTATGAAGCTGATCCTGTATTATTCTATCAGGAAATATGAAAAATACATAAGTTTTAAGGGAAATATTTTCTTTCCTTTTCAAGACAGGGTCTTGTTCTGTTGCACAGGCTGGGGTGCAATGGTGTGGTAATAGCTCACTGCAGCTTCCACCTCCTGGGCTCAAGCCATCCTCCTTCCTCAGTCCCACAAGTAGCTGAAACTACAGGCATGCCACCACACCTGGCTAATTTTTAAACAATTTTTATTTTTGGAGAAACAGGGTCTCACTATGTTGCCGAGGCCAGTTTCAAGCTCCTGGGCTCAAGTGAGTCAACCACCTCGGCCTTCCAAAGTGCTGGGATTACAGGTATGAGCCACTGTACCAGGTTAGGGAAATTTTTTTTTGCAAAGCAATAGAAGTGTGATTCGATATAAAGTTATCATTAAAGGCAGCAGACCTGTCACTGCATTGTTAATTCATTGGACGTTGTACTTATCTCTGTAATAACACAAATTCATCCTGTGTCGTAATTATACATGCCACTGTGAGCAATTGACAGTCAGGGATTCTCTCTTCCTATCTTGGGTTTGTTTTGATTTTTAAAACTTTCTGCATTCAGCATGGTACACAGATATGTAGCCAGTGTTCAATCTTTAAAATGCTTTACGTTGTAAAGTAATGCAATATGTGATTTAAGACTTTGCACTATTTCTAGGTGTATTTATTATCACTGCAGTTGGCTATCTAATAGACATACAATTCATTCTGCTTGAGCCACAATGTCCTGAATCAGTTCAGTGTAGACCAATTATTCTAACCCCCAAGTTCAGCTTTTAACTCTGCCAGATGCTGTTTGACACTAGATTCTCCAATACTAAAAATCTTGCCAACCTTACATTATGTTGTTGTATTACAGCTTCCTAGTACTCAGTATGATATTATTAGCTCAAGCTGTAGCTCTTTTGGTGTACCTAATTACAGCACACTCAGCAGTGAGCCCTGACCTACACGGGGCTGGGGCGGAGGGTGGGGGGATTCTGGTGATAATTTTATCTATTTCACTTGACAATAAACGTAGTTATTACCAAGATTCCAAATTATGGGAAAGTGTGATATTCACACTGCATTTCCAAGTACCTTTGGAATACCTAACATTACACTGATATTTTAGAGCTATTATTCTTTCTAATAACGATCGAATATTAGTATTATTTAAGCAACACTTCACCTTTTTTGGTTATTTTCTCTTGTAGGTGCCTGGTTGGAAAACAACAAGGAGCAAAATGGTACAAAAGTGGAAGTTGTAAAGAGTTGTCCTGCTAGAGAGTTATAGCTTAGAAATTTGTATAATGCCTAAGGCATAGTCAGACTTCAGTAAATTACACTTCCTTGTTATCATTACACGTATATATTTTACAGGTTCAAACTTTAACAAGCACAGGTAAGCAACTGATAATCCTAGGTGCGTTCTCATGAATCAGAATTGTCCTGGCTCCTAAGGAGAGTAAGCGCTAGAGGAACTTGGGGGTGGGAGGAGGATGGCTTTGGTTGTTTGGGCATTTCCTCTTGTCCTAGTTTTACTTCTCATTGCTTCCCAGTCACTATTACACTTCTTGGCTGGCCTGCTTTGTCTTTGCCTATATCTATCTCTTGGATTTCATTGCATTACAAAAAAGGTTAAAGTTTAACCCAGATATATGGCACTTAACTGAAACTCTCAATATCAATAATTAAAGAACTTTAATTTTTTAAAGAGAAAATGTCTTGTAGACCATTCTTTTACCTCTCCTTAGAGACTTGTCATAAATAACCAGAGTTAATGCTTTTGCACATTATTTCATGCTTGTGAAGTGCTGTGAGCCTCAAGATGAAATCTCTTTAAGTATGCAGTATATATCCCATTTTATTCCAAAGCATGTAATATTTTAAATCAAAGAAATTAATTTTTAAGAAAGAACTTTCAGTTTTCAAACTATTCATAATTTACATTTTAACAATGTACATTTAAATATTCTGAAGATGAAAGCATGGCTGCTTCAATATTAAGGATCTCTTTCCCTCTCCAAATATACTTAAAGTAATTTTCATTTATGTGGTTGAAAGTTTACATGCCCCTACAGCCTATAATAAATCAGAAAAAAACCCAAAGTTTATATGCCAATATAGGCAGGAGAATTAATTTAATTCAATAAAAGGGAGAATTATTATGTAAAGGATGCTTACCAGCATAATCAGCTAATAACATTATAGAGAGCTTTTACTTTATGTAAGCATTTTTTAGAGACTTTGGTTTGACCAATAACACACACACGCACACACGCACGCACACACACGCACGCACACACACGCACACGCACGCACGCACACACACGCACACACACGCGCACACACACACACACACGCGCACACACACATGCGCGCACACACACACACAGAATTTTCTTAATGCTAAACCATTTTATAATAGAGTTCTTCTTAAAACATCTTGATATCTCCCTTACACAGGTCTTGTGACTATTACAGAACCAAATCACCATTATGAAACTAAGTGATGGGTTACATAAGGAAAATGGGGTCTCTTCTGATAGGTGTCAAGGAAGCACAGAAATGTTAGAACTATTTGAGACCTGGGAGATCATCTATCCCGACAATGTCATTGACATTGAAAGTAAGGCTCACAATTCTTCATTATCAACATGTTTTTAAATTGCCTTTTATTAGTCCAAGTGATAGCAACACCTCTATAGTCTTAGGTAGAAGCTAATTATTCATTACATTGTAATTCTCTGTTTACCTTGTCCTAGCTCTGTCCTGCTACCTAGACTTCTAGAGGATGTAAACAAAAAATATTTCTCTAGGGAGTATTACTTTGTTCTCTCCCTAAAAAAATTCAGTTTCTTAGCATCTACATTTTTAAACTGTTGAAATGGACCCAAATATATAATAAATACCATAGTAGCTCAGACCCATGGAAATATTATTCTAAAATCAGTTTTCATTAAAGTACTTTCTACTTCCATTACTGGATCTGGTCTTTCTGAAAATATAAGAAACCAGTAACTATTAATGATAAACCATCTGCTCATTATAAACATGAGGTTTAACAAGTAATACGTGCTATATTTATTCAAGTGTCTAACTCTTAACTGTTAATTATGAACAGATTATTAGATGCCTACTCTATTTTCTGCAGTTTACAATAAAATAACTCTTTGAGTAAATTGAAGTTTGATTGTGTAACAAACTTATATTAGAATACAGTTTAAAGTGTTTTTTTCTATAGCTTTTTTTGACTGGAGAGGCAAAGGGTAATGTTAATTTGTAAATTTCTTTCTTGTATTATTTATGTTTCTGTAAGATATGATGCCCTATCCCAGAGATGCTGGAAAACTTTTTTTGCTTCTACCTGTGGGTTCTGTTTTTGTGAGTTTTTAAAGGAGTATGCATACAATAAAATATTCCTTCTTTGTTAAAAAAAGAGAAATGAAGGCTCAAGAGAAATCAGTCTGACTTGTAACACTATATTGCCTGTAGTAAAAGCTGATCTAATGATAATAATGCAAGAGATTGTTAAAAGGATAACCTTTTAATTTTAAAATACAAATAATCTATTAGTGACTTGTAAGAATTACTCATAGCATTCACCTAGACCCACATCATATACTGCCGAATTACAGAAGCCTACAAAACTGAAATGTTGGGTAGCTCAGAAAGAGAATAGGAAAAATAATATTCACCACACTGGTTTACTTTGAGAATACTTGAAATCAAATATTCACCTGAAATTTATTATAAATCTCTTATAAGAAGCATGTATGTTAGATGTTATGAATGATTTAAAGAATTAAGAAACTGAAGGAGGAGTGAGGGAAGGAAGAAAAAGACAAATCCTGGTCTCCAAAAGCTTACTTCTGGCAGGAAAGAAGATACTGCTATTGCTACAGTTTGTTTAACTCTCCATAAGCATTCGTGTATTATTTCAGTCCCTGCCATTAAATGAAAAGTTCTTTGAAAGCAGAGAGTATATCTCCTTCAAGGATTAATCTCCCAGAGTAGCTTCCATTAATAGCATTTGTCCAGTAAGTGCTACTTGAATTGAAATGAATTCTGTCAATATTATGGTGCATCCAAACACCAATAGTAAAATGCATCCTATCTTTTATATACCATTTCAGTCTCACTGATGATGCACATCCAATAAATCTTTTGCATAAATAATATTTTTAAGCAATGCTTGCGCAAGTGGGTTTTATAATATGTGAGGGAAAAGTACATGATGAAACATTCATCTTTTTAAAAAACTGTTAAATATTTTAGATTAAATACCAGTATTTTTCCTGAAATGAATAAAGATCGATTTAGAGATACACTCATTGGCACTCTTGCTAAAACCATTTAATCGTGTTTCTGTAAGTAAGCTAACACTTTGATTCTGCATGCCTTTGTTAATAACACCAGGTTGAGAGGGGAAATGATCTAGCTGAAAGGCAAGAAAGAGTATTATAAATCAGATGAGATCCCCGGAGACAGATGATCAATTGACAGGCATTTGGTCTGTCTAAAGGAAAAAGGGGTGGTCTTTGGCTGTCATAGGGGAGGAAGTCATATGAATAGGCCAGAAGGAATGCCATGAGCAAAAGCATAGAGGTGAAAGGGTCGGTGTACGCTTCCCCTTGTTCTAAAGACTCGTGCGCCGTTTAGGTTCTGATAAGTGGTTTCTGCTTTGTTTCTGTACTGGAGTGCTTCTCTGTATCTTGCTAATTCCCCAAGTCACTTTAGGAGTAAGGTCTTTCTTGGCTCTTGTGAGCTCCAACCCCAACCCCATAGAGCTAAAACCTCTCTCACTACACCCCACAGCATGCTCTCTAGCTACCCGGATATCCTCAAAAACTTTCCAGCTCTTTGCCTAGTTTTCTAGACATCTGGATAAACTTGGGTAAATTAACTTTTTCTAATCTTTGGGTAGCTCAGAAAGAGACTAGGTGAAATAATATTCACCACATTGGTTTACTTTGAGGATAAAACCACTAATGTCTATAAATTGCCTAGCATAATGCCTAACACCCGGGATTTCTGTTCTGTTTCTGAGCTCTGTCCGCTAAGTGGGACTCTGCTAATTTCTCTTACTGTCACATTCACCACTACTGGCCCCCGCCCCCACCATGCACACCCAGGCACATGGACTATTTTCTTGAAATACCACCTATTTTTGTTCGCCTTCCCTCCACCACCCGTGCATTGCTGCAGAATGGTATTGCTGCCCGCATGGGCAGCTGGCTCTGGTCCTGTGATGCCGGCTCCATCTCCCCAGCAGGAGGATCTCATTCCTGGGCTGGCCCTTCCCAAGCTGCAGCTTCCTGAAACATATTGTCCTGAAATAGGATGCCAGGGACCTTTATTCTGAAAAAGAGAAAGCTGTTTTCAAATATTTGAAGGTCTGACCTATACATAAGGAATTAGACTAGAGTTTCTAAATGTTTTTTATGCCATGGACCCCTTTGGTGGTCCAGAGAAGCTTATGGACCCTTTCCATTATTCTAATAATTTTTAAATGTAGAAACTATAATGCATAGGATTACAAAGAAACCAATTATGTTGAAAGACAGTCCTTGAAAATTTTTTTAAACAAGCTTGTGCTATAGCAACATGTATGTTTTTAATTAATGCAAATAATAAGGTGTAGCAGCAGGCCTAAAAACTTCGGAAATTGCAGTTACCCTGCATAAATGAGATTTTAAGATTTCTAGGACAACTGGAATATGATATAGAAATATCTGTGATTCCTGTTATTGACAAAGTGATAGAGACTATTAATACTACTGTGGTTTGTTGCCTCCATTCAATAATTGAAGGAAATCTAAATTTAGAGATGAGTGAAAATGAAGATGTTGTATATTTTCCCCATCTAAATTCATAGACCCTTGAAATGTATCCATAGATATTCTTGGCCTACGCCTCCCCATCACCCGCCCTATGTAAGGACTGTAAGGACCCTGCACAAGACGCCTTCTGTGCCTTTGAAAGGAGTAGAGCTCATCTCAGTGGGTCCATGTTATAAAAGGACAGACTTCAGTTCACCACAATGAAGAACTTTCTAGCAATTAAAAATCCTCAAAAATAATAGGCTACTTAGTCAAGTAAGTTTTTCATTACTAAATTATTCAAAAGAAGTAAATATGATTAAATTAGGATTATTGCATCAGGAAGGAAATTGGGGCTCCATTTATATAAATTATAATGTGAACACTTTCTAGAGATGGACACAGCTGCAGTCCTGCTAACATTCACCAGGCATGGAGCAAGGTGCTTTACACTCCTTGACTCATTCAGTTCTAACAGTCAGCATAGGAGGTCGGCATATTCTTCTGAATGTCAGCTCAGGATTATTATTTTTTTAACTTGAAAAAGAAAAACATCTAAGAGGCAAAATTAAAATGAAGGTGTTTCAGGCCCCAAAGTTTAGACATTTTCATCTGTAAAATGGAGTTAATAATATTTACCTGTAAGTACTTGCCTTATAAGTACTTATAATTAAGTATTTATAAAGTGGTTTTTAGAACTTCAAAAGATAATATACATCAAGTATATATGTAAAATTATGAAGGATAGTGATATTCTAAGCATTTTACATGAATTAACTAATTTCTTCCTCACAACAAGTTTAAGTAATAGTATTACTTAACTATTACTTAACACAATAATCTTTGTGTATGCAAGATTTCTGTCCCTACCAGGTATGGTGGCTTGCACCTGTGACCTGTAATCCCAGCTACTTGGGAGGCTGAGGCAGGAGGATCCCTTGAGGCCAGAAGTTCAAGACCAGCCTGGGCAACATAGTGAGACTCCATCTCTTAAAAAATATTAAAAATAAAAGTAAAAGATTTCTCTTCCCAACAAGATGGTGACTGCTCAAAGGTAATAATGGAACTGCCTTTATTACTAGCACTAAATGAAACTGCCTTTATTACTAAAACAAATTGCTAGTACCATGTCTGGGCACAGCATAACATAGTTGTTACCAGCATGAGCTCTGGAGTCAGACCATCTGGATTCAAATGCAGTTTGCAGTTGTGTAGCCTTGGGCAAGCTATTCAACCTCTTAGTGTCTCTGTTTTCCCATCTGTTAAATGAGGATGAGTAAAATAATAAAGTAAAAGAACAAGACTTGGCAGTATCTATCCCTGTCAGTTTGACTCAGAGCTAACTTGTTCTGCTTCTGCTGTCTTTTTTTAAAAAATTCATATTATTATGTTTAATCTCTGAAGACTTTTCCTTCATGGTTGGTCACTGACAACGTACTCCAAGGAAGTAACCAGAACCACCCACTCTCAGGGAAGCATTTTCAACTGCCGCTTTGAGTACTGCTAAGCCAGTTTCTCTGTTCTACAGTGTACTCTAAGATAGCAATTCGCAAGCTGAGACTTATGACTTGCTAAGTTCAAAGACACAAACAAAATATTTATTTTTGACATTTCTCTTGAGAAGTCACCTGAATCACTCACAACTTTCTCTTGGTATTTAAAAGGGCGTAGTTTTCAGTAATCGTATTGTTAAGGGATCCCTGGGGTGTTGCCTCACCAGCTGGAAACCTCTGTGGCTGGAGGCACCTTTGCCTGAGTTTTGCTCTGGCCCACTGGGCTCATTCTGCTCACTTGGCTGCACTAGGCTCATGCTACTGGTCTGGATCCCATGCATGCCAAGGCCAAGCCAGGCATGGAGCAGCAAAGGGTGTGTGAGCCAGTGTGGGGTCTGACCACTGCACACAGCCAGTCATGCTGGCTGCGTCGGGGTGGGCAGCTCCAAGTGCTAGCATGGGTGCAGTCTCCCTGCCAGGCTGCAGCTAGAACAGCTGTACCATAAGCAGCTTCCACAGCTCACACTGGGGAACGCGGTGGTGCCTAAAAGCTTGGAGACACCAGGAACTGCAGAGCCCTAAAGACGGTGTCATAGCCCTGACTTGGGGAGCTCCGAGGTCTGGGCTCCTTGATGGGTTGCAGCTCTTCTCTCCTTCTCTCTTCTGATCACCCTCAATGTGGTGAGTAAGGAGTGTGTGTCAGCCCTGTTTGTGTTACAGCTCTTTTAGCCCCACCATTCAGGGGGTCCCAAGTTCTTGTCCTGTGTCCAGGAAGAATGAGGTACGCAGACAAGTGGAGGGTGGGCAAGATGAAGAGGAGCTTTATTGAGCAATAGAACAGCTCGGAGGAGACCCGAAGTGGGCAGCTCCTCTCTGTAGCCAGGGTGTCCCAATGAGTGTTCAGCTCTTAGCAGAGAGGGTAGCTCCTCTCTGCAGGCAGGGTGTCCTGACAAGTATTCAACTCTCAGGAGAGGGGATAGCTCCTCTCTGCAGCTGGTGGTCCTGTCATCCCTCTAGTCTGGCTCAGTCCAGAGGTTTTATGGGCCTCACAGGGGAGGAAGTGATTGGTCCATGGGCAACCATGGGCAGGCCTGGAAAAGGCACCACAAGTTTCCACTCTGGTCCATGGGACCAGCAGCTTGTCCCAGGCTTCAGGCCCTCCCCAGCTTGAAGGTGGGGCTTCACTGGGAACCCACTCCCTTCTGCCCAGGAGCCTGTCTGCCTCTTGCTGCCATTCATGATGCCCAGGCTGTTTGTGCCAATGGGCACCTGCAGGCCAGCACAGAGCTGCCCTCAGCCCCCCTCAGCCTCCCTCCTGTGATCATTGGCACCCAAAGTCCAGAGGGGCCCCAGGCGGCAGGGGGCTGGCATGTCAGCACTGCCCTGAGCATGTGCATACCTGGCCAGGTTGCAACAGTGCCCAGGCTCAGCCTCAACTTTGCTCCATGACCGAACTGGGTGCTGACAGCAGACAGAAGCCAGACAGTGGGAGCAGGCACTTCTGAGCCTGCAGGGATTTGGGGGGCCTTCCTGGGTCCCTGAGAGTGCAGGGGTACCTGGGTCCGCAGCCAGGGCTTGAGTAGCTGCAGCTGCAGCTGAGCCTGGGAGGGCAGGACTCCTGCCTGCTCCTGGCTCCCAAGAACACAGGGGTGCCGGGGTTGCAGCTGCAGCTTGGGCAGCTGCAGTTGTACCTGGGAAACTCCCATCCTGCCAACTCAGAAAGGGCAGGGTTCCCACTTGTCTCCGGCTCCCACAGGCTCCATGGAGCACAAGCCCCGCCTGTGCCTCCTCTCCGTGTTTTCCCCACGGTGACTGCAGGCAAGGTGCAGGTGGAGCAGCAGCCCCAGCCAACCTCACACAAACAAACCCAACCCTCCCGGGGCCGGACCTGTAATGGCCAGGTACTTGTGGGCCCCTGGGATGTGGTGGGGAGCAAGGCTGAGGCCGCAGTGGAGGCTCCAGGTCTGGGAGCAGGTCCTGCCCAGTTGTGTGAGGGTGGGGGTGGCACAGTCGGCTGCCTTAGGGACACAGGGCATAGGGAACCCACCGCTGCCACTGCTGCTCCCACAGCTGCTCCTGTCACCACCACGTGTGCCTCCCCACTGCAGCCGGCATGATGTCAGCAGCTGCTCTGGACAGTCGGTCACTGCCATCAATATGCCAACCTTCACAAATAAATGCAGGCTAATAGACACGCTGAATTAGATTTAACTAAGATAGGTACAGTAAATACACATTGAGCCCACTACTTGCAAGGCAGTGCGCTAAGCATTCACATACATTCCTTCATTTGATCCTTACAAAACACTATAAGGTAAGTACCATATATATGGCTCCCATTTTATATATATGAACAAAATAACCACAAGAGGATTCTAGAGCTCAAGTTCTTAACCCTTTATTTTCTATGATCAGGGATCTTTTCCAACAACTCAGGCAAACCACCCACAAATATTGCTGAAATACTTGGTTTATAGCCATGCATTGAACTCCTCTATTCATATATGAGAAATGTACCCCCATTTACATTTCCTGATATTCTCTGTGCCCTGAAATCCTTTCAGATAGTGCCGTTAATATATATTGAGCACTCTCCATGTGCTGATTGGTGCAAAAAAAAGTTATTTTTAGCAAGAAGAGAACACTTTTTTTCTGGGGGATCAGTTCATAGATGCAGCCACTATCTGCTGCCCTTCAGTGGGATCTGGTGGAGCCTGGCTGAAGTCCCTGGGGTGATGGGCTGAACAGGGTCTCCCTCCTAGTGATGTCTAAAATGCATCCTACAACATCTTCTACAGGATCTCCGAAGGGGTGTAAGACCATTAGACTAGGCTGGGTGCCGTGGCTCATGCCTGTAATCCCAGCACTTTGGGAGGCTGAGGAGAGTGGATCACCTGAGGTCAGGAGTTCAAGACCAGCCTGGCCAACATGGTGAAACCCCCTCTCTACTAAAAATACAAAAATCAGCTGGGCATGATGGTGGGCGCCTGTAATCTCAGCTACTTCGGAGGCTGAGGCAGGAGAATTGCTTGAAACCAGGAGGCAGAGGTTGCAGTAAGCCAAGATCGCACTATTGTACTCCAGCCTGGCAGCAAGAGCAAAACTCTGTCTCAAAAAAACAAAAAACAAAAAACAAAAAAACCACTAGACTAAATCACTGGGGACAGGGGAAAATTTGGACCTCAGTAGCCAGATTCAAATTGTTCACTGTTTCTGAAAAGTGGAATTCACCTGTGGACAATATTCTCCTTAGAAACTCTCCTTTTAGAAAAATCATTTTATTTATTTTATTTTTGTTTATTTATTTTTTGAAACAGTCTTGCTCTGTCACCCAGGCTGGTGCCATCATGGTTCACTGCAGCCTTGACCTCCTGGGCTTAAGAGATCCTCCCCTCTCAGCCTCCTGAGTAGGCGGCTGTACAGGCATGCACCACCATGCCCAGTTAATTTTTTTATAAAGTTGTTTTGTAGAAATGGGGGGTCTCACTATGTTGCTGAGCTTGTCTCGAACTTCTGGGTTCAAGTGATCTTCCTGCCTCGGCCTCCCAAAACACTGGGATTACAGTATGAACCACCACGCCCAGCCCAGAAAATTCTTCTAATGCCTGTAGTTATTTCTTGACCTTCTGGCCAGGCCTCCACAGTTCAAAAATAACCATTTATGGAACAGCCAGAAGTTATTCAGGTAATTTTTGTAAGTCAAGTGCTTACTCCCTTTTACTTAAGCTGTCTGTGGCTGTTTGGCTAAAGCATTGTTTCATCAATAAACTCTGGGCTTTACCTAATAACTATCGGTGATGCAGAAGTCCAGAAATTTTATAGGACTTGGTAGGAATTATTATAGTAAAAAGTATTTTGTAGAAATTTACTCTCTTATTTAAAAGCAATATAGACCATAAATACTGGATTCTGCTAGAAGAAAAAGGAAAAATCTTAGGTTGGTTGAAATGTAGTATTTTTGTGTTTTTATGTTCACTGTATCATTTTTACTTCTCTTGCAAATCTTTAGGTAAATAGATTTAAGAAGAAAAGCTCTTCTGTGAGCTAGAGAAACATTTTAGTATTTGCTCTGGTTTATTTTAGTTCCTCCTCTGCTTGTTTATTTCTTTATTTTTCATTTATTTCTTTATTTAGAGATGGAGTCTCGCTCTGTCACCCAGGCTGGAGTGCAGTGGCGCGATCTCAAATCACTGCAACCTCTGACTTCCAGGTTCAGGCAATTCTCCTGCCTCAGCCTCGCGATTAGCTGGGATTACAGGTGCCCACCACCATGCCCAGCCTATTTTTTTGTATTTTTAGTAGAGATGGGGTTTCACCATGTTGGCCAGGCTGGTCTCTAACTCCTGACCTCAGGTGATTTGCCTGCCTTAGGTTTCAAAAGTGTTGGGATTACAGGCATGAGCCTCCATGCCCAGCTATTAATTATTTTTTAGACAGGTTTTCACTCTGTCACCCAGGCTGGAGTGCAATGGCATGATCGTAGCTTACAGCAACCTTGAACTCCTGGGTTCAGATGATCCTCCTGCTTCAGCCTCCTAAGTAGCTGGGATTACAGGTGTGAGACACTGTGCCAAGAACTTCATGTCTTTTTCATCCAGTAATACAGCTTCTAAAAATCCATTCTAAGAAAACAGTTGTAGATAGAATCAAAGATTTACATACCAAGTGCATTTATCACAGCTCTATAAGACGAGCAGAATCCCTAGCAACATATGTCCCTGAGGTGTCTTACTGCTCTACCATATTTTAATGTTGACAACCACCTTGAATGGTAATTTGGAGAGCGTTTCAGGCAGGGAGTCAAACACGTTGGGTCAAGTCCTTGTTCTTTTTTTTTTTTTTTTTTTAATTTATTTGTTAATATTATACTTTAAGTTGTAGGGTACATGTGCATAACGTGCAGGTTTGTTACATATGTATACTTGTGCCATGTTGGTGTGCTGCACCCATCAACTCGTCATTTACATCAGGTATAACTCCCAGTGCAATCCCTCCCCCGTACCCCCTCCCCATGATAGGCCCCGGTGTGTGATGTTCCCCTTCCTGAGTCCGAGTGATCTCATTGTTCAGTTCCCACCTATGAGTGAGAACATGCGGTGTTTGGTTTTCTGTTCTTGCGATAGTTTGCTAAGAATGATGGATTCCAGCTGCATCCAAGTCCCTACAAAGGACACAAACTCATTCTTTTTTATGGCTGCATAGTATTCCATGGTGTATATGTGCCACATTTTCTTAATCCAATCTGTCACTGATGGACATTTGGGTTGATTCCAAGTCTTTGCTATTGTGAATAGTGCCGCAGTAAACATACGTGTGCATGTGTCTTTATAGCAACATAATTTATAATCCTTTGGGTATATACCCAGTAATGGGATGGCTGGGTCATATGGTACATCTAGTTCTAGATCCTTGAGGAATCGCCATACTGTTTTCCATAATGGTTGAACTAGTTTACAATCCCACCAACAGTGTAAAAGTGTTCCTATTTCTCCACATCCTCTCCAGCACCTGTTGTTTCCTGACTTTTTAATGATCGCCATTCTAACTGGTGTGAGATGGTATCTCATTGTGGTTTTGATTTGCATTTCTCTGATGGCCAGTGATGATGAGCATTTTTTCATGTGTCTGTTGGCTGTATGAATGTCTTCTTTTGAGAAATGTCTGTTCATATCCTTTGCCCACTTTTTGATGGGGTTGTTTGTTTTTTTCTTGTAAATTTGTTTGAGTTCTTTGTAGGTTCTGGATATTAGCCCTTTGTCAGATGAGTAGATTGCAAAAATTTTCTCCCATTCTGTAGGTTGCCTGTTCACTCTGATGGTAGTTTCTTTTGCTGTGCAGAAGCTCTTTAGTTTAATGAGATCCCATTTGTCAATTTTGGCTTTTGCTGCCGTTGCTTTTGGTGTTTTAGACATGAAGTCTTTGCCCATGCCTATGTCCTGAATGGTACTACCTAGGTTTTCCTCTAGGATTTTTATGGTATTAGGTCTAACATTTAAGTCTCTAATCCATCTTGAATTAATTTTTGTATAAGGAGTAAGGAACGGATCCAGTTTCAGCTGTCTACTTATGGCTAGCCAATTTTCCCAGCACCATTTATTAAATAGGGAATCCTTTCCCCATTTCTTGTTTCTCTCAGGTTTGTCAAAGATCAAATGGCTGTAGATGTGTGGTATTATTTCTGAGGACTCTGTTCTGTTCCATTGATCTATATCTCTGTTTTGGTACCAGTACCATGCTGTTTTGGTTACTGTAGCCTTGTAGTATAGTTTGAAGTCAGGTAGCGTGATGCCTCCAGCTTTGTTCTTTTGACTTAGGATTGTCTTGGAGATGCGGGCTCTTTTTTGGTTCCATATGAACTTTAAAGCAGTTTTTTCCAATTCTGTGAAGAAACTCATTGGTAGCTTGATGGGGATGGCATTGAATCTATAAATTACCTTGGGCAGTATGGCCATTTTCACGATATTGATTCTTCCTATCCATGAGCATGGTATGTTCTTCCATTTGTTTGTGTCCTCTTTGATTTCACTGAGCAGTGGTTTGTAGTTCTCCTTGAAGAGGTCCTTTACATCCCTTGTAAGTTGCATTCCTAGGTATTTGATTCTCTTTGAAGCAATTGTGAATGGAAGTTCATTCCTGATTTGGCTCTCTGTTTGTCTGTTACTGGTGTATAAGAATGCTTGTGATTTTTGCACATTAATTTTGTATCCTGAGACTTTGCTGAAGTTGCTTATCAGCTTAAGGAGATTTTGGGCTGAGACAATGGGGTTTTCTAAATATACAATCATGTCATCTGCAAACAGGGACAATTTGACTTCTTCTTTTCCTAACTGAATACCCTTGATTTCTTTCTCTTGCCTGATTGCCCTAGCCAGAACTTCCAACACTATGTTGAATAGGAGTGGTGAGAGAGGGCATCCCTGTCTTGTGCCAGTTTTCAAAGGGAATTTTTCCAGTTTTTGCCCATTCAGTATGATATTGGCTGTGGGTTTGTCATAAATAGCTCTTATTATTTTGAGGTACGTTCCATCAATACCGAATTTATTGAGTGTTTTTAGCATGAAGCGCTGTTGAATTTTGTCAAAAGCCTTTTCTGCATCTATTGAGATAATCATGTGGTTCTTGTCTTTGGTTCTGTTTATATGCTGGATTATGTTTATTGATTTGCGAATGTTGAACCAGCCTTGCATCCCAGGGATGAAGCCCACTTGATCATGGTGGATAAGCTTTTTGATGTGCTGCTGGATTTGGTTTGCCAGTATTTTATTGAGGATTTTTGCATCGATGTTCATCAGGGATATTGGTCTAAAATTCTCTTTTTTTGTTGTGTCTCTGCCAGGCTTTGGTATCAGGATGATGTTGGCCTCATAAAATGAGTTAGGGAGGATTCCCTCTTTTTCTATTGATTGGAATAGTTTCAGAAGGAATGGTACCAACTCCTCCTTGTACCTCTGGTAGAATTCAGCTGTGAATCCATCTGGTCCTGGACTTTTTTTGGTTGGTAGGCTATTAATTGTTGCCTCAATTTCAGAGCCTGCTATTGGTCTATTCAGGGATTCAACTTCTTCCTCGTTTAGTCTTGGGAGAGTGTAAGTGTCCAGGAAATTATCCATTTCTTCTAGATTTTCCAGTTTATTTGCGTAGAGGTGTTTATAGTATTCTCTGATGGTAGTTTGTATTTCTGTGGGGTCGGTGGTGATATCCCCTTTATCATTTTTAATTGCGTCGATTTGATTCTTCTCTCTTTTCTTCTTTATTAGTCTTGCTAGTGGTCTGTCAATTTTGTTGATCTTTTCAAAAAACCAAGTCCTGGATTCATTGATTTTTTGGAGGGTTTTTTGTGTCTCTATCTCCTTCAGTTCTGCTCTGATCTTAGTTATTTCTTGCCTTCTGCTAGCTTTCGAATGTGTTTGCTCTTGCTTCTCTAGTTCTTTTAATTGCGATGTTAGAGTGTCAATTTTAGATCTTTCCTGCTTTCTCTTGTGGGCATTTAGTGCTATAAATTTCCCTCTACACACTGCTTTAAATGTGTCCCAGAGATTCTGGTATGTTGTATCTTTGTTCTCATTGGTTTCAAAGAACATCTTTATTTCTGCCTTCATTTCGTTATGTACCCAGTAGTCATTCAGGAGCAGGTTGTTCAGTTTCCATGTAGTTAAGCGGTTTTGATTGAGTTTCTTAGTCCTGAGTTCTAGTTTGATTGCACTGTGGTCTGAGAGACAGTTTGTTATAATTTCTGTTCTTGTACATTTGCTGAGGAGTGCTTTACTTCCAATTACGTGGTCAATTTTGGAGTAAGTATGATGTGGTGCTGAGAAGAATGTATATTCTGTTGATTTGGGGTGGAGAGTTCTGTAGATGTCTATTAGGTCTGCTTGCTGCAGAGCTGAGTTCAATTCCTGGATATCCTTGTTAACTTTCTGTCTCGTTGATCTGTCTAATGTTGACAGTGGAGTGTTGAAGTCTCCCATTATTATTGTATGGGAGTCTAAGTCTCTTTGTAAGTCTCTAAGGACTTGCTTTATGAATCCGGGTGCTCCTGTATTGGGTGCATATATATTTAGGATAGTTAGCTCTTCCTGTTGAATTGATCCCTTTACCATTATGTAATGGCCTTCTTTGTCTCTTTTGATCTTTGTTGGTTTAAAGTCTGTTTTATCAGAGACTAGTATTGCAACCCCCGCTTTTTTTTGTTCTCCATTTGCTTGGTAAATCTTCCTCCATCCCTTTATTTTGAGCCTATGTATGTCTCTGCGTGTGAGATGGGTCTCCTGAATACAGCAGACTGATGGGTCTTGACTCTTTATCCAGTTTGCCAGTCTGTGTCTTTTAATTGGAGCATTTAGTCCATTTACATTTAAGGTTAAGATTGTTATGTGTGAACTTGATCCTGCCATTATGATATTAACTGGTTATTTTGCTCGTTAGTTGATGCAGTTTCTTCCTAGCCTCAATGGTCTTTACATTTTGGCATGTTTTTGCAATGGCTGGTACCGGTTGTTCCTTTCCATGTTTAGTGCTTCCTTCAGGGTCTCTTGTAATGCAGGCCTAGTGGTGACAAAATCTCTAAGCATTTGCTTATCTGTAAAGGATTTTATTTCTCCTTCACTTATGAAACTTAGTTTGGCTGGATATGAAATTCTGGGTTTAAAATTCTTTTCTTTAAGAATGTTGAATATTGGCCCCCACTCTCTTCTGGCTTGGAGAGTTTCTGCCGAGAGATCTGCTGTTAGTCTGATGGGCTTCCCTTTGTGGGTAACCCGACCTTTCTCTCTGGCTGCCCTTAAGATTTTTTCCTTCATTTCAACTTTGGTGAATCTGGCAATTATGTGTCTTGGAGTTGCTCTTCTCAAGGAGTATCTTTGTGGTGTTCTCTGTATTTCCTGGATTTGAATGTTGGCCTGCCCTACTAGGTTGGGGAAGTTCTCCTGGATGATATCCTGGAGAGTGTTTTCCAACTTGGTTCCATTTTCCCCCTCACTTTCAGGCACCCCAATCAGACGTAGATTTGGTCTTTTTACATAATCCCATACTTCTTGCAGGCTTTGTTCATTTCTTTTTCTTCTTTTTTCTTTTGGTTTCTCTTCTCGCTTCATTTCATTCATTTGATCCTCAATCGCTGATACTCTTTCTTCCAGTTGATCGAGTCGGTTACTGAAGCTTGTGCATTTGTCACGTATTTCTCGTGTCATGGTTTTCATCTCTTTCATTTCGTTTAGGAGCTTCTCTGCATTAATTACTCTAGCCATCAATTCTTCCACTTTTTTTTCAAGATTTTTAGTTTCTTTGCGCTGGGTACATAATTCCTCCTTTAGCTCTGAGAAATTTGATGGACTGAAGCCTTCTTCTCTCATCTCGTCAAAGTCATTCTCCATCCAGCTTTGATCCGTTGCTGGCGATGAGCTGCGCTCCTTTGCCGGGGGAGATGCGCTCTTATTTTTGGAATTTCCAGCTTTTCTGCCCTGCTTTTTCCCCATCTTTGTGGTTTTATCTGCCTCTGGTCTTTGATGATGGTGATGTACTGATGGGGTTTTGGTGTAGGTGTCCTTCCTGTTTGACAGTTTTCCTTCTAACAGTCAGGACCCTCAGCTGTAGGTCTGTTGGAGATTGCTTGAGGTCCACTCCAGACCCTGTTTGCCTGGGTATCAGCAGCAGAGGCTGCAGAAGATAGAATATTTCTGAACAGCGAGTGTACCTGTCTGATTCTTGCTTTGGAAGCTTCCTCTCAGGGTGTACTTCTCCCTGTGAGGTGTGGGGTGTCAGACTGCCCCTAGTGGGGGATGTCTCCCAGTTAGGCTACTCAGGGGTCAGGGACCCACTTGAGCAGGGAGTCTGTCCCTTCTCAGATCTCAGCCTCCGTGTTGGGAGATCCACTGCTCTCTTCAAAGCTGTCAGACAGAGTCGTTTGCATCTGCAGAGGTGTCTGCTGCGTTTGTTATGTTTACTGTGCCCTGTCCCCAGAGGTGGAGTCTACAGAGACAGGCAGGTTTCCTTGAGCTGCTGTGAGCTCCACCCAGTTCGAGCTTCCCAGCAGCTTTGTTTACCTACTTAAGCCTCAGCAATGGCGGGCGCCCCTCCCCCAGCCCCGCTGCTGCCTTGCCGGTAGATCACAGACTGCTGCGCTAGCAATGAGGGAGGCTCCGTGGGTGTGGGACCCTCCCAGCCAGGTGTGGGATATGATCTCCTGGTGTGCCTGTTTGCTTAAAGCGCAGTATTGGGGTGGGAGTTACCCGATTTTTCAGGTGTTGTGTGTCTCAGTTCCCCTGGCTAGGAAAAGGGACTCCCTTCCCCCTTGCGCTTCCCAGGTGAGGCAATGCCTCGCCCTGCTTCAGCTCTCGCTGGTCGGGCTGCAGCAGCTGACCAGCACCGATCGTCCGGCACTCCCCAGTGAGATGAACCCAGTACCTCAGTTGAAAATGCAGAAATCACCGGTCTTCTGTGTCGCTCGCGCTGGGAGTTGGAGACTGGAGCTGCTCCTATTTGGCCATCTTGCTCCGCCCCCCGCCCCAAGTCCTTGTTCTAACCCTTTATCTCCTGTCTGACTCTAGAAAGTTACTTTTTTTGGGTCTGTTGTTTAACATTTTCTTTGCAACATAAAATACAATTTAAGATCATGGACTTTAGAGGCAAACTGTCAAGCCTCAGCTTCACTATGTAGGAGCTAATGGAACTTCGGTAAATTGCTAAACCTCTGTGCCTCAATTTTCCCATCTATAAGACAGCGACAGTGATACTTCCTACCGTATAAGGTTGTTTTGAGGATTATACGAGTTACCATCTGTAAATCTGGCTTATTAGTGGTTGGCATTCAGCAAGCACTATCTTGCTTTAAGTGCTGAATGAGTCTGCATAATGGGAATAATAACCCCTTTTTCACCAGACTGATGGAAGGATGACATGGGATGATATATGTGAAAGTGCTACAGAAACTACAACATACTATGCAAATGTCATGCCATTATTAGTGAGGTAGTTGGAAGTATATGTCAATCATCTTACAATTCTATGGTAAAAATATTCTACCTCCTAGAAACATATGTATGAGTTGTAATTGATTTAGCAGACCAGAGAACTGAAATTTAAGTCTGCACTGGGGGAGAAAATGTCAGAGTAAAGGAGGGCTGCATGGAAAGAACTAATAAGCAGCAAACTGTAGAATCACAGAAGAGCTCAGGTAGGGATACAATAGAGCCTAAAACAGAAGGATTCGTTAAAAATCTTGAAAAGGAGTAGGGACAGGACCCACTTTCCCATCTCTTCATCCCTCTCTACGTGGCTACCCATTCCCCCCCCGACAGAAAAGTGGAAATTTGTTCCCTCAAATGGTTGTATCAGAAAGGCTGTGATCTCAGGAACACTATTTTTAAAGGAATATTTAGAGAATAGTCTAAAGGTCTTCGACATTCAAAAAACAAGATGGTAGAAATGAAAAATCAAAAGGAAGCTTGAATATATGGTCAAGTGAATTTCCTAGAAAGAACAAAAAGATAGACGGATGTCAGATGCAGTGGCTCATGCCTGTCATCACAGCACTTTGGGAGGCCAAGGGGGAAGATCATTTGAGGTCAGGAGTTCAAGACCAGCCTGGGCAACATAGCAAAATAAGCCAGGCATGGTGGTACATGCCTATAGTCCCCGCTACTCAGAAGGCTGAGGCAGGAGGATTGCTTGAGCCCAGAAGTTTGAGGCTGCAGTGAACTATGCACCATTACACTTCAGCCTGGGCAACAGAGTGAGACCCTGTATTAAAAACAAAAGAAAACAAAACACACACACACAACACACACACAAACACACACACACAAACAAGACAAGAAAACAAAACATGCACACACACAAACAAGACAAACAGATGAAATATGTAAGGAAGAGCATTAGAGACGTACAAGCCAATTTCCCTGAATTTAAGGATCTGAGTTTTCAGATGAAAACATCTCAGTTACGGTAATGTCAAAAAACTAAACCAAACAACAATATCATGAAATTTCAAAAGACGAAAGATTTTAAAAGACATATCTATGAAAACTCCTTGAAAGGAAAAATTAGTCTGGGCACAGTGGCTCAGATCTGTAACCCCAACACTTTGGGAGGTTGAGGCAGGCAGATTGCTTAAGCCCAGGAGTTTGAGACCAGCCTGGGCAACATAGGGAGATCCCGTCTCTACAAACAATAAAAAATTAACTAGGAATGGTGGCACATGCCTGTAGGCTACTTGGGAGGCAGAGGTGGAAGGATTGCTTGAGCCCAGGAGGTCAAGGCTTCAGTGAGCTGAGATCTTGGCACTGCACTCTAGCCTGGGTGACAGAGTGAGACCCTGTCAAAAAAGAAAGAAAGAAAGAAAGTGAGAAAGAAGAAAAGAAAGAAAGAGGGAAAGAAAAGAAAGAAAGAGGCCGGGTGCGGTGCCTCATGCCTGTAAACCCAGCACTTTGGGAGGCCGAGGCGGGCGGATTACCTAAGGTTGGGAGTTGGAGACCAGCCTGACCAACATGGAGAAACCCCATCTTCTAGAATTTGGAAGTTTTAATTAATTATCATCTAATTTCCAGTGGTTGCTACTAGGAATTTTGATCCCCTTTGATTCCTGATACTTTGTGACCTTGCTTTGTTTTTCTCTTTCTTTCCTTCTTTCCTCTTATTTTCCCTCCCTCCCTCTCTCTCTCTCTCTTTCTTTCTTTCTTTTTTTTAAAGATGGAGTTTCACTCTTGTTGCCCAGGCTAGAGTGCAATGGCGCAATCTCTGCTCACTGCCACCTCCACCTCCCAGGTTCAAGCAGTTTTCCTGCCTCTGCCTCCCAAGTAGCTGGGATTACAGGCGACTGTCACCATGCCTGGCTAATTTTTGTATATTTAGTAGAGACGGGGTTCCACCATGTTGACCAGGCTGGTCTTGAACTTCTGACCTCAGGTGATCCACCCACCTCGGCCTCCCAAAGTGCTGGGATTACAGGTGTGAGCCACCACGCTCCACTCAAATCCTCATCTTTCATCATAGGGGATTGTTCAGAATCAATTGAGAGATGGTCATAAGAGTCAGATGGATAAAGATCAAAATATCAGCGTCAAGGTTTGGGTGTGGGAAGGTTTTGGGGGAAGCGATTCTAGGAAGTGGAGCGAGGGTATGGGAAAGAAAGATAGGAAAAGCAGAAAATCCATTAAGAATGTGTCAACGAGCTCAGTCCCACTGGGGACCTTCTGAGAAACAGGATGGAACACGCCTTTGAATTGTCCCACCAGAGGACAGGGAGGCTGGTCGACTGGTTGAAGATGGCATAGACAAATGCCTCTGCATTTCTCATTCTGCTTATACAGCTAAGAGCTCCTGTCGGGCCAAAGAAAGCCCTGCTGTGGTGAAGTAAAGAGATGCTGGCGCTCAAGGCGGGAGGCTGTCAGCAGGGTGGAAGCTGTCTTACCACAGCAGGTGAGCTTACAGTTAGAGGTGGGTGGGGGCCTGGGAGGGGAGCATTCACAGCTTCCGTCAAACAGACACTGGATTGGAGCACACAGTGTGAGCTTCCTAATATTTCAACTATGAGTTAAGCAGACTTAGCCCCTTCATCACTAACCTCTTGCACAGAGCAGACACTGCCTCAATATGCTCACCAAATGGGAGAGCCAAATTGAAGGCACCTTGCCTCAGGCAGGTTCATCCAAGAGAAAGAAGAGGCTGAGGCCGGCCTGCTCACTAGCCGAGTAAGCCCTCTCTTCCTGGAGGAGGGAGTGAGAAATGGAGAGGCCAAAGAGTTATTTTTGCTAATACTGCCCCAAATGGAAACGTAAGACCAGGGAAATGAAGGGCTCCCATAGAAACCAGCATGTCAAAGCAGATACTGAAATTTTAAAAACAATACAAAACAGAAAACAGCAGTATTCATGTGTTATTTCAGATTACCAAGGTATATACCACCAAAATAGCTAAAATATTTCAAAAGTGGTTGCTATGGTCTGAATATTTGTGTCCCTCCAAAATGCATATGTTGAAATCTAATCTCCAATGCGTTGATAATAAGAGGTGGGATCTTTGGGAGGTGGTTCGGTCACGAAGGCAGAGCCCTAGTGAATGGAATTAGTACCCTTATAAAAGTGGCGTGAGGGAGCTTGTTTCCCTCTTCCACTAAGTGAAGGTGGAGCTAGAAAGCGCCATCTATGAGGAAATGGACCCTCACCAGATGCTAAATCTGCCAGCACCCTGAGCTTGGACTCTCCAGCCTCCAGAACTGTGCAATACATTTCTGTTGTTGATAAATTACCCAGGCGAAGGCATTTTGTTAGAGCAGTTTGAATAGACTAAAACAGCAGTTATCTGTGGGAGAATGGGAATTAGAATGGGAGGAAGAGTAAAGGGGATTGCTATTTTTCACTATAAGCTTAATCATATTATTTGACTATTTTAATCTGCATAAATGTATTATTTTCATTAAAATTTATTTATTTATTTATTGAGACAAGGTCTTGCTCTGTTGCCCAGGTGGAAGTGTGGTGGTGCGATCGTGGCCCACTGCACCCCCAACCTCCTGAGCTCATTGGATTCCCCCACCTCAGCCTCCCGAGTAGCTGAGACTACAGGCATGCGTCACCATACCCTGCTACTTTCCATATTTTTTTGTAGAGACGGGGTTTTGCCATGTTGCCCAGACAGTTCTTGAACTCCTAGGCTCAAGGGATCTGCCCACCTCAGCCTTCCAAAGTGTTGAGACGACAGGTGTGAGCCACTGCACCCGGCCTATTTTCGTAAAAATTTGAACATTAAATTAGAAAAAACTCTATAACAGACCCACCACATTAAGTGGGAAAAAATGTTTTAAAAATCAGCATGGCAAAATAATCCTAATTAACAAAAATTCTACATGAACAGTTGTTACATTTATAATCAAGAAAATAAAATACACACTAAAAATGCATTTAAAAAATAGAGCAGAGATAAGTTGTACTCACTGTTATTTCTACATATTAAGCAACTATTAGCTATTCGAAATGTCAGTAATTAATTATAGGAAGCAACAACGAAAATAAATTTGAGAACACGTGTACTTATATCATGCTGATCCAAACATCTTTGCTTGATTTAAATGCCTAGGGCACGCTGGGATATAAATAATGCTAGCAAGGCACTACTTTGTATGGTTAAAACAAGAGGATCAGAATATGATTCCATGAATCACATGGGTTATTGACATACAAACAGATTTTTAAAAAAAAATGCTTAAAGAGGGGGAGAATAATGACAACAAATCTCACAGGAATGCACTCCATAAATGAGGTACGTTAGTCACATAGTGAATGAGTTCCAATTCTGTTTAGAATTGAATTACTAGAATTTAGTTACTTAGGGGCCAGGTATAGTGGCTCATGCCTGTAATCCCAGCGTTTTGGGAGGCCAAGGTGGTGGAGCACCTGAGGTCAGGAGTTCGTGACCAGCCTGACCAATATGATGAAACCCCATCTCTACTAAAAATACAAAAAAATTAGCTGGGCTTGGTGGCTTGTGCCTGTAGTCCCAGCTGCTATGGAGGCTGAAACAGGAGTATTGCTTGAACCCAGGAGGTGGAGGTTGCAGTGAGCTGAGATCATGCCTCTGCACTCCAGCCTGGGTGACAGAGCAGGACTCCATCTCAAAAAAAAAAGAATATAATTACTTAGGATGGAAGCAGGTCTCTGTGGATGTAAAGTCTAATAGAAGTTTGAGGTATACCTTTATAGGGGAGGCTTTCAAAAGAGATGATTTGACCAACATGGCGGAAATCCGTGGTGACACACAAGGGTCCTCAATGTTAGTGAGTGGTGGTGGTGTTGGTGGGAGGTTGGCAGAGAGTAGCTCTGGCGCCCATCGCCTAAGCTCTGTCAAAATCTTGGGTTCGTTTGGGCATGGTGGCTCACGCCTGCAATCCCAGCACTTTGGGAGGCCAAGGTGGGCGGATCGCTTGAGCCCAGGAGTTTGACACCACCCTGGCAAACATGGTGAAACTCCGTCTCTACAAAAAATACAAAAGTTAACCAGGCATGGCAGCATGTGCCTATAGTCCCAGCTACCTGGGAGGCTGAAGGGGGAGGATTATGTAAGCCCAAGAGGTAGAGGCTGCAGCGAGCCATGATTGTGCCACTCTACTCCAGCTTGGGCAACAGAATGAGACCCTATCTCAAAAAAAAATTTGTTTTTAATTAAAAATCTTGGGTTTATATGTATTTTGGAGTCCAGTAGTTGAGGCCAATAACTCATATCTAGTCTGATAAGGTGTTGAAACCATCCCTGTAAACTTTATAGATTAATCATGGAAGAAGCGAGGGGAAAGAAACACAAACATACCACGCTTGCAGCACATGCAGCATTAATCACTAGGTCAGCCTGCTCTCCGACCCACTCCCTCATAGATGTTTGGTGCCTCTTGCCTTAGCATCACGTAGACCCTTTTACAAGATTATAGTTCCCCTTAACTGCTCTATAGAGAACAATTTTAACATTACAAAATATTAAGTTTTCCATTTGAGATGCTCTTTCAGGTTTTGTGTACCAGTGAAACTACTGACATCACCTGGTCTGAAGGACCCCATGAAGAGGTGACCCACCAAAGAATGCAGTTTCCACATCCTAATGATTTCATCCCCATTATCCTGACCAAACAACGACCCCAATTTCTCAGTCCCTTACCCTCCACGATCCCCTTAAAAACCTCAGCTCGAAACTTCTCGGAGAGACGGATTTGAGGGTCTCCTCCCATCCCCTCGCTTGGCACCCTGTGATCATTCACTCTTTCTCTGCTGCAAACCCTGCTATCTCTGTACCTGTCACTGCACAGCATGCATATGAATCTGTTGGTCCTATAACATTGCAACGTAACATTCCCATGTGGAGGGGGATTACACTCCATGTTCTTATCACAGCAAAACGGATGTTGCACGTAGCAAACTATGTAAGTGTTTGGAATCATTTCAGAGCTACATAACAGGCACCATTGTGAAATGCAAGAAACTCTGAATTTCGAGTTTTGAAAAAATTGTTTTGGAGCTCTGTCTCTGCTACCCACTAACTGTGATTTTGGTTCCTTAACATCTCTGAACCTTGGTTTTCCTCTGTAAAAAGGGGGTAACCACACCAACCTCATGGGATTACTGTCAAGATTAAATGACATAATGTACGAAAGCACTGTAAATATCTCTGTATACATAGGCACATATTTGAAAGTTCTTCCTTAAATGTGAAATTTTAAAACCAGAAAGCTAATTATAGATAAAATATTGAAAGAAAAGTTATAAAGGAACATTTAAAAACTAAAATTTCATTAGAAAGATACATTTTAGCTTAAGGTACATTTGAAGATAAATATTACCATCACTGGGTGCCAGCATACTTATAACAATCTTACATTTTTCACCTTACAATTTTTAAATTTAGTTATAAAAGTAACACATACTTGTCATAGGAAATTAGGAAAATATGGAAACATGAAAAGGAGAAAAATCCCATCTCACAGAGATAAGTCCTTTTAACTTTTTAATATATTTCTTCCAGTTAGCATTCTGGCTTTCAGCTTTTCTCTCCCTCCCTCTCAAAACATTTAATGTAAATTATGTCATTAAGTCAGGGGTGGTAGTTTACGCCTGTAATCCCAGCACTTCGGGAGTCCGAGGTATGAAGATCTTGGGAACAAGAGTTTGAGATCAGCCTGGGCAACAGAGTGAGACCCTGTTTCTACAAAAAGAAATTTTAAAAATATTAGCTGGACATGGTGGCATGTGCTTATAATCCTAGCTGCTCGGGAGGCTGAGATGAGAGGATCACTTGAGCCCAGGAATTTGAGGCTGTGAGCTGTGATCATGCCACTGCACTCAAAGCCTGGGCTATAGAGTGAGACTCTCTCTCTAAAAAACTAAATAAATAATAAAAATTGTATTAGTAACATATCTTTCAAAAATAATAGTAATTTAACATCTTATTATTGTTAGATAGTTTCCAACTTTTGAATAGCATTACAATGAACGTGGGTTCCATAAGTGCATACACAAATTGGTACATTCTGAATAAATCATAATTGCCTACTTACTTGTTTGTCTCCCCAGCTAGACAATAAGCTTTGTGAGGAACACTTCCTTTTTTGCCATTGTTATTTAGTGCCTAATATCTTGCTTGGCATACAGTATCTCAACATAAAAATATGTGCTGTGGGCCGGGCGCAGTGGCTCACACCTGTAATCCCAGCACTTTGGGAGGCCGAGGCGGGCAGATCGTCTGAGGTCGGGAGTTCGAGACCAGCCTGACCAACATGGAGAAACCCCGTCTCTACTAAAAATACAAAATTAGCCAGGCGTGGTGGCACATGCCTGTAATCCCAGTTACTCGGGAGACTGAGGCAGGAGAAGAGGCGGAAGTTGCAGTGAGCCGAGATCACGACACTGCACTTCAGCCTGGGCAACCAGAGCAAAACTCTGTCATAAAAAAAAAAAAAAAAAAAAAAAAAAAGTGCTAGGTATGAATGAACAAAAGAAAGAGTGAATACTAGTATTTCTCCCACAGAACTCAAGGGGTTTCCCAAGACAGCTTCACAAAATGAGATAACATTTGTAAAAGTTATTTGTGTGTTTTCAACTTTATTATATTTGAATCAGTATTATTTTTTAGTGTTTTTGTTGTTGCTGTAAACCGGAGCAATAAGAATGAGATATTTGAGAGGTAGATGTGGGCGTTGGTAGGGGCAAGGTATGGGAGAGACTATTGTGACAGAATGGTAACCTCTTCTAGACACTGGAGAGCAGGCTCTGTTTAGAGCCCTTTGTCTGCCTCTGCAAGCACAAAGCTTTCATCTTAATGGAATCCTCTGCTGGGCTCAGTAACTGTTTCAAAGCAGGAAGGAAAGAGAAAAAGGATGGTCCTGGGGGAGGGGAAATTGTAGGAAGAAAACATTTTTTCCCATTTTCTACTCAAAGTATGAGTTAGAAACACACAGAGAGGGGTATATGGAAAGAAATGCAGAGTGCAGCATCGATTACCTCTGTATATAAAAAGCAGTACATTTGCTGAAATATAGATATAATGTGTCGTTCCAGAGTAGCACATTGAAACCAGTTCAGAGGTGAGAAAGTGTTGGAGGTCATGAGTAATTATAGAAGGAGTGCTGTATTAGGGTAATTTCTGGTTTAAAAGGACACAAAGCAATCTTTGAGGATGCAAATATTTTATATCTTGTTTGGAGTGGTTACATGCATGCATACAGTTGTTGAAATTCTTCAAACTGAATGCTTATCTCTTTACATTTTACTGAATGTAAATGATACCTCAATTTTTAAAATTATTATATAACAGAGTTTTTTTCTGATTGCAAAAATAACCTGTATTCATTCTAGAAAATTTAGAAATTACAGATAAGCACAGTGAAGGAAATAAATATTGCCTGGACTTTTACTGCCCAGAGATAATCACCTTCACTTTTAGGTTATTGTTATCTGGATTTTATTTGCCTGCCTGCCCAGTTATCATGTTACCCAAGAAAGCAATAGTCATCCCTATTATGGACATGTTCACTAACAACCTGACCACTCATCAAATTTATCCCCACCCAAACATCCTCCAGCTTAACACTGGCTTCCCTCCCCACCCATCCTGTCAATGTGCTTGTCAGTCAGCTCTTTCCTGAATGTTGCATATGAATATCCACAAATGTAATGGAAATTGACTCTAAGTGGATTGTGAGCTTTGAAAAATAAGATATGTTTGATGAAATAAGTGAACATAATGTTGGAAAACTACTGGGTCACATAAAAAAGCCATCGACAAGTGAGGAAGTTAGACCTGATGAGCATCTACTAAGAGAAAATAAACAGAGATGATGATTAGGCTCTTCAAAAGAGAATGATTTGATTATCAAAGACGAAGCCCTTTAGAAAACAATAAAACCCTCAAATTATTTTTGTTGTAAAAGTTATGACAGTATCATAAAAGTCAGACATAAAGTGGTAAACAATGTTGTATCATACGATCATACGATTTCATCCAAAAGAAAAAGCCAAAGTGTCATTTTAAAAGTTAATTTCCAAACAAACATTTCAAAAATTATTTTCTATAACTGAACATCTCAAATGTCAATATGCATAAGAATCACCTGGAACTCCTGTTAAAAATACATTCTGGTCTGCTCACACCTGTAATCCCAATGCTTTGGGAGGCCGAGACGGGAGGATTGCTTGAGGCCAGGAGTTCAAGGCTGTAGTGAGCTATGACCCTTGTCTCAAAACAAACAAACAAACAAACACCAGATTCTTATTCAATTAGGTCAGGTCAAGGATCCTTAATTCTGCATTTCTAAAAAGTTCCCAGGAATACTGATGCTGTTAGTCTCTGGACCTTACTTTGAGTATCAAGACTGTACAATTGTGATCTTATGTAGATTCACTTTAAATGGCCTTTATCCAATATTAATTATCTTTGAGTATTGAGAAATGCCTGCCTATTCTTTCAGCTATTTTGTACTAATTGCTCTAGACCTGGGCAATGCATGATTCTCAAACTATAAACAAAATTACTTAGGGCTTGCTTAAACATATATTGTTTATCTTCACCCCCAGAGTTTCTCATTTGATAGATCTGAGGTGGGGTCCAAAAATTTGCATTTTAAACTAGTTCTCAGGTGATGCTTAATCTTGCTGGTCCTAGAACTACACTCTGAACTGCTGCTTTAGAATGATTGCAAATAACTTCAAAGAGGGTGCTTACAATACCTGAATTATACATTCTGCTTATAACATTTGCAAAACAGGTCATATGAACGAGCTGCAAACTTTTAACTATCTGAATGTTCCTGGTATATATTGCACTCAATGATACAGCTCCCCATCCACAGATTCAGCTTGACTTTATATATGTACACCACCATCCCCAACTGTTTTGATTGCAAAATTATTTTTATTAATAATTGATATTATTTTCCATATTACTAATTATATTTCTAGTAAGAGCAATGAGACTATGTATGTTATATCTGCTTAGATTATTACCAATCACTTTTATCTCAGCACAGCTGACAAATGAGTGCCCCTGAATTTACGGGTGGTGGCTCTGCCATCATCTTGTTGATTGTGTTTGCATTATTAGTATATGAAAATATAAACTGTATGGTAACACACAGTTTCTTTTCAGGGATCCTGTTAGGCAATACTCTCATTTTGAGAGGACTACTTACTTAAAAGTGGATAATGTGGGCCGGGCGCGGTGGCTCAAGCCTGTAATCCCAGCACTTTGGGAGGCCGAGACGGGTGGATCACGAGGTCAGGAGATCGAGACCATCCTGGTGAACACAGTGAAACCCCGTCTCTACTAAAACTACAAAAAACTAGCCGGGCGAGGTGGCGGGCACCTGTAGTCCCAGCTACTCGGGAGGCTGAGGCAGGAGAATGGAGTGAACCCGGGAGGCGGAGCTTGCAGTGAGCTGAGATCCGGCCACTGCACTCCAGCCTGGGCGACAGAGCGAGACTCCGTCTCAAAAAAAAAAAAAAAAAAAAAAAAAAAAAAAAAGGGGATAATGTAACCTGTAAATCCACATATCTGCTTTTGTAACCTGCAACACAATGCCGTAGGCAAAAACTAACAAACTGCTGAAGACTTCACTACCAATCCCTTTCCTTTGAGGGATTCCCACTCAGGATACTGCAGATCTTTCAACATGACTCTTAGTATTGTTATTTAATTGACAACATGGTCATCTAACTGCATTTTCATTTAGCACACAGATTTGCAACTGGTTCAAAGCAATATCAGTGATGCTGTGTCAGATGCCCTGGGAAAAATCAAAGTTTGTAGAGGTTAAGAGATCTGATTCTAGAGCCAGATGGTCTAGTCCAGATCCTGGCTCTATCACCTACTATAAGCTCTGTGGTTTTGAGCAAGTAACTGGACCACTCTGTGCTTCAGTTTCTTCATCTGTGAAATGGGAATAATAATAGTACATATTTCATAGTGTCATTGTGAAACTCAAATAAGTTAATATTAGTAAAGCATTTAAAGCAGTTCCTGGTATATTAAGAATGCAAAAAAAAAAAAAAAATAGCAATTTTATTATGCCCTTAGCACTGAATTGGAAGACAAAAGATCTGGGTTCAGGTCCTGGCTCTGTCAGTAATTAGTTCTATAACTTTAGACAAGCCATTTAACCCTTCTGAGCTTCATTTGCAAAAAGGGCTAGCAATACCTGTCTTGGCAAGCTAGCAGAGCTGTGATCGCAAATAAAATAGTTCGTGAAATGTGCTTTTATAAACTGCAAAGCACTATACAAAAATAAGAGTCCTTCTTTATAATTTTATGTGTTATATCTTAATGTATTTATAATATGTGAAATGTTTTATAGTATAGAAACACAATCAAAGCAGGAACTTATTCTTAGTGAATACTTTCAACATGAGTCCCAAGTGAGCTGTGTGACCTTGAATAAGTCACTGAAATGCTCTGAGCTTTGGTTTTTTCTTTTTTCTTTTCTTTCTTTCTTTCTTTCTTTTTTTTTTTTTTGAGACAGAATCTCCTTCTGTTGCCCAGACTGGAGTGCAATGGCGCTCGATCTCGGCTCACTGCAATCTCCGCCTCCCAGGTTCACGCCATTCTCCTGCCTCAGTCTGAGTAGCTGGGCCTACAGGCGCCCACAACCACGCCCGGCTAATTTTTTTGTGCGTGTTTTTAGTAGAGACGGGGTTTCACCCTGTTAGCCAGGATGGTCTCGATCTCCTGACCTCGTGATCCGCCTACCTCGGCCTCCCAAAGTGCTGGAATTATAGGCATGAGCCACCGCGCCCAGCTGAGCTTCAGTTTTATTACAGGGATAATACTGGCTTCCCAGCCTACATCCTTGGGCTGGATCTGGAGAGAATAATCAAATGAATATAAACTTTCACAGTTGCTATGGATTAGAGATTACATCAGATATGCATCTTGCCCAGGAATGGGTAAAGTTTTTTTTGATAAAAAACTACACTGTAAGTATTTTAGACTTTGTAAGTCATACAGTCCCTGTTACAACTACCTAACCCAGATATAGTTGCATAAAAGCATCCACAAAGAGTATGTAAACAAATGGACATGGTTATGCTCTTTTTATTATTTATTTATTTATTTATTTATTTAAAGGTAGAGTCTCACTCTGTCACCCAGGCTGGAGCGCAGTGGCGTATCTCAGTTCACTGCAACCTCCGCCTGCTGGATTCAAGCAATTCTCCTGCCTTAGTCTCCCGGGTAACTGGGATTACAGGTGCCCGCCACCATGCCGTGCTAATTTTTGTATTTTTAGTAGAGATGGGGTTTCACCGTGTTGGCCAGGCTGGTTCCAAACTCCTGACCTCAAGTGATCTGCTCGCCTTGGCCTCCCGAAGTGCTGGGATTACAGGCATGAGCCACCACGCCCAGCCTGTTCTAATAAAATTTTATTTATGTACACTGAAGTTTGATTTTTCTTCTAATTTTCATGTCATAAAATTTTCTTCGTTTGAGTTTTTTAAACCACTTAATTTACTGTTTTTAACATTAAAAACAAGCAGCAAGATGAATTTAACCTGGGGGTGCCCATAGTTTGCAGACTCTTGGTCTAGCACAATGCCTAGCACATAGCAGATAGTACTAGTTAATGTTAGTCATATAACATTGCTTTATAAACTGTAAAATTTATTAGATATAATCTAGCAACTTTCTTGTTCTCCATCATGCCTTTAAAATGATCAGCTCTTGTCCCACCGTCACATCTGTTCTCTCTTAGTACCTTAGCAGGTGATTAATGTGGGTTTGTGGGCTTAGCATCATCTAAGGCATTGAGTTGAACTCTTACTGAATCTTTACTTATGTCAAATAGTAATTCCCTGTTTTTCAATAAAATAGAGTCTTTTTAAACTAAAATGATAAAAACTCATTCTAAAACTATTTTTAGAAAATAGAGAAAAGTGGGCCTGGTGCAGTGGCTCACGTCTGTAATCCCAGCACTTTGCGAGGCTGAGGAGGCCGGGAGTTTGAGACCAGCATGGCCAACATGGTGAAACCCCATCTCCACTAAAAACACAAAAGTTAGCTGGGCATGGTAGCAAGTGCCTGTAGTCCCACCTACTCAAAGACTGAGGTAGGAGAATCACTTGAACATAGGAGGCAGAGGTTGCAGTGAGTTGAGAGTGTGCCACTGCACTCCAGCCTGGGGAACACAGTGAGACTCTCCCTCAAAAATAAAATAAAATGAAATAAAAAGAACATAACCATGTGCATTTGTTTACATACTGTCTGTGGATGCTTTTTTAATTAAAAAAATAGACAAAAGAAATAATAAAGAGGATCTACCATAAGTTATACTGTCCAGATTAGTTCCTGCTTAGTTATGTTTTCTATCTCCCACTTCGAAGGCCACTTTCTTCATTAAAAAAGAATAAAGAAATAAAGCTATGGTGAAGTAGTTATACTTTCTCTACCATCTGTCAGCATTACACCATTTTCTTGCTCCAAAGATAGTTTTTTTAAAAAAAAACAAACTGCAATTGTTTTTGTTATCTTTAACCTCAGCTGGTTCTGTGCTTTATCTTTCCTGAGGTTTTTCCTTCATATTTGTTCTTGCCTCTTTCTGTCATCAGCATGTCTCTCAATAGAGGCTCATTCTTTTCAGCCACATGTGTTTCTTTTAGTATTGTCTTCCTCATCAGCTTTATATGTGATTGTAATTTCTTATAAGCTGTTTCCCTAGCTACACTAATCTAAGGATAAAATAGAACCATATTAATGGTAATAAAGGGTTTTGTATATGATTTTTACCCCAACCCTCTATTGCGGTTCTAGCTACCCTCAAAGTCTCATCCAGTTATCTCTAGGTGCTCTTAGGTTTTGTAACAGGTGCTTGCAAACAAGTTATAGCAGCTATTGTCTGTGTCTGCCATGATTCTGCCCCATTCTGGCCCCCTCTGGTGATGTCTGCTGCTTAAAGCTCTACTTGCTATTAAGTCATTTGATATTGCCTCACCTGCCACTGCAGCTGGTGTCCACCATTACAGTGGTGTGTCCATGCTAAGGGGTCCTGAAGCTGCAAACTATTATAATCTCTCTCACTCTTGGAACTGGTTCCCACTGCTGCAGTGTGATGAGAGCTGGCCTCTATTGTGGTCACAGACATAAGAGCTAGTCTCCATTGCAGATCCATTGAGCATTAAAGTTGAGGGGAAGGTGGTTTTTGGAGTCTTCAATGCACTGAGGCCATGCTGCACCTAAGTGGGATCAAGCTTTTTCTCCTTTTTGTGTTAGCATGAGCAGATGAGTAGAAAAATAAAATAATTTCGTGATCCTAGTATCTTACATAATTTAGTGAAACAAAGCTGCACATTCTTACATGTCCCTCTCCTTAGTAATCTGACATGGGTTTATGGAGGCTGGACCAGAGGCAAAACCTGAGAGACAGGCATCACCATGTGCTAATTACCCCTCCCCTCTGACCAGTTACTGGTCCAAACTTAAGAGCCCTGCTTTCACTGCCTTTAGAATAAATTCTTTCCCAGGAGACTTCCACTCCTGCATGAAAACAGAGGACTTATGCCCTGGCACTACACATGCAGATGTGTCTGAATGAATGCCAGTGGTGACCAAATTTAGGTTCAAGCTGGAATCCTCCGCTCCATCAGAATTCCTCCCCTTCGACACTTCCATTCTTCTGCATCTGCTGTCCCTTTTTAATGGTGTTGGTCATAGGACCGCAGTTATCTTTACTCTGGGTTTTTAGAAAATCTGGGCTTTCTAAGATTTCCCATATGTTTTTAGAGCAGACATCTGTTGTTTTTACATGCCTCCTCAAGAACATTGCTCTGTCAATTCTGCTTTCATTCTCCTACATTCTCAGTTTCCCCTCCCCTCTCCACTGGATCACTCCATCAACATACAAATTCCTCCAATTAAAAAAAAACCTCTTGACCCAATATTCCTCTTCTACCTACCGTCCATTTCTCTGCTCCCTTTTATTGCAAAACACGTAGAAATAAACCGCGTGTTGTTGCTTGAAATTTGCAGTCTCCAAATTCTTTTCTTCTGATTCTCTCTTGACCAGACTCCAACAGTGTTTTATTCACCTTTACAACACTTAAAACTGCCCATGTTAAAGCCTCCACATGGTTAAATCCAAAGGTAAGTCTTAATTTTATCTTGACTTCTCTTCACTTGACAGTGACCTCTCTCCTCTCCAGGCACTTTATTCCCTTTGCTGCCGGGACATCTCATTCTCTCAGATTGTCTCCTATCTCTTTTTTTTTTTTTTTTAAACCATTACAAAATGTTTAATCAGAATTCATTTTAGCCAATCTAGTAAGAGGTCAGCTCAGTTTTCTATGCTGTAACAAAGCTATGTCTATTTTTTTTTTTATGGATTACTCCACTCTTTTAAATTCTTTTATTTTTTATTTTATTTTATTTATTTATTATTATTATACTTTAAGTTCTAGGGTACATGTGCATAACGTGCAGTTTGTTACATATGTATACTTGTGCCATGTTGGTGTGCTGCACCCATCAACTCGTCAGCACCCATCAACTCGTCATTTACATCAGGTATAACTCCCAATGCAATCCCTCCCCCCTCTCCCCTCCCCATGAGAGGCCCCGGTGTGTGATGTTCCCCTTCCCAAGTCCAAGTGATCTTATTGTTCAGTTCCCACCTATGAGTGAGAACATGCGGTGTTTGGTTTTCTGTTCTTGTGATAGTTTGCTAAGAATGATGGTTTCCAGCTGCATCCATGTCCCTACAAAGGACACAAACTCATTCTTTTTTATGGCTGCATAGTATTCCATGGTGTATATGTGCCACATTTTCTTAATCCAGTCAGACATTTCTCAAAAGAAGACATTCATACAGCCAACAGACACATGAAAAAATGCTCATCATCACTGGCCATCAGAGAAATGCAAATCAAAACCACAATAAGATACCATCTCACACCAGTTAGAATGGCAATCATTAAAAAGTCAGGAAACAACAGGTGCTGGAGAGGATGTGGAGAAATAGGAACACTTTTACACTGTTGGTGGGATTGTAAACTAGTTCAACCATTATGGAAAACAGTATGGCGATTCCTCAAGGATCTAGAACTAGATGTACCATATGACCCAGCCATCCCATTACTGGGTATATACCCAAAGGATTATAAATCATGCTGCTATAAAGACACATGCACACGTATGTTTATTGCGGCACTATTCACAATAGCAAAGACTTGGAATCAACCCGATTGTCTCCTATCTCTTTAGGAGTTACCTCTCTCTCAGCCTCCAGCCTCCTTTGCTCATTCCTTATCATCACCCTCACATCTAAACACTGAAACACCTCTTTCTTGAAACTCTTATATCTTATCTTCAATGCCTTTCTTTCCTTTCTTTCTTTCTCTTTCCTTCCTTCCTTCCTTCCTTCCTTCCTTCCTTCCTTTCTTTCTTTCTTTCTTTCTTTCTTTCTTTCTTTCTTTCTTTCTTTCTTTTCTTTCTTTTCTTTCTTTTCTTTCTTTTTCTTTTCCTTCCTTCCTTCCTTTCTTTTTTTAGAGACAGAATCTCACTCCATTGCTCAGACTGGAGTGTCCTGGTGTGATCATAGCCCACTGCAGCCTCTAACTCTTGGGCTCAAGTGATCCTCCCACCTTAACCTCCTGAGTAGCTAGGACTACAGGCGTGTGCCACCATCTTCAGCTAATTAAAAAAAATTGTAGGGACAGGGTTTTGCTATGCTGACTCTTACTGTGTTGCCCAGGCTGGTCTCAAACTTCTAGGCTCAAGCAATGCTCCTGCCTCAGCCTCCCAAAGTGCTGGGACTACAGGCGTGAGCCACTGTACCTGGCCAATACTTTCTCTCCTTCAGTGAGCTCATCCAATCTCATGGTTTTCAATATTAATTATATACTGATAACTCTCCAGCCAAGAACTCTTGCCTAAATTTCAGGCTTATATATTTAACTGCCTACCAACATTTCCACTTTGAGGTGTAAAAGGAATCTCAAATTTAACATGTCTAAAAATTGAGCTCCTCTTCTCTTACAAAACTCTTCCTTTCACAGTTTTCCTCCATTTCGGTTAATCACATCTCCATCCTTCTAGTCACGCTTGCCAAAACCTTAGGGTCATCCTCACTTCTTTCTGTCACTTTTCCTCTCCCCTTATTCAATCATGGTAGCCCTGCCTTCAAAATATGTTGAGAATCTATTTTTACCAAGTCAGCTGTTATCACTTTGGTCTACACTAGCAACATCTCTAATCTGGATTATTTCACTACTCTCCTGCTTCCTCCCTTTCGCCTGAATTTTTAAATGTCAGCTAGATTATGTCACTACCCTGTTTAAACTCTCTGCTGGCTTCTCATTCCAGAGTAAAACCAAAGTCAGTAGCCTACAAGACATTTTGCAATCTTTAATCTCATCTGCTACTCTCCCTTGGCTCACTTAGTAGGGCACAAACCCATATATACCTTCTGTTCTCTCTCTCTCTTTTCCTACATGCCTAAGTAGCTCATTCCCCCATCTACTGTGACTCAAATGTCCCTTTTTCAAGGCCTTCTCCAATAACCTTAAATAAAATTACAGCATCCCTCTACCCTAGCAATTTCTATTCCTCTTCCTTGACATTTTCCTTCATAGTTCATATCACCATCTGAACTATTACGTATTTTATTAATATAGCTGTTTATTATCCCCCTCCCCCAACTAAAATGCAAGGTCCAACAGAGCATGGATTTTTGTCTATATTATTCACTGTTATATACCTGGAACCTAAAATAGGCATGCATATAGTAAGCATCAGTAAACATTTGTTGAATGAATGAATGAATCCCCAGCACGCCTAATTCTTGTATTAGTACCTCAATGGATAAGGGATACGCAATCTGTATGACACTGCCTCTTTTTCTTGGTGTTCTTGTAGTTTCTAGTTACTTCACTAATCAGTTTTTCTTGTTAGTAAAAGTCAAGTCTAGAATATAAAATCCCCTAATTGCTTCCTCAGTCGTCTGAGAAATGAAACTATCAAGGAAGCAAGTAAAGAACTTTTCAAATTCTTTGCTTTTAGTAGAATGAACCTATCAACAGACATTGGAATCATTGTAGTTCCTTCTCTGGAACTTGTATCTGTGTCGGTTTTGTAACTGGAATGAGAAAAGAAGCATCTAGAACATTTGTATGGTTGGGTGGCATGCAGCACACTCCTGCAATTATATCACTTGCATTTTCTCCTTTTTAGCATGAGCATAATGATTTTCATTATTTCTATCCTTGCGTTTCTAGACCTTGTTATAGATGAACTTTATAAAGTTAGGAAATATTTATTGAATCCAACTCCATAGCTGGTACTTTTCTAGATGCAAGGAATGTAACGATGAAATTTCATTTTATCACACAGTAGTTGAGTTAGTAAATAAAAGGGCATATTGATACATACAACTACTTGAATATTCATTGGATCTATTTCCTTTGAACAAGATTTACCTTTCTGTTGATATATTTTAGTCTGTGATGACAAGTCTTGGTGGGGATGATAATAACAATGACTTCAAGTTACAAAGCTCTAGTGGGCAATATATGTAATAATTTATGTTAACACGTTTCTGATCAGTGATCTTTAGGTGGGCAGGAGCAAAGACTGAATGGAGTTAGCTTAAATAAAGAGGACTTATTATATGTAGCAATGAAAGTGTTGTCATAGCAACCCAAAAATACCCACAAGGAACAGCTGTAACAGACGGTGCCAAAGAGGAGTTCTGATTTCATGGCATTTTTGGCGACCTCAACAGCAGGAATTCATTAACTGTGACCTGTTTGCATCATTGTTCATTATCACGACTCAGTAGTATTCCACATGCCTGCTTCTTTCTCTTGTCCTCTGATCAGTTGGCCATTCCTGGTTCAAGCGGCCAAGGCCAGATTCACAAAAGCAGGATGTAAATGGCAGTTGGTGCTCAGTGTGGGAAAGACTATTGGGAGCGGCAGTGACTAGGAGGAATTTGAGGGAACATGAAGCCTTATCTAAAAGGGTCTATCAATTGTTGCCATGTGGGAATATGAATCTATTTTTTAACAATACTTGATTTTTCACATGAAGATGGAAATCCTGAGTGAAATATCTTAATATTTTTTAAAAAGGCAACTAAGTAAAATATAAACAAAACAAAACAAAACCAAGAAATCTGCATAGACAAACCCTGTGCAGGTCTGTGCAACAAAAAGTTGAGGTAGCAGCCCTAACTGCATATCCTTGGAAAGGCCTGCTTACACAGCCAGCCCTGGGCAGGTATCTGGGAATGTGGATTTCAGGAGGGTTCCCACCATTCCCAGAACTGGTAAGAGCGACTCTTTGTGCCTAAACTTTTGTGTAGACAACATGTTTATGCTGACTACCTGCTTTCCTTCTAGGACTCTGAAATCTGAGTATGTGCCTAGCAGAGGCTGCCTGCCTTTTACTGGGCCCCAGTAAAAGCCCTGAGCACTGAGTCTCTAAGGAATTTCCTGGTTGGCATCATTTCACATGTTTTATCGCAACTCATTACAGGGGCAGTTGAGCACATCCTGTGTAAACTCTATGGGAGCTGAACCTTGAAAGTCTGTGGCTGGTATATCCTGTATTTTGATCATGTGCCTTTTTCCTTGCTGATTTTGCTTTATATCCTTTTGCCAATCATAATCATGAGTATTACTATATGTGAGTCCTATAAGTCCTCCTAGTGAATCATCAAACCTGGGGCTGGTCTTGGGGACCCTAACTCAAGGAAAAGCAAAACATATCTTTGAACCAAATTCAGCCAATAGTTTCACCTTTCAACCTCTAACCTGAGACATGGGCAGGACAGTTGCCAGGCATAAATGGAACATTTTCATATGCATCATCATATTGAGTCTTCACAACAACCCTGCAAAATGAGCCATTTTATAACCTCATTGTATAAGTGAGGAAATAGACTCAGAGGACTTAACCTCGCACAATGTCCTATCACCTGTAGGTGGAAGAGGCAGGAATCAGAGTTAAATCCAACTTTATTTTCATACTGCCTCAATATGAAATTATATTTCCTCCCTTATGTTAAAATTTCAGAATCATTTTGTTTATTTTCTATTCCCTATGCATAGTATTTATACCTCTGGAGCTCAAAGTATTCTTATCATTCCTCCTCCATGTAATATTTGTCTTTTTCTTATTCCCTTCCAATCTTACCTTCCTATCAGCTATGAATGAGGTTTTCTGAGCCAGTAGGGAAACAGAAAAAAAAAAAAAAAAAAAAAAGAAGGTAAATATGGGCACAGGCAAGGGAAGGGAAGGATAATAAAAGATAGCAGCTGGGCTTGCCTCTGCTAGGGATGGTCAGTAGTCCCAACAGTAGGCTCTAAAGTGGAGTGGAGGCTGGGTATACAGGGTGGCTCACATCTTTAATCCCAGCACTTTGGGAGGCTGAGGCAGGATAATCATTTGAGGCTAAGAGTTTGAGACCAGCCTGGACAACATAGCAAGACCCCCTTTCTACAAAAAAATTAAAAATTAGCCAGACATGGTGGTGCCTGCCTGTAGTCCTAACTACTTGGAAGGCTGAGGTGGGAGGATTGCTTAAGCCCAGGAATCAAAGGTTGAAGTGAGCTATCATCATGCCACTGCCCTCCAGCCTGGGCAACAGAGCAAGACCCTATCTCAAAAAAATGAAAAAAAAAAAAAGTAAATAAAGTGGCAAGGAGAATACCAGGTGAATCTAGGCTGTGACAGTAGTACTTATAGTCAGAGAAGCAGTGATAATCTTTCCAGAAGGATCCATGAGGTTTGAAGCAGGATCTCATTCAGCATATAGCATAGTTCAGGTGACAGGATAAGAGGATGAGAAATGGATAGGCAGGTTGTCAAGGGCCTATCTGGGGGTGAGTGCAGAGCTATACTCTCAGGAAAAAGTAGCATGAAAACCTGGAAGCTGGATAGAAGCCTTACTCTAAGATCTGAACTTGCAGAGTCAGAAGTCTGGAAGGGAAAGTGCAGCTTGATGGTTGAGCAAGTACTCCAGAGTTCCCCTCTGGTCCACTGAATATTAAGCTTGGAACAGCACGACCAGTTCGAGCCTCTTTCTTCTAATATTTTGCATATCTTGAGTGGCTTTCTAGGTAACGATGGAACTGAATTCATAAAGCGGAAGGTCTTTCTTCGTTTCCTGTGTCTGGGCTGAGCTGAACATGTTTGAGACGGACACTTCTTGCTGAAGGAACACACCGGAATAGGTTTGCCTAGCTTTGCAGTATTTATTACTGTTTTAGATTTCCCTCACAATACATCTCTGAAAAGACTCAGTGAACTAAAATACTCAGAGAGATAGCATTTCAGTGAACTCTCAGTGAACTCTCGAGGTTACAAACATTTAAAACAGTCACATTACCATGTAAGTAATTATTCCCAGTTATTCCCATACCAATCTGTTTTACAGATATTTTAATACTAGGTGGTCTCTGAGTTATAAGCATCAGGCTTATGAACATCCCATGCAATTCGCTGCATCCACTAATATCTTTTGAATTTCTACTATGTGTGCCTCATGGTCATTGTGCAGAGTCATAATAATTGACATTTACTGAACACTTACTCTGCAATCTGCACTGTCGCACTGACATGCATTAATTCATTATTCTCACAATAGCTCCCAACAATGCTATGAGGTAGGCATTATTATTGTATCCATTATCAGGTAAGAGTCCAAGGCACAGAAAAGTTCAGTACAATTTTTTGTTGTACCTAGAAGTGTGCCTCACTTCAAACAATGAACAATTTAGAAAGAGAGATAAGACATATTGACATGTAAACAACCAGTCACCTGCCTCTCCTGCACTTTCACCCAAAGGTTTTGAGCCAGATCTATTTTTGCCCTTTGTTCCATTTGGCATCCAAGCTACTCTAGTGCCACCTGCTGACCAGAATGGGGAACTGTCGGACCTAGTACCGTCCCTATAATCTTACTTCTTCAAGTAGGATTCTGTCATACCCTCCATTTTATTTCTAGCTTTAAAATGTCCACTTTATTCCATATAACACTTAACATGTATAATTTATATCTTAAGAATAGATAGCCTGTGATGCTGATCTATGTTAAAACACTCTGAGAAATGTAGTACAATTTTTTACATCTCTGGGTTTCTCTAGACAAGCGTATCACAATGCAGAACTATGGGTATCATTACTACACTTTGCATAAGATACAAGAGAACTATGATAAACTTCAGAAAGTAGTGAACTCACCTATTCCTTAAAATACGAGTAGGCAATTGTTACAAAGCAACAGTAAATGGCTTATAAAGTGTAAGTGTATTTTATGCTACTCTGCTGTTACACAGGGCATAACATTTTTGCAAGGCTTTTTTGGGACCACGGTGCATTAGCAACACAAAACGCTGGTCCAACTCTGAATAGCAATCACTAGATGAAACGGATACCCTCTCACATGTGCACAAATCTGCACAGAAAAATACTAAAGTTTCAGAATTGGACTTGTGTAATGTATTTCTGCTTTCTAGGGTATTAAGTACTGATATGCATTTTAATTTACCTAAAGCAATGCATGTATCCTCGCAGCAACATGATACTTCTATTACATGGTAAGGTGAATACCGGAAGTAAAAGACAAAAGGTGTACATGAATGTTTATTGGGAAGGAAAGCTGTCAACTTAAACAGCAGCATCCTTGTTGTTATGGATACACATGACCTCCGTAAACTGTTATATAGGAGACATTCCAATTCCCCTCCAGGCCAGAGACATTCCATACTGAAAGGAAATCCTTGAAGAAGAGTAAGGGAGGGAATAAAGAAATCAAAAAGTTACATAGAATACTCTCGAATTGTAATTAACTATATTTTCAGATATTTACAGTAGTACAAAACATAATTGCTTACAGAATTTGTTCAGATTACTTAAATATCAAGTACATTTTTAGTCTATAAGTGGAAGTTACTAATATTTTATATGAAATAAAGCCATTAATACTTTTCTATAGCAGTAATTGTACACCAGGAGGGCCAGGACAAACGAAAGGAATGGAGTTTTCTCAAAGCTGCATTGTGAAAAACTATGAACAGTTGATCCCATACACATGAATTTCTTTCTTTCTTTCTTTTTCTTTTTTTTTTTTTTGAGACGGAGTCTCACTCTGTCGCCCAGGCTGGAGTGCAGTGGCGCGATCTCAGCTCACCGTAACCTCTGCTGCCCGGGTTTGAGCCATTCTCCTGCCTCAGCCTACCGAGCAGCTGGGATTACAAGTGTCTGCCACCGCACCCAGCTAATTTTTGTAGTTTTAGAGGAGGCAGGGTTTCACCATGTTGGCTAGGCTGGTCTCTATCTTCTGACCTCGTGATCCACCTGCCTTGGCCTCCCAAAGTGCTGCGATTACAGGCGTGAGCCACCGCACCCAGCCATCATGAATGGGTTTCTTTGCCACAGGAAATCCAAGTGGAAAAGGCAATGGAGATGTGTACGAAAGTTTCTTGAAGAGAAGAAAGATTACACCTTGTATGCATTTACTTTTCTGTCTCTTCTACCACATCACATTCTTCTCTTGCACTGTCTGATGGCCGTAATGTTAGGTTGTCTCTATAAGCAACTGCATGATAAGGGTGCTGTCTTTGAATCTTCACTCAGTGTATCAAGTTCTTCTATGGCCTCATCAAAAGTGGTTTTAGTCGGTATGCAGGCAAGCTCTGGGTTATTAATGATCTCATAGTAAAGTACAGAAAAATTAAGAGCCAGCCCCAGGTAGGTTGGGTATATGGATTATATCTCTTTACTATATCAAATGCCTCTTAGGAAGCTCCTTGGGAATTATCTATCATTTGTTTCAACCATCACCACATGCAACAAATGTACTGGAAATAATCTCCCTTCATTTTTGATAAAAGTTCGTACTCTCTAGATTAGTTGCATTGGATAGTAAATAGTTATCCAAAAATTGCAGGACAGTAATGAATATGGATCTCAGTTCAGACTTGACTTTCTCCTGATAAGTTTTCTCTTTTGTTTTGGTTTGTTTTTTGTTTTTTCTCAGTGATGTGAAGCTCACTCCCAATAGTTCTTGATCAGCTGCAACTTCTTGTCAGAGGTGTTGGTTTTCTGCTCAGAGCTCAAGATACCCTCCAGGTGGGCCTGCAGCCTTCAACGATGTTTTTGTAGGCCACAGAGAGTGAGTTTGCTCTTCCTTGGACAGCTCTGCATCCTGCTAGGAGAGCCCTCAAATTGCAGGTATAATCAATGATAGCAAAACCCTTGAATTCAAAGTATTTGCAAGTACTTAAAGCCCCCCTCAGAATCACCATGAAATCCTCGCTTACCACCTTCATTCTTTTCCACTTAAGTGTATGTTTCTCTAAGTATCAAAATTTGTGATAAAGATTTATTATGCACCGATCCTTGAGATATTAGAGTTGGAATGAGATTTAGAGATCATTTAGAGTTCAAGTTCAACTTTTTGTTTACAGTTCTCTGCTGTTTGATGACCCAAATCGATTTCACAGGAAGCCATTTGCTGATTGCCTGGCTTGACCTCTTTCCTGATTCTTCATTTTTCTCTAGTCTACTGGGAATTCTGCCCTGCTCTTATGGTAAAGAAAGGCCTGTGTTTGTAGCCAACGTGGGCTCCCTCAACAATTGGGCATGACACATTTCTATTCCCTCTGGTAGGTCTCACTCCTCCCCACTATGAGATGGGTTAGCTGCTGGATTTCTGTGGCCTCAAGTTCCCCTCATCTCATCACACTAGGGACACTGAGACACAAAGAGCTACACAGCTGTCAGCTGATTTTGAGCTTGGGGCTTCAGTGGCCTTTCAGAGTTTTCCCAATGACTACCCTCCAAGTGGTTTCTAAACAGAAGAAAACAGTTTCTCCTTTGTTGAAGGCTTCCTCCTCCTGTCCCATTATTCCTATCTATGGCGGAGCCAGGGGGTACCTGGGGACTGTTGGCTCCATAATTTTATTAGTGCCCTCTCCCCAGTTCTTTGATATTGACCTTTGACATTCGCTCAGTCTGATGTAAAGTACTCTGCAAAATCAGCTTTAAGGCCCCCCCTTCTGACCAATATCTATCCTCAAATCCAACCTAAATAGGACTTCTGGATACGTTGCCTCTTGGAGATATTTAAGCAGGGGAATGTTTCAAAGTAGAAGGTTTGCTGTCTTTCCTGATGCCCACCCTTTCTTTGAAGCTTTCATTCTCTAAACTGGATAAATTAGAAGTGCTTCAGTCTCATCTCTAGTTTGCATTGTGTCCAGAAGCGAGAGAGTCCTGCATCAGAACACTGCTTCTCTTTTAGGTCACTTCACGTGATGTTCTTTGTGGATGATCATCTTTGTGGATGAGGTTGATGAGTTAGTAGCATGAGGTTAGGGCCTTTCTTAGTTTCACTGTATACAATTTCCTTCTATAATTAGCTTCTTTCAGTTCCTTTTAGTGGGTATAGGAATAAGAAAGACTTTTAAAAAGTCTTCCTACGCTTCTCTTTACAGATGAAGAAATTGTGGGATGGAGAGGTAAAATGATCTGGTCAGATTCACACAACCAGAGAGTAGCCGAGCAGAGGACTGAACCTGGGGCTACTGTTTCATTGACAAACACTATTTTCCTATTCTGCTTAATAGCTTTTCTTTACAGATGAAGAAATTGTGGGATGGAGAGGTAAAATGATCTGATCAGATTCACACAACCAGGGAGTAGCCGAGCAGAGGTCTGAACCTGGGGCTACTGTTTCATTGACAAACACTATTTTCCTATTCTGCTTAATAGCCAATATTATATCCATTTTTTTAAACTGCCTTTCTAGTTTAATATATTTAATTTTTCAGTTGCATTATGCATTCAGTTGGTGGACTCACCTCAGAAGTAAATTGTTTAAATCAAGTTTTTATGGGAAAATGCACTTCTAAATTCAAGTAGTCAATTTCCTTATGAATCTTTCAAACAGCATGTAACTCCTTGCAAAGATTTCAGGATACTAGTTGAACACTATAAAATTTTTATGTAGAAACAAAGTAATTCCAGGCACTTCTGCTGAGGGGACAGTCCATGCAGAACAGGTGAGGGGATTTAGTGGTAACCAGTTGGGTTAGAAGAATGGACAGATTGTCAGCACACAGTCTTGGTTGGTGCAGTGTTCAGATCCATTATTTGGGTCACAAATTACTTATCTCAATATGCTCTTTTAATTATGTTCTCCTTACTCCTCTTTTGTTGTAGCACCTACCTTCTGTCAGGAGTGGTATTAAAGTTGCAAACAAATTTTTGTCAGAATATTTGGAATATTAAGTTATATGAATGCTAATTAATAATAACAAAGAAGTCAGGCACGGTGGCTCACTCCTGTAAGCCTGTAATCACAGCACTTTGGGAGGCTGAGGTAGTAGGATCACTTGAGCCCAGCAGTTTGAGACTACCCTGAGCAACACGGAGAAACCCGAAACCCTGTCTCTACAAAAAACATGAAAATTAGCCAGGTATGATGGCAAGTGCCTGTAGTCTCAGCTACTCAGGAGGCTAAGGCAGGAGGATTGCTTGAGCCTGGGAGGTCAAGGTTGCAGTGAACTGTGGTTGCGCCACTGCACTCCAGCCTGGGAGACAGAGCAAGACCCTGTCTCAAAAGATAATGATAACAAAAATAATAATAACGAAGACAAAAGTTCCCAAGTTGGAAAACATTTACTTAATGAATTGCTGTGGAAATGAGGGGGGTAAACCCATCTTCAACCACTTCAGAGCTTCCATAAAAATAATAATAGTAAGAGCTACCATTTACTGAGTGTTTACTTTGTGCCAGCCATTACTCTGAGTATTTTACAAACATGTTATTTAATGAGGTAGGCATAACTTTTCTAGTGAGGAAACACACAACCTTTCCAGAGAGAGGTCACACAGTCAGCAGGAAGAAGACCTAAACTTTAAATCCAGGTTGATCCTATGGCAAGGATGAACATTTAACCATCACTGATCCTAAAATGTGATGCCTTCTCATTCCTAAACCTCACGCCCATATGCTTTGTATTCCTTCCAAATGTGTTTCTTGGTCTTCCGGAAAGGTAGAGATTGGCTATTGGAAATCCGTGATTTCTTAACTTTCAGAGTAGGACATACATCAGTGCCACTCATTCTCATTCCTTCACTTTCTGTTATTCATACTTTTCTTATTTCTTATTCATGCTTTTCTTATTTCCCTTGTGAGTCTAGATCTGGTTGTTCCATTTCTGCCTGAAAGGCCCTCTCCTAACCCCCTCCATTCCATCTCTCCAGCTGAGCCACTCTCTTCAAGGGAAAGCTTAAACACTACATCACCCAGCAGAGGTTTCTGACTAAACATTCCCAAGGCTTCCCTTTCCTTCAGCACTTATTGAGAGTATAGACCTGTGCCTGTCCTTGTCCTGTGTGTATAGTTATGTTTCACTTAAACCAGCAATTCATTGAAAATAATTATTATTATATTATTGAGTTTTTTGGGTAAACTCAAAATAGTAGTTTTAGCAAAAACATTTATGATTATTAAAAATAAGTGATGTGTACTTATTCTGTATAAACTTTTTAGAGTTCATATTTTTTTGTTAGTTTATTTGGAGACAGAGTCTTGCTCTGTCACCCAGGCTGGAGTGCACAATCTCGGCTCACTGCAACCTCTGCCTCCCGGGTTCAAGCAATTCTCCAGCTTCAGCCTACCAAGTATCTGGGACTACAGGCACACGCCGCCACGCCCAGCTATTTTTTTGTATTTTAGTAGAGATGGGATTTCACCATGTTGTTCAGCCTGATCTCGAATTCCTGAGCTTAGGCAATCCGCCTGCCTTGGACTCCCAAACTGCTAGGATTACAGGCGTAAGCCACCGTGCCTGACCTAGAGTTCACATTTTTTTTAAAAAATGAGTTGAAATTTAAGGAGAAGGTCAATTAAATAATAGAAACTTCTTTTCCAAGAGTAGTTAGTCATTGCATCAGATAGGAGATTGGACTAGGTAGCTTTTGAGGTTCATTGGAGGCCTATGATTCCACCATCACCCTAGTACCAACTGAGTGGTAGAATGTAGTAGGATAACAGCAGGACCAAGAAGGGTGATTTCAAAAGGCAAAGAGACATAAATAGTGAGTGAGAGCCAGAGGTTGAAATATGAAACAAAGCAGAGATGGAAAGACAAACAGCCACATTTTAGTCAAAATAGCCAAACTCATGTGAAATCCACAGCACTGAATCTCCAGAATCCAAAAAAATTCATATATTTGTCCACTTTTGCATTGCTATAAAGAACTACTTGAGACTGGGTAATTTATAATGAAAAGAGGTTTAATCGACCCATGGTTCCACGGGCTGTATAGGAAACATGGCTGGGGAGGCCTCAGGAAACTTACAATCATGGCAGAAGGCAAACAGGAAGCAGGCATGTCTTACGCAGCTGGAGAAAGAGAATGAGAGAGCAGGGCGAGGGACTACACACTTTTAAACAACCAGATCTCATGAGAACTCACTGACTATCGTGAGAACAGCAAAGGGGAAATCCACCCCCATGATCCAATCACCTCTCACCAAGACCCTCCTCCAACATTGAGGATTACAATTCGATATGAGATTTGGGTGGGGACACAAATTCAAACCATAAAAATCCAATATAATTTTCTTTTTAATCTAGGCAGTCTCATTATTATAAGTTTCCAAATAAGACCCAGGAACACTGATAATTTACAGATCCAAGAATCTTTTGAGATTTTTACTTGGTTTGGTTTTGCAGATTAAGAGGTAAGTTCTTATTTTCATTGTTGTTTGCTATTTCACTAGAGAAAATTATGTCAAATAACCCTTATGAATGCAATTCAAAATCAAAAGCTTTGTTGGCAGCAATACGGCAGTGTAGTGTTAACATAGTACCAACACAACAAATCATAGAATCATTCCATTTGGTTCCACAAGCTTTGATGATAGGGCAAATTAAAAAATCTAACTCAAATAATAACAGAAAGGAAAAGGAAGCCCAAGAGAAGAAAAAGCAGATATTAGCTATTAAACAGAGTGTCACAGTAAAGTAAGAGTACTTCATCCTCTCTCTCCCACTGAATGCAGCTAAAAACTCTGGATAGAATGCACAGAGCAGTTATCTAAGGACTCTGGAAAGTGTATGGTCAGACAGACTGGGGAAGGAAACCAAAACTTGAAATACTGCTTAACTGGTGATAAGCTTTCTGTTATCCCTCCTCCAGTATCTCCTGTCCTGGACTCAAAGGCAGTCTGAAATCTGGAACTGCACAATGGGTGCAGAAAGAAAGTACTCCAAGAGGAGTCCTTTATTTTGGTCCACAGAGTGGAAAAGAGGGTCCTTATGGGTCAGAGAGAGTAGAGAAAATTTTCTGGGTTTTTTGTCCCCATTTTTCATTCTCTCTTGTACCAGTCCTGTGGCAATCTTGTAACAAGAGAAGCAGCCAGGCTTGTGTCTAAAACTCCAAGATAGGCCGGGCGCGGTGGCTCAAGCCTGTAATCCCAGCACTTTGGGAGGCCGAGGCGGGTGGATCACGAGGTCAGGAGATCGAGACTATCCTGGCTAACACGGTGAAACCCCGTCTCTACTAAAAATACAAAAAAAAAAAAAATTAGCCGGGCGTGGTAGCGGGCGCCTGTAGTCCCAGCTACTTGGGAGGCTGAGTCGGGAGAATGGCGTGAACCCAGGGGGCGGAGCTTGCAGTGAGACGAGATCGCGCCACTGCACTCCAGCCTGGGAGACACAGCGAGACTCCGTCTCAAAAAAAAAAAAAAAAAAAAAAAAAAAAAAGGTTAAAAAAAAAAAATAAAAATAAAACTCCAAGATAATTATTTATTATGATCAAAGGAACTATAGTCTCAAGAATATAAGCCTATGTATTTGGATTTCTCTATATCTCTATTTTTCTCCATATATTTCCTCACTGCTTAGCCCCAAATTGAAACGCTGTGCACAGCAGGGCAAAGAATCAAAAGCTCTGGATTTGTAGCCAGTGAACCAGGAAGGGGGTATGCTAGGAGCTTGAAAGTATCAAGGTGATTGTGAAAAGAACAGAGCTCAAGAAAATAATCCATAAAATTGTACAAACTTCTGGGCTAACCCCCAAGGTGCACGTGCATAAATCTGACCATGAATAGCATACTAAAGGGTTTGATAACTGAATTATAGGGTAGGCCACTACACAAGTCCAAGACTGGCTATGGGGTGGCCCAGACCTGGAATAAATCCAAATAGCACTGTAAAGATATGAAAATGGAACTGAATTAGAACTATAGCCCACAAAAGGATAGTAGGAACTTGTAGTCTAAACCTAACTGGGTTGGTTGGTTAACTACAAACACTTTGGTTAACTACAAACACTTTTAAAAAATCTATTTCATAGGATTTAAAGTGTTGATTAACTACAAAAATAAAAAACAATCCATTTCATATGATTTAAACAGGATTCAGAGTCACATAACTTAATAGTCAAGATGTTCAATATATAATCCAAAATTACTTAGCACATGAAGAATCAGGCAAATCTCATCATTTCACAAGAGAGAAGACAATTAATAGTTATTAACTCCAAGATTATACAGATGTTAGAATTCTCAAACAGCTTTTATAATGACACTTCAAGAGATGAGGACAAACACTCTTTGAAAAAAAATAATGTCAACTTTTATTTTAGATTCAGAGGGTACATATGCAGGCTTGTTACCTAAATATAATGTGTGATATTGAGGTTTGGGGTACAATTGATCATGTCACCCAAGTCCTAAGCATAGTACCCAATGGTTTTGCAACCCTTATCATCCTCCATCTCTTGCCCCTCTAATAGTCCCTAATGTCTATGTTGCCATCTTTATGTCCATGAGTACCACTGTTGAGCTTCCACTTATAAATGAGAATATGCAGTAATTGATTTTCTGTTCCTGCATTAATTTGCTTAGGATAATGGCCTCTATCTGTATCCATGTTGCTGCAAAGAACATGATTTAATTCTTTTTTATGTCTGCATAGTATCCCATGGTGTACCACATTTTCTTTATCAAATTCATAAACTCCCTCCCTTTAAACCAGTGGAAAGATATAAGGTCTTCAAAGAGGAATAGAAGATATAAAAATAAAAACACATCGAAAACACACTAAATGGAAATTTTAGAGATGAAAAACAAAATAAAATTTAAAATTTACTAGATGGCTTCCATAGCAGAATGGAGATGACAGAGGAAAAACTCAGTGAATCTGTAGATAGGTGAATTGAAATTACCCTCTCTGAACAAGGTAGAGGAAAAGTTTTTTTTTTAAAAAATAAACAATACTTCAAGGACCTATGAAACAATACCAAAGTTATACTATTTATATCATTATAATATTAGAAGGAGAGAAGGAAGGGTATGACACAGAAAAAAAATATTTCAATGAAAGTTGAAAACTTCCCAGATTTGGTGAAAGGCATAAAGGTGCGGATAAAGGAAGCTAAGAAAACCTCAAACAAGATGAACTAAAAAAATAATAATAATAAAAATAAAATAAAAAGTCATGCCTAGAGACATCATAATCATGCTGCTGAAAGTAGCCAGAGGAAAAAAAGATACATCCAAGTGGAGGATCAATAAGTTTAATGATTGCATATTTCTCATCAGAAATCATGGAAGCTAGAAGGAAGTAGAATGACGTTTTTCAAAGGGGTAAAAGAAGAGAACTGTCAACTCAGAATTCTAAATCAAGTGAAAATATACCTTGAGGATGACAATAAAACAGAGATATTCTCATATGAAGCAAAACTTATAGCATTCTTTGCCAGAGCACCTGCTCTAAAATCATGGAAGCTAGAAGGAAGTAGAATGACATTTTTCAAAGGGGCAAAAGAAGAGAACTGTCAACTCAGAATTCTAAATCAAGTGAAAATATACCTTGGGGATGACAATAAAACAGAGATACTCTCAGATGAAGCAAAATTTATATCACTCTTTGCCAGAGCACCTGCTCTAAAAGGCATACTAAAAGAAGTTCTTCACATGAGAGTAAAATGGTACCATAGCAAAACTTGGAACCTCAGAAATGAAGAAGGGAAAATAGTCCATTATATTTACTTAGTTGTCTACTTTCTCCTCTTCAGTTATTTTGAATATTTATAACAGTCAAAAATAAAAAATATATAGCATTCTCTGATACTCCTAAAACTTTGCCTCATCAGTATCTCAGATCTGGGGAGGCTTATGACTTGCTTGTAACCAGTAGGATGCAGTGGAAGTGACACTATATGACTTCTGAAGCTGAGTCATTAAACGTTATGCAGCTTCTGTCTTTTTGGCTGGAACACTCTGTTTTGTAACCCTGAACTGCCATATGAGAAATCCAAATACCCTAAGGCCTGATGATGTGAGAACGCCCAAACTAGCTCATGCAGAAAGACCAAATGGAGAAAGTTGGAGGCTATGTGAAGAGAGAGAAATGTCTACACAGCCCACAGCTGCTTTAGTCCTCCCTGTTCCCTGCTCCAATCTGCTCTTATGGTTTCAATCACTGTGAGCCTGCATTAGCATGAGAAACCCTGGTGTTACCCAGGTCTGGACTACATATCATACAAAAACCCGTAGAACCAGGAAAACCTCTAAAATCCAGAAGACACTACTCAAACACATCAGATAAAATAAATATTATTTGGACATGCACCCAAAAATGAGTTTGCTTTCTTGACAAAATGAAATTTTGCAGAGAGTTTTCCAATTCCCCAAGAGACCACAAAAATCAAATTAGTTTTTCTTCAAGTAGCACTCATGCCCAGCCCCTGAGAATCCTCATACACAGCAAGCCTATGTTACAGAAATGAAAACACTCATCTTTTAAATATGGTGTGGGAAAGAATAGGAAATAAGGACTCAAGGAATTTAAATGCATTTCCCAGTATTAGGGATCAGTTAATAAAAATAAATTGTATGATAGCAGTAGAATCGGAAGCAATAAGAATGGGAAGTAGTTACAACCCCAACTGATTCTAGTTAATGAGACAGAAACTCTCACCTATCTGTTTGAAAAAGGAAACCAAGAGAATCATGAATGTGCTCTTCATTTGACCATAAAGCAGAGGGGAAGGCCATTTTAAACTTCTCTTCTGGCTCAACAAAGAAATCTGGCAAACATGTAATTGCCTTTTAAATAGTAGAGATGTCAGTTTGAATACAATTACTAGGGAACCAAGTTACTAAGATAACCAATTAGAATTGCAGACTGCCAGAGGATATAGAGAAACTTCAGAGGACATAGCCCCTCTAAAAAGGCTCCTTTGTGTAAATATCTTTCAAAGAGAGTTTTTAATAACAGAATGGAGAACAGGGTTATACATTTTTACAACTGTCTCTAAACTGAACAGAATATTAAGACTGGTACTTTTGTGAACGTCCTCGATCCATCCCTTTATCAGAAGTAACTTTATGCTGCTAAACAGTGTCTGCTTCTCTGCTAGGGAAGAAAGAACTCTCCTCCTCCTCCTCTTTGTCTTTCTGAGATTTCTCATGGGCAGCTGGAGAGAAAGTGGCAGGCCTGAGAAGCCTAAAACTTACTTTTAAAAAAGTGTATTTGTTAGAACATTTGATGGCAAGTGATAGAGACTGTTGAGAAAAGGAGTCCAACTCTGTACAATATTTTAAAGAGATTTATTCTGGGCCAAATATGAGTGACCATGGCCTATGACACAACCCTCAGAAGATCCTGAGATCATGTGCCCCAAGTGGTTAGGGCACAGTCTGGTTTTATACAATTTGGGGAGACATCAATCAAATACATTTAAATACATCAATCAAATACATTTAAAATGTACATTGGTTTGGTTCAGAAGGGCGGGACAACTTGGAGGGTTGCGGGGTGGGGGGCGGGGGTGCTGGGGGGGAGCTTCCAGGTTATTGGTAAATTTAAACATTTTCTGGTTGACGGTTGAGTCAGAGAACAGATGATAAAGTCCTATAGGCAGAATGCAAAACCAGAACACTCAGGTTGGAGAGATTGTGCTGCAGAATTATCCAGTCATTCTCAGCTTTAACAAGTAAAGGCTTATGTACCTCTGTAATGTGAATGATAAGAGTTTATTTGTCAGGGTTTTCTTTTTATTATACAGAGTAAATACAATAAGATGTGGAAAAACATTTTGTAAAATACAAAAGGGGAGAAAGACAGGAACTTATATTTAATAAGAATTCACCAAGTGCCAGGCAGTGCAATGTAAAGCCTGTAGCACAGATGTATCTTTCCTCTTGATGAATCCCTGCTCTCTGCACTCTGTGTTGGAGCATCAGCCAATCACAGCATTAATCTCCAGACTTTTCATCCTCTGGAGGATGAAATAATCCTCTGGAACAATGAAATAATCTAATAAAGACTTAGCTAAGGAGCCCACTCAGGACATCCTCTGTGTTTCCTTTAGGAAGAGTTCCACACTTTGATCTTCAGACTTGCTATTAAGGGCATTCTCTGCTGTTTGTCTAAATTTAAGTGGTTTCAAAGGACCTTATGTAGCTTTTTATTTTTTTTAATGACTTTAGTATAGTTATAATTCAAAACTGTTTTATTTGTTCTTTTAAGGCGTGACTTTTTAGTTAAATAATTTTATTACTTAATATATCTCTCATGAAAGTAGTTGCCCCAAGAAGAGCCACTGATCACAAGCCGTTCCTAAGACAGATCTCCTAAGCAGGCACTAAATGCATCCCTGGATACATTCATGGAGTAAAGACCAATAGTCTGTGCTAACAGGCACTATGTCCTTTCATTCTATGAAAAGGAAAAGGGAAGGAGGCAAATAGGTACTTTATCAGTATGGAGTCAAAAAAGAAGGGCCATACAGAATCTGGGTTCAAATGTCATTACACTGCTTCCCATTTGACCCTGGGGAAGTTACTTAACCTCTTTGCATCTTGATTTCTCTTATAAAATCCACATACTAATACCAAAGAGCTGATGTAAGGATTAGTTGACGTAAAATGTGTAAAATTTAGCATAATAACTGACATATACACTCAATAAGCATATATCACTTTATAAGAGCAATCTTTGTGATATATGAACCACGGAAGAGCTCTATATCCCTGCTACATTAGTCCAGAGAAAAACTCTACAGGAAATTAAAATAACAACTGCACTTTAATATATTTATATTGCAAGGAGACATATAAAGCCAGTGTAACTATAACCACAATCTTCTAATATCTGTTAGGTTGCAGTTCTTGTAAATGGTATAAAATTTATAAATAGGCCCCTGTTGAGTATAGCCACTTACATGCCTAACAGGTAGAGAACTGAACTCATCATCTTGCCTCACACAAACTGTTTCTTTTTCTGATTATTTGATTTCTATTAATAGTTCACCATTCTCCTAGCAACTCATGCTTGAAACTGTAATTATTTTTGACAAGAACTTCTCCTTCACCACTGCCTACTGATCTTACTTGTACTCAAAATCTAACTCCATCCATCTCCATTTCTGTGCCTACCCACCTAGTTCAGGCCTCCAACCTGATTTTCTTGCTTCAAGTTTATTTTTTCCCACCAAATTCTTCCTCTGTATAAATCCTAAGCAAACTCTGATATTGAGCCCGTTTTACACCATTACTTCTTGCTTCTGCTCAAATATCTCCAGTAGCTCCCTATTGCTTACCAAATAAACATCAAGTATTCAACAAATTTTATGAGATGACGCTGCAATTTCTTTCTGGCTTTGTCTTTAATTACTCACTGTATGCATTCTCCTTGAGCTTCCCTAAGCAATCTCCCTATTATTGTCATATATTGTCCCATATATTGTCATTTTACCTCCATAATCTGGTATTATTTATTATATTTTGAAAAACTTAAACTCATTTTACCTGTCCAAATAATGTCACCCTTTAAGGCCAAAAGCAAATGCCATCTCTCTGGGAAATGACATAGTAGATCTACAGAAAATGTGGGTTTTTTTTTGATAAATAAATAATGCATGAATAAAAGAATAGTGAATGAAATTAAGTTCTATCCTGAAGGGCCTGTTTGGTAACAAGAGAAGATCAAGAATTAAAATAGAATCATTGAAAGATTCGTGTGAGATTTCATCAAGTAGATACAAAGAGAAGCAAAGACTCTTTACTTTGATGACAAGAATAAATGGTTAGACATGGGAAACTGAACTAGAACTCAGAACGGAATATGATGGTCATGATATCAGCGAGCAGAAAAGGCCAATGAAAGAGGTGTCAAAGCCAGGATTGGTGAAAACAGCACAGACTCTTCTCAGAGGGGCAAATTGTGTGAAAAGTGGATAGATACCACATAGGACTCAGATTTTTCTCTTGACCATGGTTCACAAAATGTGATCTGCAGGCCCCAGGGAATTTCAGGGAAGATGCTTTCAAGTATATACAAGATCAAAACTATTTTTACAATAATACTAGACATTACTTGGCTTTCTCACTGAGTTGACATTTGCACTATGAAACAAAGGCAATGGTGGGTAAAATCGCTGGTGCTTTAACAGAAATGAAGGCAGTAGTACCAAAAGTGTACTAGCAGACATTGAATTCTTTACTGCTATATCCGAGAAAAACAAGACAGTTTTTCATTTTCATTTAATAATATTCTTGATAAAAGAGCATGATTAATTTTATTAAATCTCAACCTTTGATTATGTATTTTTTAAAATTCTGAGGCAAAATGCATAATATATTCCTGTTGCATACCAAAGTTCTAAGGTTATCTCAACGAAAATGATTTTTGTGCTTGAGTTGTGAGTTAAACAAACCACTATTTTACATGGAAAATTATCTTTACTTGAAAGAATGACAGACATATAAACTATAGTTATTCAGACTTAGGTATGTGTCAGAACTTCTCTCAAAAATAAGTGAGCCTGTCACTTCAAGGAAAACAACTCACAGCATTTGTTGCCAGTGATAACATTTGAGCTTTCAAACAAAATTTATAATTTTTTAAAACTCATATCTACCTCTGTGAATCTGGCAGGTTCTTGATTCTTCAAAAATTTTCTGATGAGATCAGTGGTGACAATAATACATGTGATTTTTTGGGTATTTCAAAATGAAATGTGTCAGCACTTGGAAGATATGCATAACTCAATGAAGCACTATTTTCCAAATGACTAAATGCATGATGTTGCAAAATAGCACATGGAATCTTAATTACAGAAAGGTCAGCTCAATCTGTTGGTGCTATGTTGGTGCTAACTCCAAATGGACTGCTGCTACACAACCACCCTCCTTAAGGGTATTCCTGAAGGGAAAATCTCCCAACTGCAGATCTGTAAGCAGTGTACCTGATCAATTACTTTCTATAAAGGAAGAAAAGGCCTGATGTATAGATGTACATGGACCTTTGAATGATGGCAGTTGGCTTGTTGGTTAGTCAGAAGGGCCTAGAGGAGAAAGACTGGAAAATGGGATATAAAAATGTCCAAGGAATAAAGGTACGGGTAGACCACTGGAGTAGGCACAAAGTGTACAGAAATTTGTGTGCTACATCAATGCCTATCAGAGAGCCTATACTGCAGAGAAAGCACTAAACAATCAAGTAGAGAGGACTTGTCTAGTAGAAATCATTCAGCCTCTCTTCTCAGCAATATCTGTGTTTACACAAAGGGCCCATGATAATTGCATGGCCATGGTGGCAGGGATAAAGGCTGTGAATGATCCAATAGCATGAACTCCCTGTCTCCTGGGCTACTGCCACACTCTTTGTCCAGTCTATTAGCAGCAAAGGTAAATGCTAAGTCCTCATTATGGCACCATCCCTTAAGAAGGCCAGTCAACCATTCAGTGGGAAGTTGATTATATTGGACTCTTTCAATCCTGGAGGGGATAGCAAATTGTACTTATCAGAATTGCTACCTATTATGGGTATACATTTTTCTTCACTGTTATAGGTGCCTTTGCCAGCACCACCCACCATACAAGAACTTACAGAATGCCTGATTTACTGGCATTGAATTCTACCTATTTTTTTGTATCAAAGGGCCCATTTTATGATAAAGTAGGTGTAATAATGGGGCATAAACATGAAATTGGCCATCCTAATGGAACAATGAAATAATCTAATAAAGACTTAGCTAAGGAACCCACTCAGGACTAACACTTCAAAGGGATAGAGTATTGTTCTCAAGAATAAGATAGGTGCATTAAATGTATAGCTGATGGCTGGGCACAGTGGCTCACGCCTGTAATTCTACCACTTTGGGAGGCCAAGGCAGGCAGATCATCTGAGGTCAGGAGTTCGAAATGAGCTTGGCCAACATTGGCAAAACCTCATCTCTACTAAAAATACAAAAATTAGCTGGGTGTGGTGGTGTGTGCTTGTAATCCCAGCTACCCAGGAGGCTGAGGCAGGAGAATTGCTAGAACCCAGGAGGCGGAGGCTGCAGTGAGCCGAGATTGCGCCACTCCAGCGCGAGATCACTCCAGTCTAAGTGACAGAGCGAGACTCCATCTCAAAAAAAAAAAAAAGTATAGCTGATTTATAGTGGTGTGTTTCCAATAGCCAGAATATACAGGTCCAGGAACCAAAGGGTGGATATAGGAATGGCTGTCACCAATACTCCCATTGACCCCTTTGCAGAATTTGGGCTTCCTATCTGTGCGTTCTTAGGCTTTTCAGGATTAGAAGCACTTGTTTGGTATGAAAGGGACTACTCTGAGGGCACACATGATGTCTCCACTGAACTGGAAACTATAACTACCACATGGTCATTTTAGATAACTTGTGTCAGTGGCCCATCAATGAAAACACTTACTATCTTGGTGGTGATAACTGACCTTGATTACCCATATGAAATAGAGTTGCTGCTACCCAATGAAGACAGGAAGTCCGATGCATGGAACACATAGGATTCACTGAGTTATCTCTTGGTGCTCCATGTCTGGTGATAAGTATAAATGGGTAATTGTAAAAACTAAGACTCACTGAAAGAGCGACAATTAGAGTTCAGACCCTTCAGAGATGATGATCTGGTTGCCCCCACCCAGTCAAGCAACACAGACTCCCTGAAATGCTAGCCAGGATGAGACAAACTAGAATAATCTTTTTCATATTCATTCAGCCTACCTTTTATACCAACTACTGCTATGGCAACCAGTTTTGTGCAACCGTACCACATATTTATCATTTCTTTTTTTTTTTTTTTTAAGACTGCTTTGCTATTTTTTTGTTCTTTTTTTATTACTATACTTTATGTTCTAGGGTACATGTGCACAATGTGCGGGTTTGTTACATATGTATACATGTGCTATGTTGGTGTGCTGCACCCATTAACTTGTCATTTACATTAGGTATATCTCCTAATGCTATCCCTCCCCCGCCCCACCCTCCAACAGGCCCTGGTGTGTGATGTTCCCCACCCTGTGTCCAAGTGTTCTCATTGCTCAATTCTCGCTTATGAGTGAGAACATGCGGTGGTTGGTTTTCTGTTCTTGCGATAGTTCGCTGAGAATGATGGTTTCCAGCTGCATCCATGTCCCTACAAAGGACACGAACTCATCCTTTTTTATGGCTGCATAGTATTCCATGGTGTATATGTGCCACATTTTCTTAATCTAGTCTGTCATTGATGGACATTTGGGTTGGTTCCAAGTCTTTGCTATTTTGAATAGTGCCACAATAAACATACATGTGCATGTGTCTTTATAGCAGCATGATTTATAATCCTTTGGGCATATACCCAGTAATGGGATGGCTGGGTCAAATGGTATTTCTAGTTCTAGATCCTTGAGGAATCGCCACACTGTCTTCCACAATGGTTGAACTGGTTTACAGTCCCACCAACAGTGTAAAAGTGTTCCTATTTCTCCACATCCTCTCCAGCACCTGTAGTTTCCTGATTTTTTAATGATTGCCATTCTAACTGGTGTGAGATGGCATCTCATTGTGGTTTTGATGTGCATTTCTCTGACAGCTAGTGATGATGAGCATTTTTTCATGTGTCTGTTGGCTGCGTGAATGTCTTCTTTTGAGAAGTGTCTGTTCATATCCTTTGCCCACTTTTTGATGGGGTTGTTTGTTTTATTCTTGTAAATTTGTTTGAGTTCTTTGTAGGTTCTGGATATTAGTCCTTTGTCAGATGAGTAGATTGCAAAAATTTTCTCCCATTCTGTAGGTTGCTTGTTCACTCTGATGGTAGTTTCTTTTGCTGTGCAGAAGCTCTTTAGTTTAATTAGATCCCATTTATCAACTTTGGCTTTTGTTGCCGTTGCTTTTGGTGTTTTAGACATGAAGTCCTTGCCCATGCCTATGTCCTGAATGGTATTACCTAGGTTTTCTTCTAGGGTTTTTATGGTTTTAGGTCTAACATTTAAGTCTCTAATCCATCTTGAATTAATTTTTGTATAAGGAGTAAGGAAAGGATCCAGTTTCAGCTTTCTACTTATGGCTAGCAGTTTTCCCAGCACCATTTATTAAATAGGGAATCCTTTCTCCATTTCTTGTTTTTGTCAGCTTTTTGTCAAAGATCAGATGGTTGTAGATGTGTGGTATTATTTCTGAAGGCTCTGTTCTGTTCCATTGGTCTATATCTCTGTTTTGGTACCAGTCCCATGCTGTTTTGGCTACTGTAGCCTTGTAGTATAGTTTGAAGTCAGGTAGCATGATGCCTCCAGCTTTGTTCTTTTGACTTAGGATAGTCTTGGCAATGTGGGTTCTTTTTTGGTTACATATGATCTTTAAAGTGATTTTTTCCAATTCTGTGAAGAAAATCATTGGTAGCTTGATGGAGATGGTATTGAATCTATAAATTACCTTGGGCAGTATGGCCATTTTCACGATATTGATTCTTCCTATCCATGAGCATGGTATGCTCTTCCATTTGTTTGTGTCCTCTTTTATTTCATTGAGCAGTGGTTTGTAGTTCTCCTTGAAGAGGTCCTTCACATCCCTTGTAAGTTGGATTCCTAGGTATTTTATTCTCTTTGAAGCAATTGTGAATGGGAGTTCACTCATGATTTGGCTCTCTGTTTGTTATTTGTGTATAAGAATGCTTGTGATTTTTGCACATTGATTTTGTATCCTGACACTTTGCTGAAGTTGTTTATCAGCTTAAGGATATTTTGGGCTGAGATGATGGGGTTTTCTAAATATACAGTCATGTCATCTGCAAACAGGGACCATTTGACTTCCTCTTTTCCTAGTTGAATACCCTTTATTTCTTTCTCCTGCCTGATTGCCCTGGCCAGAACTTCCAACACTATATTGAATAGGAGTGGTGAGAGAGGGCATCCCTGTCCTGTGCCAGTTTTCAAAGGGAATGCTTCCAGTTTTTGCCCATTCAGTATGATATTGATTGTGGGTTTGTCATAAATAACTGTTATTATTTTGAGATACGTCCCATCAATACCGAATTTATTGAGAGTTTTTAGCATGAAGGGCTGTTGTGGAATTTTGTCAAAGGTCTTTTCTGCTTCTATTGAGATAATCATGTGGTTTTTGTCTTTGGTTCTGTTTATATGCTGGATTACGTTTATTGATTTGCGCATATTGAACCAGCCTTGTATCCCAGGCATGAAGCCCACTTGATCATAGTGAATAAGCTTTTTGATGTGCTGCTGGATTTGGTTTGCCAGTATTTTATTGAGGATGTTTGCATCGATGTTCATCAGGGATATTGGTCTAAAATTCTCTTTTTTTGTTGTGTCTCTGCCAGCCTTTGGTATCAGGATGATGTTGGCCTCATAAAATGAGTTAGGGAGGATTCCCTCTTTTTCTATTGATTGGAATGGTTTCAGAAGGAATGGTACCAGCTCCTCCTTGTACCTCAGGTAGAATTCAACTGTGAATCTGTCTGGTCCTGGACTTTTTTTGGTTGGTAGGCTATTAATTATTGCTTCAATTTCAGAGCCTGTTATTGGTCTATTCAGGGATTCAACTTCTTCCTCGTTTAGTCTTGGGAGAGTGTATGAGTCCAGGAATTTATCCATTTCTTCTAGGTTTTCTAGCTTATTTGCGTAGAGGTGTTTATAGTATTCTCTGACGGTAGTTTGTATTTCTGTGGAGTCGGTGGTGATATCCCCTTTATCATTTTTTATTGCATCTATTTTATTCTTCTCTCTTTTCTTCTTTATTAGTCTTGCTAGCAGTCTATCAATTTTGTTGATCTTTTCAAAAAACCAGCTCCTGGACTCATTGATTTTTTTTGAAGGGTTTTTGTGTCTCTTTCTCCTCCAGTTCTGCTCTGGTCTTAGTTATTTCTTGCCTTCTGCTAGCTCTGAATGTGTCTGCTCTTGCTTTTCTAGTTCTTTTAATTGTGATGTTAGAGTGTCAATTTTAGATCTTTCCTGCTTTCTCTTGTGGGCATTTAGTGCTATAAATTTCCCTCTACACACTGCTTTAAATGTATCCCGGAGATTCTGGTATGTTGTGTCTTTGTTCTCATTGGTTTCAAAGAACATCTTTATTTCTGCTTTCATTTTGTAATGTACCCAGTAGTCATTCAGGAGCAGGTTGTTCAGTTTCCATGTAGTTGAGTGGTTTTGAGTGAGTTTCTTAATCCTGAGTTATAGTTTGATTGCACTGTGGTCTGTGAGACAGTTTGTTATAATTTCTGTTTTTTTTTTTTGTTTTTTTTTTTTTTTTTTTTTTTTACGTTTGCTGAGGAGTGCTTTACTTCCAACTAGGTGGTCAATTTTGGAGTAAGTGCGATGTGGTGCTGAGAAGAATGTATATTCTGTTGATTTGGGGTGGAGAGTTCTGTTGATGTCTATTAGGTCCACTTGGTGCAGAGCTGAGTTCAATTCCTGGATATCCTTGTTAACTTTCTGTCTTGTTGATCTGTCTAATGTTGACAATGCGGTGTTAAAGTCTCCCATTATTATTGTGTGGGAGTCTAAGTCTCTTTGTAAGTCTCTAAGGACTTGCTTTATGAATCCGGGTGCTCCTGTATTGGGTGCATATATATTTAGGATAGTTAGCTCTTCTTGTAGAATTGATCCCTTTACCATTATGTAATGGCCTTCTTTGTCTCTTTTGATCTTTGTTGGTTTAAAGTCTGTTTTATCAGAGATTAGGATTGCAACCCCTGTCTTTTTTTGTTTTCCATTTGCTTGGTAGATCTTCCTCCATCCCTTTATTTTGAGCCTATGTGTGTCTCTGCATGTGAGATGGGTCTCCTGAATACAGTAAACTGATGGGTCTTGACTCTTTATCCAATTTGCCAGTCTGTGTCTTTTAATTGGACCATTTAGCCCATTTACATTTAAGGTTAACATTGTTATGTGTGAACTGATCCTGTCATTATGATGTTAGCTGGTTATTTTGCTCATTAGTTGATGCAATTTCTTCCTAGCATCGATGGTCTTTACATTTTGGCATTTTTTTGCAGTGGCTGGTACCGGTTGTTCCTTTCCATGTTTAGTGCTTCCTTCAGGAGTTCTTGTAGGGCAGGCCTGGCGGTGACAAAATCTCTCAGCATTTGCTTGTTTGTAAAGGATTTTATTTCTCCTTCACTTATGAAACTTAGTTTGGCTGGATATGAAATTCTGGGTTGAAAATTCTTTTCTTTAAGAATGTTGAAAATTGGCCCCCACTCTCTTCTGGCTTGTAGAGTTTCTCCCAAGAGATCCACTGTTAGTCTGATGGGCTTCCCTTTGTGGGTAACTCGACCTGTCTCTCTGGCTGCCCTTAACATTTTTCCTTCATTTCAACTTTGGTGAATCTGACAATTATGTGTCTTGGAGTTGCTCTTCTCAAGGAGTATCTTTGTGATGTTCTCTGTACTTCCTGAATTTGAATGTTGGGCTGTCTTGCTAGGTTGGGGAGGTCCTCCTGGATAATATCTTGAAAAGTGTTTTCCAGCTTGGTTCTGTTCTCCCCATCACTTTCAGGTACACCAATCAGACGTAGATTTGGTCTTTTCACATAGTCCCATATTTCTTGGAGGTTTTGTTCGTTTCTTTTTACTCTTTTTTCTCGAAACTTCTATACTCGCTTCGTTTCATTCATTTGATCTTCAATCACTGATACCCTTTCTTCCAGTTGATTGAATCAGTTACTGAAGCTTGTGCATTTGTCACGTAGTTCTCATGCCATGGTTTTCAGCTCTATCAGGTCATTTAAGGACTTCTCTACATTGGTTATTCTAGTTAGCCATTCATCAAATCTTGTTTCAAGGTTTTTAGTTTCTTTGCAATGGGTTCAAACTTCCTCCTTTAGCTTGGAGAAGTTTGATCGTCTGAAGCCTTCTTCTCTCAATTCGTCAAGGTCATTCTCTGTCCAGCTTTGTTCTGTTGCTGGCGAGGAGCTGCGTTCCTTTGGAGGGGGAGAGGCACTCTGATTTTTAGAATTTTCAGCTTTTCTGCTCTGTTTTTTCCCCATCTTTGTGGTGTTATCTACCTTTGGTCTTTGATGATGGTGACGCACAGATGGGGTTTTGGCGTGGATGTCCTTTCTGTTTGTTAGTTTTCCTTCTAACAGTCAGGACCCTCAGCTGCAGGTCTGTTGGAGTTTGCTGGAGGTCCATTCCAGACCCTGTTTGCCTGGGTATCAGCAGCGGAGGCTGCAGACGAGTGAATATTGCTGAACAGCAAATATTGCTGCCTGATCGTTCCTCTGGAAGCTTCATCTCAGAGTGGTACCCAGCCGTGTGAGGTGTGAGGTGCCAGTCTGCCCCTAGTGGGGAGTGTCTCCCAGTTAAGCTATTCGGGGGTCAGGGACCCACTTGAGCGGGCAGTCTATCCTTTCTCATATCTCAAACTCCATGCTAGGAGAACCACTACTCTCTTCAAAGCTGTCAGACAGGGACATTTAAATCTGCAGAGGTTTCTGCTGCCTTTTGTTTGGCTATGCCCTGTCCCCAGAGGTGTAGTCTACAGAGGCAGGCCAGCCTCTTTGAGCTGCGGTGGGCTCCACCCAGTTCGAGCTTCCCAGCTGCTTTGTTTAACTACTCAAGCCTCAGCAATGGCGGGCACTCCTCCCCCAGCCTCGCTGCCGCCTTGCAGTTAGATCTCAGACTCCTGCGCTAGCAATGAGGGAGGCTCTGGGGGCATGGGACCCTCCGAGCCAGGCGCAGGATATAATCTCCTGGTGTGCTGTTTGCTAAGACCCTTGGTAAAGCGCAGTATTAGGGTGGGAGTGACCCGATTTTCCAGGTGTTGTGTGTCATGGTTTCCCTTGGCTAGGAAAGGGAATTCCCTTCCCCCTTGCGCTTCCCAGGTGAGGCAATGCCTTGCCCTGCTTCGGCTCTCACTTGGTGGGCTGCACGCACTGTCCTGCACCCACTGTCTGACAGGCCCCATGAGATGAATCCAGTACCTCAGTTGGAACTGCAGAAATCACCTGTCTTCTGTGTTGCTCACGCTGGGAGCTAGAGGCTGGAGCTGTTCCTATTCAGCTGTCTTGGAACCACCCCTTATTTTTCACATATTTATCATTTCAACACCTGTGCTGTTCTGATGATATGGCATGGATGCCAATAAGAACCCACTCTGCACTTGGGCATGTACAACCTGGAAGAGTAAAGAAATTAACACTCTTTGGGACAATCCTTGACTGTGCTTGTAATCTATTGCTGCATAACAAGTTACCAAATCTAGCAGCTTAAAACAATAACATGTATTATATCCCAGTTTCTGTGGTCAAGAGTACAGACACAGTTTATTTGGATTTTCTGCTTCCAGGTCTCTCCAGGCTAGAGTCAATGCATTAGGTGGGCTGTGTTCTCATTGGGAAGCTCATCTGCTCCCAAGGTTACATAGGTTGCTGAAAGAATTTATTTCATTGAGGATATAAGACTGAAAGCTTTAGTGTGTTGGCTGGCTGTCAGCTGGAGGTGCCACTAGCTCCTAGAATCCATTCAAGTTGCCTGCCATGTGGTCTACTCCATAGGCAGCAACATAGCAGTTTGCTTCTTCATGGCCAGCAGAAGAATCTACTAGCAATATGAAGTCTTACATAACGTAATGTTATAAGAATGCCATTCTGTCACTTTTGCCATATTCTATAAGTTAGATGCTTCACAGATTCCTCCCGTATTCGTGGGATGTAATTAACAAGGGCATTAATAACAGCAAGTGGAGGTCATTGGAGAATCAGCCTAGGTTCTGTCTGCCAGTCTTTCCTCAGGCCCTCCCATATGAAATATATGGTTTCTCCCCTTCCAAGATTCCTGTATTAGTCCATTTTCACACTGCTGATAAAGACATACCTGAGACTGGGAAGAAAAGGAGGTTTAATTGGACTTACATGGCTGGGGAAGCCTCAGAATCATGGTGAGAGGTGAAAGGCACTTCTTACATGGTGGTGGCAAGAGAAAATGAAGAAGATGCAAAAGTGGAAACCCCTGATAAAATCCCTCATAAAACCATCAGATCTCATGAGACTTATTTGCTACCATGAGAACAGTATGGGGGAACCACCCCCATGATTCAAATTATCTCCCACCAGGGCCCCTCCCACAGCCCATGGGAATTGTGGGAATACAATTCAAGATGAGATTTGGGTGGGGACACAGAGCCAAACCATATCAGTTCCCAAGAGTTTCATTCATTATACCATCAGCTCAAATTCTGAAATTTCATCACGTGAATGAAGTCCAGGTGCAGATGAACCTCCTACGTATAACCTGTTAAGTAAAGCTCCTGGACACAGTTATTCTCTAACTATGGACCTGTGAAACCAAGCAAATGAGTTATCTGCCTCCAACACACCCAACATACAATGGTGGGACAGACACAGGATAACAGCTATAGACATTCCAGTTTAAAAATAGGGGAAATGCACAGTAAAAAGGAGTCACTGGTCTATAGAAGTTTTGAAATACAACTGAATTTATTGGAAGTTCCTTAATCAGGTTTCTAGGCTTGGGAATGATCCTTCATGGCTCTTGGCTCTGCTTTCTGGGTTCTTAGTTCCACCATCTGAGTCATTCTTCCTTTTTCATGGAAGGTAGCATGTGTTTGTAGATGAGTAGTTTTATCAGCCTGCTTTCTGCCAGTAAAATTTTGGAGGTCTGACATCCTCTTTTCATTTTCTAGTCTTTTTTTTCTGTCTTATTCCAAGTTGGCACTGTTTCTGCAGAAATAATTTTCTCAAGAATGTTGTGGTTCTGTATGTATTTCAGTGGCATTTACTCTTATCAGACAAAGGCCACATCTACAGATTGTTTCAAAAATAATTCCATCTCCTTTAAGCTTCCTAGAGGCTCAATAGTTTGAGAAGATCTGAGGCATACCCTTGGATCTTTTCAAATCTAAGTGCCGTCTCTTGAAATATACCTGAATACTTGGACCTTTGATGTTTCTGGGGCTTTAACAAAGATTATAGAGTAACTTCAAGGGCATTTTCTCTAGAGTAGGCTTTTCTGACAGTGCCCAAAAGCCATCTCCAATTGTTAATATTTTTTGCCATCTGGGGAGGATGAGGATTTTTTAAATTATCAAGTACTGATTCCTTTTTGCTTAATAGTTCTTCTCTCAATTTGTCTCTTTTCTTGCACTTTCCTGTAAGTAGCAAGAAGAAACCAGTTGTCCCCTTCAACCTTTGCTTGGAAATCTCCTTAACTATATAATCAAATTCATCCATTTACAAATTCTGCTTTCAACATAATTGTAAGAAATAATTTCACTAAGCTTTATACCAGTACATAACAAGGATCTCCCTTCTTCCAGTTTCCTATAGCATGTTCCTTACTTCCTTCTGAGTCCTCAACAGCAGTCTTCTACTGACAGTTTGTTGGCAGTGATTTGGGTTTTGTCTATCATACTTTTCAAGCATTCTTCTAATCTCTGCCCACTGATCAGTTTCAAAGCCACAGATATATTTTTACATATTTATTACAGCAGCATTCTATCTCTAGGCACCAAAATCTGTATTAGTTTTCCAATTCGATGTAACAAATTAACACAAATTGAACAGGTTAAAATAACACACATTTACCATCTCTCTTTCTGTAGGTCAGGAGTCCAGATACAGTTTAGTTGGGTTTTCTACCTTGGGGTCTCTCCAGGCTACAGTGAAGGTGTTGGCTGGACCATGTTCCCATCTGGAAGTATGAAGAAAGAAAAATCTTCTTCCAAACTCTCTCAGGTTGTTGGGAGAATTCATTTCCTTACAGTCGTAGGACTAAGAGCTTCAGGATTTTGTTTTGTTTTGTTTCTGCTGGCTCTCAGCTTCTACAAACCACCTCTGAGTTCTTTGTCATGTGGTCCTCTCCAATAGGCAGTTCTTAACATAACAACTTGCTTCCTCAAGACCAGCAGGAAAGTGAGAGAGTGGGTCTGCTATCAAGACAGATTCTTATATAACATAATCATGGGAGTGATATCCCATCACGTTTGTCATATATTGTAATGCATGTATTACATTACATCATGGGAGTAACATCCTATCACCTTTGCCTTATTCTTCTGGCTGGAAGCAGTTCACAAATTCTACCCAGGCTTAGGGTGAGGGGCATAAAGAAGGTCATTAATACCAGAACGCAGAGATCATTGGGGGTTACCTTAGGATATGTCTGCCACATTGGGGGAAGGCAGACAATTCTAGGTAGCTATTCAAAGATCCAGAGAAATGAGCCTGAGTTACCTATAACAATGTTCAGATTGATGAATGAGTTAGCTTTTCTTCCTTTCATGTCTTAGTTTTCCTGGCCCCCTACTCCTATTCACTGGGATCTCTTCCCAAAATCAACTGTCCGCACATAAGTTATTGTCTCAGACTCCAATTTCAGGAAAGAAGCCAGGCTAAGATAGCAGAAGAGAATAAACTTGTATAAATGGTATGCTACAAGTTAGGAGGGATGGTAGGCAGGAGGTTCTCCTCCCCAGAAATTAATTACCCCCTACCCATATATTTCTCTGGACTATAATGAGGCAGTGCTAAAAGTTCATGGAAGAAAGCATGCTACAGTTGCCTTCTCTGTACAGATTTCAAGATACATCATCTTAACTCTCTCTTTCATAAAATTAGAATTGGCCCAAGATACTAAATTGGGCTAGGCTGGCCAGTGGGGTTCAAGTAGTTTCCATTGTAGGGAGAGACCTTTAAAAAGCGTAAACCTGGCAGAGCTCAAAAAAGAGCAACAGAAGTATTTGAATACAAGGGATAAAATTATTAAAGAACATTTTTCACAAATAAGCCTTGTTTCTTCAATTATCTCTATTTCCACCATGCCTGCTATCTCAAGTGATGACTATCACTCTACTCTGGCCAAGTTATATGTCAAATCACAAAGGTGAAATGAGATGACTGTCTGGTCATATGTTTGAGGGGGAGGAATGGAATTACAAAGAAAGGGAGACCATGACACTTGGAGGAAGAGTTATGAGGAAAGAAAACCAATGGGGTGCTTAAGAAAAGGACTTGAGTCAGAGTCAGCTGGATACCATGTCTAACACAGTGAACTATGATAATCCTCACAAAACATTTCTAAAATGATTGCCTTAGGATTACACTGGCTTCATGGCCAGGGTTCTCACTTCCTTTTCTTAGAATTAAGTTGATGCTCTTTGAAATGTCTAAAGATAGATGACTACCAATGGTAGTCAACCCTGAGGTTTTGTATGTACAGGCCCAGCACTCAGCTAAGTGTTTTGTATGCAATTGCACAACATCTTTATGAGGATAGATGCTATTATTATCTGTTTCTCTAAGCATGGGGAAACTGTTAACCTCAGGATGTTGAGTAACTTGCCCAACATCATACAGCTAGTAAATGACAGAGCCAAGATCCAAGATCTAGGCTGTCATCTGGTGACTTAAAAGGTTAAGCTTTTTGCTATTTTTTTTTTTTTTGAGGCTCCATTGCTCAAGTTTAAGTGCTGAGTGCAGTGGTGCGATCTAAGCTTATTGCAACCTCCGTCTCCCAGGTTCAAACAATTCTTCTGCCTCAGCCTCCCAAGTAGTTGAGATTACAGGCACGCACCACCATGCCTGCCTAATCTAAGGCAGGAACAGAAAACCAATATCGCATGTTCTCACTTATAACTGAGAGCTAAATGATGAGAATTCATGGACACAAAGAGGGGAACAACAGACACTGGGGCCTACTTGAGGGTGGAGGGTGAGGAGAGAGAGAGGAGTAGAAAAAATAACTTTTGGGTACTAGGCTTAGTACCTGGGTAATGAAGTAATCTGTAAACCAAATCCCCATGACATGAGTTTACCTATAATAACAAACCTGCACAAGTACTCCTCAACCTAAAACAAAAGTTAAAGAAGAAAGAAAGGGAGCCTGTGAAGCCCTCCTACATCTCATCCTGTTCTCCCACTGATCTAGCTTAAAGTTTTCCTGCTGCAACGTTTCACCCTATACCAGGTGGTGGGGGAAAAAAAAGAATTTTGGATTAACTTACATATCTCAATTGAGCATTGGAAGTCTACTGTGAATTCATCTGATGAAAAAGTTGAATGCATCTCTTCAGAAGTTTATCATTATCATCTGCAATCTACTGAGAACTTTCTAAAAAATGAATCCTGCAATTGTATGGCCAGCAGGGGGCAACTAAATACTTCCCAAAACAGCATCTTGTATAAGAGAACAAGTTAAAATTGGAGACTGTTAGCATTCTCAGCTGTGTAGGAGAGCTGACTTCCTTTAAAATAATTAACACCTAGACACATTCTCACAATACTGAATTTGTGAAGATAATTGGAACAGTTTCCTAAGTAGACAGATTATAAAACCACATTCTGGGGCCTGTATATGGCAGATTTGTTTTGGCTGTTTTTTCAGTCCACAAGGTTCCTTGAAAAAATTTATGTATTTCATGATCAATAGCTTTGTAAAACTTCTTGTATTATAGAAAATATAATGAACCTTGATTTATTTCTGTAGGTTATTTTAGAATTCTGCTATTTTTACTTAACATTCAAAGATAAAAGTAAATAGGGATTGCAGAGGATCTTGTTCTTAAAGTATAATAAAGTATCATTTCTTAGCCCTGTTTTATAGAACTAATTTTTAAGCTTGTTATATTAGTTAGGGTTGTCCAGAGAAACCAAACCAACAGAATGTGTATACACATACATATTATAGATATAGATGTTTATTTTAAGGAACTGGCACACATGATTGTGGGGACTCAGTTTCTGTTTGAGTCCAAAGGCAACCTGCTGGCAGAACTCCTTCTTTATCTGGGGAGGTCAGTCTCTGATTTATGAAGGCCTTCAACTGATTGATGAGGCCCATCCACATTATGGAAAGTAATCTGCTTTACTCAAAATCCACTGGTTAAAATGTTAATCTTATCCAAAAACGCCTTCGCCAAAACATTCAGAATAATGTTTAACCAAATATCTGGATACCACAGCCTAGCCAAGTTGACGGATAAAATAACCATCACAGTTGCCTATTTCTTTACATCACAGTCTCAAAGTTGTAGGAGATCTATATGGTGAAATAGCTCAACCCTCCTCCAGATGCAGCTGCAATGCCTGGCACAAAGAAAGCATTTAGCAAATATACGCTGATTCGAATTGAACTGAATGTATATGAATTGGATTAAATATCCCTAGTGGTGGTTATGTTCTGCCAGGTTTCCAGCGCGGTGCTGGGGGGCCATGGAAGACACAGGTTAAGCACAAGCTCTGGAGTCAGATTGCTCAGGTCCACATAATGAGGCTCCCCTGCTTACCTTATATATACCTTTGGATGAATAACTTACTTTTTCTAAGCCTCCATTTCTTCACCTGTAAAAAAACAACAGTCATAATAGCTATTTATGCTAGATATTGCTTTCTGGCCTCACAGTGGATTGACTGTATTCCTCAGCAACCCTGCAACTGAATGGAGCCATGTGACTTGGTCTGGCCAGTGAAAACTGTAGAGTTTATGTGTGTCACCTTCAGGATGTGGCAGTAAAAGTTCGATATGAAATTCTTTTCTTTCCCGACTGTGGCAACCACGGAAAAAGATTCATCTTAAGATAGCAGCACCACAAGGTTGAGGCTGCCTGGATTATCATGTTGTTGCATGGAAGACAGTTGCCTGGAGAGTTGCCTGCAGCCGGAGCTAACTTTTTGTTAAACACTTACTTTTTCTCCCAACTGCAGCATAATCTAGACTATTCTCATGTATTGTCTCACAGAATTGTTTTGAGGATTCAATCAGATATTGTTTTGCAGGAAACTGCTCATTTGACAAGTCATAAGCACTCAAATGTTATAATTATGATATTTCATTGCCTTGATCATTATAGCAATTCAAAACTCAAACAACAAAATTAGAGTACCAGGTAACTTTTGTTTAAAGTATTAGTATTCTAATTCTTTAAACTTCTCCTCCGAACGCTGCCTGGCACACAGTAGGCATTCATAAATAAACCCTTTTTTTTTTGAGACAGGGTCTTACTCTGTCACCCAGGCTGTAACATGGTGCTACAACCAAGGCTTACTTTAGCCTTGACCTCCTGGGCTCAAGCAATCCACCTGTGTTGGAATCCCAAGACACTGGGATTACAGACATAAGCAGCCACACATGGCTTCTGGGATATTTTATTCCCTTACTGTTAGACTGGCAAGATTCAAATTTATTTCTTTTGCTAGACCAAGGTTCTCATTAAACAACTACTTTTGATTAGAGTTACCTATTAAAAAATGTATTACTATCCTGTCATCAATGGGGCTTAGGCAGTGATGGCTGCTCACACATCTTAACTCTTCCCTGAATTCAGAACCAACTGACAGGAAGCCAAAAAGATAAAATACCAACTTTAGTTGGCACGGTGGCTCATGACTGTAAACCCAGCACTTACAGAAGGCCGAGGTAGGAGAGCTGCTTGAGTCCAGGAGTTCAAGATCAGCCTAGCATAGGGAGACTCCATCTCTACAAAATGTTTTAAAAATTAGCCAGGCATGTGGCATATGTCTGTAGTCCCAGCTACTTGGGAGACTGAGGTGGGAGGATTGCTTGAGCCAAGGAGGTAGGGGCTGCAGTGAGCAGTGATATTACACCATTGCACTCCAGCCCGGGTGACAGAGTGAGACTTCATTTCAAAAAAGCTTCTTAAGATAAAGCTGATTGGATGTATTATAAAACACAACCATGACCAGGTTTTTCAATACTTTTTTTTTATTTTTTTGAGACGGAGTCTCACTCTATCACCCAGGCTGGAGTGCAGTGGCATGATCTCAGCTCACTGCAACCTCTGCCTTCTGGGTTCAAGCAATTCTCCTGCCTCAGCCTCCCGAGTCTCCCGAGTAGCTGGGACTACAGGCACCTGCCACCATGCCCAGCTAATTTTTGTACTTTTGGTAGAGACGGGGTTTCACCATGTTGGCCAGGGTGGTCAAATACTTAAGTCCAAATGGGTGATGACTCGCCATAGGAGAATTTGAGTCTGCAAGATGGATAGACTTATATAGAATCACTGTTTCATGTTTGGTGAGATCAACAGTAGAAAGAGAGTTGGCCGGGCATGGTGGCTCACGCCTGTAATCCCAGCACTTTGGGAGGCCGAGGTGGGCGGATCACGAGGTCAGGAGATCGAGACCATCCTGTGAATGGTGAAACCCTGTCTCTACTAAAAATATAAAAAATCAGCTGGGTGTGGTGGCGGGCGCCTGTAGTCCCAGCTACTCGGAAGGCTGAGGCGGGAGAATGATGTGAAACCGGGAGGCAGAGCTTGCAGTGAGCCGAGATCGTGCCACTGCACCCCAGCCTGGGTGACGGAGCGAGACTCTGTCTCAAAAAAAAGAGAAAGAAACAAAGAATGAGAGTTAGGCCTCAGGCCTGTTCTAGAAGATAAGCATAGGCCCTGATCCTTGTGTTTTTAGTTTATAACATATCTTGAGGAACTGAGCAGAATATAATTTCTTGTGGGTGGGAAAATTTGAAAAAGATGGCAAGAAATGGTTTGGGTTTTATGTTTTTCTCCCCAAATCGACAATTAAATACAATACTCCTTCCTCTTGGGGAAAATGGCACAAAGAAAGATGAAATTTCCTCTTGACTCTGTAGTTCTGAAGGCAACATATTTCTATTTTAAGAGCCAGGTAGGAAAACTGTGAGGCAGAGAAGATGGTTCCTTTTAATATAAGCAAATAAATTATTGTTCTTATGGTCTGAATGTTTATGTTCCCCCAAAATTCATATGTTGAACTCCTCACCTCCAAAATGATGGTATTAGGAGGTGAGGCATTTGGGAGATTATTAGATTATGGGGTTACCACCCTCATTAATAAGATTACTGCCATTATAAAAGGGGTCTGAGAGAGAACCCTCAGCTCTTCCACCATGTGAGGTTAGAATGAGAAGACAGCTGTCTATGAGGAAGTAGACCCTTACCAGACACTGCATCTGCCAGTATCGTATCGTGGAGTTCTTAGCCTCTAGAACTTCAAAAAATAAATCTCTGTTGTTTATAAGCCACTCACACTATTGTATTTTGTTATAGCAGCATGAATGGACTAAGATACTTGTGATATTCTTGAAAGCTTTTATGTTCTGAAGTTACTTTTTAATTATATAAGAAATAGGGTTTGGATGATATACTAAAAATGAATTAATTAGTACAAAAATTAAAAATACCAACAAGAAGTCACATATGCTAACATTCTTAGTGATAATTTTTCCTAAATTTTCCTCCCTACTTTTTACTGGTAATAAAGTTTTCCTAATTTTTACTCATAATAAACTGATCCACAAGAAACATTCAATAGCAAATCATGTATAAATACTGAGTACATACTATGTGCAAAATACTTTGCCAAATGAGGGGACACAGACATTTAAAAAAATCAGTCCTGATCTTACAGTCTAGGGAAAGAAACAGATTTCAAAAAATACATTTACAATAAGGTGTGTTAAGCCATTCACAGTCCAATGAATGGACTATAACAAAGTACCTACTTAATATCCATTTTCTGCTTCTTCCTTAGTAACAGAAATCCAATTCAAGTTTGGATGACAATGTAAACTTAAAAATATCCTGTCTGTCTTGCAGTTAAGAGTGACCTTATAGATAGCACATTTCTTTTTAAAGAAGTAGAAACCTGCCAGGGATTTTGGAATAAGTTGTGTCAATTCAAGTTTCTTGATTTAGGCACTATCCTCCCTCTTATATTTAAAACATGTTTTGTGACAAGAACACCTAACATGAGACCTACTCTCTTTTTTTGAGATAGAGTCTTGCTCTGTCACCCGGGTTGGAGTGCAGTGGCACGATCTTGGCTCACTGCAACCTCTGCCTCCCAGGTTCAAGCAGTTTTCCTGCCTCAGCCTCCTATGTAGCTAGGACTACCAGCGCCCGCCACCACGCCCAGCTAATTTTTGTATTTTTAGTAGAGACGGGGTTTCACCATGTTGGTCAGCTTGGTCTTGAACTCCTGACCTCATGATCCACTAGCCTCGGCCTCCCAAAGTGCTGGGATTACAGGTGTGAGCCACCGCGCCTGACCAATTTTTTGTATTTTTTAGTAGAGACGGGGTTTCACTGTGTTAGCCAGGATGGTCTCGATCTCCTGATCTCATGATCTGCCCACCTCAGCCTCCCACAGTGCTGGGATTATAGGTGTGAGCCACTGCACCCAGCCTCTTTTAACAAATTTGTAATAAAATAATACATTACTGAAATTGTACAATGTTGCACAGCAGATCTCTAGAGCTTATTTACCTTGCTTCACTGAAACTTTATGCCCATTAATTAGTTATTAATTAAATGATTAATTAATTAATTATCCCCATTTCCTCCTTCCCCCAGTCCTTGGAAACTACCATTTCACTCATTGATTCTATGAATTTGATTATTTTGGATATCTCATATAAGTGGAACCATGCAGTATTTATCTTTCTGTGACTGGCTTATTTCACTTAGCATGATGTTCTCAGGGTTCATCCATGTTGTCTCATATTGCAGAAATTCTTCTTTTTAAAGGCTGAATAGTATTCTATTGTATGTATTTGCCCACTTTATCCATTCATCTGTCAATGAACATTGAGTTTATTTCCACATTTTGGTTATTATGAATAGTGCTGCAATGAAAATAGGAGTGCTAATATCTCTGTAAGATCTTGGTTCCAATTCTTTTGCACAAAGACCTAGAAGGGAGATTGTTGGATAAATGCTAGTTCTACTTTTAGTTTTTTGAGGAACTTCCATACTGTTGTTTATTTTGCTTTTGTTGCCTGTGCATTTGGTATCATATCCATAATATCACTGCCAAGACCAAAGTCATTAAGTTTTTAACCCTGTTTTCTTCTAGGAGTTTTACTCTTTTGAGTCTGATGTTTTTAATCTATTTTTATTTTTTTAAGAGACTGGGTCTTCCTATGTTGCCCAGGCTGGTCTTGAATTCTTGGGCTCAAGTGATCTTCCTGCCATGGCCTTCCAAGTAGCTGAGATTATAGGCACCACCACTTAGGCCACATTTGGAGTTTACTCTGTGGATGGTGTTAGATAAGGGTCCAATTTCTTTTCTCTCTCTCTTTTTTTTTTTTTTTTGAGACAGTGTTTTGCTCTGTCACCAGGCTGGAGTGCAGTGGCGCCATCTCGGCTCACTGCAACCTCTGCCTCCTGGGTTCAAGCTATTCTTCTCTCTCAGCCTCCCAAGTAGCTGGGACTATAGGCGCACACCACCATGCCCAGCTAATTTTTGTATTTTTAGTAGAGATGGGGTTTCACTATGTTGGCCAGGATGATCTCAATCTCCTGACCTTGTGATCCACCTGCCTTGGCCTCTCAAAGTGCTGGGATTACAGGCATAGGGTACAATTTCATTCTTTGCATATAGATATCCAATTTTTCCAGCACCATTTGTTTAGGATAATATCTATTCCTCGTTGTGTTATCTTGGCCCCCTTGTCAAAAACCTGTTGACTGGGCCAGGCACAGTGGCTGATGCCTGTAATCCCAGCATTTTGGAAAGCCAAGAAGGGAGGATCACTTGAGGCCAGTAGTTTAAAATCAGTCTGAGCAACACAGTGAGACCCCATCCTCACACAAAAAATTTTAAAATTAGCTGGACCTGGTGACACATGCCTGTAGTTATAGTTACTGGGAAGGCTGAGGCAGAAGGATCCTTGAACTCGGGAGTTCGAGGCTGCAGTGAACCATGATGTGCCGCTGTACTCCAGCCTGAGCAACAGAGTCAGACTCTGTCTCTAAAAAAAAAATTGAAAATAGACCAGGGACAGTGACTCACGCCTGTAATCTCAGCATTCTGGGAGGCTGAGGTGGGCAGATCACTTGAAGTCAGGAGTTCAAGACCAGCCTGGCCAACATAGCAAAACCTCATCTCTACTAAAAATTCAAAAATTAGCTGTGCATGGTGGCGTGCACTTGTAATCCCAGCTACTCGGGAGGCTGTGGCAGAAGAATCACTGGAACCTGGGAGGCAGAGGTTGCAATGAGCCGATATGGCGCCACTGCACTCCAGCCTAGGTGTCAGAGTGAAACTCTGTCTCAAAAAAAAATTAATTAATTAAAAATAAATAAAGATGGCCAGGTGCAGTGGCTCACTCCTGTAATCCCAGCACTTTGGGAGGCTGAGGCAGGTGGATCATGAGGTCAGGAGATTGAGACCATCCTGGCTAACACAGTGAAACCCCGTCTCTACTAAAAATACAAACAAAAATTAGCCAGGTGTGGTGGCGGGCACCTGTAGTCCCAGCTACACGGGAGGCTGAGGCAGGAGAATGGCATGTTGACTGTGTATATGTGAATTTATTTTGAGGTTCTCTATCCTGTCCCATTGGTTTATGTTTATCTTTATGCCAGTACCTACTGTATTAATTACTGTAGCTTTGCAATGTATTTTGAAATCAGAAAATGTAGTGCCTCCAGTTTTGTTCTTTCTCAAGACTGATTTGGTTATTTGTGGTCTTTTATAACTCCATATGAATTTTAGAGTTATTTATTCTATTTTTATTTTAAAGTGCCACTGGGATTTTGATAGGAATTCAGCGAGTCTATAGATCATTTCAGGAAGAACGAACATTTTAATAATATTAAGTCTTCCAATCCATGAACATGGAATATCTTTCCATTTTCCTGTGTCTTGTGTACCTTTTTTCATTAATGTTTTGTAGTTTTTAAAATAGAAGTCTTTCCTCTCCTTAGTAGGTTTGTTCCTATGTAATTTATTATTTTTGGTGCTACTGTAAATGGGATTGTTTTTCTAATTTCCTTTTCAGATAGTTTATTGTTAGTGTATAGAAATGCAATTGATCCTTGTTGTTGATTTTGTATTCTACTACTTTACTGAATGTTTACTTGCTCTGACCTTTTTTATTTTAATTATTGAATTTTTAAATTTTTTTGTTGTCAGGTAGTTGCCAGCTTTATTTACCACCAACTAAATCAACATTGTGCTCTGTTACTTAAACTTACATTAATATAAGTATATAATAATAGTTCTTGGCCTATATGCCACTTATTTCCATGAATATTCAGAAAGTACAATATATCAATATGGTAACATACTACAACCTTCTCTCAGCAAGCATTTACCTTCACTGTCTACTGCTTCAGACTCTTTGTAGGTACTGGGTAAACAAACATGACTAAGACATGTTCCCTGCCCTCAAAGAGAACAAATTATCTGGGTATTTTCTTTTGAAATGTGCTGATATTGTTGTTACACCAGCGTCGTGGTCATAATCATGTTCTAATCTTTTTTAAAGGAAGTCTTTGGGTTTTCTGTAGATAAGAGTATGCCATCTGCAACCAGGGACAATTTTACTTCTTCCTTTCCAATTGTAAGCCTTATATTTCCTTTTCCTTTTTTTTTTTTTTTTTTGAGACGGAATCTCACTCTGTCACCCAGGCTGGAATGGAGTGGTGTAATCTCGGCTCACTGCAACCTTCACTTCCTTGGTTCAAGCAATTCTCCTGCCTCAGCATCCTAAGTAGCTGGGATTACAGGTGTTTGCCACCACGCCCAGCTAATTTTTGTATTTTTAGTAGAGATGGGGTTTCATCATGTTGGCCAGGCTGCTCTTGAACTCCTGACCTCAGGTGATCTGCCCGCCTCAGCCTCCCAAAGTGCTGGGATTATAGGTGTGAGCCACCGCACCTGGCCTATATTTCATTTTCTTGCCTAGCTATTCTGGCTAGAATTTCCACTACTATGTTGAATAAAAGCGGCAAGAGTTGGCACCCTTGTCTCATTTATCTTAGAGGAAAAACTTCCAATTTTTTACTGTTGAGTATGATGTTTGTGGGCTTTGCATATATACTTTAGTATGTTGAGGTCATTTCCCTCTATTACTATGTGTTGGAAATTTTCATCAACAAAGTTTTTATCATGTTGAATTTTGTGAAATGCTTACGTATCAATTGAGAGAATCACATGGTGATTATTTTTTATTCTGCTAATATACTGTATCAGATTAGTTGATTTCATATATTGAAATCTTCGTATCTCAGGCATAAATCACACTCGGTCATGGTGTATGATAATGTGCTGTTGGATTTGCTTTGCTAGTATTTGTTGAAAATTTTTACAATATTCTTTAGGAATACTGAGCTGTAGTTTTCTTGTGTTATCTATGTCTGTCTTTGGTATCAGCATAAAGTTGACCTCATGAGTTTAGAACCTTTCCCTCCTCTTTAATTTTTCTGAAGAGGTCAAAAAGGATTGGCACTAATTTGTCTTTAAAGTAGAGTTTACCAGGGAAGCCTGGTCCTGGACTTTTCTTTTTGGGGAAGTTTTTGATTACTGAATCAATCTCCATACTAGTTATTGGTCTGTTCAGGCATTCTATTTCTTCTTGATTCAGTCTTGGTAGGTTGTATGAGCAATTTATCCATTTTTTTTCCATTTATCTAGTTTGTTGGCTTATAATTCTTCACAATGGTCTCTTATGATCTTTTGTATTTCTGTGGCATCAGTTGTCATGTCTGTTCTTTTATTTCTGATTTTGCTTATTTGACTCTTCTTTTTCTTAGTTTAGCTAAGAGTTTAATTTTAGTTATCTTTTCAAAAAACCAACTCTTAGGTGTGTTGATTTTTTTTCTATCATTTTTCTATTTTCTATTTCATTTATTCCTAGTCTACTGTTTGTTATTTCCTTTTTTCTGCTAATTTTGGGCCTCCTTTGTTCTTCTTTTTCTACTTCCTCAAGGTATAAATTTAGGTTGTTTATTTGAAATCTTTCTTATTATTTAATGCACCTGTTTATCACTATGAACTTAGTACTGCTTTTGCTGCAGCCTACGAGTTTTGAAATGTTGTGTTTTTGTCTAGAGGAATTTTTTTTTTTTTTTTTTTTTTTTTTTTTTTTTTTGAGATCGAATCTTGCTCTGTCGCCCAGGCTAGAGTGCAGTGGTGTGATCTTGCTCACTGTAACCTCTGCCTCCCAGGTTCAAGCAATTCCCTGCCTCAGCTTCTGGAGTAGCTGGGATTACAGGCACCTGCCACTATGCCTGGCTAATTATTGCATTTTTAGTAGAGACGGGGTTTCACCATCTTGGCCAGGCTGGTCTTGAATTCCTGACCTCGTGATCCACCCACCTCTGCCTGCCAGTGTGCTAGGATTACAGGTGTGAGTCACGGTGCTTGGCCTGTCTAGAGGAATTTTCTAATTTAACTTTTGATATCTCCTTTGACCAAGTGGTTATTCAGAAGTGTGTTAATTTCCATGTTTATGAATTTTCCAAATTCCCTCTGCTATTGATTTCTATTTGTTTTCATTGTATTCAGAAAATACTTGATATGATTTCAATCTTCCTTTTTTTTTTTTTTTTGACACAGTCTCACTCTGTCACCCAGACTGGAGTGCAGTGGTGCGACCTTGGCTCACTGCAACCTCTGCTCCCTGGGTTCAAGTGATTCTTGTGCCTCAGCCTCGCCAGTAGCTGGGATTACAGGTGCATGCCACCACACCTGGCTAATTTTTTTGTATTAGTAGAGATGGAGTTTTACCATGTTGGCCAGGCTGGTCTCAAACTCCTGACCTCAAGTGACGCATCTGCCTTGACCTCCCAAAGTGTTGGGATTACAGGTGTGAGCCACCATGCCTAGCCTGAATCTTCTTTTTTTTTTTTTTTTTTTTTTTGAGGCGGAGTCTCGCTCTGTCGCCCAGGCTGGAGTGCAGTGGCGCGATCTCGGCTCACTGCAAGCTCCGCCTCCCGGGTTCCCGCCATTCTCCTGCCTCAGCCTCCCGAGTAGCTGGGACTACAGGCGCCGCCACCACGCCCGGCTAATTTTTTTTTTTTTTGTATTTTTAGTGGAGACGGGGTTTCATTGTGTTAGCCAGGATGGTCTCGATCTCCTGACCTCGTGATCCGCCCGTCTCGGCCTCCCAAAGTGCTGGGATTACAGGCTTGAGCCACCGCGCCCGGCCTGAATCTTCTTAAAGATGCTAAAATCAGTTTAGTGACTTAATGTGATCTATTCTGAGGAAAGATCTATACATGCTTGAGAAGAATGTATGTTTTGCTGCTATTAGGTGGACTATTCTGTATGTCTGTGATGGTCATTTGATCTAAATTGTAGTTCAAGTCCTGTTTCCTTATTAATCTCCTGTCCAGATGTTCTGTTCATTATTGAAAGTGGGGTATTGAAATCTCCTGCTATTATTGTATTGCTGCCTATTTCTCCCTTCAGTTCTGTCAATGTTTGCTTTATGTGTTTAGATGCTCTGATATTGGGTGCACATATATTTACAGTTGTTATATATTCCTGGTGAATTACCCTTTTATTATTATACAATGTTGGGACGGTTACTATTGAGTGTCAACTTAATTGGATTGAAGGATGCAAAGTATTGATCCTGGGTATGTCTGTGAGGGTGTTGCCAAAGGAGATTAACATTTGAGTCAGTGGGCTGGGGAAGGCAGACCCATCCTTAATCTGGTGGGCACCATCTAATCAGCTACCAGTGAATATAAAGCAGGCAGAAAATCATGAAAAAGTTAGAACGGACTAGCCTCCCAGCCTACATCTTTCTCCCATGCTGGATGCTTCTTGCTCTCGAACATCAGACTCCAAGTTCTTAGGTTTGGGACTCAGACTGGCTTCCTTGCTCTTTAGCTTGTAGACACCCTATTGTGGGACCTTGTGATTGTGTGACTTAATTTTATACACACACACACACACACACACACACACACGGAAGTTTATTATATGTCTTATTATATATCTTTTTCTCTTTTTTCTTTTTTTGAGATGGAGTCTCACTCTGTTGCTCAGGCTGGAGTGCAGTGGCATGATCTTGGCTCACTGCAACCTCCGCCTCCCAGGTTCAAGCAATTCTCCTGCCTCAACCTCCTGAGTAGCTGAGATTACAGGCATCCACCATCATGCCTGGCTAATATTTTTGTTTTTAGTAGAGAAAGGGTTTCACCATGTTGGCCAGGCTGGTCTCAAACTCCTGGCCTCAAGTGATCTGCCTGCTTTGGTCTCCCAAAGTGCTAGGATTACAAGTGTGAGCCACTGCACCCAGCTAGCATGGTATATCCCTTTCCATTCTTTCAGTGCAGTTTATGTGTGTCCTTAGGTTAAAGTGAGTATCTTATGCACACTGGATAGTTAGGTCTTTATTTTTAATTCATTCACCACTCTATGTCTTTTGATTGTGGAGTTTAATTTATTTGCATTTAAATTATTATTACACTTGCCTCCTACATCAAAACCTAATTGTAACATTTTAGACATATGTCCAGATGTACTCCAGTGTTGAAGCAGTGTTGCCTTCTGCTATGATTGTAAAGCCTCCCAAGCAAGCCATGTGGAACTGTGAGTCAATGAAACCTCTTTCCTTTATAAATTACCTAGTCCCAGGTATTTCTTTATTAGCAGCGTGAGAACAGACTAATACAGTAAATTGGTACCAGCAGAGTGGGATGCTGCTGAAAAGATACCTGAAAATGTGGAAGTGGCTTTGGAACTGGGTCATAGGCAGAGGTTGGAATTGTTTGGGGGGCTCAGAGGAAGACAGGAAAATGTGGGAAAGTTTGGAACTTCCTAGAGATTTGTTGAATGGTTTTGACTAAAATGTTGATAGTGATATGGACAATAAAGTTCAGGCTGAGGTGGTCTCAGATGCAGATGAGGAATTTTTGGGGAACTGGAGTAAAGGCCACTCTTGCTATGCAAAGAGACTGGTGGCATTTTGCCCCTGTCCTATAGGTCTGTGGAACACTGAACTTGAGATGGATGATTTAGGGTATCTGATGGAAGAAATTTCTGAGCAGCAAAGCATTCAAGAGGTGATCTGGGTGCTGTTAAAAGCATCAGTTTTTGCATTCACAAAGATATGGTTTGGATTGGAACTTATGTTTAGAAGGGAAGCAGAGCATAAAAGTTTGGAAAATTTGCAGCCTGATGATGCAATATAAAAGAAGGATGCAATATAAAAGACCCATTTTCTGAGGAAAAATTCAAACTGGCTGCGGAAATTTGTGTAAGTAATGAGGAACCAAATGTTAATTTCCATGACAATGGGGAAAATGTCTCCATGGCATGTCAGAGGTCATTACAGCAGCCCCTCCCCCGACAGGCCTGGAGGCCTAGAGGAAAAAATGGTTTTGTGGACCGCACCCAGAGCCTTGCTACTTTGTGCAGTCTTGGGACTTGATGCCCTTTGTCCCAGCCATGGCTAAAAGGGGCCAATGTACAGCTCAGGCCATTGCTTCAGAGGGTGCAAGTCCCAAGCTCTGGTGGCTTACACATGGCATTTGCCTATGGATGCATGGAAAAATTGAGGTTTGGAAACCTCCACCTAGATTTCAGAGGATGTATGGAAATGCATAGATGTCCAGGCAGAAGTGTGCTACAGGGCCAGAGATCTCATGGAGAACCACTGCTAGGGCGGTGTGGAAGGGAAATATGGGGTGGGAGCTCCCACACAGATTTCCCACTGGGGCACTGCCTAGTGGAGCTGTGAGAAGAGGGCCACTGTCCTCCAGACTCCAGAACCCCCAGAATGGTAGGTCCACTGATAGCTTGCACTGTGTGCCTGGAAAAGCCAGACACTCAATGCCATCCTGTGAAAGCAGCCAGGATGGGGACTGACTGCATCCTGCAAAGCCACAGGGCAAAGATACCCAAGGCTGTGGGAGCCCACCTTTTGCATCAGCATGCCTTGGATATGAGACATGGAGTCAAAGGAGATCATTTTGGAACTTTAAGGTTTAGTGACTGCCCTACTGGATTTCAGATTTGCATGGGGCCTGGAGCCCCCTAGTTTTGGCCAATTTCTCCCATTTGGAATGATTATATTTACCCAATGCCTTTACTTCCATTGTATCTAGGAAGTAACTAACTTGCTTTTGATTTTACAAGTTCATGGGTAGAAGGGACTTGCCTTGTCCCAGATAAGACTTTGAACTGTGGACTTTTGAGTTAATGCTGAAATGAGTTAAGACTTTGGGGGGACCACCGGAAAGGCATGATTGGTTTTGAAATGTGAGGACTTAAGATTTTGGAGGAGCCAGGGTAGAATTATATGGTTTGGCTGTGTCCCCACCCAAATCTCATCTCAAATTATAGCTCCCATAATTCCCACACATCTTGGGAGGGACCCGGTGGGAGGTAATTGAATTATGGGGGCGGGTCTTTCCTGTACTGTTCTTGTGATAATGAATAATGATCTGATGGTTTGTTTGTTTGTTTGTTTAACAGTCTCACTATGTCACCCAGACTGGAGTGCAATGGTGCCATGTTAGCTCACTGCAACCTCTGTCTCCTGGGTTCAAGTGATTCTCCTGCCTCAGCCTCCTGAGTAGCTGGGACTACAGTCATGCGCCACCATGTGCGCCTAATTGTTTTGTATTTTTAGTACCGACAGGGTTTCACTGTGTTGGTCAGGATGGTCTTGATCTCCTGACCTCGTGATCTGCCCACTTCAGCCTCCCAAAGTGCTGGGATTACAGGCATGAGCCACCGCGCCCAGCCCCCCCCCCTTTTTTTTTTGAGACAGGGTCTTGTTCTGTTGCCCAGGCTGGAGTGCGGTGGCATGATCTTGGCTCACTGCAACCTCCACCTCCTGGGTTCAAGCAATTCTCCTGCCTCAGCGTCCCAAGTAGTTGGGATTACAGGTGCGTGCCATCATGCTCAGTTAATTTTTGCATTTTTTAGTAGAGATGGGGTTTCACCATGTTGACCAGGCTGCTCTCAAACTCCTGACCTCGGGTGATCTTCTCAGCATCCCAAAGTGTTGGGATTACAGGTGTGAGCCACTGCACCCAGTCGATCTGATGGTTTTATAAAAGAGAGTTCCCCTGCATATGCTGTCTCTTTTGCCTTCCACCATTAAGACGTGACTTTGCTCCTCATTAGCTTTCTGCCATGATTGTGAGGCCTCCTAGCCATGTGAAACTGTAAGTCAATTAAACCTCTTTCCTTTATAAGTTACCCTGTCTTGGGTATGTCTTTATTAGCAGCGTGAGAACAGACTAATACACATTCCATGAAATCTCCTATAGGACTTGGCCTCTATTTACTTCTTCAACTTAATTTCCAGCTATGCCAGTTTTCCTCATTTTAGTATATATTTCAGTTTCTAGCACAACCTGATGCTCAGAAGATGACTAATAACTATTGAAAAATTAATGCATAGAGATTGAGTTGTTTTATATATTTTTCAGGTGAAATGTCTAAATGGAGTTTATAATAATTTGTGATTATATATGTGACTATATTCTTCAGGAGAGAGAACAAGGCTATAGATATCTATTTGATAGATTAACATGAATTAGAACATAAAATGTATTCTCTTCCCTCCTCCCTTTTTCAGGAAAAAGATACAGAGTGAAGGCAGAAGGCTGAGTATGGAATTGTGGGGGAAATTAAAGAAATCGTAAACTTTCTTTTTTTTTTTTTTTTGATTTTGTTTTGTTTTTTTTTTATTTTGAGACAGAGTCTCGCTGTGTCTCCCAGGCTGGAGTGCAGTGGCGCGATCTCCGCTCGCTGCAAGGTCCGCCTCCCGGGTTCACGCCATTCTCCCGCCTCAGCCTCCCAAGTAGCTGGGACTACAGGCGCCCGCCACCACGCCCAGCTAGTTTTTTTTTGTATTTTTAGTAGAGACGGGGTTTCACCATGTTAGCCAGGATAGTCTCGATCTCCTGACCTCGTGATCCACCCGCCTCGGCCTCCCAAAGTGCTGGGATTACAGGCTTGAGCCACCGTGCCCGGCCGAAATCGTAAACTTTCAAAGGAGACTGAGAAGTCAGAAAGGTAGGAAGAAAACCAAGAGGATATAATGACTCAAAAACTAAAGAAGAAGGTAATTTTTGCCCAAAAGCAAGCCAAGAGACAAAGAAGTTGCCAATTGGTAAGGACTGCCAAAGTGAAAAGGCTAATTGGATTTAGTGCTAAGGTAACCTTGAGCCATGGGTAAGATGCATAGGCAAAGGAAATCAGTAAGCAAAAGGAAATCAGTAGTTACTTCTTTGAAGAAGTAACCAGCTGGGCTGGTGCCCTGGCAGCCTCCCATGCTGGAATGTATCAGTCTCATGTTGATGGTGATTCAGAAGCTGTATCTGGGCTCAGTGGAAAATAGTGATTTTCTTTTTAAAATAACCTTTTATTATTATAAAACTAGCATATGCAAGTAGAAAGTACAAAACGACATATAAGCAATATAGAAAAATAAAAACAACCACATTCCCCCCTTCCAGAGTTTAACAGTTCAGTGTATATCTCTCCAGTTCATTATTTATCCCTATATATGCATATAAATATATAAATGTATTTTTACCAAAATGATATCATACTCAGTGTGTGGTTTTGTAACCTATTTACTTTTTAAAATTAACAATCTTCACCTTTCCAAGTGAATACATTTTTATCTTATCTAAAACCCAAATCCAAATTTTTCCATTAGTCTCCAAAATATCTTTACTTTGAAAATTTGTAATTAAAAGCAAAGAATTATTATTTACTTTTCCTTTACAGTAGGGGCTGTATTTCAGGGTAACCAAATAGTTCCAGGTAATAAAGGCAAGCTCTAGGTTACCGAAGAAAGTCAGAATGTAGAAGGAATGATATATTTATAATTATTTTGCAATTCTTATTGAAATTATTGACTCATGTAAGGGTTTTCAATAGGTGTTAAAGCATAAGGTTTATGTTTGAAGGGGAACTGGACATCTGTATAGTATCAAAATAATGCCATACAAATTACTTACCATAGTTTACAGTGGAGGGAAGAGTCTGTCATCATATCATCAATTCAGTTGTCAGTCTAAATATCAATAGTTGTGCATTAATCAAATAGCATGAAAGATACTATATAAAAATATATAACCTATTAGTATTCTAGCCCTAAATGTTTAACTTGAATTTGCCTGAAACCTTTATATCTATCTTACATGTTTCAAAGAAAGATTTCAAATAAATATTTCAAAAAGCCATTTTTACACCCAAAATCATACATAAGACGTTCTGGGTTGCTATGCAACACTGTGAAGGCAAAAGAATAATAATAAGGACATGTGTGCATTACTGCATCATCCTTAGAGGTAAGTTTTGTTTTTGTTTTTTGTCTTTAGAGCCAGTGCCCTCTTGCTCTGTTGCCCAGGCTGGAATGCAGTGGCACAATCATAGCTCACTGTAGCCTCGAACTCCTGGGCTCAAGTGATCCTCCTGCCACAATCTCCCGAGTAGCTGAAATTACAGGCATGTGCCACCACACATGGCTAATTTTTTAATTTTTTGTAGAGACAGGGTCTTGCCATGTTCCTCAAGCTGATCTTGAACTCTCGACCTCAAGTGATCCTCCCACCTCAGCCTCTCAAATTGCTGGGATTATAGGCATGAGGCACAGTGCCTGGCTGATAAGTTTTATTTACTGTAATTTGTTATACTAAGAAATAAGTGTGGCAAGAGGTGACTGGCTTGGAATGTTAACTCCATGTATTGTAAGAGGAGGTCTGGCTAGAGATTAACTTGAATGGAAAACATAACTCTGAAATTTAGTGTTTCCTGGTTGTTAAGGAAGTGGCTTTCATTTTCACATCACATGAAAGTTCCTGATACTTACATATTGGGGGTGTGTATATTATTACATAAAGCTGCATAATGGCCTGAAGTCATGCCTGCCTACGTATCTTCTATAAACCTCAGAATCAGGCCAGTTGCTACAAAAGCCTTGGTATGAATGAGAGGATGGTACAGTGTATGGTCTGTGTGTAATTTTCCTTCAACTTGGTGTAGTGGGGTTAGTAATATTGTGTAGAACATAATATTCCCAAAAGGTAGTGACTATAATAGCTTATGTTTCTTGAGTTCTTTAATTCTTATCATATTATAAAAGAGGTTTTTTAAAAATTCCTATTTTACAGATGATTTTTACAGATGACAGCCTTGGTGGTAAATGACAAAGCTAGGGTTAGAACTGAGATCTGTCTGACTTTGGTGTTAGAACTCAAACACACTGCACTATACTACTTCAGTGAATCAAATTTGTATTAACTTTGTAATATTGGTTAAAATGTATTTTGAGGTTTTCTGTGGACCCAATAGTAACACTAACTTACAACAGTTTCTGGGCTATCACTGCTTATTCAATGGAAATCAAAGTACTTAGTTCTTGTCAAATATTAGCACTGAAGAAATAAAACATTAACAGAATATTTCAATATTTTTAAACACAGTCACTGCTATTCTAGGAAAAATCTAAATTTTTATTTGACATTTTTTTGCTACTTTTTATGAATTTGACAGTTGTGCACTTGGAATCTGTTCAAATTCTATTTGTAGCTGAATCATGTGAATGCCAATGCCAAGGAGACCAGTACATCTGCTTCTTAGTATCTCTAGAGTAATCTATATTTGCAGAATGCTTTATATAAATTTGAACGTGTTAACATGCTCAATCAGATTTATTTGCCACCAGTCTTAAGATGTTAGGCCTTTCATAGTGGTTTAACAGATGTTTGGAGCAAATACCAGGTAGGCAGCATGGATTGCTTTTGATTTGAACACTTTTTACTGAAAAATACTACTAGATATGATAAGGAGAAAATGATTACTGTATTTGGTTAAGGGTAGAAAATAACAAGTAGTAATACTTTCCCATGGAATTGACTGACAGGTATAAAAAAGAAAGTGACATACTCTGAAAGTTTTCTTTTCTTTTCTTTTTTTCCTAAAGCAGGGACCCAGTGACATTTTAGAATGTCTTTAGGAAATGAGACATTAAAAAAACAAAAACCATAATCATGTACCATTATCACAGCTAAGACAATTAACAATAATTCCTTAATGTCCTATAATATCTAGTTGGTATTAAAATTTTCCTGATTGTGTCATTATGTCTTTTTCTAAGTTGTTTGTTTGAGTCAGAATCTGATAAAGGTAAAGATCCATGTACTGCCTTGGTTGATGTATCCGATAAGTCTATTTTAAATCTCTAACAGTGCCCTCCCTTTCACTCTCTTGCCTTTGTCACACGAAGGTCATTTTTCTCTGGAATTTTCCCCGCCCTCAGTTCAGATAATTGTATTCTTTTAGTGTACTACTTTAGCAACTTAAGGAAGGGGTGGGGGGCTTAGGACACAAAGAATATCAGGTCCAAGTCTATTTGCTGACTGCAGAAGGAAGTGGGGAGTAAGTAGCAATGTGGGATCACGGGGTGGAGTTGGTGGCCATGTCTGGAAGTAAGTTGACATTCAAAGATAAAGTCTTAAATAGAGGTGTATCAATCCCAGTTCCAGGAGGATATTACAGGGATTAAGGGTTAAAGGATACAATTAAGGGAATGAGACTGGGAGTCTGGTTTCAGCTGTGCACATAAGAATACCAGACAAAAGTAAGGCTCCCACAGAAATGGACTGGAAACAACTAGGGGAGAATACCAACAAGGCCTAGAACAGAGGAATGAATCTGACAGGAATGCAGTGGACACACTTTATTGGAATATAGGGTAGGCGCCTTCTTTTCCCACCATATCACTTCTGGGTACCAGTGTTCTGTAGAGGTAAAAGAGGCACTAAATACCTGGGAGATCTGGCAAAAGACATCTAGGTAGTACCCGTGGTTGGGAGGAGTGAGTAGATGGTTGCTACCTGATAATGCTGTAAGAATATATGGCACCTTCACTCCCAGAACAGTAACAATGAGTTTTGAAATACTGCTGGTTTATAGGGTGAGGACTCTTCTAGCTTTACACACATTTTAGGAATGAGGTAGAACAACATACAGATACTTGATAATTTTTTTTTGTAAATGAGTGTAAGACCCAGTACAAACTGATAACTTATTAAATTGAAAGAATTAATATACCACCTGGTTTATGAAAATTTAATTACTGTGACTTCTCAAGAGTTTCATGTACTTGTATAAATACAGGTTGGACAAAGCTAACTGGAATAATCTTGCAATTAGCTAGTAATCTAGTAGTTAATAGGAATACTAGTAATATATAAACTTTTACATATATTAAATATAAATAAAAGTCATTTGAATAGTCTTCAATAAAATTATAGATTCGGTTTTATCAAGAAAATATTCTAGGGTGTGGTGGCTCATGCTTGTAATCCCAGTGACTCAGGAGGCTGACGAGGGAGATCACTTGAACCCAGGAGTTTGAGGCTGCAGTGCATGCCACTGCACTTCAGCCTGGGTGACAGAGTGAGACCCTGATTCTAAAACAAAAACAAAGTAGTATACAAGTAAATATACTTTGAATAATCTCATGTGGTTGAGGGGAAAAAAGAGAAAGGTTCTGGTTAAAGTAAGGTATAATTCATTTGCATTATACTTACACCTTTGGAAATCTAAGGGATCATGTGTTCTAAGCTTCCCATGTTTAAATAGTCATGAAAAACTTAAAAAAAAAAACCCTTTCCCAAAATTGAAATGAAAAACACATTTACAATTGGAAATTTGTAGTCTAAGTAGCTATCAGAAAGAAATGGGTTCTTATTATTATTAGAATTTATTTTGAATTTAGGATGTCCTATGAATTGAGTTAAAACTCAGGAGTCAATTCTTATACCTCAGTACAAATTTCTAGCTATTTCCCGAGATGGTGTTAAAAGTCATAGCATGTACCTAATTTTGAATATGCAATGTGGGTGGAAAGAGTAGGCAGAGCATTTCAATAAGACTTAATTGTCTTTAACCTGTGAATACATAATTATATAATTTGTTATGATGAACTTTCATTTATAGACTTCTATGGAGGAATCATTAATACTTCATAGTTAAGTGAAAGTAGTATATAATTGTGCTTTTTATTTCTCTAAATCATGATCTTCTAAATATATGGTACTTTCTTAATCTAATTATATAATACATCATCTTCACTGGTACATTACATAAATTTGAAATGTCATTGTGAAGAAAAACACTTAAAGTGATGTTATTTAAAAAGAGAATACCAATAATATATTAATACAATTTGCCTCTATGGATGAGAAAAGAAGAAATGTATCATGTTTTTGCTTTTAGAGGTATGTGTCAGATGGAGATAATAGTACTAGTTTGTAAAACACTTGGTCTAATGAGGTCTGTTTAATAGTAGGCATAAAATGCAAATTTGATTGGGCCTATTTCTAATGTTAGATGTGATATTTTTCTTTAAAAAAATCGTATTAAAATAATTTTAACAATACTTACTGTTTGTTTGCATTGTCAATTATATTTAGATTTAGGCAAATATCTACCACTCATAATGCTCTTCGTTTATTCTCAACTCTCAGACCTTCCATTTGGGTCGATTTTCTTCTTTTTTTTTTTTTTTGAGACAGGGTATCTCTCTCTCTGTCACCCAGGCTAGAGTATAATGGTGCAATCATGTCTCACTGCAGCCTTGATTTCCCAGGCTCAAGCAATCCTTTTACCTCAGCCTCCTGGGTCAGGACTACAGGCCCATATTACCATGCCCAGCTAATTTTTAATATTTTTGTGAGATAAAATCTCAATATGTTGTCCAGGCTGGTCTCAAAATCCTGTGATCCTCCTGCCTCAGCCTCCCAAAGTGCTGGGATTTACAGGCATGAGCCACTGTGCCTGGCCTGGGATCATTTTCTTTTTGTCTGAAAAAAGAAATTTCTTTAGACTTTCCTTTAGCAAGACTCTATTAGTAGCAAATTCTGCTTTTGCTTGCCGGAAAATACCTTTATTTTGGCCTCGTTCTTGAAATATTTTTTTCACTGGGTACTGAATTCTAGGCTGATAGTCATTTTCTTTTAGGCCACGGAAGATATTATTCCACTGTCTTCTGGTTTTTACTGGTTGTGATGAAAAGTCATTTACCTGACACTTTGAAGATTAACTATATTTTTTCTTCGTTGCTTTTAAGGTTTTCTTTTTTGTTTTTGGTGTTCTGCAGTTTTACTGTGATGCATCTTAGTGTGGTTTTTTTATTCTTTAACTTGCTTGGGATTTGGGAGGCTTCTTAAGTCTGTGAGTTGGAGTCTTTCATCAGTTCTGGAAAGTTCACAACCATTATCTTGCCAAATATTGCCTCTGGCCCACTGGCTCTTTCCTTTTCATCTGAAGTCACAGATTTTAGAGCTGTTTACAGTGTCCTCCATGTCACTTAAAGTCTCTTTTATATTTTTAATTTATGTTTTCTTTTTTTATTGCATTTGAGATAACTTCATCTCTATCTTCCATTTCATTGGCTTGTACTTCTGCTGTGTCAAATGAACTATGAAATTTGTCCAACGTGTTTTTATTGTAATCATTTATATTTTTCAATTCTTTCAGTTCTATTTGCTTGTTTCAAAATCTTCAGTTCTACTTTAGTTTTTGTTCTCTGCACGTATTTTCAAACTTGTCTTTTATTCCTTTACTCATATTTAATATTGTTATTTACAGTCTGTGACCCCCCCTTTTTTTTTTTTTGAGGTGGAGTCTCACTGTCGCCCAGGCCGGAGTGCAGCTTGGCTCACTGCAACCTCCACCTCCCGGGTTCAAGTGATTCTCCTGCCTCAGCCTTTCCAGTAACTGGGATTACAGGCTAATTTTTTGTATTTTTAGCAGAGATGGGGGTTTCACCATGTTGGCCAGGCTGGTCTCAAATGCCTGACCTCAAGTGATCTGCCTGCCTTGGTCTCCCAAAGTGCTGGGATTACAGGCATGAGCCACCACACCTGGCCCAGTCTGTGACTTGTAAATCCAGGATCTGAAGTCTTTTAGAATTTGTTTGTGCTGTCTTAAGTCTGTACTGTTTCTCATGAATGGTGGCTTATTTTGTGCTTGTTACTTTTTTAAAATGTGAGCTGCTCATTTTCCTTAAAATTTTATTTGTAGTCATTCTTTATGGCTTAAGATGAAGGTGGGTTCCTCCAGAGAGGATTGGTATTTGCTTCTGCCAGGTGTCTGAGAGCATTATCAGTAAAAAATTCTTAATTATGCCCAGGTATGGTGGCTCATGCCTATAATCCCAGGATTGGGAGGTGGAGGTGGGCGGATCACCTGAGGTCAGGAGTTTGAGACCAGCCTAGCCAACACGGTGAAACTCCCGTCTCTACTAAAAATCAAAAAAATTAGCTGGGCGTGGTGGCACGTGCCTGTAGTCCCAGCTACTTGGGAGGCTGAGGCAGAAGAAACGCTTGAACCTGGGAGGCAGAGGTTGCAGTGAGCCGAGATTGCGCCAAGGCACTCCAACCAGGGAGACAGAGTGAGAATCCCTGTCCAAAAAAAAAAAAAAAAAACCACTTAATTATTAGCCTGAGGTTTTTGGGGATCACCCAGCTAGTATGAATTCAAGCTACATTTTTGTGTGAGAATTGGATTGCGGTTCCAAATTCTCAGATATGATTTTGCTTTTCCCCGTCCACTAGGTGCCAAGGTTTAAGATGGCTAATTTTCTTTGTAGACTCTGGGGGATGGCTGCCTATGCTAGCAAGGGGCAATTTTATTGCCAGTATATCCTTACACCTAATTAAAAATCCTTTGGAATTGCAGTGTGTGTGTGTGTGTGTGTGTGTGTGTGTAATGCAGGTCATGGGTTTTGTGTCTTTCTTACAAGGTCATGAAAACCAAAGCTCCTAGTAACTGGGTTTAGCACATGCCTTTGAGATAAAAGTTGGCTGACTCTGCTAAACTCTAGGTTTCTGCCTTCATTTAGTTTTTTAACTTAATAATTTCTTACTTTATTGTCAGTTAATCAGTATATTTAATAAGATTTAAAAAATGTTTTTTCCAGGGATTTTGTTTTCAGTGTGACCAGTGTGACCTAGTCCTTGATATTTCTAGAAACAGAATCCTATATTCTCTTTATAATTTATTATCCAAATTTTCCTCAAGGGATACTTAAGACAAATAATACTAAACAGAAATATTTAAAATTAATATGTAAATAGCTTACATGAAAATATTTTGCATGCAAATCTATAGATTTTATAAAGACTACTTCTTAACATACATTTTAGGTGGATATTTACCAAATAGCTGGTTGACTAGTGTGTAGGTGTCTGTTATTTATTTTATTAAATAGACAAGTATTATTGTTACATAGCACATTTAGCCTTTGACTCACGAATTTGTTGGCTCAAATTCACTTTAGATGATTTGCAAGATTATGCTATGCAACAACCTCAAAAATATTTGTGATTCACAACAATAAATATTTTTGTTTTACTCTTGTTTCACATCAGTAGCTGTATGTCAGGAGCTGCAAGTCAGTTGCCTCAGTTCTGTACAGGATGAGAGTTTCAGGTCTGCTCCATATATTTTCTTATCCTGAGATCTTATCTGGAACATACCTTTCTCATGGCAGCTGGCACAAGAGTAAGAGATTGACCTGAATTTTGCAATCAAATTTAAAGCTTCTGCTTTGATTTAGCATTTAACATCTGCTCACAAAGCACTGGCTGAAGCAAATCACATGACCAATAAGAATAGGAGTCTTCAAAGCTGTGTTGAATACCTTATTTATGGCTGAGGTTGCTCTTAATCTAAATTCTCTTCCAGAAAATGAGGATTTTAGTCTAGAATCCTGATTAGTAATTGTCAGTAACCTAAGTGTCTAACAGGATAAGCCAAATGGAAAAAAGCAAACAACCTCAAGCCACATCTCTGTCATTCTAGGTCAGGGTTGAAATATACTCTGGGAAAGGCTGTCAAGCCTGTCAGTGCTTAAACTAATTTGGAAAGAACTTCTCATTCTTAGAAATGTATAATTAATAAAGCAGTAGGCAAAAGAGATGAATTCTCATTGGAGTTAAAATCGGATCGTTATAATAAAAAAGCTTTATTTCAAAATGTCATTCTTAAAATCATTGTAAGAGTAGCAAACTTGCAGGGTATCTCTGGGAGTCACTGAATGTTTTTCAGTTACAGTGCAGGATCACGTATTAGTTTCTGTTTATGTTGTCATTACACTGAAAATGCTAGATTGAATTATCATTTCCTGGAATCACAATATTAGATTTGAAAGGATCTGAAAAAACGATTTTTCAACTGTAGTGGATTAATATATTTTTGTGTTGCAATCAGTTGTTAAGCATGTCAAAATCATTAGTTATTCATGACAAGTAACTATTATGCTAGTGATAATTAAATTAGAGAAGATTGTGAAAGATATACTTATATTTGTTTTGCAATATCTTCACTTTCGGTTACTTGCATTAGGACTTTCTTTTTTTTTGAGTGGAGCTGAAACGAGTTAAACCTAGGCTGTCAGTTATTTGCATAATCCTGAGTATACCATGGCTGTTTGTTTCAAAATGTGATTGTCATCTGCCGGGGAAAAAAGGGTGGTTTAGTATCATTTCTCAAAGAGCATGTAGTCCTACTTCAGAACTTGAAATGCAGAGAGTAATTTATGTAGTCATATATCTCATTAGCTAAGTCTGTAACCTAGGCTTCCTTGCTTCTTGCTTTTTACAACAAATGATCAAATTTTCAAAAGCCAATGTATGAAACTGGGGCTGAGGCAGAAGAGAATTAGGCAAGGCAATTTGCCACCTTTCTCCAATCTTTAGTCTCAGTTTCCAAAGTAAAAGAAAAGTACCAGAAAAACAGGGTCCATATGGTGTGTTTTGCATGTTATCTACGATCTAGAAACATTCTTTTCCAAATCTATTTGATTGTAACTCACAGTAAGAAACTGTTTAAATCACAACAGAACATACTCTCACCTTCCACCATATTTGAAACAAAAAGTTTCAGGAAGCAATTTTTGCCCTTACTAGATATTATGCACTCTGATCTTTTATATCCTAGCCTATTTCATATAAAAATAAAATGGATTTTTGAGTTGCAGTTTGAAAAACATGCCTCTAGAAAACAGGAGACAGGTTAACTGTTAACAAACTCCAAAGTTACTAGCTTTGCTGAAATAATGTCACAGAATAATAAACTTCCTCCACATTTATTTGTACTACAGTCTCTCAGGCTTCAGAACAGAACCTGGTAGAATCTTTTCCTCTTTGGAACACCAGTTCATGACAATATCTCAGAGATTCTAAGACTCGTTGTTTCCCACGCGTTTACATCTCTGAATATGTTTCAGGCCGAGCACGGTGGCTCATGCCTGTAATCCCAGCATTTTGGGAGGCCGAGGCGGGTGGATCATTTGAGGTCAGGAGTTCAACACCAGCCTGGCCAACATGGTGAAATCCCCTCTCTACTAAAAATACAAAAATTAGCTGGGCATGGTGGTGCATGCCTGTAATCCCAGATCCTCCGGAGGCTGAGGCAGGAGAATCACTTGTGCCTGGGAGGCGGAAATTGCAGTGTGCCGAGATGGCGCCACTGCACTCCAGTCTGGGAGACAGAGTGAGACCCTGTCTCAAAGAAAAAAAAAAAAAAAAAAAATGTGGCTTAAAGGTGCCTTACTTAACAGTGGTATGGCATAGTTCCATTGGCAGCCTTTGTTTTCTTTCTTGGGTAAAATAAAACAATGTAAGTCTATGTTTTTTTAGAGCTGCTATGAAATATATCAATAATAAGGATTATATAGGCCGAACTCTATTGCTTATTCATTTCAATGTATCCAACTTATCAGAATGCCTTCTGACTTCTTGTTAAGAAAATGCAATGAGATAAGAATAGCTTAAGAAAAAATCCTTAGTTCTGGGCTACAAGGGAAAATGAGTTACGACCCCAGTTTAATTACTACAGAAAGCTTTCTCATTTGCCTTCATTGTGATCAGGGTTTGAGTATGATCTTTCTCTATTCTACCTCCCTTACTTCTGTATAGTTATTTCATTAGGCGGCTAGAGGGGTTCTTCGGATCATGGCTAAAAAAGAAAGCAAAAGGTTAAGTCCTAGAGTTAAGCCATTAGGAAAAAAAGTTAAGGCATTAGAAAAAAAATTCAAGAATTAGGCTTTATTTTAAAAATGGAACCAACTGTCAAATTCCTGTGTACCCGTTTAAACTGTCACCAACCTAACACACTGTAAAACTTAATGACTGTAAAATTGGCAGCAGGATCCTGAACACAAGAAGGAATAAAAATAAGTTTGCTAGGCTGTTTTCATCCCAGCGTGATTGAAATACACCGTTTCCTCAAAAAAAAAAAAACCTCTAATGAGGGAAGCAGTGAATCAAATGCCACGATTAATGTGCCACTAGAAATAGGAACAAGTAGTTACGGAATGCTTCTTAGGCCAGACACTCTGCGATGCGTTCTTTTTTCTTTGTTTCGCTAAAGCTTTTACCAAGCCTTAAAAAGGAGAGGGGTACTAACTGAGCCCTGACCAGACCAGGGAGCCCTACTGTGCAATCTCCTCAGGCCAAGAAGGGCCCGGTACGACCCGCCCATAAGGCCTGGCCGATCAACAGGCGCTGGGCCGACCTTTGGTGGGCTCGCTTCCTGAGGCTGCCCTTGGGCATGCGGAAGGGGACTGGCTGGCGATAACACCCTGGCGAAGCAAGGTGGACACTGGCTCCCGCGCTGTTCGCGCCCGCCTGGCAGGGTAAGCAACTCCACCTCTGTATCCGGGCACCGTCACGTGACGGGAAGGGGGCGTGGCCGAAGCCCGTGATCCTAGGGGCGGGCTGGGCAGTGGGAGGGCGCTAGAATGTGAAGGATCTTGGCGGTTCTGGGTGCCCAGAAAGGCGGCGACGCGGCGGATGACAACATTAGGCCGCGACGCGCTCCTGGCCAGGCGGCGGCTGTAGTGTTAGCTTTGGACTCCGCAGTAGCCGCTGCCGGTAACAAGCCGACTCTGAGGGAAGGTGGGGGTCCGCCCTGTCCGGTGGACCGCGGGACCGAAAGTACCCGCCCCGCTCGGAGGCTGAGCCAGCAGTGCCTCCGCGGCAGCTGGGCAGCGCCCTCCGTCCGGGCTCGCGCCCCAGCTGCCGCCGACGACAGCGGCCGAGAGAAGTTGGGGTCTGACTAGACGCGTACGGGGCCCCGGACCCCGGCGCCGCGGCGACTCCGGAGGAACCGGCTCCTTGCGTCCCGCCTCCCTGGGAGCTCAGCACGGGTGAGTGTTTGCTCCATTCCTGAGGTGGGGGTGCTGGGTCCGCACCCCTCAGAGCGACTGCGCACCCTTATTGCCACATTCTGAGCTCGGGCTGTCGGGGACTCCTGGCCACCCGCGCCGAGGAGTTCTTTGGCTCCTTTGTTCCATTTTGGAGTAGGGGGATTAGAAAGGCTGGCGGGGTGGAGTGTTTCGGGGCCCACGGTAGGTGCATCTGCAGCCTTACAAAAGCCGCGGCAGGGGAACGGGGGTGGGAGGCTCTTGGAGCATTTCGACTGCCCCGGGTGTCTGTCCCTCCTGAAGTTTGATAGGTCGATGGCATGGGTCTCGTTGGGAGCCCCCGCGCCCAGGAGAGCTGGCGCTTTGTCGCTTGGTGCGGTTAAGGCGAGGCTCCTTTTTTCCTGTGACAGCCCCAGAGGAGGCTGTGCCGCGCACCGCAGACCACACCCGCCTTTGCAGAGCCGAGCGACACGGTGTTGTTCCTCTAAGCCTCAGTTCTCCCGGCCTTCTTGTAACGTAGGAGGAAAGCCAAGCCTTTGCTGTGCTTTTAAATTTGTTTCTAAGCCCTCTCTCAAGAGTGGAGTCAGGTTCCAAGGAGCTTCACATGCAGCATGCTTTAGGTTCATTGAACCACCCACTCAAGACTGGCTGAGGCGAAGCAACAGTATATGCAGATTTTCCATTCACAAAAGTCATTTAACCCTCTTTATGAGACACATCTGCGTTGCAGAACGTAACCTAATTTCATTTTATTTAAATGCTTTCTGAAATAATAGGTAACTTGTACTAGGTAAACAGATGGGTAAACTTTAACTGATAATGTAAGTATATATGCATTAAATAAAAAATTTAATGATGTTTTTCCCTTTCTGCTGCTGGAAGACTTAAATGACGTCTGAGTAGTAACACAGTGTCTCCTGCATGGCAGTTAAGTTTTTCCCCAAATTAGTGCTGCTTTTGAAATAATCATTTAAAACAGTTTTTGCCTCCCTTTGTATCTAGAGAGAGCAAGAATTGTGGAGAATCGTGGGTGAATTGATTGTTAGATTTTGCTAATTTTCTAGGGTTTCATCTAAACTTGCTCATGCTGAGAGGCTATGATCAGTTTCTATGCTTGCTAGAACCTGTTTTGCAGTGAAATTATTAAGATCATGCTAGTTTTATAAAATAGGTTGGAAAAGGAAGAGTAAGGCCATGCGGTTTAAAACTGTTCTCTATGAAAGTACAACTAATTTCAAATGTTTGTAACTTATTTTTTTTCGATATTAACCATTTATGGAGTGACTATAATATGCCTGTTCAAAGAGCTGAGAAAGGGAATAGATGAAACTTAAGCTACCTTTTGGGTCTTTAATTATGGACATCAAGGTATTGCGGTCACATTCCATGTCAACCGTTTGAACAGCAATACCGTGTACACAGGTGCTTAGAAATGCATGTTTAATTAAAAATGGCCATGGTTTATTTCTCTTTGATTGGATCATAATAGTTATTGAATCTCTGATCTGTGGAAAGATGCTACTATATTTTCCAGTTAGAATGTTATTGCATTTTAAAGGCAGTCAAATATGTTTTTTATAACACATTCAGGGTACTTATACATTTGTTAATATTCAGTTTCTTGGTTCATTTAAAAATTGAAAGGTTTAGACTACACTTTGGGGATACATTTACAATTGTGTATAATGAAGTTATGTTTTAGTTTGTTTTAAGAAAAATGATGAAATTATGAATTTGTAAAATATGCATTACAAAAGAAATTTTATTTTTATTTTTTTAGACAGAGTCTCACTCTGTTTCCCAGGCTGGAGTGCAGTGGTGCAACTTGGCTCACTGCAGCCTCTGCCTCCTGGATTCAAGATATTCTTATGTGTCAGCCTCCTGAGTAGCTGGGATTACAGGTGCGCGCCACCATGCCAGGCTAATTTTTGTATTTTTATTAGAGATGGGGTTTCACCATGTTGGCCAGGCTGGTCTCCAACTCCTGGCCTCAAGATCCATCTGCCTAGCCTCCCAGAGTGCTGGTATTACAGGCATGAGCCACTGTGCCTAGCGGATCTTTCGTTTAAAAGTATGAATTGCAGAATTTTAACCAGTGTTAGTACATTTCAACTTGCTTTGGTTTGTAAATAATCCTTCAAAAGCAGATTTCTTGAATTGAGGCATTAAAGACAAAGAATTGATACAGTACATAGATTTAGTTTTCTGGTATTAATTTGGAAAACTTTAATCCTAATAACAATACCTGAAATGTCATGTTGTAATGTTGGTATTATATCGAAAGTTAAAAACATTTATAGCAATGTTCTTGGAGCATCAGGCAATTCAAAGAGGAATAGGTCCTGTCTTAATGTTACAAATAATGAACTGCAAATAAGACAAACACAACTTGAATAAAAAAGCCTCTGAGAGGCCAGGCATGGTGGCTCATGCCTGTAATCCCAGCACTTTGGGAGGCCGAGGTGGGCAGATCACCTGAGGTCAGGAGTTCGAGACCTGCCTGGCCAACATGTTGAAACCCTGTCTCTACTAAAAATACAAAAAAATTAACTGGGCGTGGCAGTGCGTGCCTGTAATCCCAGCTACTTGGGAGGCTGAGGCAGCAGAATCACTTGAACCCGGCAGACAGAGGTTGCAGTGAACCGAGATCATGCCACTGCACTCCAGCCTGGGAGATAGAGCAAGACTCAGTCTCAAAAAAAGAGAAAAGCCTCTGAGAAATATACAATTTTTAATGAAGGTGGCTAGATACAAGGAGATTAGTAGAGGTGCTTGACTGGAGCAGTTGTGGCCAAAGTATAGCTTCCTTGTGATGAGACACAGGAAGAGATGTCTAGACCCATGTTGTGTGCATATTTCATGGCGGTATGTGGGAAACCCCTGAGAGATTTTAGATCTATCTTTCTTCCCACCTTGGTCCCCATCCCTCATATATCCTCACAAAGTCATAAAATTCTCATGTGGAAGGCGTGATAGAAGGAATTTTTCTTCCTGAAAAGTGTTATCAAGCTTGCGAGGGAGAGAGCTATTTTCGGAGACCTTGTAGAGAAGAAATCCTAGTGCTAGAGCATCATATTCTTATACCCTGTTATTTTTACCTTTGTTGAAGATCCAGATAATGTAAATTCTCCATGATAGCAAGGTCTTTGTTTTGCTCACCATTGAATCTCCAAATGCTCAGTAGTTAATGAATGAAAAAAATCTGCTTCCAGATATATGACTGGAGAACAAAAGGAGTATCTGTTAATGTAGTCCAAACTAAATGCAAGCAGCGAAATGATAAAGGGAGGATGTTAGCTTGGGAGGAGGGGAACAGGTCATTTAATCTGGGAAACTTTCTTGGAGGAGGTGATTCTTGAGTTAGGTTTTGGTGTAGGCTGTGTATCTGAAGGTAAGCGATGTCTAAGCGGGTAGACAACGTGCAGCAAAGCATTTAAGTCAGACTGAATAAATTATGTCAGATAAAGCACAGTGAGTCTTTTTTGGCAACATTATGAAGAATTTTTCTTCTCCCATCTCTATTTTCACCTCTCCCTAGATAAAAAGATTAACATGCTTTGCAAGAGCAGAGATTGACAGTGCTTGAGTTTTGACAGTACAGAGAGGGTCAGAAAATTTGAATTGGTGTTCTGACTGAATCTTATACAAGCATCATTTCCATTGGCAAATCACTTGGTCTTAGTTTTCTCATTTGTAAAATCAGGATAATAATCCGTGGTTGCTGGGAGAACAAAATTATGTAATGCATGTGAAAGTGCATGCCTCAATATGAATGTGCCTACCTCAGTGTGTCACACATAGGAGGACTTCAGCAAATACAAAATTATTTAAAACGTTTGTTTCCAGATCTTTAAAAAATATTTTGATTCATTTATCATGAACTCTAATATTTGCTTGACTGATCTAGATGACTCATGGCATTATGTTTAAATTGATCAGAATCAAAATTCTAGATAATTTTCTTTCAGTCAGTTTAATGTTTTCTGATAGAAATAAGGCTTAATTATATTACTGCTTAATGTTAACCACAAGGAATTCTAGAAGCCTCAAATTTTTGAAGCTCAAAGTAAGGGATATGTGTAGCAGAAAATCTGAGCCTTTAAGCTTTTTTTCTTTACATAATTTGTGTCTTTGCCTGTAATGTCATTTATTTATTCATTGTTATGATAAGGGGTTTTCCAGTTATTAAGAAAAAAATTACCAAAAATGTGGTTTTAGTGATGTGACTATAGGCCATGAAGATCTCTACCTTCCGTATTTTATTATAAAATTCAGTATTTCTTGAGCAAACGAACAGACATCTGCATTATTTATCTAAGCTTTTTGTGCCAGTAGCTGTTTGTTCATTTATGAATCTCAGAATTTCATTATACTTTGTGAACTCTTTGTAGTATTTTTGATCCTTAGAGCAGTCTGTCCTTTGTATAATATTTGGAAGAGAATTTTATTATGGAAAGACTAAATAGAGTCTTGAGTCTTTTTATTATATGAAGACTAAGAAGAGTCATCAAATGATAAGCCAGTTACCTACTAATTTCCCATATTCAAAAAGGACTGAAAAAAGGAGGAAATGGTTTCAGAGCTTGACTTTTTTCAAATAAAAAGGAGTAGCTTTTTGATTTAGAGTTCTTGAAAACTTGATAAATTCAGAGGGAAATTGTTATAGGTCATATTAATAGCTAATGTGCATCAACTTCTGTGTACCAGGTACTGTACTACTCTGGAAGTACTTGACATGTCATCACATTTGATACTGACAATCACCCCCCAATCCGGCTATTTTTTTTTTTTTTAAACCTGAGCAACTGACAGATTAAATAAGTGGTGGAGCCAGGATTTGAACTAAACCCGAGGCACAGAGAAGTTAAGTCCTGCTGAAAGGATTTAAACTTGAGGTTTAACCTGACCTTTGACTTTGGAGCCTATCCTTTTAACCATCATATTATATACTGCCTTGTATAATTTATTTGCGATTGCTCCTCTTGATAGGTCTTTACCTTGTTATCTTCCTGAGTCTGTTTTGGGTGTGTGATTTATAAAATGCACTTTACTTTATAAGAAGATGGAATATAACCTTGACTTTTTTCCCCTCATTTTACTTGTATTTGACTGACAACCTATTTTTAAATCTTAAAAACACTTGGAGTAAAGCAAATATTTATTTTATTGTTCGTGTAGTTGTCATTTTCTCACTGGGGAATTTCAGAGTGACTGGAAATAAAATAACATAATAACAATATTTAATGCTAAGTTGTCATAATTAAAAAATTGTTTTAAAGAATAAGGCCGATTCACAGAATTGGTGGTGTTATAATTAAAAAATTGTTTTAAAGAATAAGGCTGATTCACAGAATTGGTGTGCCTTTTTTTTTAGTGTTTTTTTTTTTTTTTTGAGACAGAGCCTCACTCTGTCGCACAGGCTGGAGTGCAGTGGTGTGATCTCGGCTCACTGCAACTTCTGCCTTCTAGTTTCAAGTGATTCTCATGCCTGAACCTCCTGAGTAGCTGGGATTACAGGTGCCTGCCACCATGCCTGGCTAATTTTTTGTATTTTTAGTAGAGACGGGGTTTCACTATGTTGGCCAGGCTGTTTTCGAACTCCTGACGTAAAGTGATCCACCTGTCTCGTCCTCCCAAAGTGTTCTGTCGTGATTATAGGCGTGAGCCACCGCGTCTGGTCTTTTTTTTTTTTTTTTTTTTTTTTTTGGATACAGGGTCTTGAGCTGTCACCTAGGCTGGAGTGCAGTGGCACTACCATGGCTCACTGCAGCCTCGACCTCCCAGGCTCAAATGATCCTCCCATCTCTGCCTTCCAGGTAGCAGGGACTACAGGCGAACACCATCACACATGGCTAATTTCTAAGTTTTTTTTTGTTTTTGTTTTTGGTAGAAACAGGGTCTTACTCCCGACCTCAAATGATTCTCCCACCTTGGTCTCCCAAAGTGCTGGGATTATAGGTGTGAGCTGCCATGCCAGGCCTATTTAGTGATATTTGAGGGACACAGATCTGTATAGTTGAAATTTATCCTGTTGAGATGACCACCGGTAAGATAATTTTTGCTTTTTGGCTGCCAGATGCCTATATATTAACAGGAAGAGTTTGTCAGATTACATATTTTTTTTACAGGGAAGGCTGGGGCCCATGTGGAAATTATGGAATCTGTGTTGGTATATTTTGATGGGATGGAAGTATGGTAGATCTGGAGAGAGAGAAGTTCAATCTAAGTAATATTATTACTGGGTAGAGTAATGAGGTGGGATGCCTTGGATGTGAGGGCACAGGTACATTGTTCAAGTGGAGAGTAGGATGAGGGACTTCTGGAGACTAATTTTGTTTAGTGTGTAATTTTGTACATTGTTATGATTATAATAACTTGTAAGATCAGCAATTTGGAAGTAAAGAAAAGCAGTGCTGTGCATCATAGTGTGGAGTTTGTAATAGTTCCTAGGCTGTTTTGCAAGATGTAGGTGCTTTACAAATATCCATTGGTAGTAATGGAAGTGTGCTGTCTTATCACCTATTTTAGAAAACTGGAGAGGCGGAATAGCACGAACCCTGGAGCCAGACTGCCAAAGTTCAGAACTGGTGCAGCCACTTACTAGCCTATTGCCCTGGCCCTATGCTAACTTGGGGTGGCCAAAAGGGAAGAAAATGGTGTATTTAAGCAGAGAGGGGGCCAGAGTTAGTACTCTTATGAGTTTTCCATGGTTCTTACATGGTCTGAAAGGGATCTGGATGTTCTCACATATGACTAGTGAAGGAAATAGAAGTTAGTAGAGTGAGAGCCAGCAAGCTTTTCATGAGGCTGCTGTTGTGAGGGAGGGACCATGTAGTAGACAGAGGTTGTGGGAAGGGCAGATTCATTTCATTGCCCACCAAAAATTGTGCTTGCAACTGTTTTTTTTTTTCTTTTTTTTGAGATGGAGTATCACTCTGTTGCTTAGGCCGGAGTGCAGTGGCAGGATCTTGGCTCACTGCAACCTCCGCCTCCTGGGCTCAAGTGATTCTTGTGCCTTTGCCTTCCGAGTAGCTGGGACTACAGGGACGCGCCACTGTGCCTGGCTAATTTTCTGTATTTTTGGTAGAGATGGAGTTTCACCATGTTGCCCAGGCTGGTCTCGAACTCCTGAGTTCAAGCGATCTGCCTGCCTCAGCCTCCCAAAGTGTTGGCATTACAGGCGTGAGCCACTGTGCCTGCCACGACTGTTTTTCACCAGTGGAATGTGAATAGAAATAAATTTGTTGTCACTTCTGGGTTGAAGTGGCAGAAAAAATAGGTATTCTTTCTTCACTTTCTCTTTTCTAATTCAAGGGCCAGATGCAGAGGCTTAGACTCTTAAGGGATGGTGAAGCCATAAGATTGGAAAGATCTACAGTCCCTAAATTGACCGTGTGAAAGTAAGTTGTGTACCAAACAGGAACACCCATGATGGATTGTAATATTAATGAGAAATTTTAATTGTGTGAAAATCTGGGGTTTATTTGTTAAGCAGCTAGTGGTGCCTTAAGTATAAGCCAGGGACTGGATAGAGGAGGTAGTCGAGACTATAATAATATCCGTACCAGCAAGAGCTGAGGTGGGTGGGGCCAAGTTAGGAGATCCTCTGGATACTTTTCCAACGTATTCATCAGCATGTGCCATTGTGATTCTGTGAGGGCCGATATTCAAACCTCAGAGGCCTGTGAGGATCCCCAGGGCAATCTGTGGGTGTGTATTTAGACTAATCGTAATACTCTAGTGTCCATGAAAGCTTTATCTTATGCCCAGTCACCATGATAAGAATGAGGAACAGAGAAAATCTATACAAGTCGGAAGAGTTTTCTTAAAGTAGGATTTCTTGACTCTGTTGATATTTTGGGCTGGATAATTCTTTGTTGTGAGTTCCTGTCCTTTGTAGAATGTATAGCAACATCCCTGGCTCTACTAGATGCTAGTGCCATCTCTCTTAATTGTGACAATTAAAAATGTTTCAAGATATTACCAGATGTCCCTGGGGGCAAGGTCACCCTCAGTAGAGAACTACTGCTTTAAAGATTGAATATATGTGAAAGAAATGATTTTAAATAGAAAGAAACTATTATCCTTAATTAAAGAACTTTTTCCCCTTTTAGGGGATATTTTAGGTTCATGGGGAGCAGTTCATTTCTGTATATCCAATAAAGGGAGCTATGTTGTTTTTATAAAACATCCTAGATGCTCTCTCTGGATATATTTCCTCTCTCTCTGGATATATTGTATATGTATATATGTTTGTATTATTTTTTGAGCGTCAGTCTCCTCCTGTCACCTGGGCTGGAGTGCAGAATTTCTGAGCTGAAGGGATCCTTCTGCCTCACCTTCCCCAGTAGCTAGGACTACAGGTGTGTGCCACTGTGGCGGGCTACTTTATTTTTTTGTGCAGACAGAGTTTCGCTATTTTGCATACGCTGAATTTGAACTCCTGCCTCCCAAAATGTTGGGATTACAGGCATGAACCCTAGTGCCCAGCCTTAATGTTGATTCATCTTTCTCTTTATCAGCTTTAGAAATTACTTGAATTTTCCATGTATTACCTTATTATTATTTCTTCTAAACTGGTAGCTGTACTTTTTATTGGCTAGACTAAGCCTGTCCAGTCCCTGACTGGTGAGCTGCATGCGGCCCAGGACAATTTTGAATGTGGCCCAACACAAATTCGTAAACTTTCTTAAAGCATAATGAGATTTTTTTGTTTTTTAAAGCGCATCAGCTATTGTTAGTGTTACTGTATTTTATGGGTGGTCCAAGACAATTCTTCTTCCGGTGTGGTCCGGGGAAGCCAAATGATTGGACACCCTTGGCCTAGACAAATACATGTTTTTTTCCCCTGTAATCTCAGCTGTCATGTCCACAGGTTGTCTCTAAATTATGAAAACCAATAAAGACTGTTGATATTATGACTGTGTAAGTATTATTTAATGCTGAGCCAGATAATGTGCTTAGATTATGATTCCTTTTCTGTCCCTGGGCTGCCAGAAGAAACATGTTGATAATATAGACGATTAGTAGATTTTATTTATCAATTCTGACCATCGAATTAAAAAAAATTTTGATATGACCAAAATCTAACTTTGGACTTTAAAATATTTTTGAATAGGACTTCCTGTTTTTCTTAGTGTCTCAAATTACCCTCTTTTCTTGTACTATATGCCTCTATCATAGCCTCCCCTACACCCCAGCTCCCCCATACCCCAGCTCTTCAGCATACTAACTTTTGTGCTGAGTCCTTTATTTATCTGTAGTCGTCTGTAACTCTGCCTCCATTTGGACTCTTTTAGGTCTCTTCTTGTAACTTCCTTTCTCCTTACTCTTGAATTGGATCCATTCTGTTACACATTTTTTTTTCCTTTTTTTGCATTTGCTTGATCTGTTTATTGGAGTACATCTTCAAGTAACTCTTTGAAAAAGAAGTACGTATGAGAGGCAAATTTTCCGAATTCTGTGTAAAAAAGTCTTCATTCTATTCTCACAAATGATTGATAATTTGGCTGGGTGCAGTATTGTTAGTTAGAAATAATTTTCCTTTAGAACCCTGAAAGCATTGCTCTGATGTCTTCTAGCATCTAGGGATGGTGATTGGAAGTCATATATCAACGCCTGTAATCCCAGCACTTTGGGAGGCCGAGGTGGGTGGATCATGAGGTCAAGAGTTTGAGACCAGCCTGGCCAACATAGTGAAACCCTATGTCTACTAAAAATTAGCTGGGCATGGTGGTGGGCGCCTGTAATCCCAGGTGCTCGGGAGGCTGAGGCAGGAGAATCACTTGAACCTGGGAGATGGAGGTTACAGTGAGCTGGGATGGAACTACTGCACTCCAGCCTGGGTGAGACACCGTCTCAAAAAAAAAAAAAAAAGGTAGTCGTGTATCAGTCTGATTCACTATCCTTTTAAGGTGATTTGCTCTTTATTCTGTCTGAAAGCTTTTGGAATCCATTCTTTTGTATCTTCTACAAAGTCATAATGAGGTGTATAGGTCATTTTTGTTTTGTTTGGCTGTTTGTCTAGATACTCAGTTGCTCTTACAGTCTGAATCAGATTATTTTTCCAATTCCTGGAAATTCTCTTCTCTGTCTTTAAAAATGTCCTCTCTTCATCTTCTTTTTTGCTTTTCAGTAGGCAGTTGCTTTCTGTCTTGATCTTCCTTGTCTCATCTTTTATATTTTGTGGTTCTGTTTGTTCTGTGTTCAGGGGAATTTTTTTTCTCCTTTAGTATTTTGGCTTATTTTCCTGGGGGTAATCTATAAGTTTTGTTCTCTTTTTCTTTTCCTACCATTTTTACATTATGTTGTGTTATCATCTTGAGTCTTAGAATGTGTAAATTAGATTTTTTTAAAGATACCTTCTGTCTCCTTGTGTCTATAATTTATCTCCTTTTCTCCAGTCAGTTTTTATGTTTGTTTTTGTAATCATTCTTTTTTCATGCTCAGTTTTACTTATGTGCCTGGTAATTCTTGGTTGTCCATTCATGGTTAAGAAAGACAGACTAGGTTCCTGGTCACCCTCCCTCCCCTGTTGCTTGGACTGTTTTCCCTATTAGATTTTTTTTTCCTTTGAGTAGGAATTCTGGCCAGAGCACTTTGTGGGGCAAGGTTGTAGAGTAGGATCTGTCTTTTGGCAGATTGTTTTAGGGTAAAAGAGAGAGGAGCTAGCTGCTAGGCTATGTATGGGCCCTTTAAATGATGGATGAAATGTGTTTACTTTGTGCCACACCTCTACTTAGCTTTCCCTAGAGAGTGGTTCACTTTCTTTAGGGAAAAGCTGACTTGTTTTTTTTGCCTGGAGGTAAAATGTCAGTGGTTTAGATGTAGCTTGGAAATAGGGGATGGGAGATATAGCTGTCCCTTATAGTTAGTCCTAAGTAATACTCAGTTCTCTTATTTTTAACCCTACTATTTATTTCCACCCTCTGCTGTACCATTTACATTATGATCATGCTTTCCTGGGGATCTTGTCAGACGTGTTGGTTCCCATCCTTTCCGTGTCACTTTTAAAGGGTATAATGAGGCTGTGGCTTTTTCTGCTTGTTATTTCTATCAACCTCACATATACTTTAATTTCTCAGAAATTTGTTGGATTTTCTTCCTAGCCTCAATTTTAATTTCTTTACTCTTACAATTTTCTTTCTTTTATGAGTTGTTTTTATTTCAGTGGAGTATCTAGAGTAACTGGAGGGAAAGTTTATATTTAGCGCCCCATCTTTTATTAGAAGTCTTCTAGCTTCATAAACACAAGAAACGGAGCGTATTGAGCTATTTTTTGTTAATGCAGATTTATTCATAGAAATTATGATGATCATGATACAGTGTTAAAATACACTTATGTCCCTTGGCTATTGATTTGTATAGTTGTTTGTGCCTTTATGCCACTTGGTCCTAAAACTTGAACTCTGAATTCTTGCTCGCTTCATAGTTTTTCTGTTTCCCCTTTCGTTGTCCTCTACCCCAACTTGCACGTTGTTATGATTATCTTGCCATTGTTTGTTTGCTACTTGGAAACTGAATGAGACTGTTTAGAATTGTGTGTAAAATAGTGACTTTGCTCCAGGGAATGGCATTTTAGCTTTAAACACCTGACCCTTGTGGCATCTTGATTATTTAGAAGCCTTTTGTTCTGTTTCTTGAGCGTATCTAGATGGGTGAGGTGTTACTCTTTTTCATTTACTTCTCTGCCTCACGTGTGATAGCTACTTTGGTTCAGTAGTTGATATTTTTTCCTCCATTGCTTTTCCTTCTCTCTGTTTATCTTTGGTACTTTAAATGTTGAGTTTAGATTGCCTAGCAAGTTCATTGGAAGCCTTAATGTTCATTTGTTCATTTTCTCATAAAAATTTGCTAGCATTGTTTTATTCTTTTTTATTGTTTTGTATTTTTTGTTTTTTTTGTTCCTAGATTGTTTTAAACTTGTCTTTTACTTCTTTTCCCAGACTCCTTTTCATAATCTTCAGACTCCATATTGATTGAGCTTAGAATACTATTGTAAATTAACCTGGGTAAATAAATTTAAATATATTCATCTCATTTCCCTCTCTTCTGTGATATTTCTGCATTGGCAGAATGCAAATCTTGTTTAATTCTGCTCTTAATCTTGTTTAATCATGTTCAGTTCTTCTCTCATAAGATTTTGAAGTTCTTTCTTCTGCAGCTATGGTTTTGACTATTGGAATGTGTGTCTTTTGTAATTGGAGTTATAATTCTCCTGCAATCAGAAGTTTTTACACGCCAGATTTAAAAAAATGCTGACTACTTTGAAGTTGAAAATCCAGTCAGAGGGATTGTGGTTTGGAAGGCTTAAATTCCCAAATTTGGCCTGATTATATAAGGTATTATAGAACTTTCATAGTAAATACTGTACTTGTTTGAAATTTAAAGTAGCTTAGAAAATAATTGGCCCCTTTACAGTTTTTTTTTTTTAATTTGCTCATTGTCCAGGAAATCAAAGTTTTAAATATTTTCTAATATAGTGGACTAATTACTGATGATTTTGTTACCTTTCTCTATATTCTGTGAAACTAACTTTTGATTTTAGATCAAGAAACTTTTAGAATGAAGTGGTTATGTATCTCATGCTTTATTTTTTGCAGGTGTTCTAAGCATTTTCCCTCTCAGATACCAGTTGTCATGATTAATTTCTTCTTGACTGATTGAATCCTTTATCCCTTCTATTATGTTTATAATTTTGATAACTTTTTTTGCTATACCTGAAATTTTAAATAGAATCTTCAAACATCAGATTGTATGCCTTAAATATGTATTTTGTTATATGTCAGTGATACCTTAATAATGCTGCTAGAAAATAGAATCTTCAGCATTATATAGATAATACTTTGAATATTTTAAAATATTTGATTATTTGGGAAATTATGGCTCTTATTATTTTCCCAAGAATTTATGATTAGGTTGTAGGAATTTAAAAAAATACCCTGTCATTACCGAGGGAAGATTTCTCTGTAAAAACAGAGATCCATTTAAGAGGTTGATTGTTTAACATAAATTTAACATGCATTTTAACTAGCAGGATCTTGTTTATTTGGTTATTTTGGAGGAGCTTCTTCGTAATTCATTAATAGAGGTTAATAGTAAATAGTAGAAATGAGCATTTTCTTGACATTTTGATTATGCAGAAAATATAGATGTTTCTTGCTATAAGCAGGGAATTGGTTCCAGGACCCCCCACATAACACGAAATCCGTGCATAGAAGTCCCATCGTTGGCCCTGCGGAACCTGCGTATTGTAAACGTTAGCTCTCTACGTATTTGGTTTTAACATCTTACGAATCCAGTGTTTTTAATCCTTGTTTGGCTGAAAAAAATCTGTGTATAAGTGGACCCATGCAGTTCAAACTCTTGTCGTTCAAGGGTCAACTCTAAGTTTTTGAAAATATTCACTGAGAATTTTTTCCTTGTCATGTTGATCAGAGTCTTTTAGGAACAGGCTTTCCATATAAGAGTTAGCTCCATAGTTTCTCATTTTTTGGTAGTTATTCTTAATTCACAAATTATGTTGGTTTTCACAGTTCCTGTTTGAATTGGCACAGAGAAGTGTAATTAAGTGTCTTGGTTACTTACGTTGTAAATTAGAAATGATGACTCTTCTGGTTGTGGTAATTTATACTTAGTGGTGGCTCAAGCCTGTAATCCCAGCACTTTGGGAGGCCGAGACGGGCGGATCACGAGGTCAGGAGATTGAGACCATCCTGGCTAACACAGTGAAACCCCGTCTCTACTAAAAAATACAAAAAACTAGCCTGGCGAGATGGCGGGCACCTGTAGTCCCAGCTACTCGGGAGGCTGAGGCAGGAGAATGGCGTAAACCCGGGAGGCGGAGCTTGCAGTGAGCTGAGATCCGGCCACTGCACTGCAGCCTGGGCAAGAGAGCCAGACTCCGCCTCAAAAAAAAAAAAAAAAAAAAAAGAATTCAAAACCCAGAAGCATCTAGACCAGGGTTAGGCACTCAGATACTTATTTTTGTTTCATGCCCAAGATAGCCATTCTTAGTATGTATTGAAATATGAAGAAATTGCTTTTGGGATTGAGTATCAGTAATAAAATTCTTTGAGACTGTCTTGAATTAACTTTAGATCTTGCATTTCAAGCTTTGATCCTTAGTAATGAACCATCAGCTTAAGTATGGGGATGACTTTTTACTTGTAGAAAACTGGGCAAACCCTTCTGGTTTATTATAACCAGATATCATGCTTAATAAATGAGAAATTCATTCATTTTTTTCTAGTATCTTAAATCAGAACAGTGTTCATATATTTCTTAGAAAATAACCTTTTAAAGAAAACAGTCAAAATCTACATAGAATCAGGGTAGCTTTAGCTGTAACTTAAAATATCTAACTTTAAAAACAGACATTTAGTATATAGGACTAAATTATTAATATATGGTTGCCAGTATCATATTTGCAAGCATTATCCTTAAGAGGCCTTGAGTTACTCTTTGAGACACTCTTGTCACAATGCGACCTAGTATCACAAGCACTGACTGATTAGAGAACAGATGCACTGGGAAAATAAACCTGCAAGAAGTATTATCTTTCCTAGTAAGTAACTGTATGACCTTGGCAAACCACGTACTCTCTCTGGGTCCTAGTAAAATGGAGAATTTGGAACCAATGGCCTTTTAGGTTCTTTTGAGAGGCTAAAATTCCAATCAGGTAGTATATTATGTAATCCTTATAATAGCACTGAAATAAATAGATGGTATTCTGTTTTACAGATGGAATTATTCCTGTTTTGTTTTTTTAGACTCATTGTTTAAGTAACATGTTCAGTCATGTTGCTACTAAGGAGCTAAGTGAGAAGTTATACCGTCACCTATTTCACTCTATAGCTATATGTTCTTTTTAGTATAACATACTGCCACCCAAGCCATGTTGTGTATATTAGACCATCAGATCTTATTCTTAAAATTTGTTACATTTCTTAATCTGAAGTTTATAATAAATGTGCTTTTGCTTTATAGTATCTGTCATTCAGGAAAATCGGAAGTCAGGTATCAGGCATGTCTATGAGTTGTGCCAAAGTAGAAATATGACCAGTTTTACAATATTATTCTAGAACTTATGTGTCTCTCTAAGAGATGGTCAGTGTTTTCGAAGTTACCTTATTTCAATAATATCACTATTGTTCAAACACTTTTGGAATAATGCTTTTGACATTTCTTTACTGTCTTTCACCTCATTCTTTTAACCTACGTTCTGTGGTGACAAATTACATCTTTTGAGAATGGATTTGGTATTTGGTATTTGGAAAAGGTGGCAAGTCTTTCTGAACCAAGTCTCACACATACAATTAAGGATCAAAATGAAGAAGGCCATTTTTAGTAAAATAAGCAGTGACCAAAGGGATGAAACTTTTTCTTCTTTTATCATTTATAAGGTAGCTAAGAAAGTGGGTAGAAAAAGAGGAGTTCCAAAATTGTTTTGTGGGATGGCAACTTGAAACTAGTCTCTGAAAGTGACTACTCTGAATGGAGATGACCTTTATTTGTATGTTAATTCTGCTATATTAAGGTTATATCCTGAGTGTTACACACCTGTTCTGTTTCCCATGTGTTGGTGCTACTGTGATTTGGGACTCTGCTGTAGAGAAAAGTGTTGGCGAATGAATTATTCTTCGTATTTTAAAGAAGAACAAAATCTACAGAACAATATTTACATAGATTTGAATGGTAATTTAATTCTGGTTTATATGAATATTTATTGTGTAATTTGTGGTTATCCCTGGCTAGGTTTAATTCTGGGCAGCTACCCTATCAGAGTATACTCTTTGATGCAGACTTACATGTAAGTTAAACTTTTTGCAAATAATTATCTTAGCTTATTTAATTATTAGTTATATTAATAGTTATTATGTAGTTTGTGGTTATCCAGGGCTAGGTTTAATTCCAGGCAGCTACTCCTTTGGAGTGCATTCTTTGATGCAGGCTTATATCTAAGTTAAATTTTTTTGCAAAAATTATCTTAGCATTGTATGTGACTGAGTGGCTTTTGGATATCAGTGCTATACTTGGTGTAGGTAATAAACTTGTATGGGGAGTGGTAGAAAATCGACAGTAAACTCCTAATTGCACAATTCACTATGTAATTACCATTGAGGGAAGTACTGAGAGGAAGAAATATATATATATTATATATATATATATAACATATTTATATATCTTGTTGCAGAGGAGCTTGTGATAGGGAGATTTCATTTTCTATTTTGAAGGTATTATTTTTCTTGTTTAACTCCCAAATGGTGGACTTTAATGGAGTGTCCTCATTTGTAAAAATTAAAGGAGACTGAAAAATGCCTCTAGGACCTTTTTAATAATACTTTCCCCTTTGAGGTACCAGAATAATTTAATGTTACAAGACCATTAATTCAATAGATTTCAGTGCAAGTTACTGTGTAAGTGGCTGAAAATTCAGTAGGAGCTTGGCAGATGTGCTCGCTGACCTCTTCGAGCGTTTGTATGGGGAGTGGTAGAAAATCGACAGTAAACTCCTAATTGCACAATTCACTATGTAATTCCCATTGTGGGAAATGCTGAGAGGAAGAAATATAGGGCAATATAAAAATGTGCTGACCTAGTGGGGGAGGGGAGCCAAAGATGATCTGAGGGAGAAAAGAATATTTCTCACAGAACATCTTGTTTAAAGATTTTAGAAGATCAAGGAAATTGGCCTTTGCTAGGAACTGAAAGAGTTCACTGTGACTGGAGTGTTTTAAAAAATATGAGAAAGATAACATTGTGGTATAGGAGGTAGGGACTGGATCATGTGAGGCCTGAGACCATGTTAAGGATTTTGCTTTTTGTCTTCAAATCTCTTGAAAACTATTAGGGGATTTTAAACAAGGGAATGAAATGGTCAGGTTTGAATTGATCTCTCTGGATGCTAAGTGAATAGTGGTTTGGAGGGTGATGAGGGTAGATGCTGGGAGACAGTTTAGTGTATCTATGATTCATCCAAGGGGAGAATCCTGTAGGCCAGTGGTTCTAAAAGTACATCACTTGGGAACTTACTAGAAACGCAGATTATTGGACTCTACCCCAGAGCTATAGAATCAGACACTTTGGGGGTGGGTCTCAGAAATCTGTTTTGGAACAAGCCCTCTAGATGATTATGATGCATCCTAAAGTTTTTAAAACTCTGCTCTAGGTCATTAAGTATATGGTTTTTGAATGCAAGAGGAAGTTCTAGACTGGTGATATGGACAGTACCTGCACTGAAGGTGGTAGTGGAGAGTGTGAGGAAGAGAAGCATCTCTACTAGAATGAAACCCTGAGATAGAGGAGGAGCTAGTGAAAGAGTCAAAGAATTGTTTAAGGAGACAGAAGAACTAAAAGTTCAGGAGAGTCTTTAAAGGGAGGGAGTGGCGAAGTAAGCATTATGCTTTATTTTTTTATGTTTATTTTTATGTTTTGAGATGGAGTTTCACTCTTGTTGTCCAGGCTGGAGTGCAATGGAGTGATCTCGGCTCACCACAACCTCTGCCTCCTGGGTTCAAGCGATTCTCCTGCCTCAGCCTCCCATGTAGCTGGGATTACAGGCATGTGCCACCATGCCCAGCTAATTTTGTATTTTTAGTAGAGACGGGGTTTCTCTATGTTGGCCAGGCAGGTCTTGAACTCCTGACTTCAGGTGATCTGCCTGCCTCGGCGTCCCAAAGTGCTGGGATTATAGGTGTGAGCCACTGTGCCCGGAGTATTTTTATTTTTTTTTATTTTTTGAGACAGAGTCTTGCCATGTCGCCCAGGCTAAAGTGCAGTGGCATGATCTCAGCTCAATGCAACTTCTACCTCCCGGGTTCAAACAATTCTCCCTGCCTCAGCCTCTCGAATAGCTGGGATTACAGGCACTTGCCACCAAGCCCGGCTAATTTTTGTATTTTTAGTAGAGACAGGGTTTTGCCATGTTGGCCAGGTTGGTCTTGAACTCCTGACCTCAGGTGACCTGCCTGCCTCTACCTCCCGAAGTGCTGGGATTACAGGTGTGAGCCACATCAACTGGCCTATGCCCTATTTTTAATGTGATAAAAACTGTTGAAGCAGTATGCATTTACATGTAAATAATTTTTGTTTATTATTATTATTTTTTGAGACAGTCTTGCTCTGTGTCACCCAGGCTGGAGTGCAGTGGCATGATGTTGACTCACTGCAACCTCGGCCTCCTGGGTTCAAGCGATTCTTGTGCCTCAGGCTCTTGAGTAGCCTGGATTACAGATGTGCACCACCACACCCAGCAAATTTTTGTGTTTTTATTGGAGATGGGGTTCACAATATTGGCCAGGCTGGTCTCAAACTCCTGGCCTCATGTGATCCACCTGCCTTGGCCTCATAAAGTGCTGGGATTACAGACATGAGCCACTGCGACTGACCACATCTAAATAATTTTAAAATTGCAAATATTTATTACAAATACTTTCTATTGCTACTGTAGAATTACTATTATGGTGTAAGGAATTGTGCCATCTTCTTGCGTTATGTGTCTTGAGAGAAGCTGGGGCCCTAGGGATAGTAGCCGTTGGTATGAAAGATCAGGAGCTGTGCTCTTTACTCTTTGGTCTACCCTGAGATTATTTGCTATGCTGTGTTTTCTTTTTCTGTTACTATTATGTATCTAAAGGAAAAATGTTTTTAAATGTGTTTTATAACTCAGACTTACTTTTCTTAATTACTTTAACTTGTTAGAATAATTCTAACATGTTAAGGTTTTGTTCTTCTTAAGGGAAGACCACGTTTGATGTGAAAAGTTTCAAGGTTAATCTCAGTTACAAAATAATATATTTGGAGTTGTGTGCATGTGTGTGTGAGAGAGAGAGACACTTAAGCCATTTTGGGATAATTTTCTGTGTGAAATGTGTTTGCTTGCCTTAAGTTTTTTTTTTTTTTTTTAAAAGAAAAATACGATTATTATATCAATGTGTGCTCAATATAAATTCCAGCAGCTATAAAAACTCATTAAGTTGGGTTCTGTTGCCACCACTTTATGTCTGAAATAGCCCACTTTGTTAGCAGTTTGGTGTTATTCTTCTAGATTTCTCTCTCTGTAAACGCACACACACACACACACACACACAGAGACTATATATATTTTTTAAAACAGAACTGTTACTCTATTGTAATGCTGTTTTGCAGTTTTTCTACCGATCAATACATCTTAAATCTAAAAGTCAGATTCCTAATAATTCCTCCCATTGATTGTGTGTATTTTATTCTTAGAACATTAGACTCAAGAGACCTTAGTTCTGGTCTCTTGCCCAGGGATCTTGGACAAGTAGTCACTTAACCCCTCTGTGTTCATTTTGTGATCTCTAAAATTTATGGTTATTGAGAGGTTGACTTGAAGTGTCTTGATAGCTCTAAAATGCTGTTAAGGAATGCCGGGATTTCAAAGGGCAGAGGTTTTCTAGAATTTTATATGAAAAGTAATGATCTCAATCTAGCTGTGAACACTTAAGGGGATAAGGTTTGCCAAGTTAAAAACACAATGATAGGGGGAGGAAGGATGTTAGAAACAAGAATCAAAAAGATAATTTCTTATTTACTGGTATACTCAGCAGGCATGCCTGCTGCTTTTAAGATAACAATGACCTAAAAAAAGAAGCTTCCTTGAAGCTGATTGTTTTCTGAATGAAAATCCAGACTACTTTTTTAGGGGATGTGGGATGAGTATGGGTCTATGTTTGGTTGTACCCGTTGACTGCTCATGGGAAGTTAGACAAATGGGACTTATGGCCTGCTCAGCATTCTTTGAGGGATTGTGCTATCTTCTTGCATAAGTGTCTTAGAAAAGCCGCAGCACTAGGGGTAGTAGCCATTGGTATGAGACCAGGAGCTGTGCTCTTCACTCTTTGGCTTTTTATCGTGAGATTATTTGCTAAGTAAAGTTTTCATGAAAAAACTTAGGAGGGAAAAGCAGTCTTTGAAGAGTTTTTGGGTAAAGGTGTTCATTTTTTGAATTAGCATTGCTGCATTATTAATATTACATTGATTGAAAGATGGCTTTTGTTTTCTTGCTTTCAGTGTCTTAAGTTGCTGATGTTACTTCCTTTTAGTTTTTCGTTTGTATATCCTTTTATTTTTATCTGTTTTTATCTTTGTCCATAGTCTTCTTAGTACACTGACATTTTATACACTCTTATTCTTAAACTTTGGCATTTATTTTTCTAATATTTTCTTGTTACCTTTACATATGTTTAAATTTCTTTGCCCTTTTTGACTTTTTGCTTAAACACTTAAAATTTTTTTCTTATTTTTTCTGCATAGGGTTTTATTAAAGCAGAGACACAAGTGTAAAGAAGAATATTGGGAAAATGAATGACTCCAACAGTGACTTCCCTAGGCAGAGCTTTAATTTAAATTTACTTTTTAAAAAATTGATATCTGTCTTTTTTTTCTCTCTGTGTGGCTGTTGGGTGGCATGGTTCTAAGGTAGGTGGTTCAAAATATAATTCCTACCCTCAGTAAGAGATTCAGGATACTTACCCAGTTTTTTAATAGCAGGCTCTTAGGACTTCTCATTCCTTTTTTATTCCTTTAAATTTTGAACTTCATCCTCAAAGTTCTAATCTTTTTTCTTTTTTTCCTTTTTTTTTGAGATGGAGTCTCGGTGTGTCACCCAGGCTGGAGTGCAGTGGTGTGATCTTGGCTCACTATAGCCTCTGCCTCCCAGGTTCAGCCTCCTGCCTCAGCCTCCCGAGTAGCTGGGACTACAGACATGTGCCACCACAGCTGGCTAATGTTTGTATTTTTAGTAGAGATAGGATTTTACCATGTTGGCCAGGCTGGTCTCAAACTCGTGACCTCTAGTGATCTGCCCACCTTGGCCTCCCAAAGTGCTGGGATTACAGGTGTGAGCCACTGCACTGGGCCTCAAAGTTCTGAATAATATAGATGTCCCATAGACAAACTTCTTACCTTTAAATAAGTTTATTTACAATGATAAAGCCTTTGAATTATACTTAAAGGGCTTGCTCTCATGTTGCCTGTCATCCCGTTAATCATTGTTACCGGTGTTTGATTTAAAATATTTCATAATCCTCATTTAAAAATAATAATGTATAGGTGTGTCACATTCCTAAAATCTCCTTTCAATAAAAACACAAAAGTTAGTGACAGGTCTTGACTAGTGTTTTATTGCTAATCTTATTATTAAGAAGTTTTTTCCAATTTGTGTTTCTTAAAAGAGGAACAAATACACACTTTTAGTGAATATATAGTTAGTGGTTTAAAAAGTATTTAATAGTGTAAAATGCTATCATGAAAAGGAAAATTATTCATGATTCTGAACAATATAACATCAAATTTTTATGTGTTTGTAAATATTTTAGTGACTACATTGATGTATAATATATGGGTTCAAAAAGCAAAAGTCATTAAGGTTATTCTTTAGTCTCTACATTCTCTACTCTGAGTCAAGGTCTCTAATTGGTATGGCCTTAATGTAGATGGAGCAGATAAAACCTTGTTAGCTGACTGTCACTATATAACAGCCTTTTTCAATAAAGAGACTTAAATTGATTTAATCCTGTAGCTTTGTTGTCCTCAGCAAACTCCATTGCTGCTACTGCGTTTAAAGGTATTATTGTCCTTTATTTATTTTATTTTATTTATTTATTTTTTAGAGACGGAGTCTCGCTGTGTTGCCCAGGCTGGAGTGCAGTGGCACGATCTCAGCTCACTGCAACCTCCACTTCCTGGGACCAAGTGATTCTCCTGCCTCAGCCTCCCGAGTAGCTGGGACTACAGGTGCCCGCCACCATGCCCAGCTAATTTTTCTGTTTTCAGTGGAGATGGGGTTTTATCATGTTGACCAGGCTGGTCTTGAACTCCTGACCTTAAGTTATCCACCCGCCTCAGCCTCCCAAAGTGTTGGAATTACAGGCGTGAGCCACCGCACCTGGCCTGTTGTCCTTTAATATTTTATTTCTCATTGTATATTTCTGTACATTTCTCTCATTCAGAGAACTTAATTTGCTCAAGTTATTACTGTAAGATATCTATTATCTTAGTTATCTCTTCCCAGAGATAAGACATTGAAAATAATACTTTTCTGTTCTGTATATGAAACACTGTTCTATATGCAAAATCTTAAGATTTAAGTCAGTTTGCACATCATAACAATGGTAACCCTGCATTCTTTAATTAAACACGTTTAAATGTATAAATGTAAAAACAGTTTAAAATTATAAATGCCCAGGAATCCTGGTCTTGGTCATATTTTGTCTGTTGAAATACAATTTTAGTGTTCTGATACCTTTTAAGTAGTATGCTATGAAATAATTCTTGTTGTAACTGATTAGTTATTTGGGCAGATTTTCTTGTATCTTATTTTCCAAATACCAATCATTTATAGAAATCAGACTTTGCAAAATGTAAAGGCTTTCATAGTTTCAGAAGCACAGGGACAGCTGCGCAGCAAGTCCATATGTTGCTTAGCTGTAATTATATTTTAATAATTATAATTATTTTTTTTCTTTTGGGAAGAACTGTGGCTAACCTCCAAGAGACTGAAGCTGGTAATTGTGAGCGTTCTCTTTCTTTAAGTACAAAGATAGAACTTTTTATTTTTCTCTGTTTTAAACGGTTGAATATATTTATCGTGTATCATAGCATCCCCTGGAAGTTACATTTCTGGGTCCTACTGTAACATTTAAATGAATGCTTGCGTCAGATGGGAAGATTACTCTTTTTTTTTTTTTTTTCCTGATACTCCCATATATGGATTTGGTGCCACAGGCATGCTAATTTTGCCATCTCCTGCATATGACTTGCTCTTTTCCGCCTCCGTTCTTCTGCACGGTACAATTCCCTCCACCTGTAGGTCTCTCCTTCCTTTCTACCCATTTCCTTTTCTCTTTTCAAAAGTGACATGTTAAGATAATTTCCTCTAGAAATTCTTTCAGGATTTATTCCATGTAACTTTTACTTATTTTCTTTGCTTCACCTTAACACTTACCATGGGTAGATACAAATTCAACTAATATGAATTGTGTTGCTGTAATTTACCAACATACATAATGTTAAGTAGTACAGTGATAAGATTAACTGTCTCATCTATTTTTCACAGCTATCCTGTGAGTTATTCCCATTTTACAGGCAAAATTAAATAAATTATCTCAGTTACACTCTTAGTTTTAGTTGTGCTAGATTTTTTTTTTTTTTTTTTTGGTATTTTTAGTATTTAGTTTTTAGTATTTTTAGTATTTAGTATTGGGTATTTTTAGTTTCACCATGTTGGCCAGGCAGGTCTCTAACTCTTGACCTCAGGTGATCTGCCCGTCTCGGCCTCCCAGAGTGCTAGGATTACAGGTGTGAGCCACTGCGCCTGGCCTAGTTGTGCTAGATTTTTAATGTGTTTTCTGATTTTAAATATTGCTACTTAAACAGCGTCATTTTGCCTTTCTCTACTTCTGTAGTCTTTCCTGCTTTCCACCTCTCACCCCACCAATATCACTTAAAAAAATACTAAAAAAAACCCAAACTACTTTATTCAAGTATAATTTACACCTGAATAAAATGAACCCATTTTAAGTACATAGTTCAATTCATTTTGACAAATGTATACGCTCATGTTACTGCTACCACAATTTAGATATAGAACTTTCCATCAGTCCCCAAAATTCTCTTGTGCCCCTTGAACTTAATCTTTCCCTTTCCTATTCTATGTCAGACAATGACTGATTCAGGTTCTGTTACTGTGGATTGCTTTTGTCTGTTCTAGGATTTCATATGAACGGAATCATAGAGTATGTACTCTTGTCTGGTTTATTTTGCCCTGCATATTTTTGATATTATTCCTTTTTATTTTGGAATAGTATTCTATGGCATAGGAATATTACTACAGTATTGTAATGAATGTCTAATTTGTTTATCCATTCATCTTTTGATAGACATTTGACTTGTTTGTAATTTTCAGTTATTGTAAATGAAGCTATTATGAACATCCATGTACAAATTTTTGAGTGGACATGTTTCCATTTTTCTTTGGTAAATATTTAAGAATAGCTATACCAATTTGCATCTCACCAGCAATATATGAGAGTTCCAGTTGCTCCCCTTCTCATCAACACTTACATTTTCAGTTACAAAAATTTAATTAACCTTCTAGTGGTTGTGTAGTAGTATCTCATTGTGGTTTTTCATTTGCATTTCACTGATGACCATGGTAGTAAGCATCTTTTCTTGGATTTATTAGCCATTTGTATTTTTTTAATAAATTGTTTAAATCTTTTATTCATTTAAAAAATTGTTTTCTTATTGATTTTAAGGTTCTTTATATAGTCAGAATCTGAGTCATTTGTCTAATATATGTATTGTGCATATTTTCTAACAGTTTATGTCTTGTCTTTTTAAAATTAAACTTTTTAAAGGGAAGTAATTTAATTTTTTTAAATTTAGCATATCTGCATTTTTTTTCATGGTTTGTATTTTTTGCATATCAATAATTTTTTGTCTACAAATTTTTATTTTCCCATTTTTATTCTAGAAGTTTTATAATGTTGGCTTTTGTTTTTACATTTGTGATTCATTTTGAGTTAATTTTCGTTTAGTATAAAAGCCAGGCTGCTGTGGTTTTTGTTGTTTTTAATGACCATCCAGTTTTTACTGACAGTATTTGCTTTTTCCCAATGAGTTTCCTTGGCACTTTTGTTGAAAATTAATTGACTCTGTTTATGGATCCATTTCTAGACTCCTTATTCTATTCTATTGATAAATGTGTGGTATGCTAGTACCACATTATTTTGATTATTTTTGTAAGTTTTGAAGGTAGTGTAAATCTTCCAACCCAACATCATCTCGGAAGGAGTAAAAAAACTTTGCATAGTTTACTCTGTTGACCTCATTGGTTGTGTGTATGTGTTGCTAATTTTTGTTTTTCATTTGTTTCTTTTTGTGAGTTTCTGCTTTCCAAGATGTTGCCACCACCAGGGACTTTCTGCTTGTGATTTTCCAATGCAGATATTGTATATACTAAGGAAGAAGCAAAGTACTTTCAGCTAGTCAGAAGGAATTAGACAGCAATTGGTATTCTTCTTTAGCCCGTTATTGGTAGTAAGCAACTCTAGATTCCAATAGTATATGATTTTTGAGAAGGTCAGTAAATTGGGGTTGCAGCAACAAAAGTGTATACCAGAAGCCCAGTGTTTAAATACCAAGTCTGATACTTGACAGGAAATGAAATTGTAACACTTTTCAATTTAAAATTGTGTTTCTTTTCCTTCTTCTCCCATTCTTTAACAGAAACATTCCTATCCTTGCCTGAAAAAGTCTTTTGCAGGAACATTTGAGGTACTGTAATGGCAGTTGCCAAACTAGTGTGTGCTAATTGGGAACTTGTTGAATTGAAGAAAAATGTTAGATAAAAATTGCATTTAATTTTGTTTCTAACTACATATAAATGGACATTTAAAAAATCTCATTAATGAATACAGTTCTTGGTTTCAAAATAGCACTCAGGTATTTTTCCCTTCTTAAACCACTTTAGTTTACAGTAAAAATATTAGGAGAAAAGGTAAAATGTAGCATATTCAATTATAATATTGATTGCATATGAGTATTTTATTTCATATGTATTTTTTGGTCTTTCCAATTAAATTGTGTTCTTTCCTAGATAGGGATTTTATCTTCTGTTTATTTTGCCTCATTTCTCACATACTGGAAATGACGATGGATGTTGGTTATGTGCTGGAATTAACTTGTTTTGGTGAATAGTAAGTCCCAGGCCATAGTAGGAATATAGATGTATTTATTTTCCTACTGAAATCACATTTCTTCTTTGAAAGACATTTCTAATCTTTGCACTTAATACAGCTTAGAATTTTGGATAATCGGTAGGTAATGAGGTGGAGATGAGGGTAATAGTCTCATTTGAGCGCTTGAGTTTCCCCCCTTTAAGTTGTTGATATAGACTGATCGTGGTCAAGTGCTTTCGGAGGGCTGGTCATCACTTGTTTGTGTCTGCTCCTGTATTTGCCTCATAAAGACTTCAGTGGATTGCAAGATCAGTCAGACAAATGGAAATATCAGCCAGCTGCTCAAATAGATATTTTTAGAAATGTTTTTCTTCTTAGTCCTAATCATGTAGTTTACCACAAATCCTTCATTTTGATAGTGGGTAAGAAGAAATGAAGCAGGAGCTCCAGAGAAGGCACCTTGAGTAGTAGGATCCAAATGAAAATTGAAGAAGAGATTCCTGAGTAAACATTTTTTTCTCCTTATGATTATTATCAAAACCTGGACTTAAAAAAAAAACCTGGACTTGGATATGGTTATAGGATAGGTCTCATGTAATGCAGTTTAAAAACCTAGCAAGAAACACATAAATGAATACTATGCTATTGTATTTTTTTTCTTATGGTAGGATACATGGTGTTTTAAAATGTTCTAGGTCTGACATTGATTTCACTTTTGTAGATTCATTTAAAAATATTTTGAAGTTAATTTTTATTTTATTTCCTTATTCAAAGGTAGACTATTTTAGTTACAAATGTCTGAAATAGTACCTATATTAATTAAGGGTTTTTTGGTTCAAGTAAGAGAAAGCTTTGGGTAACTTAAATGATTTGCTAGGATGATAAACTCATTTTCTTCAAAGATGAAGAATGGAGTTTTAGAAATAATAGACATTTGAATAGCTTTAGGGATCTAGAGAGCAGAAAGCAACAATCTTTGTGGAGCCCCCATTAGGATAGTTTTTTTTGTGATTGTTTTTCATTCACGTGATCACTCTGCTCATGATTCACATTTCTCGAGAGAGAGAGACAGACAGATACAGACTGATTGGTCTGGCTCGGATTTTTTTGTCCACTCTTTTTGCTAGGAGAGCGTGGAGTACCAAGATAGCATATGTTGGAGGAGGGATGTTCCTTTCCCAAAAGAAGATCAAGGTGGATGTTATCAGAGGAAGGGGAAATGGGTCTGGACAGGTTAAAACAAAAATCCAGTACTGCTATAGTTTCTAGGTGGATATAACATTTTAAAATATCTTATAATACAATATTAACTTCATTGGCTGAACCCAAGCCTTTCAGCCTTTATAGATTTGCCATGATCATAATACATATAAGCATTCATTGTATTCATTATTAATTACTTTGTAGATTCAGTGTGTGATGAAGGGAGATGATTTTATGATTTTTAACAAATATAAAGTGAAATAATCTAGTTTTGCTATGTTTAAGCAACATCAAATAATTCTGCTTAAAATAGATAATTTTTAGTGATTTTTTTTTTCACTATGGTGTTTTCTTAAATATATTAAGTGCTTTTCATTTTCTGATACCACCTAGTTTAATTGGGGTGAATATCAGAAATTAAAATATTTCAGCTTAAGGAGCACCGGTTTTTTTCTCTTCTTAGAGAAGATAGTGCCTCAGATACAGTCCACAACAAAAAAATTTTGTTTAAAAAAAAATTTTTTAAGGAACAGATTTGTCAGTTTCTGTGTATTTTTTGGCCTTTTTTTCTTTTCTTTTCTTTTTTTTTTTTTGAGGCGGGGTCTCTCTTTGTCGTCCAGGCTGGAGTGCAGTGGTGCCATCTCGGCTCACTGCAAGCTCCGCCTCCTGGATTCACGCCATTCTCCTGCCTCAGCCTCCCAAGTATCTGGGACTACAGGCGCCCGCCACCACGCCAGGGTAATTTTTTGTATATTTAGTAGAGACGGGTTTCACCGTGTTAGCCAGGATGGTCTCTATCTCCTGACCTCGTGATCCGCCTGCCTCGCCCTCCCCGCCCTCCCAAAGTGCTGGGATTACAGGCGTGAGCCACCACGCCCGGCCTTTTGGTTAATTTTTTTTTTTTTTAGTGCCCAGTACTCAATTACTATACCTTCAAAACTAAACTATTACTGTACCTTCAAGACTACTGGATTTGTTAAGTTTTACTACATGGCCTGTTAATTCAGTTATCCCTCCCCCCACCCACCCATGTTGAGGGCTTTCAATTGTTTCCTGTTTGTGTATACACAATACTCTTCACATATTGTCACAATTTGATACATCTTATTAATATTTTTCTCTCTCCTTATTCTCCGTTTCTTAAAATCCATGTGGGTTTGCCAAAAAGGTGCCTGTAGAAATGTACAAACAATTGGTCTGAAGGGACTAGTTTTTATAACCTAGTTGTACCTAACTTGAATGATGGAGGGAAAACTTTATTACCATTGAATTACTGAAAGTCACATTTAGATTGCTGATCTGCTTGGAAGCTAAGAAAAGGAGAATGGTGTCACTTAAGTAACACAACTTGTTTTTCTTTGTGCTTGTTTTATGATACTAATTGAGTCATAAAAGGTGATACAATGACTTTAAAAATCACTCTGGCCGCGTGCAGTGGCTCACGCCTGTGATCCCAGCACTTGGGGAGGCCAGAGGCGGGCGGATCACGAGGTCAGGAGATCGAGACCATCCTGGCTAACACGGTGAAACCCCATCTCTACTAAAAAAATACAAAAAACTAGCCGGGCGAGGTGGCGGGCGCCTGTAGTCCCAGCTACTCGGGAGGCTGAGGCAGGAGAATGGCGTAAACCCGGGAGGCGGAGCTTGCAGTGAGCTGAGATCAAGCCACTGCACTCCAGCCTGGGCGACAGAGCAAGACTCCGTCTCAAAAAAAAAAAAAAAAAAAAAAAAATCACTTCTGATGGTTTTATAAGGCAATTTTCCCTGCTCTTGCTCACTCTTCTCTCTCCTGCCACCATGTGAAGAAGGTCCTTGCTTCCCCTTCGCCCCTAGCCATGATTGTAAGTTTCCTGAGGCCTCCTCAGCCCTGTGGAACTGTGAGTCAAACTCTTTTCTTTATAAATCACCCAGTCTCAGGCAGTTCTTTATAGCAGTGTGAGAATGAACTAATACAATGGTACTATAACATTTAATAAAAATAATAGTGATGGCAATTTATTATGTATATAGTTGGGTTCATTTATGTAGTTCATTGATGAGAATTTACATTGTTTCTGAAGTGGAAGATCTTCAGCCTAATACTCCTTTGTTACGTCTTCCGGGAAGTGAATTAAGCCTTCATGCCTTTATTGCTTTATTATACTGTAAAGAATCTGTTTGCTTGATGATAAAGTTAGCTCCTCATCTCTGCCAGTCCGCAATTCTTTTTTTTTTTTTTTTGAGGCGGAGTCTGGCTGTCTTGCCCAGGCTGGAGTGCAGTGGCTTGATCTCAGCTCACTGCAAGCTCCGCCTCCCGGGTTCACGCCATTCTCCTGCCTCAGCCTCCCGAGTAGCTGGGACTACAGGCGCCCGCCACCTCGCCCGGCTAGTTTTTTGTATTTTTTTAGTAGAGATGGGGTTTTACCGTGTTAGCCAGGATGGTCTCTATCTCCTGACCTCGTGATCCACCCGTCTCGGCCCCCCAAAGTGCTGGGATTACAGGCTTGAGCCACCACGCCCAGCCCGCAATTCTTAAGTGTTTAAGGAGCACCTACTGTGATAGGCACCTACTGTGGTAGGCACTCTTCTAGGTATTGGGAATACCTGACTGAACAAAACAAACTACTTATCATAGAGCACTTCTATTTGGGGATATAATATACTATACTTATATTTGGGGATATAGACAAACGTGTGTGTCAGGTGTTAAGTGTCTTGGAGAAAAAAGTAGTTGGTAAGAAGGTAAATAAAAGAATGGGAGGAGGCAAGTTGCTATTTTGCTATTTGTAGCTAGGATGGTCAGGGAAGATCTATTTGATAAAATGGCATTTAAACAAATAAACCTGGAAGAAGTGAGAGAGTGAACCTGAAGGAAGAGTGTTTTAGGCAAAGAACAGCAGATACAAAAACCTTATGGAGGCTGGGTATGGTGGCTCACAGCTGTAATCCTAGCACTTTGGATGACTGAGGAGGGAGGATTGCTTGAGGCCAGGAGTTCAAAACTAGCCTTGGCAACATAGTGAGACTTCTCTACAAAAAAAGAAAAAAAAATTAGCCACGCCTGGTGGCACACGCCTATAGTTCTTACTATTTGGGAGGCTGGGCAAGGCTGAGGATCCCTTGTTTCCAAGAGTTTGAGATTATAGTGAACTATGATCTTGCCACCGCACTCCTGCCTGGGCAACAGAATGAGACCCTGTGTCTAAAAAGAAAAGAAAAGAAAAAAAAAATGTGGAAATCTGCTTGACATGTTAAAGGAATCATAGAGGCTCTTGGAGATGGTGCAGAATGAGCAATCAGCATATTACTTCACCACTCTGTGCCTTTGTGTTTTCATTTTGAAAATGGGGCTATAGTGAAAAATTACTTGCTTTATAGGGTTTATATGATGACTACATGATATAATAATGCATTTAAAGCGACTAGTAATGTGTCTTCGAATATAAAGTGGATCATGTTTCTGCCTTGTACAGGCTTTTCGTTGGTTTCCTCTTTCACAGTGAATAAAATCCAGACTCTACTGTCTCTGGAGCCTTATCTCGGATAGTTCTCCTCGTTGCTTACTATACTTTAGCCATGCTGAACTTTGAATAATGAGCCTATTCTCATCTCGAGTCTTCTTCCCCACCAACTTCTTCAGTTCTTCGCAGAAAGGGTTTCAATGATGTATTCAGATATAGATCTGCTGTTTTAATAGAAAGCCAAATGAACAGTGGCTTAAATAAGATTTTTTTTTTTTTTTTTTTTCCTGTTTTGTAGTAGCAGGTAGGTAATCCAGAGCTGGGATGACGCTGCTATTCTAAGGCAAATACAAATGGTTAGTTGCTTCATGGTTTAGAGGCTCAAAAGGTTTCAGCTGGGTTTCTTAATCTGTCATACCTTCTAAGCTTTGATTAGGTTTCTACAAATCCACTCCCCAACTGATTTGTTTTTGGAAGGGTATAGTAACAAGTGCCCAAGAAGGGAAAAATAGCAAGGATTCCAGTTTTCTTAAATTTATTTTTCTGAAGCTTCAGCATTGTCTTGTATTTTCCTTGTAGTATGCACCTTAATATCCTAGTTCAGTTTCTGATTGTTAGTTCATAACGCTTTAAAAAATTGTTGTTCCTAGTCAGAAACCCTTAGTATAAGAAACAGCTTAGAATCCTTAATGTTTCTCACATTTGAAATTCATGATGGTATTTTAGCTTTGGCATAGTTAAAAAAACCTAAGATTGAAATGAAGTAGTGACATAATAACTTCTTACTGCTTTTTCAGAGGTAGACCACACTTCCCCTGTTTTGGACTTTGGTCTCCTTAGTTCATTCTGGCATAAGATTGTGTTATAGCTTGAGAGGAGGTTGGAGGAAGTGAAAAATGTGATGGAATTTTAAAGTTTCTATACTTTACTTATTTTTATTTTTTTTGAGACAAGGTCTCCCTCTGTTGCCCAGGCTGGAGTGTAGTGGTGCCTTTATAGCTCATCGCAACCTCTGTCTTCTGGGCTCAAGTGATCGTCCCACCTCAGCCTTCCCTAGTAGCTATCTATATCTATAGCTGTAGCTATATCGTTGTGTGTGTGTGTGTGTGTGTGAAATTCTATTACACTTCCTTGTCTTTTTTGGCTTTCTATGTTGATGCGACAACTATCTTTTACTTTTAGGATGTACCCTTTCTACAGTACTCACTTGATTCGTTTAATTTCTGAAGCGTTTCAGGTGATGATTAACTTCATTGCAGAAGCATTTGGTTATTAAGACTGGATTCGACAAGGCATGATTTATTTATAAAAGGATTGTTCACATTGTCTAAAAGCACATAGAAAAAATTCTAATTACAACTAACTGTCATTTACAAGAGTGAAGTTTCTTAGAAATGGCTTGTGAATCATAATTTCATCTTCTGTTATTAATAATACTCCTTTTTTTTTTTTTTTTTAAAGAGATGGAGTCTCGCTCTGTAGCCCAGCCTGGAATGCAGTGGCCTGAGCCTCCTCCTCCTGGGTCCCGGTTCAAGCAATACTCCTGCCTCAGCATCCTGAGTAGCTGAGATTAGAGGCATGCGCCACCATGCCCAGCTAATTTTTGTATTTTTAATAGAGATGGGATTTCACCGTGTTCGTCAGGCTGGCTTGAACTCCTGACCTTGTGATCCGCCTGCCTAGGCTTCCCAAAGTGCTGGGATTACAGGTGTGAGCCACCATGCCTGGCCAACAATAATACTTATATATTAAAAGGCGAAATGCTACAGGGGTTTGTATTTGGTAGCAGTTAAGTAGACAGGGATAAACAGACAATTGGAAGACAACTCTTTATTGATTTCTTGCCTTTCTGCATATCTTATAAGTAAAGCCGTGACTGCCTGTTACTTTAGACTGTCTTTTCAAGAATGTTTATCTAGTGAGCAGCCTTGGAAGATAATGAAAGTATTTTCCTCCTTAGGAAAAGAAAAGGCAGTCATTCTTGCTGTCCATTATGAAATATTTGGGTTCCCTAAGCTCAGGACTCTTCTGTATTGCAACTCACTGTTTTTTGTAGGCATTTCCCTGGGCTTGCCTTGGTATGGATAAGATAATTTAGATAACTAGAAAAGCTAGGAGAGTATTTAGAACATGTAGGATTCTCCAAACTGATGGCTTTACAAATGTTTTAAATTTTGCTTCACTTTAAAGAACTACCCGTAGAGCTCTCAGACCCGTGTATTATAGCTGTGGTTTAAGCAAGGAAGATAAGTAATTCTAATTGACAGATTTATACTCAGTGATAAGGCCTTCCATCAAAAGATTTGGAGATATATGTGTATTTCAATTGTAATAAAATATTTAACATACTGTTTTGGTTTCCTACTTGAACTGATTTTTCTTTTGAAGAACTGAATTTCTGCTGTTTAGGTAGGATAAAAATATTTTAATTGAAGTTAAAAAACCTTAGAAAACTGTAATTAATGTACTTTATTGATTGGTTGTGATTATTGTAAGTTGCCTCATGTTGCTGCCCCCCAAACCCAGCCCACCACCCTCCTTAATTTATTACTCTAAAGACAGGTCCTAATATGGACCTTAAAGTTGGGGTGGTACCATATACCTATTCTTTTGCATTTCAGTGATTATGTCAGTAGTATATAGATAGAAGGTAAAACTGCTGGCTGTTAGATTGTACAATATTAGAATTTTAAGGAGTCTCAATAATTGATATTTTAGCCTCATAATTTTACTTATGAGGAAACTGAGGTCCAGAGATGTAAAGTGGTCCACAACTAGTTCTCAATAGAGCTATGGACTTAAAAATGAGATTTACTGGCCGGGTGTGGTGGCTCGCACCTGTAATCCCAGCCTTTTGGGAGGCCAAGAGAGTGGATCACCTAAGGTCAGGAGTTCGAGACCAGCCTGGCCAACATGGTGAAACCGTGTCTGTACAAAAATACAAAAATTAGCTGGGCATGGTGGTGCACGCCTGTAATTCCAGCTATTTGGGAGGCTGAGGCAGGAGAATTGCTGGAACCCGGGAGGCAGAGGTTGCAGTGAGCCGAGATTGTGCCACTGCACTAGCCTGGGTGACAGAGGGAGACCCTGTCTCAAAAAAAAAAAAAAAAAAGAGATTTGCTGATAGCAACTATAATATTTGTGTATCTCCTCATGCTACATCAGCACCGGAAAAGTGAATGACTTGAGAATGTATATTTCATGAGGATAAGACAGTGTGGTTGTATGAAATGACTTTAGTACATTGATGAACATTTGTAATTTTTACAGTTATATATCATATATTAGAAAATATGCAACTTTTGGCTTAAGCCAGTAATTAATGGATTTTATTAGTTGAGGCTAATCAAAGTTAAAGGCCAGTAAAAAAAATTAAGTAACTGTGCTAGTAGTGCATAGCAAAAGTTATGAATTTGGTACACTGACTACTGAGAAATGTTGATATGGGAGAAATCATTAAATTCATAACTGGCGGCATAAAGTATGTGGCTGATGGAGAAATAAACATTTGAAAAGCGTTCAATTAATACTTTTGTGCTATATATCAATAAATAGAACCTACTGATACAATTATTTTCTATTAATGGAAACATTTTTTAAATGTATACATCTGTTTTCTCCTCCTGGATTGTTTAAAACGTCTGTCATAATAAATGTAGTACTCTATGTAGAAATTTGTTTCAAGGTTCTGTGAATTAAAATTGAAGTAGTGTGTATAAGAACAGTTAGCAGAAATGGAAAGCAACACAAATGAACTTTTCATGTACAACTTACACTGAAGTCCACAACTCTTACCTATGTGTATATCCAAGTAACCACAAGTGAAGATGTAGACTATTTCCAGCACCCCAGTAGACTTTCCTGTGCTCCTTTGTAGTAACTCTCCCTTCAAGGATAAGCACCTAGAACAATGGTTGGCACATAGTAGGTATTCAAAAATATTAGTTCAGTGAAATAAATGAAGTCTTAATATCTTACATAATTGAGTGGATTCTTTGTACATTACAGTTTTTACCTTTGTAGTTTTCCTTTTGTTTTTATTTTTGTAAATGTTTAAAATGTTATTACATTTGGGGACATTTTTATGCTCCCTCAAAGATAAGTTATTTCTTCATGTATGAGATAAATATTCAATTTTCAGTTCCTCTCTCCAATAATTTGAAGTTAAAATTTGTAATATTTGATCTGCAGTTAATTTTGTTGTGGTCATAAGTTTTTTTCCCCCAATTTGAGAGTAGACGTTTTAAAGTTCAGATAAATCAATTATCAGTTGTTTGGAGCATGTCTATCTACAGTGTTACCATTTATGCATAATGAATATTACTCTTACCCCAAATTACATATATTCTGTGTCACACACCAGTAATTAATCTCACATTTAGTTTTGAACATTCTTTGACTTATTACATAAGTAATGGTCATGTCAAATAAATATCTGGTAAAAATATCGCATACTCCTTTTCCTCACTTTTTTAAAAGGACTTTCAGAGATTGTGTTACTTTATGTGTATATTTTTCTGTTTACTCTTTTTCATATATAAACTCTGTATAAATATTATCCTCTAAAATATCAGGAAAATTTCTTAATGACATAAAATATCTAGCATATGTTCAAATAATTCTGATTGAGAAATTTTTTAAAATTTATTTGTATCAGGATTCAAACAAGGTCTATACACCTCAGTGGTTAGTATGCCTCTCAAGTATCTTTTAAGCCATAGGTTTCCCTGGTTTTTACCCCGCTTTGTGTTTATTTGTTAAAGAAGCCTAGTTGTTTTGTAGTTTACCACAGCCTGGAGTTTGCAAATTAATCACCATGTGTTTTTTAAAATTGTCATTATGGCTGGGCGCAGTGGCTCACGCTTGTAATCCCAGCACTTTGGGAGGCCAAGGCAGGCAGATCACCTAAAGTCAGGAGTTCGAGACCAGTCTGGCCAACATGATGAAACCACGTCTCTACTGAAAATAAAAAAATTAGCTGGGCGTGGTAGTGTGCACCTGTAATCCCAGCTACTTGGGAGGCTGAGGCAGGAGAATCACTTGAACCTGGGAAGCGGAGATTGCAGTGAGCCAGGATTGTGCCACTACACTCCAGCCTGGGCAACAAAGCAAGACTCTGTCTCAAAAAAAAAAAAAAAAAAAAAAAAAAAAGAAAAAGAAAAGTAATTACTTCTCTAGTCTTGATATGAATTGTTTGATTTTCTTTTCTTTTTTCTTTTTGCCAAAAAAAAAATTCACAGTGGTATATACTTTGTATCAGGAAGTGTATAATACCTGGTTGTCCTTTCTGTGTTTTCAAAACAAAAGCAGCACTTTGCAATTATTATACCCATTTTTCAGGATTTGTGTGAAGATCAGTGATGGTGTATGGAAAGCATTTGGGAAAGGCCTGGCCATTTTAAAAAAGATTTAATTGCTCTTACTACTCTTACTTGGTTTTCCTAGTTAAAATTTTAGTTGTACTCTCGGTAGTTATAGGATGCTAAAAGGCCAGCAGAGTTGAAATTATCACCTCCTAACAAATAACTTATAATCTTCTGAAGACTTAAATTTGTACATAGTTTTTCTATGAAATTTTTGTGCCTGCTATTATATTGCTTTCATAGACAGTTTTTAATTTAGGATTATAGTTTGGTGCCTGTGGACATTTTTATTCCTATATCTTGTTTATCTCCAATTTTGTTTATTATGAGAACAGTCTGTTAACAACATATTAAAGGATTTATTCACCTTAGTGCCATTTTTTCTCTTTCCTCCATTCTTCGTTGTTTATGTATGTACTTTAAATGATTCTAATTCATAGCACTTATATACTGTATTTCATTTTCTAAAAGAGTTAACGTATAATCTGTTTTCCATATTGTTTTATAGTCATGGTAGTCTTTTAAAGTGAGGTTATGCTTTGCCATTGAGATTTGTCATATTCATGATTTCTTTGTTTTTTTGAGTTAAATGAAGAGTTATATTGGCCTTTAATGCTATTTAAGTTTTCTTTTTCTTGGAAGTGAGTACATGGATGTCTAAGTCTGCTTGGGCTGCTGTAACAAAATACTATAGACTAGATGGCTTAAACAACACATTTATTTTCTACGTTTCTGGGGGTTGGAAAGTCTGAGAGCAGGGTGCCAGCATGGTCAGGTTCCAGTGAGGGCCCTCTTCCTGGCTTGCAGACAGTTATCATCTTGCTGAGTCCTCACATGGTGGAAACCGAGAGGGGAAACAAGCTCTTTTGTATCTCTTCTTATAAGGGCACTAATCCCAGCATGAGCGCTCCACCCTCATGACATGATTACCTCCCCAAGGCCCTATCTCCACATGTCATCACATTGGGGATTGATTAGGATTTCAACATGTGAATCTTGGAGAAGACACAAATACTGGAGATGACATAAATATTCAAGTTCATAGCAGTGAGGAATTGGCTTTTTATAAAATACCTGTTGTTTAAGGGCCCTAAATTTTCCCTTTGACTCTATGGATAGCTGCTACGTTCTCTGTGAACTCCACCCTATTCTTCCATTAGCCTTGGTTTCAGGGAAGAGGAATACTTTAGAAATGTGGAAAGAACAAAACAGTAAACTCTCCTTCCCTACTGCCCTTTAAATTTTGTTTTCCTCTAAAAAATATAAAAATAAGTTTATGGTTAATTTTTGAGCAGATAATATCGGTGAACACGGTAGAAATAACAATTTCTTACTGGAAATTCTAGATAGGAACCAGGCTGGGCATGGTGGCTCATGTCTGTAATCCTATCACTTTGGGAAGCTGAGGCGGACAGATCACTTTATCCCAGGAGTTAAAGACTAGTCGAGGAAACAGGGCAAGACCCCGTCCCTACAAAAAATACAAAAATTAGTCAGGCGTGGTGGTATGCACTTGTAGTCACAGCTACTTGGGAGGCTGAGGTAGGAGGATCACTTGAGCTCATTCACGGTGAGCTGAGATCATGCCATTGCACTCCAATCTGGGTGGCAGTGACATCTTACCTCTAAATAAATAAATAAAGATAGGAATTTGCTATATTTTAGTACTTTAAATACTATTGGCTTAGGACCTTGTCTATCTGTTATATGTCTTAGTTCATTTTGTGTTGCTATAAAAGAATACTTGAGGCTTGGTGATTTATAGAGAAAAGATTTGGTTTGTTTAGCTCATTATTCTTCAGGCTGTACAAGAAGCATGGCATTGACATCTGCTCAGCTTCTGGTGAGAGCTTTGGTGCCACATCAGAAATGACAGAGAAGGTCAAAGGGAAAGCAGGCACATGTGAAGAGATACCAAACCTAAAGGGTGTCCTGGCTTTATAGCAACACACTTTACTGGGAACTGACTTATTCCCTTGAGAACTCATTCCATCTTCCCAGAGTGAGAACTCACTACTGAGAGAATGGCACCAAGATATTCATGAGGAATCTGTCCCCATGATCCTAAGGCCTCCCACTGGGGCCACCTGTCAATACCACCCCACTAGGGATCAAATTTCAAAATGAGATTTGGTACAAACCATATCTAAACCATAGTACCATATGACTGTTTGTTTTTTCATTTTTTGGATTTTATTGAAGCACCTTTTTTCTCTTTTAAAACTTTGAGTTCTAGAACTAGTTAATTCATGAGTTGTTCTTGTAGTCTAGTTTACTTCAAAGATTAACTTATTAGAAGGAAAGACAGGTTCATTTATTCACAAATGAGATGAGATCATTAATTTTAAGTGACTCAATGTGAATAACCAGCACATCATGGAAGGGGATCACAGCGTTATAATTGATTTCATTCTAAATGGCACCAGACCAATTTGTTGTGTTTGAGGCAAGTTGATATGTCCTCAATCTGATCTCTAATTGTGTATTTCTAGACAGAAAAATTTTACTTTTTTTCCCAATTATTTTATTATGGTAAAATAAATCATCTTAAATCATCTTAACCATTCTTCAATGTAAAGTTCATTGGTATTATGTATATTTATATTGTACAAACATCAGTATCATCCATTTCCAGAACTCTTTATCTTGCAGAATTGAAACTATATGTCCATTAAACAATAACTCTCCATTCTCCCCTCTTCCTGTCCCCTGGCGATCATCATTCTACTTTCTGTCTCTACAATTTTGGCTATTGTAGAGACATCATAAAAGTGGAATCATAGAGTATTTGCCTTTTTGTGACTGGCTTATTTTATTTAGCATAATGTCCTCAATGTCCATTGATGGTGTAGCATATGTCAGAATTTCCTTCCTTTTAAAGGCTGAACAATATTCCATTGTATGTATATACCACATTTTGCTTATACATTCACTTGTTTATGGGTTGCTTCCACATTTTAGTTACTATGAATAATTCTGCTGTGAACATGGGTGTACAGATATCTCTTCAAGACTCTACTTTCAGTTCTTTTGTTTGCTTACCTAGAAGTGGAATTGCTGGATCATCTAGTAATTCTGTTCTTTAATCTTTTGAGGAACCATCATACTGTTTTCCACGTGGCTGTACCATTTTACATTCCCACCTGCAGGGCACACAAGTTCCAGTTTCTCCACAGAGCATACATCACTTTTTAATACACTTATTTTGGTAGAGAGAAACATTAGTCTTGTTATTTACGTCCCTTTATAGTCACAATATGTTTGTATAATTAGGAATTGAGTTTTGACTGTTGTCAAAACCCAAGGTATGTGTTTTGAACAGTTGAGAGTATTATTATTCACACTATGCTGAGTGATGAGTTAGTGGGTGTAAGAAAGATTTGGACCCTGCTGTTGGATTCTTAAAATACAAGAAGTGCTTTTAGGAAGAAAATGGCTGGATAAGTAAGGTGATGGAAATAAATACTTTGCTCTTTCTATCTGATACATTATTCTTTTGAGCACTTTCTTGTAGAGCAGAGGAATGTCAAAATTTTACCTGCTGAAATTGCTTCTCTTCCACAATACTTTAGAGTGTCATGGGAAGCAGCTACTGGGTGGACCCTTGATTGGTGGTTATTTTTCATTTTTATAAAGGCCTAATTAAATAGCATATTTAAGTGTGAATTGTCAATCTAAAACACAGAACCTTGGATATAATAGGCCTGCTCCTATATTGACTTAATTTTTTTTTTCTTTCATTCCTCCATCTTGTCACACTTTTCCCCATCATCTCATTATCACTAATGGAATATATTTACTATGCAATGTGTAGTGCTAGTGGAAATAAAGAATATAGGAGCGACCTCCCACCTTATGACTTACTTGTATTCTCTGCTTGGGATGTGTTTCTTGCCATACTTTGTTTAGCTAACTGCCAGTTAACCTTTAGGTCTCAACTTAAACATCACTTCCTATGAGAAGCATCCTGTAACCTTATGTAAGGTCCATGGAGGTCATAAATCATGTGTGTGTTGTACACTTTGATTCTCCATAAAGTAATGTAGTGCTTGACACATACCAGGCTCACATTAATTTGTGTAAACTGATTTTCATCATGTAGCCTTGGATCTAATAGGGGGAGGCAGATAGATAAATATTTAGAAATACAGTGTGACCAGTTCTGTATAGAAGTACTTTGCGTGCAAAGGGAGAAAGAACTGCACTAGATAAGAAATGGAATCCATATTCTCTTGTTTCTTTTTTTTTTTTTTTAAATAACTAGTGTGATATCAATATACATTTTTAGGTTCATTCATTCACTTAAAGGCATTTAGAGTATTTATGCAAATTTATAACAAAGCTTTCAAAACAATTAAGTTACCATTATTTTGGGTCTTGTAGCCTTTTATTCAAAGTTGTTATAATCTCTGGTCTCAGATATTTTATAGGATGGTTTGTGGGAGGTAGGTGAGAGGGGAAACTGCTGTTCTTGTTTCTGGTGGTTTTACTAAATAAGCTCCTTCTGTGCTGATATGGTTTGGATGTTTGTACCCTCCAAATCTCATGTTGAAATGTGATTCCCAATGTTGGAAGTGGAGTCTGGTAGAAAGTGATTGGATCTCGGGGGCAGATTCCTCATGAATGGCTTAGCACCATCTCCTTGGTGATGAGTGAGTTCTTGCTCAGTTCATGCAGATTTGGTTGTTTAAAAGAGTCTGAGACATTCCCTCTAACCCCGTTCCCTTACTCACCATGTGATATGCTGCTCCGCTTCGCCTTCCCCATGATGTAACCTTCCTGAGGCCCTCACCAAAAGCAGATGTGGTCACCATTCTTCCTGTACAGCCTGCGGAACCATGAGCCAAAATAAACATATTTTCTTTATAAATTACCCAGATTCAGATATGTATTTATAGCACTGCAAGAACAGTCTAATACAAAAAATTGGTACTGAGGAGTGGGGCGTTGCTGTAAAGATACCTGAAGATGTGGAAGTAGCTTTGGAACTGGGTAACGGGCTGTGATTGGAAGTGTTTGGTGGGCTCAGAAGAAGACAAGACGACGACGGAAAGTTTGGAATTTCTTAGAGACTGGATAAACGGTTGTGACCCAAATACTGATGGAAATATGGACAATGAAGACTAGCCTGATGAGTTCTCAGATGGAAATGAGGAACTTGATGGGAACTGGAGTAAAGGTCACCCTTCTGCACCCTAGCAAAGAGCTTGACTGCATTGTGGCCAAATCCTAGGGTTCTGTGGAAGGTCGAACTTAAGAGTGATGACTTAGGGTATCTGGTGGAAAATATTTCTCAGCATTCAAGGCATGGCTTGGCTGCTTCTAACAGCCTGTGATCAAGTACAGGAACAAAGAAATGACTTAAAGATGGAACTTATTTAAAAGGGTAGCAGAGCATAAAAATTTGGAAAATTTGGAGTTTGGCCCTGTGATAGAGAAAGAATCCAAGCAGCCAGTGGAGCAATCACCTGCTAGAGTGATTAGCATGACCAAAAGGGAACCAAGTGCTAACATCTAAGACAATGGGAAAAAGACCTTGAAAGCCTTTTCCAGAGATCTTAGAAGCAGCCTCTCCCATCACAGGCCCAGAGGCCTAGAAGGGAAGAATGATTTCAGGGACCTGGCCCAGGGTGCCACTGTCCTGCTCAGCATCAGGACAGTCCTCCCACATCCTAGCTGCTCCAGCTCCAGCCCCAGTCTTGGCTCAAAGGGGCCCAGGTACAGCTTGGGCTGCTTCTCTGGAGGGTGCAAGACATAAGCTTTAGTGGCTTCCACGTGGTGTTAAGAGGTCTAGTACGAAGGATGCTTGGCAGCTTCCCCCTAGATTTCAGAGGATGTATGAGAAAGCCTGGGTGCCCAGGCTAAGCCTGCCTCAGGGGTGGAGCCCTCATAGAGAACCTCTGTTAGGGCAGTGTGGAGGGGAAATGTGGGGTTGGAGTTCCCACACAGAGTTCCCTCTAGGGCACTGCCTAGTGGAACTATGGAAAGTGGGCCACCACCCTCCAGACCCCAGAATGGTAGATCTACTGTTAATTTGTACCCTGAGCCTAGAAAAACTGCAGGCACTCAGGTCCGGCACTCAGGTCCAACATGTGAGAGCAGCCATCGGAGCTGTACCCTGCAAAGCCACAGGGGTGGAGCTGCCCAAGGCCTTGGGAGCCCACCCCTCACACAAGGTTGCCTGACATGAAGTCAAGGATTATATTGGAGTTTAAGGTTTAACGTCTGCCCTGCTGGGTTTTGGACTTGCTTGTGGCCTGTTGCCTCTTTCTTTTGGCCGATTAATACCTGAACCACCAATGTATCTTGTTTTGATGTATCAGGTTACTTGTTTTGGTTTTACAGGCTCATAGGTGGAAGGAATTTGACTTGAGTCTTGGATGAGACTTTGGACTTTTGATTGAGTTGATGTTGACATGACTTAAGACTTTGGGAGACTATTGGGAAGGGATGATTGTATTTTGCAGTGTGAGTAGGACATGAGATTTGTGGCACCAGCAGAATGATATGGTTTAGATGTTTGTGCCCTCCACATTGTGATCTCCAATGTTGGAGGTAGGACCTGGTGGGCCAAATTGTTTTCCCAAAGTGATTGTACTAACTTGCTACTCCCAGACATCACTGTGTGAGTTTTTATTATTCTTCTATGTTTACTAACCTTGGTATTGTAAGTCTTGTTAATTTCAGTCATTTTCGTGGGTTTGTACTAGCACCTCTATGGTTTCAGAGCGCTGTTTTATGTGCTTATTGGCCACGTGAGTATCCTCTTTTATGAAAAGCCTGTTCAAGTCTTTTCCTCACTTTTTCTATTGGGTGAGGACAACAGCCCTGTTCTGGTCACTCCAGAGGCTGAACAGTCTACGCACGGCTGAAGCTTGAGGAGACAACAAGCCCTGCTCTAGTTACACTGGCAGCTGACTAGTCTACGCATGGAAAATTATATAAAGAAAAGAGCCTGTTAAACTCTAGGAAAAAGGGGGAAAAAACACCCAGAGAATGCAACTCAGTTTCAGCGTTTACAGAGGTACCGAGAAGCACTTTTTTTTTTTTTTCCTCAGCCAGCTGTGCTTTATTGACAATGGGCCACTCAGGCCTTGACCGCGTACTGCCGCAGCGGGTACAGCCGCTCCTTCTGCTGCTGCTTCTTGGCCTTCAGGTTCTCCTCATGCTTGTTGAGCCAGTGGCGCATGGCGTGTGTCTTCTTAGGCCGCAGGTCCAGGGGCTTGTACTTCTTGCCCTTGTAGAATTTCCTGAGGTTTTCTTTCTGAGTCTGGTTAATAACTGGGAGAACATGGGGGATGGATTTGCGGATGACTCCTATCTTAGAGAGCTTGGAGGCCGCACCGCCTGTAACTTTGGCGACGCGTAGCTGGGACAGTTCCACCTTCAGGTCGTCCAGCTGTTTCAGCAACTCCTCCTCCTCCTTCCTGCGAAGATCTCCAGCTTTGATCGTGGCCATTGCTGCACAGCCTGAGAAGCACTTCTGCAGAGGCTAAGAGTTGGTAGAAAAAAGCAAGTAATATAAAAAAAGATTCCAGGAATGCTTCAAGGAGCTGACAAAAGCCTAAGTCAGTTTTATAAGAGACTCTATAAAGCATTCTGGCTTTACACCCCATTTAACCCTGAGGCTACTGAGAATCAGTATATAGTCCTCGCGTCTCCCTAAGAGGCATTTGCATAGCTCCAGCAAGACCAGATCTGAGACGGCGCACTTGACTATGTTGACTTTCTTCCTTGGCCTCTGGAGGCTCTGATCCTCCCCTTCGAGGTGAGACCTGGGGTGTGTTAGCTCCTGAATCTCGTTTCTGAGGGGGTGTTGGCCTCGGTAAAGCGGGGTAGGCTGGGACATATGGAGAAAGAATTTCTATTATCTCTGGCGGCTCCTGCAAAACTGGCTTCTCTTGCTGTTTCTGGGACTCCCTTTTTAAACTCTGTGTCTGCTGGTGAAGCTGCTCTTACTTTTACTTTTGGCTTTTTTGCAATAAGCTGTTAAACAGGGCTAAATTTATGCTGGTTTTGTCTATATTTAACCATGAATCAATATAAAGGAATTTAATCTAGGTGCGCTGGCTGTCCTCCGACCTCTGTCACCACCTTAAATACATGGCCAGTTGTTCCTTGTCTATAGTTCCTTCGGTGGGCCATCCTACACCAAAAGAGGGCAGTTCTAATTCACACAGAGATCTTCACCTCTAAGGGATTAACGTAACTCTATAATTTCCTGCAAAACATTTCTTAAGGTTCTGTAACATGCACTTTAATAAAGTAAGTTTTGATAATTTGATGACTTTCCTTTTTTCTTTTTGAAATTTTTTAACACAGTTCCTAGCGGACTGGGCTTACTTTGTGTCTGACCTATTTTTCTCTTGAGACAAAACAACATTCACACTACAAGAAGGAAAGGGTAAAAGGTCACTCACTCATCTAATTCACACTAAATGAAAATAAAAACTAAAACCAAAGTGTTGTTAAAGGCTCACCTGTTCGTCAAGCAATTTAAGCCAAGTCAAAATCAGAACCAAAACCAAACCATATGTCTTACTGATATATAAGAATTTTAAATAATCTGGTTGTTTCTGTTATAACTGTGGCCACTCTCTTCCACACTGCTTTTTGCTTTTTCACTGGCTTTATGATGTCTTTTGATAAATGGAAGTCCCTTTTAATTAGTCAATCTCCTTATCAGTTTTTGTTCTTAACGGTTAGTGCTTTCTGTTTAAGAAATCGTTTCATACTCCAGGGTCATTTGGATATTCTCCTATATCCTTTTAAAGTTGTGTTTTGCCTTTCACGTTTAGATATGTAATCCAACTGGACTTGGTTTCTGTGTATACTGTGAGGTAGAACTTTGTTTTTTTTTCCTTTTATATGGATACTTAATTGACTTAGTTTATTGAAAGCATTATTTTCTTACTTCATAAATTCAAGTGTTCATACATATTGTAGGTTTGTTTCTAGACTCTTTGTTCTTTTGATATTTGAATATATTTAGTCTGTATCATACTGTCTTCATTACTGTAGCTTTATACCAAGTCCTCCTATGTTATGCTTCTTTTTCAAAATCTATTGAGAGATACTCTGGACATTTATATTTATGTCTTAATTATAAAATCAATGTGTCTAGTTACCAAAATGTCTGTTGAGATTTTGATTTTAACTTTGCTGAATATATAAATTAATTTGAGAAAAATAGACATAAAAAAATTCATTCTAGACCATAGTATATTGCTCTATTTATTTAGAACTTTAATTTTTTAATTAATATTTTATAGCTTTTTGTCTTGCAGAAGTTTTTCACATTTCTATTAGATTTATATCTAAGTATTTGGTACTTTTTTGTGTAATTACAAATTTATCTTTTAAAAATCATTTTCTGACAGTCACTGATACATAGGAGTGTTGTTGATTTTTTTTTTTTTTTCTTTTTGTGGAGAAGGATTTCTCACTGTGTTGCCCAGGCTGGTCTCAAACTCCTGGGCTCAAGTGGTCCTGCTGCCTCTGCTTCCCTAAGTGCTGGGATTACATGAGCCATTGCATATGCATGCGGTTGATTTTTGTATATTGACCTTTATATGCAGTAATCTTGCTATTCACACTTATTAATTCTAATAATCTGCATATCCTTTTGGATATTTTATGTAAAATTACATTATCTGTAGATATAGATAGCTTCCCACCCCCATTTTTAATCCTTATAGTTTTTATTTTTTCTTACTGTATCACACTGGCTAAGATCTCTTGTATGAGGTTGAATGGAAATATTAATAGGATACCTTGTCACAAAGAGAAAACTTTGAACATTTCACCACTGAGTGATGTGTTCTGTAGGTTTTGATTAGAGAGATTTCCTTCTATTCAGTTTGCTAAGAGTTTTTATCATAAGTGGGTATAAGTTGTATGAAATGTTTTTTTGTTGTCTATTACAATGAACATATAAACTTCTTTATTAAATGTACTCAGTTATATTAATATATATATTTTTGAATGGATAAACCAAACCTGATATGATGATGCTCTGTTTTATATGTCACCAGATTTGGTCTTCATCTATTCTGTTTAGGATTTTGACTTTCAGCAATGAATTATAATTTCTCTGTCTTCAAATGTCCTTGTCTAGTTTTATATCACAGTTATATACTACTCGGTTAATGTTCTGTACTTTTCACTTTCCTAGAAAAATCTGTGTAAGATTTCTATGTGTCCATGGACACATAGAGGGGAACAACAGACACTGGGGCCTACCAGAGGATGGAGGGTATGAGGAAGAAGAGGATCAGGAGTAATAAGTAATGGGTACTAGACTTAATACTAGAGTGACAAAATAATCTATACAACAAACCTTTGTGACATGAGTTTTCCTGTATAACTAACCTGCACATGTACCCCTGAACTTAAAATAAGAGTTAAACAAATTTCTGGACTGGGCGCGGTGGCTCACTTACGCTTGTAATCCCAGCACTTTGGGAGGCTGAGGCAGGTGGATCATGATGAGGTCAGGAGATGGAGACCATCTGATTAACATGGTGAAACCCCGTCTCTACTAAAAATACAAAAAATTACCCAGGCGTGGTGGCAGGCACCTGTAGTCCCAGCTACTCGGGAGGCTGAGGCAGGAGGATGGCGTGAACCCGGGAGACGGAACTTGCAGTGACCCGAAATCGCACCACTGCACTCCAGCCTGGGAAACAGAGCAAGGCTCTGTCTCAAAAAAAAAAAAAAAAATTTCTATGTGTCTCCCACCCCCCTGCACCCACTGTTGGGTAAAATTCACTAATAAGGTATAATAATCTAGGACAGTAATTTTATTCTTTGGAAGGTTTTAAATTATGTATCCAGTAGGACTATTCTGATTTTGTTTCTTGTGGAAGTTTCCATAAGTTGGATTTTTCTAGGATTTCTCAGTAAGTTGGATTTTACTAAAACTTTTCTAGTAAATGTTCAAGTTTATTGGTATTGAGTTGTTTGTAATTCGCTTTTAGGATATTTTTAATGGTCAGAGGATTTGTTATGTTTTCTTCATCAACTATATTATTGGTTATTTATGCTATCTGTTTTTTTCTTTGTTAAATCTCACTTGGTATTCATTAATTGCATTCTTTTCAAAGAACTAACTTTTGGCATTTTCTCTTTTGTGTTTTAGTGTTCTTTGACATTTATTACTACTCTTTGTTTCCTTTCTTTTACTTTTTTGGGATTTGCTGCTTTAGGGAAGCAAAGTTTTCCACCACCCTCCTAGGGTCATATGCTTTTCTCTGGTTATAACGTCTGTCCTATGCCAGAAAAACAAAGACACAAAAAAGCAGTTAGAGCTGAATATTTATAATACTAGGAAGGACAAAGAGCATTAGATTGTGAAAATGTAACAAGAATATGGAGTTTCGACTAGAACAGTTAATTGTGGAGAAGAAGCTAGGAAGGTAAGGTTAGTTTATTAAGATTTATGTATACAGATTTCTCTTGGTCTTGATTTTTCATCACTGGTGTTAAAAATGTCTTTCTTTCCTCTGGCACAAGGGGGGCGCTTTTCACATGAGAGTTTCATCTCCTGCTTTCAGGAAGAAAAAGGAAGGTCAGAGTACCTTTAGCTCAAAATAATCAATGTTCCATAGCAGTGTATTTTGGGGTGGCAGTCCTGAACTTCTCCACTGCTGTTTCAGATTTTTTGAAATGGATGATTAGCTGTTTGATTTTCCTGTCTTTTATAGCTATGCATTTTCTTTGCTTACCTCAGTTCTTACAGTATTTCATTATCATTTCACTAAAATTTTGATTTTGTTGATTGCCACTGTGATTACTTCTTCAATCCATAGATTATTTAGAAGTATATTTCTTAATTGTAAAACACATTGTTGGGGGTGGTCACCAAGATGGCTGACTAGAAGCAGCTAATATGTGTGGCTCTCACAGGGAGGAATGGAAGGGGTGAGTAAATAGTTGAATCATTCAAGTACATGCATCAAGACTAATCAAGGAAAAAACTCTACCCATGGAGAATGGAGAAAAGCAAGACAGGATGAAGGCCCACCCAGAAGCGACACAGAGGGAGGGGAACCTCCCCCACTCAGGGAATTTGTTGAGGAAGGAACATAAACACTGAGGTCACCCTAGAACTGCAGTGGGCAGCCCAGGAGTACAAAGCTGCAATCTACAGCCAACACTCAAGGGAGGAGGAACCTATGCTTTCAGAGCATTGAGAGGGAGCATGACTGCAATTGTGAGGAAATTGTGGAGCCACCCATCTGAGCAAGAGTCTGCCAACTGATCAGTACACCTAAGTGCCACCTGCTGGATCACACCCCAGAACTTCAACACCAAAAATACCTCTTTGACGTACCCTCTCTGAAACCAAAGACAAGAAATCAGCTTCTATAAAATAAAGATCCTGCACAAAGCCTTGACCCTGTGAAAATGTCCAAAAGAGAAGTCTATTGACTACTTAATCTACACTGCAGTTAAAGGAACACCCATATGCAGAGATGAGAAAGAACCAACACAAGAACTCCAGTAACTCAAATGGCCAGAGTGTCCTGCAAGTGACTGTGCCACTTCTGCAACAAGAATTCTTAATGAGGCTGAACTGTCTGAAATGACAGAAGTAGAATTCAGAACATGGATAGGAATGAATATCATTGAGATTCAGGTGTACAGAAAAATCCAATCCAAGGAAACTAAGAATCACAATAAAACAATACAGGAATTGAAGGACAAAATTGCTGGTATAAAAAAGAACCTAATTAATTTGACAGAGCCGAATAACACAATATAAGAATTTTACAGTGCAATCACAAGTATTAACAACAGAATAAACCATACTGAGGAAAGAATCTCAGATCTTGAAGACTGGCTATCTGAAATAAGATAGACAAAAATAAAAAAGAATAAAAAGAAATGAACAAAACCTCTGAGAAGTATGGGATTATGTAAAGAGACTAAATCTATGAATCATTGGCATCTTTGAAAGGGAGGGAGAGAAAGCATATGACTTAGAGAACATATTTCAGGATATTATCCATGAAAACTTCCCTAGCTTTGCTAGAGAGGCCAACAGTCAAATTCAGGAAATGCAGAGAACTCCTGAAAGACTCTACACAAGAACATCATCCCCAAGATGCGTAATCATCAGATTTTCCAAGATTGAAACGAAAGAAAAAATGTTAAAGGTAGGTCAACCTGCAAAGGCAACCCCATCAGGCTAACAGCAGATCTCTCAGCTGAAACCTACAAGCTAGAAGAGATTGAGGAGGGCCTACAACATTCTTAAAGAAAAAATTCTTCAACAAAGAGTTTCATTTCTAGCTGGCTCACTCCTGTAATCCCAGCACTTTAGGAGGCTGAGGTGGGTGGATCACAAGGTCAGGAGTTCAAGACCAGCCTGGCCAATATGGTGAAACCTGTCTCTACTAAAATTACCAAAAAAAAAAAAAAAAAAAAAAAAAAAAGATTAGCTGGCCGTGGTGGCAGGCAGCTGTAGTTCCAGCTACTCAGGAGGCTGAGGCAGGAGAATCACTTGAACCCAGGAGTGGAGGTTGCAGTGAGCCAAGTTCACGCCACTGCATTCCAGCCTGAATGAAAGAGTGAGACTCTGTCTCAAAAAAAAAAAAAAAAGATCCTTTTCAGACAAGCAAATGTTGAGGGTGTTCGTTAACCATCAGGCCTGCCTTATGAGAGATCTTGAAAAGAGCACTCAATATAGAAAGGAAAGACCACTACCAGCTAATTCAAAAACACTCTGAAACACACAGACTAGTGACGCTATAAGACAACCACAGAAACAAGCCAACATAATAACCAGCTAACAACAAAATGACAGGATCAGATCCACACATATTAATACTAACCTTCAATCTAAACAGGTTAAATGCCCCACTTAAAAGGCACAGAGCAACAAACTGGATAAAAAAGCAAGACCCAGTGGTATGCTATCTTCAAGAGACTCACCTCACACGTAATGACACCCATAGGCTCAAAATAAAGGGATGGAGGAGAATCTACCAAACAAACAGAAAACCAAATAAATAAATAAATAAATAAATAAATAAATAAATAAATAAAACAAGAAGCCCAGGGCTTAGAATCCTAATTTCAGACAAAACAGACTTCAAACCAACGAAGATTAAAAAAAAAAAAATTAAAGAAGGGCATTACTAGTAAAGGGTTCAATCGAGCAAAACCTAACTATCCTAAATATATATGCACCCAACACAGGAGCACCCAGATTTATCAAGCAAGTTTTTAGAGACCTACAAAAAGACGTAAACTCCCACACAATTAATAGTGGGAGACTTCAACACTCCACTGACAGTATTAGACAAGTCATCAAGGCAGAAAATTAAAGATACTCAGGACCTGAACTCAACATTAGATCAAATGGATCTGATAGGCCTCTATAGAACTTTGCACCTTAAAACAACAGAATGTACATTCTTCTCATCTCCACATGGAACGTACTCCAAAAGCAATCACATAATTGGATATAAAACAATCCTCAGCAAATGCAAATGAACCAAAATCATACCAAACACACTCTTGGACCACAGTGCAATACAAATAGAAGTCAAGACTAAGAAAATTCTCAAAACCATGCAATTACATGGAAATTAAACAGCATGCTACTGAATGACTTCCTGGGTAGGTAATGAAATTAAGGCGAAAAGCAGTAAGTTCTTTGAAACTGATGAGAACAAAAGTACAACATATAAGAATCTCTGGGACGCAGCTAAGCCAGTGTCAAGAGGAAAATTCATAGCACTAAATGCCCACATTGAAAAGTTAGAAAGATATCAAATTAACAACTTAACACTACAATTGAAAAAATTAGAGAAGCAAGAACAAATCAACCCCAAAGCTAGCAGAAGACAAAAATAACCAAAATCAGAGCTAAACTGAAGGAAATTGAGACACAAAAACCCTTCAAAAGATGAATGAGTCCAGGAGTTGGTTTTTTGAAAAAATTAATAAAATAAGTCACTAGCTAGACTAATAAGGAAAGAGAGAATATCCAAATAAACACAATTAGAAGTGATGAAAAAGAATGTTACCACTGACCCCACAGAGATAAAAATAACCACCAGAAATTACTATGAATACCTCTATGCACACAAACTAGAAAACCTAGAAGAGATGAATAAGTTTCTGGACACATACACCCTCCCAAGACTGAACCAGGAAGAAATTGATTCCCTGAATAGACCCATAACAAGCTCCAAAATTCAGTCAGTAATAAATAGCCTACCAACGATAAAAAGCCCAGAACCTGATGGATTCACAGCTGAATTCTACCAGATGTACAAAGAAGAGTTGGTATTATTCTTACTGAAACTACTCCAAAAAAATTGAGGAGGAGGGACGCCTCCCCAGCTCATTCTACGATGCTAGCATCATCCTGTAAGCAAAACCTAGTAGAGACACAACAAAAAAGAAAACTTCAGGCCAGTATCCTTGATGAACATTGATGTAAAAATTCTGTGCAGTATACTTACAAACTGAATCCAACAGCACATCAAAAAGCCAATTCACCACCATCGAGAAGGCTTCAAGTCCAGGATGCAAGATTGACTCAATATATGCAAATCAATAAATGTGATTCATCACATAAACAGAACTAAAGACAAAAACCACATGATTATTTCAATAGTTGCAGAAAAGGCTTTCGGTAAGATTTGACACCCCATTCATGTTAAAAACTCTCAATAAACTAGATATTGAAGGAATATTCCTGAAAATAATAAGAGCCATCTGTGACAAACCCACAGTCAACATTATATTGAATGGGCAAAAGCTGGAAGCATTCCTCTTGAAAACCAGAACAAGACAAAGATGCCCTCTCTCACCACTCCTTTTCAACATAGTATTGGAAGTCTTAGCCAGAGCAATGAGAAGGAAGGCAAGAGAAAGAAATAAAGGGAATCCAAATAGGAAGAGCGGAAGTCAAACTATCTTTGTTAACAGTCAACATGATTCTATATCTAGAAAACCCTGTAACCTTGACCCAAAAGCTTCTTCAGCTGATAAACAACTTCAGCCAAGTTTAAGGATGCAAAATCAATGTACAAATATCACTGGCATTCCTATACACCAAAAACAGCCAAGCCAAGAGCTACATCAGGAAGGCAGTGTCATTCACAATTGCCGCAAAAAGAGAAAAGATACCTAGGAATATAGCTAACTAGGGAGGTGAAAGATCTATGTAGTCAGAATTATAAAACACTGCTCAAAGATATCAGAGAAGATGCAAACAAATGGAAAAACCTCCCATGTTCATGGATAAGAAGAATCAGTATCATTGAAATGGCTGTACTGCCCAAAGCAATTTACAGATTCATTGCTGTTTCTATCAAACTGCTATCAGTATTCTTCACAGAACTAGAAAAAACTATTTTAAAATACATGTGGAACCAGAAAAGAGCCCAGCAGCCAAAGCTATCCTAAGCAAAAAGAACAAAGCTGGAGGCATCACATTACCTGACTTGACTTCAAACTACGCTGCAGGGTTACAGTAACAAAAACAGTATGGTACCTGTAGAAAAACAGACACATAGACCAATGGAACAGAATAGAGAGCTCAGAAATAAGGCTGCATACCTGCAACCATCTGGTCTTCGACAAAGCTGACAAAAACAAGCAATGGCAAAAAGACTATATTCAATAAATTGTGCTGGACTGTTCACGATAGCAAAGATATGGAATCAACCTAAATGCTCATCAATGACAGACTGAGAAAAGGAAAATGTGGTACATATACACCATGGAGTATTGTACAGCCATAAAAAAGAACTAGATCATGTCTTTTGTGAGAACATGGATGGAGCTGGAGGCTATCTTCTTTAGCAAACTAAAGGAACAGGAACAGAAAACCAGGTACTGCATGTTCTCCCTTATATGATGGAGTTAAAGGATAAGAACTTGTGAACACAAAGAAGGAAACAACAGACACTGAGGTCTGCTTGAGCGGGGAGGGTTATATGAGGTAGAGAGGCAGAAAAGATAACTATTGGGTACTGAACTTAATACCTGGGTGATGTAATAATATGTACAACGAATCCCCATGACATGTGTTTATCTATGTAACAAACCTTCACATGTACTAGCAAACCTAAAATAAATCTAACCAGTTAAATGATGCTGGGATAACTGGCTAGCCATATGCAGAAGATTGGAGCTGGACCCCTTACACCACATATAAAAATGAACTCAAGGTGAATTAAAGACTTAAATGTAAAACCGAAAACTATAAACCCTGGCAGACAACCTAGGTAATACCATCCAGAACATAAGAATGGGCAAACATTTTATGACAGAGACATCAAAAGCAATCGCAGCAAAAGCAAAAATTGACAAGTGGGATCTAATTAAGCTTAAGAGCTTCTGCACAGCAAAAGAAACTGTCAGCAAAGTAAACAGGCAACCTGTAGAATGGGAGAAAATATTTGCTAACTATACACTTGACAAAGGTCTAATATCCAGCATCTATAAGGAACTTAAATAAATTTACAAGAGAAAAACAACCCCATTAAAAAGTGAGCAAAAGACATGAACAGACACTTTTCAAAAGAAGACATACCTGTGGCCCACAAGCATGTGAAAAAAAGCTTGATATCACTGATCATTAGAGAAATGCAAATCAAAATCATCTCACACCAGTCAGAATGGCTCTTATTAAAAGGTCAAAAAATAACAGGTGCTGAGGTTGCAGAGAAAAGGGAACACTTATACACTGTTGGTGGGAGTGTAAATTAGTTCAGCCATGTGGAAAGCAGTATGGCGATTCCTCAAAGCACTAAAAGCAGGATTACCATTTGACCCAGCAGTCCCATTACTGGGTGTATACCCAGGGGAATATAAATCACTCTACCATAAAGACACATGCATGCAAAAGTTCTTTGAAGCGCTGCTCATAATGGCAAAGACATGGAATCAACCTAAATGCCTAATCTGCCTAAATGTTTTGACTCTCACTCTACCACCCTCAGAAGTCTGGATTTAATATCCCTATGTACTGGTTTAGGTAACATCATGTACATACCTTTGTTTAAGGGACATTACATTGTATATTATACTAATCAGTTTACTTCATTTTCTCTTGGCTGTACACTAAGTTCCTTGAGGACAGCAGTGATGTTTATTTTCTGTATGTTCAGAATTTGGAACAGTGCGTCTTGTATGGCAAGAGGTAAATGTATATATTTTTTATTATTTTTACTTATTTATTTTTTTTGAGATGGGGTTTTGCTCTTGTTGCCCAGGCTGGAGTGCAATGGCGTGATCTCAGCTCACCACAACCTCTAGCTTCCGGGTTCAAGTGATTCTCCTGCTTCAGCCTCCCGAGTAACTGGGATTACAGGCATGCACCACCATACCCGGCTAATTTTTGCATTTTTTAGTAGATATGGGCTTTCTCCATGTTGGTCAGGCTGGTCTCGAACTCCCAACCTCAGGTGATCTGCTCGCCTCGGCCTCCCAAAGTGCTGGGATTGCAGGTGTGAGCCACTGCACCTAGCCATAAATAATATTTGGTCAATGTGTTTTGAGCCCTACAAAGGACGTATAACTGACAGTGAAGCAATAATAGGTATTAAGATCTATAAGCCATAAATTTTATCAGTGGTTGGTTCAGAGATAATGGGAAATGAACTTTCTTTTGTACCTTGGCAATTTTGGTAGTAATGATTTCTTTTTTTTTTTATTGAACTTATATTAGTATTCTGGTTTCCTCGGGGCAAAATGCTGATGATTTAGTTTTGCCTGAACTCATTACATAAGTAGTAGGTATTTATAAAACAATAGATCAAGAAAACCTTTAGTACGTTTTTCTTTGTGCATTTTATTGGTAACTTGTCACTGGGTTGGATGATTGGTATATACATATATATCTCTAAAACACTACCTCTGTTCTAAGTTTTTCATAAGATTTGCCAGATCCGGAGATAGAAAAAGTATTTGGACACCCTTGTAGTTCAGAATTTAAGTAATTTATTGGGCTTTAATGTGCTGTTAGGCAGTCATTAAATAAATAGAAACTAAATTATAATGAATTTGAAATAGACACCTATCAGCACAATAGTATGTATTTAATGTCTATGAAAAAAGTGGCTTTTTATGAAGTTTTTTGGAAAGAGGCAGTGTTTTTGGGAACGTCTACTTACCTTTGTGCTCCAGAGTAATCAAGATAAAGGGAGTTGTCTAGATTTTTTGCTCTCCTTTTGCCTTTATGTTTTTAGGTAACTTACTATGCTTTTTCCCCTTCTCTCTGATAGTTGATATTATTAGTTTACTTTGTTTCTTTTTTTCCCCCCCACCTTGCATGTTTTCCTCATCCATCTTCCTAAAGTTGTACACAGTGGGATAGCTTGCACCGCATACCACTAATCCACTTCCTTCTTGTCCATCATGTTTGCTGTCATCATTATTTTTTTTTCTATTTTTCTTACTATTATAGTAGTAATATTAGAATGGAAGAAATGTTAACATAACTCGTAGGTGCCAGAACATTAGTATACTATAGGAAGCATATGTACTGTACCATTTTGAAATATTTGATGAAAGCCATTTGGAATAGACTGCTTTAATCAAACAGTTCACTTAGATTTTTTTTCTTTCAAAGTACATATGAATAGGATGTTGATACTAGCTTGATATTTGGAAGCTGTCACTTGTATATAATCTCTCATTATATTAGATTTTCTTTCAGGATTTAATCTACTGTAGATACAGTTATGGGTCACTTAACAACAGGCATACATTTGTGAAATGTATCATTAGGCAATTTTGTCATGTGAGTATCATAGAGTGTACTTATTAATACACAAATCTAGGTGGTATAGCCTACTACACACCTAGGCTATATGCTATAGCCCATTGGTCCTAGGCTACAAATCTGTACAACATGTTTTACTACACAGAATATTGTAGGTAATTGTAATACAATAGTATTTCTGTGTCTAAACATGACTGAGCATAGAAAAGGTACTGCTTTGCACTGTGACCTTGAGGGTTCTTAGATCTCACACAAGAAAGAATTTGAGGTGAATTCATAGAGTAAAGTGAAAGCAAGTGTATTAAGAAAGTAAAGGAATAAAGAATGGCTATTCCATAGGCAGAGCAGCGGCATGGGCTGCTTATCTGCTTATACTTATTGTTACTTCTTGAATATATGCGAAACAGGGGGTGGATTATTAATGAGTTTTCTGGGAAAGGGATGGGCAATTCCCAGAACTGAGGGTTCCTCCCTTTTTGGATCATACAGGGTAATTTGCTGATGTTGCCACGGCATTTGTAAACTGTCAGGCACTGGTGAGAATATCTTTAGTATGCTAATACATTATACCCTAATTAGCATATAATAAACAGTGAGGACGACCAGAGGTTATTTTCATTGCCATCTTGGTTTTGGTGGGATTTGGCCAGCTGCTTTTATCACAGCCTGTTTTATCTGCAAGGTCTTTATCACCTATATCTTGTGCAGACCTCCTATCTCATTCTGTGACTTAGAATGCCTCACCTCCTGGGAATGCAGCCCAGTAGGTCTCAGCCTTATTTTACCCAGTCCCTATTCAAGATGGAGTCGCTCTGGTTCAAACGCCACTGACATTTACCATGGCTATGATGTCACTAGGCAATGGGAAATTTTCAGCTTCATAGTAAATCTTAATGGAACCACTGTCATAACATGCAGTCTGTCCTTGTCTGTAACATCCTTATGTGGTATGGCTGATGACTACTGTAGTGTAGATTAGTTCATCTAGCTAAACCAGTTTGTTCTTATTTACAATCTGACTTCTTTTTTTAGTCAAAATTGCAGAGTGAAATTAAGGTAAGTGATGTGAATATAGTGTTATCTTCCAGTAATCTTCTTTTTTTTGAGATGGGGTCTTGCTCTGTTGCCCAGGCTGGACTGCAGCGGCGTGGTCTCAGCTCACTGCATCCTCCGCCTCCCGGGTTCAAGTAATTCTGCTGCCTCAGCCTCGCGAGTAACTGGGATTACAGGCACCCGCCACCATGCCCAGCTAATTTTTGTATTTTTAATAGAGACGAGGTTTCACCATGTTGGTCAGGCAGGTCTCAAACTCCTGATCTCAGGTGATCTGCCTGCCTCAGCCTCCCAAAGTGCTGGGATTACAGGCATGAGCCACTGCGCCCAGCCATCTTCCAGTAATACTCTGCTTTAAAAGTGTAGTGTATTCATGGCTCTGCATTTTTGCCTTTTTTTTGAGATGGAGTCTTGCTCTGTTGCCCAGGCTGGAGAGCAATGGCATGATCTTGGCTTACTGCAACCTCTGCCTCCTGGGTTCAAGTGATTTCTCCTGCCTCAGCCGCCTGAGTAGCTGGGATTATAGGCATGCACCACCACCCCCAGCTAAGTTTTTTTGTATTTTTGGTAGAGGCGGGGTTTCACCATGTTGGCCAGGCTGGTCTCAAACTCTTGACCTCAGGTGATTCACCTGCCTAGGGCTCCCAAACTGCTGGGATAACAGGTGTGAGCCATCACACCTGGCACATTTTTGCCTTTGAGAATCCTTTTTTTGTTACGTATGAGTATAATAAAACAGAGAAACTCCTGGGACATCCTGGGAGATAGGAAGTCACAAATAGGAAGTCACTTGTTGCCATAAGAGAAAGCCATTATTCATTACTGAATAATTGAATATTCAATCATTATTATAAGATTGTTATGATTAGACATGTATTAAAGCCATTAGCCTTGCCTAGTAGGTGCTCCTTCCTTTTCCCTGTGACTGAAATAACTATTTGTAAATCCCAAATAGAGAATAATTTTTATAAAAATTACTTTCTCTAGGAACTTTGTTAGGGAAGTATAGACAGTGAGCTACCAGTTCCCCAGCTTCTAGAGTACTGATAACAAAAGGAACAATAGAGAGAACATTGTCTTCTTTATACTTTGAATTCAACTAGTAATTATATTTAAATTAGGATGCAGGCCTGGCTTTAGCTTAGCAATTTTGAGAAATGAGTTGATATGGTTGTCAAACGCCATATTCTTTTATGAAAAAGTTATTCAACTTTTAAAAAATATACAGAAGCAATATACACTGTTTAAAATGCTTAAAACAGCAGAGAAGACTACCTTTCTTGTCTCAAAGCCTATTCCTTAGAGCCTACTGCCATTAAGTTTGCCTTTAATTACTGTTTTAGCTTTTTAAAAATGCTTCCCTATTCTCAGATTTATTATCATTTAAATGTTTTTGACTTTGCCCTCTAAAGGATGAAGAGATTGGTGTGCTTATACTTTAAGCCCCCAACCACCTTCCCCTTCCAGGATTTTTTGTTATTAACAGTGTTTCTTAACTGTTATCAAAGGTGAGGAATTTAGGGCATTTATCATTAATTTTACCTTTTATCATCTTGCTTCCTTTTTTACTTAGTGATTTTATAATTTTTATTTTGTGTGTGTCTTCTTTCTTTTTCATATAGAGTAATTCTCTTTGTACATAGATAGAGTAATTCAGAAAGTTGAAAACAAAAAATAAGGATTTATTAATTCATTCATTTTATGAATATTGATCATTTAATATTTGGGCACCTCAGGGCTCTGATCTTGGGTTCTTTTCTGTCTACAAAGATTTCCAAAATTATCTCATTCAATGTTATGGTTTTAAATTCCATCCGTATGCTAACTCCTAGTTTACATTTTTTGGCCTGACCTCTCCCCCTCCGCCTCACATCTGCATGTTCAGCTGCTTCCTTGATATCTGTATTCACATGTCTACTGGCATCCCAAAGTGAGCAAGTCCGAAAGGAGCTCCTGATATCCATCCCTTTCTTCTCCAAGTCTTCCCACAATATATTGCATTCCTGCTAAATGACCTCTTCATTTTCTCAGTTGCTTTGGGCACAAACCCTGCTTAAGTTCCTGCCTCTCTTTTTTAAAAAATGTATACCTTATATCTGATTCATCAATAAAATCTTTTGGCTTCATATTCAAAGTATAGAAAGAATTTGGCATTATTCATCACATCTCCTACTGCTCTTCTGGTGCACGCCATCATTGTCTGTTGCCTGCATTATAGTGATAGTGTTCTACTTTGTAATCTCTTCTCAATTAGCAGCCCAAATGATCCTACTTAAGTAAAATCCTATCATTTCTCAGCTTTCCTTTCAGTAGTAGCTTCCCATCTCATTCAGAGTAAAAAATTAAAGTCCTTCTGTTCTTTGAGGCTCTCTGTGATTTGTAGCTTAGTTACCTTTCTGTTCTCTTTGCTCACTTTGTCCGTATTCCACTTGCCACAGTAGTCTCTTTGCTATTCTTTAGATACACCACTTGGTCCTGCTTCAGAGTCTTTGTGCTTGCTGATTCTTTTTCTGCTTGGAAGGGTCTTCTAGTCATTTGGATTGCTCACCCCCTAATGTTACTGAGATCTTGACTCAGAGTCATTTCGGTGAAGCCTAAAGTCCTTTCTAGGCAATCCAATCTAAAATTTTACCTTGTTTTTGTGATATGTCAGACAACTCCTCCCTTCCTATTTTTTATTCTAGTATCTATTATAATACACAATATATTTTAATTAATTTTAAAAAATTATCAGGTCAGGTTCATCGAGGAAAATAAATTACTACTGGTACTTCAAGCAAAAAGAAAATTAATAAGGGGAATTAGATGGTGATAAATTTATTGGAAAAGCTGGAGGCATGGATATGGATGGCTATCCCTAGCTTTCAGGTTAGTCATTGCTGCTGATCATTGTACCTGCCTGTTGGTACTAACATGGGTAGCTGGCAGCGGAGTACTTGGTGATCACTGTAAAGCCTCATGTCTGTCAAAGCTTACTGCCATTGTAATTGCCCAATGGGTTCTTCTTGCCAGCTGCCCAGATGAACCCAATTTATCAACACAGGGAAATTGCAAAAGAGAAAATATTTAATATACATAGAGCTGGTTAAATGAGAGACTGGAGTTTTATTATTACTCAGATCAGCCTCCTTTATTGGAGGCTAGGGTTTTTCAAGAATAATTTGGTGGGCAGGACGCTAGGGAATGGGGAATGCTGTAATTGGTCGGGGAGTGCAGTCACGCGGTATGGAAAAATAGTCCTCATGTGCTCAGTCCAAGCCTGGGTGAGAGCCACGAAAGAAGATCCAGGTGAGGCCACCCAGTCACCAGAAATGCAAAAGCCTGAAAAGACATCTCAAAAAGCCAATCTTAGGTTCTATAATAATGTTATTACAGGAGTAGTTGAGGAAGTTGCAAATTTTGTGATCTCTGGAACAGTGGCTGGCATCTTATTCAGGCCACTTATACTCCTAACCTTGTGACCTTTCATTAGTTTTACAAAGGCAGTTTACTTTTGGAAAGGGCTATCATAATTTATAAACTAAATTTCTCCCAAAGTTAGCTTGGCCCATGCCCAGGAATGACCAAAGGCAGTTTGGAGGCTAAAGGCAAGATGGAGTTGGTTAGGTCAGATCTCTTTCACTGTCATAATTTTCTCACTGTTAAAATTTTTGCAAAGGCAGTTTCACCGGGAGAAGAAGAATGGTCTGGTTTATATCTCTCTTCCACCTTCCAAATACTGTGAAAATGCATTGCATTGGCTGAATGTCAGTCACATCTCCAATCCCCAAGGCAAAGACATTTGCAGAATGTAATTTCCATGCTTTTAGCTTCTATGATACAGAGGAGAACACAGAATGAATGATAAAATAAATTTATTTATACCTATATTGATAAGATATGGATATATATGTATATATTGGATTAGTCAGGGTTCTCTAGAAAAACAGTACCCACAGTATGTGGAGACATACAGACATGCACGTAAAATGGGGACTAGCAAGTATGACATTTGCAGGGTAGGTCAACAGGCTGGAAAACTACCACATTGCTAATGTTGCAGTCTTGACTCTGAAGGCAGTCTGGAAGCAGAATTTCTTTTTCTTTTGAGGACCTCAGGTTTTTTTCTTTTTTCTTTTTTTTCTTTTTTTGCCTTTAAGTGGTTGAATGAGATCCACCCACATATTGAGGGTAACCTGCTTTACTCAAAGTCTACTGATCTAAATGTTAAACACATATTAAAAAAAAAAAGTCTTCAGAGCAACATCTATACTGGTCATTAACCAAACAACTGAGTCTCATGGCTTAGCCAAATTTACACATAAAATGAACCATTATAGTCTACCCCTTGTTACATTGGCACCCGCCATATCTCTTTAAAAACATACTTGTTATAAGCTGAATTGTATCCCCTTAAAATTCATATTGAAGTTTGACCTTCCAGCACTTCAGAATGTGACAGTATTTGGAGACAGAGTCTTTAATGAGATAGTTAAGTTAAAATGAGGGCACTAGGGTGGGCCCTAGTTCAGTATGACAGGTGTCCTTGTAAGAAGAGGAAATTTGGATACAGACATGTACAGAAGGAAGACCATGTGAAATCTCTGGGAGAAAATGGCCATCTACAAGCTAAGGAGAAAGGCCTCTGAAGAAACTAAACGTGCTGAGACCTTGATCTTGGACCTCTAGCCTCTAGGCCTATGAGGAAATAATGTTGTTGTTTAAGCCATCCAGTTTGTCGTATTTTATTATGGCAACCATAGAAAATTAATACAATAGTTTATCTCCAAACAAAGACAATAACAAGGTCATGCTTCCACCCAGTGGTACAACTGTTTTTCGTAAAATGTACTAACTTTTTCCCCGAAGAGAATGTAAAGTCCTTGGGTGATGTTCATTTTTCTTGTTATTCTGTAACTTAAATACTATAACGTAGAGTTAACAATACTTAAATGCTATGAAATAAAGTCAGTATATCTTATAAAGCAGTAAGAGAGGAAAGAAAACAAAAACAAAGATTTGATACACAAACATATTCATAAAAGAATAAGGAAGTAATAATCCCCAAAATTACAATTTTTGTGTCTGTAACTGATTACGTAATTGTGGCAGGTATTTGTAACTACCTTCTTCCACTATCCCTTCTGTATTCATTTCCCTTCAGCAAGTACCTCAACTGGTCATGACTTTTGACCTGGTAGGATGATCCAAAGTTTCATTCCTGAAGAGCCTAGGCAGTTACTAGTCCTGTCTAGATTGGATTGTTGTGATTTTCTATTGACTTTAATCACCGAACATGCAGCACTAAGAGATATCCCATCATAGCTCCTGTATTTCAGACATACTTTCCCGTACCTCTGTTGTAGAATAGCAATCTCATTTCTTCATGGTAATTAGGATCACTCACCTCACCGAGTCTAGTAACCCCCCGTCTTTGCCTGCTGATTCAGAGGCATGAGGACCTTAAAGTGGCCAGATGGCAGTCTTAACTTTGAGTTCAGTGGAATCATTGCTGTGTCTCCTAGTGGAGGCATTCCTCTCTTTGGAGTAAGACTTCCAGACTGGCAAAGCACAAGGTTATGGGGACAGGATGCAAAAATTTTATTAGTGGATCAATAGCAGTAATAGTGGATGATGTCACTTCCATTTCTCCCTCTCATTCTCAGAGCCATGAACCTTGACTATAGGAGAAAATGCACTATATGTTGCATGTTGACCCAGAGCATATACAACCTTCTGGCGATCCATGCTGCAGCCTGTATGAATTGCTCCCTCACTGATGCTGTAATTGAGTTTTCAAAATGCCACCCTGCTATTCTGTCAAACCAGTTACTTCATGATGTTGGGGAACATGGTAAGGCCAGTGGATTCCCTGAGCGTGGTGGATTCATTGCTGTACTACAGTTGCTGTGAAATGAGTTTCTTCTTCCAAAGCAATGCTATATGTGTTACTCTGATGGTAGATAAGGCACCCTAAGTCTATGGATGTTAGTTCAGGCAGAAGCATTGCATGCAGGGAAGAGAAATTTATTCAGGTAGGAACAAAATGCTGCCCCTTCCACGATGGAAGCAGCTCAGGATAATCTACCTGCCACTGGGCAACTAGCTAATGACCCTGCACAGTGGTGCTGTATTTGGGACTTGGTGTTGATCTCTACCGCTGGTCAGTTGGGCACTCAGCAGTGGCTCTAGCAAGGTCAACTTTGATGAGTGGAAGTCCATGTTGCTGAGCCATGCATAACCTCCATCCCTGTCACCATGGCTACTTTGTTCATGAGCCCATTGTGGAATGACAGAAGTGACTGGAGAAAGAGGCCTACTAGTATCACAGAATGGGCTCTCCTATTTACTTGATCATTAAAATACCTCTCTGCTAAGATCACTTGTTGGTGAGTATTCACATGGGACACAAATATCTTCACTGTAAAGGCCCAGGTAGTAAATATTTCAGACTTTGTGGACTACATATTGTCTCTGTCACGCATTCTCCTTTTCTTCTCTCCCCTCTCGTTTCTATTTTCCTTCTTTATAGCCCTTTAAAAACGTAAAAACCATTCTTAGATTGTGTGCTATAGTTTGCTGACCCTCAGCTTATCTGTTAAAAAATGCCAGATTCATTTATGTGAAAATTGTATTAGGAAGGAATCCATATTTCCAGATAATGAAGGTTAAGGAAGGCACTACATTTATTTTAATTATAAATTGGGATTTAAATCTAAGAAAACATTAATAAAGCACCCAAAGGTATTATAAACACACACACTTATGTATATGTATCTGTGTGTGTGTGTGTGTGTAAAGATACACCCACATATAGTTACTCAATAAATAATTACAAATCACCTAACATTTTATAAGTTTATTAACCAAAGTTGCTGTCACAAACTCAAATGCCTACAAGGGCCTGGCAGATAAAGGGGCATTTTTGGAGTGGCTAAGTACACAGTAGTAACTGAATTGCTTATACGTCAGTAAATTCAAATATTAACAGAATGACTTTGCCAAACGTTGTGAGGACTGAATGAAACATGGTTCCAAACATATATATGGTCCCTGGGTAATCAGTTTTTATGATCACCTGTAAAAGCAGAGGCTTGTTTCTACCATCTATACTTCTAAGAAATTCTTTTTTTCTCTTACCCTGGTCGTAAGAAAAAAGAAAAAAAGAAAAAAGAAGGAAATTCTTTAAATCTTTCAGCATGTAGTCCTTGAAGGAAGATTTGTACTTTAAAATTGATGGGCTCTACTCATTCAGGGCAATAAACTATAAAATTATTGGGGAAAGTATCAAATGAATATGTTATAATCCATGATTTTTAAAAATATAATCTTATAAGGAAGATAAGAACATATGCAATTTTAACAGATTTATATAAACAAATTTTAAAAACTTAAAGTAAATAGTATTAAGCGATATATGAACTTTGGAAGTTAACGAATCAAGAGAATACTTCCAGTTAGGGGAAATCAAGGAAGGCTTCATGAAGAAGGTAATATATGACTTGGACTTCATTGGGTGGGTTGGGTTTGGTTTTGCAAAAGAAATATTCTCTAGAAGGGAGAATGCAGGCAAAGGCAGGGAAATATGAAGGCATAAGAATAGGATCTATGAAGGCACTGGTATATATGCGGAATAGCAAATAATTTGGCTGACACAAAGGGTCAGAGAAAGCAAATAATAACTGAGAAAGGCAAGTATAAGCAAAATGATTGTTACCCTCCAATGCCAAGGCAAGATTTGGACTTAAATCTTTAATAAGAATAGCTGAAGTTTTTGGTATTAAGTTGACATGATCTCTTCTGTGCGTTAGATTAACCTAGGTATAGAACCAATATAATATGTTATATAGAACCAATTGGTTCTATATGTATAGAACCAATATAATATGTAGGCATGAAGGCAGGGGCAAAGATAGAGGAAATGAATGCTTGAACATTCTTAAGAAATCTTCCAGAGCAGGTAAAGGATCATCGGAGGGTAGCTTTAAGGCAACTAGGACAGAAAAGGGCCTTATTGAGAGTAAGGGAAACTTGAGCATTATGGCCAATGGAAGAGCTAACAAGACAAATTCTTTTTTTTTGAGATGGAGTCTCGCTTTGCCACCCAGGCTGGAGTGCACTGGCGTGATTTCTGCCTGCTGCAACCTCCGCTCCTGGGTCCTAGTGATTCTCCTACTTCAGCCTCCCGAGTAGCTGGGATTATAGCAGGGATTGGCCATCATGCCTGGCTAATGTTTGTATTTTTAGTGGAGACGGGGTTTCAACATTTTGGCCAGGCTGGTCTCAAACTCCTGACCTCAGGTGATCTACCCACCTCAGCCTCCCAAAGTGCTAGGATTACAGGCATGTGCCACTGCACCTGGCTGACAAATTATTGATATTGGAGTAAAGGCTTTTACTGGGCTGGGCACTTTGGTTCATGCCTGTAATCCCAGCTCTTTGGGAGGTCGAGGTGGAAGGATCGCTTGAGCCTAGGGATTCGAGACCAGCCTGGGCAACATGGCTTAATACATGGCATCCTAATACAGGTTCTCTAGAGGGAGAGAACTAATAGGATATAGATACATAGATAGATAGATATACAGATATATATGAGTTTATTAAGTATTAACTTACGTGATCACAAGGTCCCACAATAGGCTGTCTGCAGGCTGAGGAGCATGGAGAGCCCAGCCCGAGTCTCAGATCTGAAGAACTTGGAGTCCAATGTTTGAGGGCAGGAAGCATCCAGCACTGGAGAAAGATGTAGGCTGGGAGGCTAGGCCAGTCTCCCCTTTCACGTTTTTCTGCCTGCCTGCCTGCCTTCAATGGCAGCTGATTCAATTGTGCCCACCAGATTAAGGCCTTTCCTAGCCCACTGACTGAAATGTTAATCTCCTTTGGCAACACCCTCACAGAAACACCCAAGATAAGTACTTCGCATCCCTCAATCCAATCAAGTTAACACTCAGTGTTAATCATCACAACGGCAAAACTTCATCTCTATAAAAGACCAAAAGCAATAAACCTAGTTGGGCATGGTGGTGTGTGCCTGTAGTCCCAGCCAATCTGGAGGTTGAGGTGAGATGATCACCTGAGCCTGGGAAATCAAGGCTGCAGTGAGCTGTGATGGCACCACTGCACTCTATTCTGGGTGACCCTGTCTCCAAAAAAAAAAAAAAAAAAGTGGGAAGGCTTTTATTACCATTAAGTGCCAGAGGGATTAGCTCAAAAGCATAGGTAGAAAACTTAGTTACAGAAAGGATGGTAGCTGATAGAGAAGAAATTCAAATGAGAGCTTTTAAAATTTCTTTGTTCAAAGCATTTGTATGTTTCTTTGTTTTAGAAAGGATTCTTATATAGATACTTTAAATCAGTTGTCAGGACTCAAATACTTACACAACCTGGACAGGTAGCAAAAATGAGTGAAACAGTGAAAGTACAGATGCAAACATGGTGTAAAAGGTGAGTGCTTGCACCTTGTGAAGTGGATGGCTGCTGCTCAGCTCTAATCAGTCATTGCTTAGGTGTTGCATCCATAGTTTCAAGGCAAACCCTAAATTAATACTGTTATGTACAGTTTTTGATTTTTTAAAATATTGGTTGTAAAAAGGACCAGAATCAGGAATCAGAGCCGGTTTCCTGACATTGTGTGACCTCCTCTTTATATACATTGACAGGGTTTCCCCATATTGGCCAGGTTGGTCTCGAACTTACGACCTCAGGTGATCCGCCCGCCTGGGCCTCCCAAAGTGCCAGGGTTACAGGTGTGAACCACCGTGTCTAGCCCAAATACTGATTTTTAAAAAATCATTTGCCTGAGAATATCTATATGCCATTCATTGGCTAACAAACATTTATTGGGCATTTATCACATGCCAGCCACTGAAAATGCATCCATATCCTTAAAATTGAATGATAAGGAAAGTGTTCACACAAAAATACTTGTTTTGTGTTGAAAAGTGTTTTTTGTTGAAGGTGTTCAACAAAAACTATGTAAATTCGTGTGCTCCTTAGTTAGTATTTTTGATATATAAATGCCCAATCCTAACACACTACTGCTTGTACAAGTTATGGAGAGAAGTGTTACATAAGAGTCTTTTCTGTTATTGGAGAATCAAAAGAAACTCCTGTCTTAGCTATACTTCTTTTGCCTCGAGTTACAAAGGTACAGTAAAAAAGGACCTTACGCACTTAAGCCCTTACACAGGCTGCCTAGGCTTTAAGGGCACCAAAAGTCAGAAAAAGTTGTTTGGACAGAAGAAGGATAAAAACAACCACATAGAGAAGAATTCAGAAGAAGCTAATATTAAAACATACAGGGAACATACTGCTTCAGAAAGTGATAAAGTTAGTAGTGAGACACATGCTGAGCAAAGGAGCTACTTTTAGGGTTTAGGTGTAGGTCTAAGTGGAGCTAAACAAAGGAGAAAAACTGTGAGGGCAAGTTTTGGGGTCACTAGGAAAGATTGCTTTATTATGCTTACAGATGTGCTATTTACACATGTGGTATTAACCTGAAACACTGCACCAGGAATTACCAAACTATGCCCTACTCCTATTTTTGTAAATACAGTTTATCAGGCTCATTTTGTTTATTCATTTTCTATGATTGCTTTCATGCTACAACATCAGAGTGAAGTAGTTACACCAGAAATACTATCATCTGCAAAGTCAAAAGTAAAATCTGTTTGCTGTGTGGCCCTTTACAAAAAAAAAAAAAAGTTTGGTGATCCCTAAGCTATACAGATATACTGCAACATCTATCTCCCTCTAGTTAAATTGATAAAAGTATTTCCTTAGTTCATGTATAGTGGAATATGGGAACATATCACTGAAATGTACATAACTGAGTCTCTTTTATCAGATACAAACACTTAAGGGTATTAAAACCTCAATATTCATGCTGTCTATTAAAAATGAAGGATGGGGCCAGGCGTGGTGGCTCGTATCTGTAATCCCAGCACTTTGAGAGGCTGAAGTGAGAGGACTGAGGCCAGGAGTTCAAGACCAGCCTGAGCAACAAAGTGACACCCCATCTCTACACAATTTAAAAATATTAGCCAGGGCCGCGCACGGTGGCTCACGCCTGTAATCCCAACACTTTGGGAGGTTGAGGTGGCTGGATCACCTGAGGTCAGGAGTTCGAGACCAGCCTGGCCAGCGTGGTGAAACCCCATCTCTACTAAAAATACAAAATATTAGCTGGGCGTGGTGGCAGGTTCCTGTAATCCCAGCTACTCGGGAGGCTGAGGCAGGAGAATCACTTGAACCTGGAAAGCGGAGGTTGCAGTGAGCTGAAATCATGCCATTGCACTCCAGCCTGGGCAATAAGAGTGAAACTCTGTCTCAAAAAAAAAAAAAAAAAAAAAAAAAATACATTAGCCAGGTCTGGTGGTGCATGTCTGCTGTGGTCTCAGGTATTCAGGAGGCTGGGGTGAGAAGATTGCTTGCACGCAGGTGGTTGAGGTTGTAGTGAGCTGTGATTGTGCCACTGCACTCCAGCCTGGTCAACAGCATAATGAAGACACTGTCTCAAAAAAAAAAAAAAATTACACAGCATTTATTCATCAATATATTAGACAACTTAGGATCACCAGATACTTGAGGAAAACCAACAGCACAGAAGGGGAAGCATCAAGAAGAAGTAACAAATAACTTCAGAGGAAACAGAGAGGATTCTCTGGACAGAAGAGCACCAAACAGCAGAGCAGTTAAATTCCTGTGTAGTTAGAAAGATTCAAAAAAATACTGCAGTCATGAAACAATAACAGACTAATGTGTAATTGGGGAATAAGACGAAAGTTAAAAGTCATTGGATGGGCTAAGGAATAAAATGGTCCAAAGATGGTAAATTGGTAGAATTTGTAAGTTAGTGATCTGGGAAATAAAGTTGATAAGATACTTCAGGAAGTACCCAAAAATAAATGGAATGTTAAATATCACATTGAAATCAAGAAAGATGGAGGTCCAACATTTTTCTAATACAAATTTTAGCAAGAAAGAACAGAGACTAGAAAGGAAGAAAGAGTTAACAAAAAAAGCAGAAGAAACTTCCCTGAACTGGAGAAAGACAGGTCTTCTACCAAAAAGAATTCTTTTAGAGCCAACAGAATTAATCAAGATGAACCTTGCCTAGACAGATCCTTGTGTGATGTCATAACTAAATTCTTGGACAGTTTAATGGTGATGGAAGAGTAATAAGTAAATCATTCAGTGGTTTTTCTTCTTGTTTAACTGTGTAGGGTAGGTGTCATTGTCCTTTTCCTGTTATGAATGATTTTTCCAAGGTCCGGAGAATAGAGACATAGTATCAGACTTGCATAATATTTTGTTATTCTTGTTTGATTATAGTTTTGTATTTTAAAATGCCAGTCATTTGGCAGCAGCAGACTTCAGTACTATGCAGTTTCCCCCAAACACTTTGGACTAATCTAAACTACCACAGTACTTTGCCCAAATGTGTTATATAGCACTTGTACAGTGATTTATTTGCTAGACCTCTTTTATTGGACTGAATTCCTTTGGGAGGCATTTAGTAAAAATGTGTCAGATAATACTGGGCTATTATATTGTTTACTGACCATGTTCTTCCTAATGTTGCTGAATTTGTATATTTTGTTAATGTCTTCTGCATATAACATACTGCTTACAGGAACTGGAAGATAACTGGTTTATAGAAAACTCAAGGAAATAGCTAGAATATTGAGGCAGGTAATACTAGTAATGACCCTTTTATTTTTAATTTAATTAGTTGACCCAAAATGAAATGAAATATGTTCTTGTTATCTGCTCTGCAGATACCCTTTCAGCCAACAAGTTGGAATAGAGAGAAGGCAGCTCTGTTGAGGCAGGTAACACTGGTAATGACCTTTTTATTTTTAATGTAATTAGTGGACCCTAAGCTTAAGAAGTAGACTCATAAGCCTAAGAAGTTCTGAAATCCATCCTTTGATATCTGCTCCCTGGTGGTCTGATTCAGTCTCATAGCTTTAAATGCCATCAATATGTTAACTCCCCAAATTTTATCTCCAGCTCAGATCTCTTTTTTGAGCCGCAAACTCTTAAATCCAACTGCCTGCTTAACAGGTCCACACGAATATGGAATAGACATATCAAACTTAATATTCCTAAAACTAAACTTCTGATTTTTGGTTATCCTCTGGCCTGCTCTCCCAAAGAAGATAACCTTACTGCTCCTGCTGTCTTTCCCATGTCATTTAATGATCAACATCCTTCAGTCGTTTGAGCCAAAAATCTAGGTCATCTTGTATCTTTTCTCATTCCCACTCCATAGTCAATTTTTCAGGAAATCCTCCTCTACCTTTAGAATTCATGTAGAATTCTTCTTCTTCTCAGTATCTTTATGGCTCTCATCTTCATTCTTGCATCATATTCTCTCTTCTAGATTAATGCAGTAACCTTTTAACTGAATTCCCAGTTTCTACCCTTCTCCCACTATGATTGTCAATACAGAGAAACTAAAAATCTCAGATCATGTTATTCCTTGCTCAGAACCCTCCAGTGGGTTCTCATATCACTTAGAGTAAAAGGCTAACATATGTCATATCCTACCACCCAGCCAGTGCCTAGAATGTAGCCATAGGGTAGGGCCTTTTCCTACCAAAACCACTATAAAGTCTGAAAGAGATGATTACTCCATATAGTGAACAAACCTTAACACAATGCAATAAGAAACATTAAAAAAACAAGGAAACATAACACCACCAAAGGAATGCAATAATTTTCCAATAATCAACCCTCCCCAAATGGAGATCTATGAATTGCCTGTCAGACAAAAATCAGATTATTTTAAGGAAGCTCAGTGAACTACAGGAGAACACAGACAACTCAATGAAATAAGAAAAGCAATACAAACAAAACTAGAAGTTTAACAGAGAGGTTGTAATAATTAAAAAGAACAGCGCAATAGAGACTGTTAACAGCAGAACTGATCAAGCATAAGAAAGAACTGATAAACTCAAACAGTGAATATTTGAAAATATTTGATCAGAAAAGAAAAAGAATGAAAAGGAGTGAAAAGCCTACAGATTTAGGGACATCATCAAAAGAGCTAACATTTGTAGAATTCAAGGAGAATAGAGAGAGACAGAAAGCTTATTTAAAGATTTAATGTCTGAAAACTTCTCTAATCTTGGAAAAAATATAAACACCCAGGCACAGGAATCTCAAAGGTCTCCAACTAGATTCAACCCAAAGAAGACATATCTAATCAAATTGTCAAAAGTCACAGAGAATTTTAAAAGCAGCAAGATAAAAAGGATCCTCACATGCAAGGGAACTCCTTAAGCCTATTGGTGAATTTCTCAGCAGAAACTTTGCAGGTCTAGAGAGAATGGAATAATATATTTATTTAAAGTGCTGAAAGAAAAAATTGTAAACCAAGAATACTTTATCTGACAAAGCTGTTCTTCAGAAATTAAGGAGGTATGAAGACTTTCCCAGAAAAGAAAAGCAGAGGGAGTTAACCACCACTAAACCCGCCTTACAAAAAAATGAAAGAGAATTCTTCAAACTGAAGTGAAAGGATGCTAATTAGTAACATGAAAACATATAAATTATAAAACTCACTGGTAAAACGCTGTCATTGAGGATACTGCTAGAGCTCTTTCTGGTCTGTGAAGCAAATTTTGATTGGTCTAGAGCTTTGGTATAAAGCTTATACACACATTATGTTATTGGGGTCCTCTCAACAATCCTGTGAAATATGTAGAGCACGTAATATTCCCTATTTGCAAATGAGAAAACAAAGATTCAGAGAAGATAATGGACTTGCTCACAGTCATGCTGGTGGAAAATGATAGGGTGGCAGAGTGGAGATTCTACTACAAATGCACTGCACCAGTGGTTTCCAACTATTTTGACTGCAACTTAGAGGAAGAAATGCATTTTAAATTTTGACCCAAAATGTACACGTGTACATGCACACACAATGAAAGCAAAAAAAAAATAAAATAAAAAAATAAAAAGAAAAAGAAAAAAAAGAGATATATTCTATAGCATCAGGGACTGGTTTTGTGGCAGACATGTTTTGCACAGACCGGGAGGGCAGTGATGGTTTAAGGATGATTCAAGCTCATTTACACTTATTGTGTACCCTGTTTAATAATTATACAACTCACCATAATGTAGAACCAGTGGGAGCCCTGGGCTTGTTTTCCTGCAGCTAGATGGTCAGTCTTGAGGGTATGGGAGACAGTTACAGACCACCAGGCATTAGATTCCCATAAGGAGCAGATAACCTAGAATCTTTGCGTGCACAGTTCACAATAGGGTTCGTGCTCCTATGAGAATCTAATGCTGCCACTCATCTGACAGGAGGCAGAGCTCAGGTGGTAATGCAAATGATGGGGATATACATCTGTATCCCCCATCTGTAAATACAGATGAAGCTTCACTCACCCACCTTTCATCTCCTGCTGTGTGGCCCAGGTCCTAAGAGGCCACAGACCCATATCAATCTGTGGCCCAGGCATTGGGAACACCTGGCCCACAGGACCAAATATGATCTACTTATACTTTGTTTCCTTACCTCTGTGGGGAAACATTTTCTGCTTTTCCCTTCCTTCACATGTGTTCTAGCTACATTGCTTTCTTCCTATTCCTCAAACTTCTGCCTTAGGACCTTGGCACTGGCAGCTTCTTCTGACCTTCAGACTCTTCCCTCAGATATCTGCATAGCTAATTTCCTCCCTACTTCAAATGATTGCTCACGTGTCACCTTTTCAATGACACCTACTATGACCATCCTATTTACAATTGTAACCCTTTAATCCCTGGGTAGTCTTAACCTGTTTTACTTTTTACCATAGCACTTACTATCTTCTAATACATAATTTATTTATTTATTATTTTTATTGGTTGTCTTCCCCTTCTAGAACATAAGCTCCATGAGGGCAGGGTTTGTTTACTTTGCAAATTGATGTATTCATAGTGGTCAGTATAATACCTAGGAATAGATGAATCCCTAACATTGAATGGATAGGATGAAAAGATTAGTAAAATATTTTTTGAAGTAAAAGCTGCTTATGATGTTTTGTTATTTTGTTGTTAATATTGCAAATTTTTAGAGTATAATAATGCAGTATTCAAATACAAATATCAGTGTGCATCCCATAGACATAATTTTTGTATCATCTGCTGTTTTGGATTCTTATTTATTCACTTAGATAATTGAGTTGACAGTTAAGTGCAACAACTGTTAATGAAATGTCTACCATGAACTAGCACTGGAAACACAGATCAGTAAAATAGCCTCTGTCCTTGAAGAGAATTGGCTCATGGGAACAAATAATTACAATATATTGTAATACATGTAGTCAAGGAAAGTTTATATGTTTCTAAATTGAAAGTCAGAGTAGTCTTTTGGGCTATTCTTATTGATTATGTCAAAGGAACCAAATGCCAACCTTACAAAGTCCAATTAAATAATGTTTCACCAGCCTTTATATTTCAGTAAGGCCTTTTATACTCGTAGAAATAAGAAAATGTTTTTGAAACTCCAAGAAAATGATTAGAAGTCTACTGATTTGATTGGTTTTGGCTTTGTTATCTCTTTGAAGGAATAATTGTTAGAGAGGTTATCAGAGACCTTTGAGTATTTATAGTTACTATGAGAGTTCAGGTTGTAGGTTTTGTTAATGAAAAAGTCAGTCCTCTTGAACCCTGCCACTGTTTTATCAACTAAATTTATGTAGTATTCTAAATCTTTTTTTTTTTTTTTCTGTTTGAAGTAGCGTGTTTCCCTGACCCCTTCATGGGACTCATGACAAGGGTGCCTCATTTACTCAGCCTGCTACTCCCCACTCCTCATGAGAGTGAGTGAGTGAGTGAACAAAGTGGGAACTGGAGTGCATGAGCACTGAAACTGGGTTGCCATTTCGGTGTCAGCAGGATCAAACTCCACTCATTTGGACCTGCTGTGTTCCACCCCTTGCAGGAAGGAGTGTACAGGTAAGCAGGTGCAGGAGCCAGAGCGAGTGCTTTTTGGGCACTGGCAGGAGCGAACTCCGTGGAGGCTCTGTGGCAGCGTCCAGGCGGGGTGCCTGTGACTCCTGAAGCCCCCCCAGAGGGCATATTACAGTGCTTTTTTAGCTCTGCTGTCTGTGGATGGCTTAACTGTTAATAACAAATCAGTGGGCCCTCTGCCTTTTCACATGAGATGGCTGCCTTCCGCCAGTGAGGGCAAGGGGCCGGTGTGACAGCCTTTTGTATCCACACTTGTGGCTCCCAAGCTCTTGTCCAGTGTCCTCGAAAAAAATGAGGCTACATGAACAAATTGAAAGATGGTAAATGTGGGGGATTTTATTGTCATGAAGGTGGCTCTCAACCGGAAGGGGAGCTGAAAAGGGGATGGGGCAGGTAAGTAATCTTTCACTGAAGCCCAGCCTTCTCCCACTGGATTCTTCTCTGAAGTTACACTATCAGGCTGTCCCTCTGAAGTCAAGCCGCTTCTCTCCAATGTCCAGCCATATTCCCCGATGTCCAGCAGCTTCTCCTCTCTTAGGGCTGAGTCTGGGGTCTTTATAGGCATAAGATGGGGTGGGGCAGGACAAGGCCATGGGTGGTTTAGGAAAAGGCAACATTCGAACGGGAAAACAGGGATATAAGTTCTTGTTTTGGTCTGCCATTTCACGCTTTTCAGCTTGAGGGTGGGGCTTTTGCCAGGGACCCGCCCTTTTCTGCCTAGAATTTCTGTTCCCTGTCCCTGTCAATTTCAGCAGTGTTCACAGCATCTTCACCAGGAGTAGATTCTGTCTTCAGAAACCACTTTCTTTGTTCATCCATAAGAAGTCAGTCCTCATTCATTCAAGTTTTATCTTGAGATTGCAGCCATTCAGTTACATCTTCAGACTCCACTTTTAATTTGAGTTCTCTTGCTGTTTTCACCACATTAGTAGTGACTTCCTGCACTGAGGTCTTGAAACCCACAAAGTCATCCATAAGGGTTGGAATCAACTTCTTCCAAATTCCTGCTAATGTTGGTATTTTGACCTCCTCCTGTGAATCACAAGTGTACTTAGTGACATTTAGAGTGGTGAATCTTTTCCATAGGGTTTTCAAACTTTGCCCAGATCCATCAGAGGAATCACTATCTCTGGCAGCCTTATGGCCTTACTGAATGTGTTTCTTAAATAAGAAGACATGAAAGTTAAAATTACTCCTTGATTCATGGGCTGCAGAATAGATGTCGTGTTAGCAGAGATGAAAATAACATTAATCTTTTTGTACATCTCCACCAGAACTTTTGAATGACCCAAGTGCATTGTCAGTGAGTGTTAATATTTTGAAAGGAATATTGTTTCTAAGCAGTAGTCTCAACAGTGAGCTTAAAATATTAGTAAACCATACTGTAAACAGATGTGCTATCATCCAGGCTTTGTTGTTTTATTTATAGTGCACAGGCAGAGTAGTTATAGCGTAATTCTTAAGGACCCTAGAATTTTTGGAATGGTAAATGAGCATTGCCTTCAACTTCAAGTCATCAGCTGCATTAGCCCCTAACAAGAGAGTCAGTTTGTCCTTTTCAGCTTTGAAGCCTGGCGTTGACTTCTCCTCTCTAGATATGAAAGTCCTTAATGGCATCTTCTAATAGAAGGCTATTTCGTCTGTATTGAAAACCTGTTGTTTAGTGTAGCCATGTTCATCAATGATATTAGCTAGATCTTTTGGATAACTTAACTGTGGTTTCTCCAAGTAGCACTTGCTACTTCATCTTGCATTTTGATGTTATAGAGATGACTTCTTTCCTTAAACCTCATGAACAACCTCTGCTGGCTGCAAACTTCTCTTCTGCAGCTTTTTCACCTCTCTCAGCCTGTATAAAATTGAAGAGAGTTAGGGCCTTGCCTGTATCATTAGCCTGTTCTTCTATCCAGACCACTCAAACTTGCTGTATATCAGCAGTAAGACTGTTTTGCTTTCTTATCATTTGTGTGTTCATTGGAATAGGACTTTCAATTTCCTCCAAGAACTTTTACTTTGCATTCACGACATTGCTGTTTGGTGTAAGAGGCCATGCTTCTGGCTTTTGACATGCCTTCCTCACTAGCTTAAATCATTTTTAGCTTTTGATTTAAAGTGAAATATGTGGCTCTTCCTGTTACTTGAACACTTAGAGGCCTTTGTAGTGTTATTAATTGGACTAATTTCAATATTATTGTGTCTGATGGAATAGAGAAGAGCCAGGAGAAAGAGAAATGGGAGAATGGCAGATGGGTGGAGCAGTCAAAACCACATACATTTCAGTTAAGTTAGTTGTTTTATATTGCTGTAGTTTGTGGTGCCTCAAAATGATTACAATAGTAATATCAAGGGTTACTGATCACAGATTGCTGTAACAGATATTTTAATGAAAAGGTTTGAAATATTTGAGAGTTACCAAACTATGACACAGAGACACAAAGTGAGCACATGCTGTTGGAAAAGTGGTACTGACAGACTTGCTTGCTGCAAGGTTGTCACCAACCTTCATTTTGTAAAAAAGGCGGTATCTCTTTGTGCAGTAAAGCGAAGCACAATAAGACAAGGCGTGCCTGTAGAAAAGTAATACATATTCATGGTAAAAATGGAAATATACAGAAGAACAAAGAGTATCTTATTATATAATGTTCCATCACTCACATTTCCCACCTCGTGTTGTGATCCTCTTTCCAGTTTAGTATATACAGATCTTCATTTTTAAAAATTGCTGCATGATATTCTGTTGTATGTCTGTAATATAATTTAAGGAAGCTTCTAGCCATCAACATTAAAGTTGTTTCTAGTTTTTTTCATCAAATTTATTACTTTGTTGGATTTGTTTATTTATGTATTTCTGTGCATTTGTATATCTGTGGGAGAATTTCTAGTCTTGAAATTGCTGGATTAAAACATACGTATTTTTAATTGTCCTCCAGAAAATTGTCCTGATTTGTCTTCTCATAACAAAAGTACGTGAGAATATCTGTTTCCCCACATTCTGTCCCATGATGGATTTTAGCATACTTTTTAGTTTTTACCAATGTAATACTAATTTATTTCATTAGAAGTACTTATTTCATAAGTAGATTTATGCATCCTTTCAAATTTTAGGCAATCTAATGTTTAACCTTGCTCTTACTATTTTTCTTCATTTGGAATATCTTTTTCTTCTTTCATTTTTCTCTGAACCTTTACCATTCTTCAAGCCCATGTCAAAATTTGTTTTTCTTTTTAATTATTGGATTTCTGAATAACCTCAGACTAAAATGATTTTTCCCTCCTAATAAACTCAGTGCTTTATTTCTACTTGTCACAATTTTATCCCAGTCCTAATAAATATGATTTTTTAATTTTAGGATTTGCAGATTTACAGGATGGCTGCACATTAATGGAAAGAGAAGCATAAACCTATCTTCTTTCATTATGGAGGGAGGTTTGGCAGATGGAGAACCTGATCGAACTTCGGTGAGTAGTTCAAATATGACGTAAGATTCTATCATTTGTAACTGTGAAGTGTTTGATGTAAGCCAGGGTTTTGTTTTTAAAATATATTAAAAACAAACTTTTAAAAAAGTGTTTTTAAAATAATGCTTTAACTCCTTGAGAATTACAGATACCTTAAATGATATGAAAATTACAGATCGCTGGCTGGGCATGGTGGCTGATAGCTGTAATCCTAGAACTTTGGGAGACTTGAGACAGGTGGATTACCTGAGCTCAGGAGTTCAAGACCAGCCTGGGCAACATGGCGAAACCCTGTCTCTACTAAAAATATAAAAATTAGCCAGATGTGGTGGCACATGCCTGTAGTCCCAGTTACTCGGGAGGCTGAGGCACGAGAATTGCTTGAACTCGGGAGGTGGAGGTTACAGTAAGCCAAGATAGCGCCTCTGCACTCCAACCCGAGTGACAAAGTCAAACTGTCTCTTAAAAAAAAAAAACCAAAAAACGAAAATTACAGATAGCTTAAAGCTTGTTGGAGCACAACCCAATTTTCTGAATTTCTGCTCCATCCTCCTCCTCTTATTTTACCTATATTCCCAGCCATATAGTGAAAGACATACTAATAGAATCATTTGTTTTCTCCCAAAACCTTTGTCTTAAGTGAAATCAAGAGAATGTTAACATTTGAGGAAATTAAATGCCTCCAAATCTCAAATCACATGCAGCTATGAGTAATAGCGGGAATGAAACAGTTAAAATAATTAAGAGCAATTGCCATATATATTCTTTTTATAAAAATGTAAAGATTTAGTAAACATTTCTGCCCTGTGATCATAATTGAATTATATTCTGAAATTAAACAAGTAGTGGGTAACAGGAAAAGTATACCTTACCCAATACATTTAAAAAAGAAATCACTAGTAGGATGGACTAAATGATGATGGGTCATTTTTTTCTCACTGTACAAAAAGATTTTACTCCAGAATAATTTCATTTTCAGTTATGTTTATTGCATCTTGAGTGACTCCATTATATATTTATGTATAGATTCTTAGCAGTGTTTCTGTTACCTAAAGTAAAGGTTCCCCCTTCAGTAAAATGTAGTCAGCTGGTAGCTTTATCATTAGTTAGGTGGTGGATTGTTTAACAAATTTACATTGTTGGAATAAGGTAGAGCCCAACTTTTCTGTCTTTTATATTACTGTGGAATTGAGAGTCACTATTAGATTGAGGTGTTTGTAAATTTTAATTTAGTGAATGTCCTTTGTTCAGGCTTCAGTGTAGGAACAGTCTAATGATTGATAGCAAAATGCAGTTTTGCTGACTTGTATTAACTTGGTCTCAGCCTTTCTTGAATTTCTGGTTCAGTCTTGTTTGGGGTTCTTAAATGATCAAAAAACGTTAAACTTTAAAATAAGTTGTTAGTAGAGAATAAAATGGGTGTGGAAATAACTTGGCTTTTGAAGAAGGCTGTTGTCATGTTGATTTAAATGGAAAACAGATGGTAAGTTATTTTATTTTTACTATAATTTCAGAAGAAAAGTTAAGATTAAGCCTTGTCTGTAGAACTTACGTTTACTTTATCATAAACTTTACCTTTTTTTTTTTTTTTTTTTTTAAATCTATTGGACTGTCTTAGATTCTTTCAACCCAAATACTTTTGGTCTTCTAGTGATATTAAAAATATCAGTAATAACTACAGTGGCTGTTTTTAAGTGTATGCTTTGTTAGACTGTCCTCATAACAGCTGTTAAAGGTAGATATTTGTTTATCCTCACTTTTTGAGGTAGGGAAATAGGCTCAGGGAGGTTAATTATTCTTCTCTAAGACTTCACAGCTTAAGCGATAGAACTGAAATCTGTCTGTCTCTAAATACTTTACTACTAAGATGTTGATTATATACCTATATTTCTGAATAGAGTGTCTTAAAATTTGTTGTTACCTTTCAAAGTATGTGTCCAAGTAAATGTTACTACATTTTATTACCAGACTCCTTTGGCTAAAGTAACAAAGTTTTAGTCATTTCTGGAGTGCAGTGGCGTGATCTTTTCTCACCACAACCTCCGCCTCCCTGGTTCAAGCAATCCTCCTACCTCAGCCTCCTGAGTAGCTGGGATTACAGGCATGTGCCACCATGCCCGGCTAATTTTTTGTATTTTTAGTAGAGATGGGGGTTTCTCTGTGTTGGTCAGGATGGTCTCAATCTCCCAACTTCGGGTGATTCACCTGCCTTGGCCTCCCAGAGTGATGGGATTGCAGGCGTGAGCCACTGCACCCGGCCTTAGTCATTTACTATTCCAAATTTTGTTGATATTGAGAAGTTAAAAGTTGTTTAAAAAGTAGTGAGAGGCCAGGCACGGTGGGTCACACCTGTAATCTCAGCACTTCGGGAGGCTGAGGCGAATGGATCACCTGAGGTCAGGAGTTCGAGACCAGCCTGGCCAACATGATGAAACCGTGTCTCTACTAAAAATACAAAAAAATTAGCCGGACATGGTGGCAGTTGCCTGTAATCCCAGCTACTGAGGAGGCCGAGTCAGGAGAATCACTCGAACTCGTGAGGCAGAGGTCGCAGTGAGCCGAGATCACGCCACTGCACTCCAGCCTGGGCAACAAGAGCGAAACTCCGTCTCAAAAAAATAATTAAAAAAAAAAAAGTAGTGAGAACAGTTTTTTCTTATTCATTAGGTTCCTTCTATGAAATATTTTAGCTAATTTTAGAGAAAGTAATACCGATAATTTCAGTGTAAACTACTGAAATATTCTGTATTTGAAACTAACATTGAGGTCCACTTTTGAGTTAGCTATAAAATAATCACCTTTGAACTGCTCGGTTTAAGCTAGTTACTGTTTAGATCTGGAAGAAGTGGATCAGAACATGAGCTCTGTAAGACCTTTAGCGACATGTTAAAATCTGAGCCCTGTCACTTAGTTGTATGACCTAGGTAATAAATTCTCCAGGTTTCCAGTTTCCTTATAAATAGAGATAATTGTAATATCTACCTCCCAAAGTTATTTTTAATATTATTTGAGAAAATATGTCTATGAGGTGCCTATTACAGGGCTGCACATACTGTAAACATCCATTAAATAAAAGCAACTTTTTTTTTGTTAATGTAACTATTAATATTAAGCCTTCTCTCCAAAAAGATAAATAATTAAAAGTCAGGAGAGGCCTGTGATGATTCGGTGATTGCTCCACGCTAGAGTAGTTGGAGAAGCTTTCTTAAGAGGACATAAACTTTGAATTGCACATGAACGTAGGGATCATAGGATTGAAAATGAGCAAGGAAAGCATGCCAGATGAGAGAATAGTGAGAGGCAAGGCTAAATAGGGAATTAATTGCTCAGTTTATTCAGGGTATAATTAGCAAAAAAAAATTAAGGATGGAAGTAAGTGACTGATGTCTAGAGGAATAATGATGGATATGCCAGATAGAGACCAAATTTATGGAAGACTTTAGGTGCTAGACCAGGGATTTTGGACTTGATTCTGTGAGTAATGGTTTGCCATTGAGTATTTTAATGTAGATGAATCTGAAAGCAGGGTATAAAATGATTTGTAGGAATGAATATTAAGAGAATATTACAAGACTGGGCGCAGTGGCTCACGCCTGTAATCTCAGCACCTTGGGAGTCTGAGGCGTACGAATCACCTGAGGTCAGGAGTTCAAAACCAGCCTGGCCAACATGGTGAAATCCCGTCTCTACTAAAAATACAAAAATTAGCCAGGTGGGGTGGTGGGCACCTGTAATCCCAGCTTCCCTGGAGGCTGAGGCATGAGAATTGTCTGAACCTGGGAGGCTGAGGTTGCAGTGCGCTGAGATCATGCATGCCATTATACTCCAGCCTGGGTGACAAGAGACAAATGCTGTCTCAAAAAAAGAAAAGAAAAGACTATTACAGTGATCTTGGTGTGAGGTTGTGAAAAAAATCTGACTTTATTATTTTTGCTTTCCTTCTTGCACATAATACAATTTTTTTCTTTTTTGAGACAGAGTCTCACTATGTTGCCCAGGTTGGAGTGCAGGGGCATGGTCTCGACTCACTGGAACCTCCATCTCCCTGACTCAGGCCTGCCTCAGCCTTCCGAGTAGCTGGGATTACAAGCGCACGCCACCACACCAGGCTAATTTTTTTGTATTTTTAGTAGAGATGGGGTTTCACCATGTTGGCCAGACTGGTCTCGAACTCCTGACCTCAGGCGATACATCCGCCTTGGCCTCCCAAAGTGGTAGGATTACAGGTGTGAGCCACTGTGGCCAGCCAATACTATATATATATTTTTGAGATAGTCTCGCTCTGTCACCCAGGCTGGAGTGCAGTGGCACAATCTTGGCTCACTGCAAACTCTGCCTCCCGGGTTCAAGAGATTCTTCTGCCTCAGCCTCCTGAGTAGCTAGGACTGCAGGCGAGCGCCACCATGCCCAGCTAATTTTTGTATTTTTAGTAGAGATGGGGTTTCACCATATTGGCCAGGCTAGTCTTGAACTCCTGACCTCGTGATCCACCCACCTCGGCCTCCCACCACCCGCCTTGGCCTCCCAAAGTGCTGGGATTACCGGCATGAGCCACTGTGCCCGGCCCAATACTATATATTTTTAAAACACATTTGCTCACTTGTTATTCTAGTTTTCTAGTTGCATATGGTTCTGTTTTTCTGGCAGTGCTATTTGCCTTAGATGGCAGGTACTAAAAAGTATAGATTAAATCTGTGTTTCTATATGTGGTACTTGTATGCCACAGAACATGAAAATACTTTTTAATATATGGTTTAAACTATCTTTTGAAAGTTTACAGTTTTCATTCTAGAAATTAACTGCTCAAAATGCTTTAAAGAGTCAAATTCTTATGACTAGATTGAGGTAGACTAAAGAAGTGAAATACCTTTCTAGATTAAAGACAATTGAATATGTTCCTCAGCTTAAGGATAGTCACTCTATCTTTTTTTTTTTTTGAGACAGAGTTTTGCTCTTGTTGCCCAGGCTGCAGTCCAATGGCACGATCTTGGCCCACTGCAACCTCTTCCTCCTGGGTTCAAGCAATTCTCTTGCCCCAGCCTCCCAAGTATCTGGGATTACAGGCATGAACCACCACACCTGACTAATTTTGTATTTTTAGTAGAGATGGGGTTTCTCCATGTTGGTCAGGCTGGTCTTTTTTTTTTTTTTTTTTTTATTATACTTTAAGTTCTAGGGTACATGTGCATAACGTGCAGGTTTGTTACATATGTATACTTGTGCCATGTTGGTGTGTTGCACCCATCAACTCGTCAGCATCCATCAACTCGTCATTTACATCAGGTATAACTGCCAATGCAATCCCTCCCCCCTCCCCCCTCCCCGTGATAGGCCCCGGTGTGTGATGTTCCCCTTCCCGCGTCCAAGTGATCTCATTGTTCAGTTCCCACCTATGAGTGAGAACATGCGGTGTTTGGTTTTCTGTTCTTGCGATAGTTTGCTGAGAATGATGGTTTCCAGCTGCATCCATGTCCCTACAAAGGACACGAACTCATCCTTTTTTATGGCTGCATAGTATTCCATGGTGTATATGTGCCACATTTTCTTAATTCAGTCTGTCACTGATGGACATTTGGGTTGATTCCAAGTCTTTGCTATTGTGAATAGTGCTGCAATAAACATACGTGTGCATGTGTCTTTATAGCAGCATGATTTATAATCCTTTGGGTATAAACCCAGTAATGGGATGGCTGGGTCACATGGTACTTCTAGTTCTAGATCCTAGAGGAATCGCCATACTGTTTTCCATAATGGTTGAACTAGTTTACAATTCCACCAACAGTGTAAAAGTGTTCCTATTTCTCCATATCCTCTCCAGCACCTGTTGTTCCCTGACTTTTTAATGATTGCCATTCTAACTGGTGTGAGATGGTATCTCATTGTGGTTTTGGATTTGCATTTCTCTGATGGCCAGTGATGATGAGCATTTTTTCATGTGTCTGTTGGCTGTATGAATGTCCTCTTTTGAGAAATGTCTGTTCATATCCTTCGCCCACTTTTTGGTGGGGTTGTTTGTTTTTTTCTTTTAAATTTGTTTGAGTTCTTTGTAGATTCTGGATATTAGCCCTTTGTCTGATGAGTAGATTGCAAAAATTTTCTCCCATTCTATAGGTTGCCTGTTCACTCTGATGGTAGTTTCTTTTGCTGTGCAGAAGCTCTTTAGTTTAATTAGATCTCATTTGTCAATTTTGGCTTTTGTTGCCATTGCTTTTGGTGTTTTAGACATGAAGTCCTTGCCCATGCCTATGTCCTGAATGGTATCACCTAGGTTTTCTTCTAGGGTTTTTATGGTATGAGGTCTAACATTTAAGTCTCTAATCCATCTTGAATTAATTTTCATATAAGGAGTAAGGAAAGGATCCAGTTTCAGCTTTCTACTTATGGCTAGCCAATTATCCCAGCACCATTTATTAAATAGGGAATCCTTTCCCCATTTCTTGTTTTTCTCAAGTTTATCAAAGATCAGATGGCTGTAGATGTGTGTGGTATTATTTCTGAGGGCTCTGTTCTGTTCCATTGGTCTATATCTCTGTTTTGGTACCAGTACCATGCTGTTTTGGTTACTGTAGCCTTGTAGTATAGTTTGAAGTCAGATAGCGTGATGCCTCCAGCTTTGTTCTTTTGACTTAGGATTGTCTTGGAGATGCGGGCTCTTTTTGGTTCCATATGAACTTTAAAGCAGTTTTTTCCAATTCTGTGAAGAAACTCATTGGTAGCTTGATGGGGATGGCATTGAATCTATAAATTACCTTGGGCAGTATGGCCATTTTCACGATATTGATTCTTCCTATCCATGAGCATGGAATGTTCTTCCATTTGTTTATGTCCTCTTTTATTTCACTGAGCAGTGGTTTGTAGTTCTCCTTGAAGAGGTCCTTTACATCCCTTGTAAATTGGATTCCTAGGTATTTTATTCTCTTTGAAGCAATTGTGAATGGAAGTTCATTCCTGATTTGGCTCTCTGTTTGTCTGTTACTGGTGTATAAGAATGCTTGTGATTTTTGCACATAATTTTATATCCTGAGACTTTGCTGAAGTTGCTTATCAGCTTAAGGAGATTTTGGGCTGAGACAATGGGGTTTTCTAAATATACAATCATGTCATCTGCAAACAGGGACAATTTGACTTCTTCTTTTCCTAACTGAATACCCTTTATTTCTTTCTCTTGGGTCAGGCTGGTCTTGAACTCCTGACCTCAGGTGATCCGCCCCGCCTCAGCCTCCCAAAGTGTTGGAATTACAGGTGTGAGCCACTGCGCTCGGCCTATCTTTTGAAGTATTTCTGAAGTATTATTTCTTTTTTCTCTTGAAGCAAAGGAAACTGCTTCATACATTTTATTAGAGGACAAAATCCTTTATTGTATTAAAAATTGATTTTATAAATGGTTTTTTAGAAGAGAGCAACAATTTAAAAAATATGTATGAATGTTTTTTGTGTGTATAAGGGCTCTCAATTGAGAAAATCTTTAAGATTCTAATTCAGGTTGGGTACCTTGAATCCAAAAGCTTTCTGAAGTGGAAGGAACTGCACAAATGATTTAGTTCAGCAATTCTTAGAATATAGTCAATGAATGTCTTTGTGGAGAGCCTAGAGATGATCCAACTTCCTGTAACTGATTTTTATATACTGGGTGAGTTATTGATAATTTAGATTTGGTGATCATAAGGTAAAATTGCTGTGTTATTAGAGTTTATTCAAAGCCTTAAATCATATTCTAAGAAGTCTGGCTATCTATAAAAATTAGCAACATTTTAGAGCTTGTGCACGCAAATTAATGGAATTACACCACTTTTTGCTACAGTAAGTATTATTTTGAGTGGGTCACAGTTTTTAAATATTGCTGTTTTTGTCCTGTTATAAATACTATGAGATTAACTTCATTATTATGATTATTGATTTGGTATATTATGTGGTGTTCGTGATAGCATCTTTCTAACAATAGTATTCACATTTTTTTTTAGTTTTAAATTTTTTGTAGAGACAGGGTCTTACTCTGTTGCCCGGGCTGGACTGTACTCGTGTGATCCTAGCTCACTGCAGCCTTGAATTCCTGGGCTTAAGTGATCCTCCCACCTCAGCCTCCAGAGTAGCTTGGACTACAAGCCTGCCCCACTCTGTCTGGCCAATTTCTAATTTATTTTAAATAGATGCAGGGTCTCGCTATGTTTCCCAGGCTGTAACAACAGTAGTTTTTTATATACAACTTCCCAATAATTGGCCTCGAAGGCATTGGTGCATTCAAATTTAATGATAATTTATTCATATGCCAATTACTAATCCTCTGAAAGTATTGTTGTACAATAGCACTTCTTTAAATTTTACCGTTGGTCATTGTGCTCTTATCCTATTGCGACTATAACAAATTGCCACAGCTTTAGTGGCTCAAAACAACACAAATTTATTTTCTTAGCAGTTCTGGAAGTCAGAAATCTAAAAGCAAAGTGTTAGTGTTGTTTTCCTTCTGAAGACTCTGAGGGAAGAATCCATTTTCTTGCTTTTACTAGTATCTAGAGAATGCATTAATCTTTTTTGGCTCGTGGATCCTTGTATCACTTCAACCTCTGGCTTTTGTTATCACATAACCTGCTGCTCATTTAGGCCCTCTTGTTTCCTCCTTATGAGGACACTTATGATTACATGGAGCTCAGTTACATAACCCACTCAGAAAATCAGTTAACTGCCCTATATCAAGGTCCTTAACCTAAATCACATCTGCAGAGCCCCTTTTACTGTAGAAGGTAACATTCACAGCTTCCAGGGATTAGAGTGTGGACATCTTTGGGAGGCCGTTATTCTTTCCTCCAGAGCCAGTATTAACCTCTGGAGTAACCTAACCTATTGGAAGTGGGTCCTGTTGCTGGGTAACCCAAAGTCTGTGGTCTGCCCAGGCATCTCACCTGGGAAGTTGCCAGCTAGACTGAAGTCCTAAATAATGAGAATTCTTAGGTTGCAGGGATCTCCTTATGTAAAGTAAAAATAACTGAAAATTTTAGTCACCAATTTATTACTTACATTCTTATTTTCTCATGTTAAAATAATTTCATCTTCCCAACAGCTGCTTGCTAACTCTAACAGTTTGTATTAATCATACATACAAGATTGTTAATAGAAGTTATTCTTGAACTGAAATGGAGTAGTAGAATGTATCCCAATGTTCCCATTACTCATCTTCAACAATTATCAACTTGGGTCGACGTTGTTTCATCTATACTCCCACCTTCCTAAGCCAGAGTTTTTTTTAACAAATCTTAGATAAATCATTTTATTCATAAATATTTACTGTCTGTATATATCTCTAAAATATAAAGACTTTAAAACTTTGATCATAAATACATTATTCCTAAAAATTAATAACTCTTTAGTCAGATAATTATTCAGTGCCTACACTTCCCTAGTTCTCTCAAATTCTTTTTTTTTCTTGAGACAGAGTTTCACTCTTGTTGCCCTGGCAGCAGTGCAATGGCGCAATCTTGGCTCAGTGCAACCTCTGCCTCCCAGGCCTCAGTCTCCCGAGTAGCTGGGATTACAGGCATGCGCCACCATGCCCGGCTAATTTTTGTATTTTTAGTAGAGACAGGGTTTCTCCATGTTGGTTATGCTGATCTTGAACTCCCCACCTCAGGGGATCTGCCAGCCTCAGCCTCCCGAAGTGCTGGGATTACAGGCATGAGCCCCCATGCCTGGCTTCTCGTATTCTTTTTATAGTAGGTTGTTGTGTTGGACTTAGTTGGTAAGTCACAAGTCTTTTTGAATCTTTTAAATCTTTCCTATATCTGTTCTTAATTTTTACCTTTCAATTTATTGAAAAAACAAGATAGTTTATTCTGTGGAGTTTTCTACAATATGAGTTTTCCCCTCATGGTGATATTGAGGGTGTTCATCAGTCCCTTATATTTCTTGCAAGTTGGTTGTTAGAATTAGAGGCTTGCACAGATTGAGGTTCAAATTTTTTTGACGATAGTGATGTATAAATGGTGTTGTACATAACTGTCAGGAGGCACATAATGTCTCATTGTCTCTGTCTCTGTGATAATAGCAACCATTGATGATCATTGCCTAGGTCTGTTAGTTCAATAGGGGTATACATCAGAATTCTAATTGGGTTAAAAAAGTGGAGGCTGGAAAGAATGATTATGATTAGTCTGTACCTTTTGAGCAAGCAAACCAATCAACATACATTTTTTTAATGCAATAAAAAAATTTTTATTTTAATTTTAAAAAAATTTTGTGTGCAAGTGGTACGTAAATATATTTATGGGGTATATGTTTTGATACAGGCATGTATCACATGGAAGAGGGGTTATCCATCTTAAGCTTTTATCCTTTGTGTTACAATCCAATTATACTCATTTAGTTATTTTAAAATGTACAGTCCAATCTACATTTTGTTAGGAATTTTGTCCTTTTGCCACTTTATAGCTTTACTGAAACTTCTATTAAAGGGAGATATTTAGAAAAGGTCAAAATGATTTGATAGGTATACTTTGTTATACTGAGACAGAGTCTTGCTCTGTCGCCCAGGCTGGAGTGCAGTGGTGTGCTTCTGGGTTCACGCCATTCTCCTGCCTCAGCCTCCCGAGCAGCTGGCACTACAGGTGCCTGCCACCACACCCGGCTAATTTTTTGCATTTTTGGTAGAGACGGGGTTTCACCTTGTTAACCAGGATGGTCTCGATTTCCTGAACTTGTGATCTGCCCACCTCGGCCTCCCAAAGTGGTGGGATTACAGGCGTGAGCCACTGCGCCTGGCCTGTTATACTTTGTTTACATCTCCATTACTTTAACTTCTGAAAGTTTTGTTAGCAGTACTTAAATATTTGTAATTGTTTGAACTTCCCAAGTGGGAAAATATTGGTCACTATTACCTATTGTGTGAGTACTAAAGATTCCATCTCATTTTATCATTTTTCTTTTTTTTTTCTTACCTTATTAGATGGTTATTCTTGTTAGAGGCTTGAGTAATGTAAAAATCATTCAGGTATATAATTGGACTCTGTACTAAATTTGGGGAGCCTAGTTGGAGAGAGTGTCAACTTTTTAAAAGAAAAAGAAATAACCAGTGGCATATAGAATATAACAGCAGAATTCCCAGCCACACGTCTTTTGTGTTTCTATTATTCTTGGAGATGTTCTTAAAGTGGATTCCCAGGACTCTGGGACTCTCTAAGACCCTTTCAGAGAATCTGTGAGGGCTAAAAATTATTTTTTTTGTGATAATATCATGGTATTTAATATTATTTATCTTTTTTTTCCTCATTAGGGCACAGTACAACTTTCCAGAGACCACATAAAACATGATGTCATTGCTCTGGTGGCTACTGGAGGGTATGCTTGTGAATTCTTTTTTTTTAGATGGAGTCTTGCTCTGTTGCCTAGGCTGGAGTGCAGAGGCACTACCTCAGCTCACTGAAGCCTCTGCCTCCCAGGTTTAAGTAATTCTTCCACCTCAGCCTCCGGAGTAGCTGGGATTATAGGTGCACCACCACGCCTGGCTAGGTTTTGTATTTTTAGTAGAGATGGAGTTTTACTGGTATTGGCCAGGCTGATCCCAAACTCCTGACCTCAGGTGATCCACCTTCCTCGGCCTCCCAAAATGCTGGGATTACAGGTGTGAGCCACTGCACCTGCTGTGAATTCTTTTGTTTTCAGGTTTTTTTTTTAGTTTAATTTTTTCTGAGGTATTTTTTGTAAAATAAGCTTTGTTTTAGAATAGTATTAGGTTTACAGAAAAATCGTAAAGATAATAGAGTTCCCATATATGTTGTATACCCCCCTTTCCCCTATTAAGAACATCTTATATTAGTGTGGTACATTTGATATAATTGATGAACTCATGTTGATACATTATTAACAGAAATCCATACTTGATTCAGAATTATTTAGTTTTTACATAATGTCCTTTTTATGTTCCAGGATCCAGTTCGGGAAACCACATTGCATTTAGTTCTCGTGTTTCCTTATGTTCTTCTTGGCTATGACTGTGTGTCAGACTTTCTTTGTTTTGAATGAACCTTGACCGTTTTGAGGGCTGCTGGTCAGTTATTTTACATAGCATCTCTGAACTGGAATTTGTTTGATATGTTTTTCATGATTAGACTAAGTTTAATGGATTTTGAGAAGGAAGACCACAGAGATACAGTGCTGTTTTCATCACATCGTACCAAGGGTATATTCTGTCAGCATAACTTATTTTTGCTGTTGACCATGATCATGTGGCTGAGGTGGTTAGTAAATTTCCCATTAATTTTTTTTTTAATTCGGAAAATATTACTAGGCATAATCCACGTATACCATAGCTCTTTGGAGTCTTCAACAGTTTCTAAGAGTATAAAGGAATCTCGAGACCCAGAAGTTTGAGTTGCTTATCTAAGCCTTAAGCAACTAACACTTTAAGAAAGAATAATTGACAGCTGCCTGATATGACAAAAGGAACCAACAAGATGAGATTTGGGGGTGGGAGAGTAGAAGAAATAATTGATAGGGCCTTTAAGAATAAGGGAGTGATACCAAGATAAACTCTGGCTTCTTTATAACTCTGCTTAGTGTTGAGACAGGACCTCTACCTTTGAGTAGTTTTTTGACTTTGTTTCTTTCTTTTCTCATTTGGTAATTTAACAGATATTTGTTGAATGTCTACTTACTTTTCATTAATTTTGATATTTTGTCTGATTCATATAATTTGCAAATAATAGGTTTTTTTCCCTTTTTCTTCCATTCCTTATACAGTTGAGGCTGTGGTTTTATGAATGTATGTCTGGCGGTGAGACTTGGGGAGTCTTTTCTAGAAAAGTATTCATTCTGTGTAGGTTTTCAAAATTATTTAAAATTTAATATTGTGTTGCTATTTAAATCTTTTATGCCTTCCTTTTGCATCTCTTATTTTGTGAATGTGGCACTTCTGTTTCATTCTTTAATCTTGCTTAACTTATGTATATTTTCCATCTTTTTTCTTCCTGATGACTTCTTTTTGAATTCCTTGATTATTCTTCTAGCTTATTAATTTATTATTGGATCATATTCATTTTGCTGTTCGAGCCTACTGTATTTTATTTATCATATTTTTATACCCAGTATTATCAGCTTTAAAAATATTTGCTTGTTCATGCTCAGTTTTATAATATCCTCTGTTATCTTTTTAAACATGTTTATTAAGTTTTTGATGAGTTTGGTTCACCGATTTTCTTTTCTTTGACCAAGGTTGTTCAGTTTGTTGTCTTTCACAGCACTTGGGCTCCTTAGAATATTATTTTTGTTTGTGAGCTTATATTCTCTTAGTAATATTCTTTGGGAATATTAACTGCCTTGTCTGATACTGTCCTACATAGAAAGGTAAGAGCCCAGGGACTAGCTTTTGACCGTTTTGGTCAATCTAGAGAATACATGTCTTAGGTTGGAGAATCTTTTTTATTAAAAATCATAGCTTCTACCTCGTTACCCCAGTTGCTTATATATTCTGTTTCTTAGGGAACTTTTCTGTATCTTTGTTCTGAGCACACTTCTTATCCATAAACTGTCTCCTTAGTTGTAAACAGCCCATTTGAGAGAAAGCACAGTGGAAGGCAGTAGTCGGCCTCTCTGCCTGCATTTGGTATATGTGTACTGTAACAGTACAGCATGTGTACGTGCACAGTTTAAAAGCAAAAATGCTTACTTAGGACTGTGTTTAATGCCTCTGTATGGAATTAAATCATGTTTTGTGCTCATAGTAAAAACAAGGTGTTCAATGATTAGAGAGAAAAGAGCATAGAAAGATGGCTGGCTTCCAACCCTTCCTCCTGTTCCCTTCTCCTGGCCTTTTCTTTATCCATGATATTCCACTTTCTGCATCTTCAGGGATGGGTTCAGGGGCTAGGGTGGGGTGGGGACTTGTTACTTCACTAGTAATTCAGTTCTCACTTGCAAAAGCAATTGGCTTCTTCTTTATTGACTTTGCATTCTCTGTGTATAGAGTGGCTGAAAGTGGACCAGAGATTTAAAAGAACAGCAGAACTGTTACACAGTTAATTCATATTAAGATCTTTGTCAAATGTGATACACAGTTTAAAAATGAAAAATAGAACTAATTAAGGAACCACCTGAAAAAACAGGCTGTCCTTTACTCAGTGTAGACAGTGAAATTATGTAACAGGAGAATAGACAAAGCTATTTGTTTTGCTAACCTAGACTTTGGGAGGAGAACTGGCTTTAAAGACTTATTATTTCCTTCAGTACCCATAAATAATGCAACTTCTCAGCTTTTAAACATATGATAGTTTTTTAAAAGTATTGTCATTTGCTCTTTCTCTCAAGTTTTAAGACATGCCAGAGCTTCTCATAAGCAGGATATAATTAAAGTTTAGACACCCACAGGTCCACATTTAACTCTTAATTAAAATGGTGTATGTTAAGAATCTTAAATTTAAGATTAAAATAAAATTTATGGGAGTCCCATAAAACCTCAGAAAGAAATGTGAAGGATTCAAATTTTAGCATATTGGAGATATGTGAAGATAAAATTTGATTAAAAGTCCAACCAAATCTCTACCTGTCTTTCTAGTGACAATAGAACAATAAAGAGATTTTTATCCATACCTCATCTTAGTAGGTTTTCATTAAGTTGTGATTGCTTCAGAAGTCACTGCTTCAGAAGTCAACTTAAGTTTAATAGGGTGAAAATAGCAACAACGGAGCAAGAGAAGCTTGAGGATTGGGTGATGAATTTATGTATGTATTTGTCTATGTACATATGTACCTATAGACATAAAATTTAATTTGGGGCTGGTTGCAATGGCTCACACCTGTAATCCTAGCACTTTGGGAGGCTGAGGCAGGAGGATTGCTTGAGCCTGGGAGTTGAGGACTAGCCTGGGCAACATAGCGAGACCTTGTTTCTACAAATAATAAAAAAAATTAGCCGGTCGTGGTGGCATGTGCCTGTGGTCCCAGCTACTCAAGAGGCTGAGGTAGGAGGATTGCTAGAGCCCTGGTGGTTGAGGCTGCAGTGAGCCAAGATCATGCCACTGCACCCCAGCTTGGGCGACAGAGTGAGACTCTGCCTGCCCTCCAGAAATTTAATATTATTTTTATACATATACACACAAAATTAAATTTTATGTATATATGTATGTGTGTACATACACAAATGCATGTATATAAATTTATCCCCCCATCCTAAGCTTGCTCTTGCTCCAAAGCTACTGTTTTCACCATATTAAACTTAAGTTGATTTCTGAAGCAGTCACAAGTTAATGAAAACCTACTAAGTTGAGGTATGGATAAAAATCTGTTCATTATTATACTGTCACTAGACAGACAAGTGGAGATTTGGTTGGACTTTAAATCAAAATATTTTTTAAAATTTTATGTTTTTTAAATTTATTTTATTTTATTTAAACGTTTATTGGATTCAGCAAACTAACGTACCTTCATTAAGTACATTCTACACATAGTACCTTCGTAGATTCATGCCTATACTGTGTTTAGAGCAGGTTTTATTTAGGTCTTATGCGTAAAACTGTTGGCTGCATTAGGGGAATTAGTAGAAAATAAAGCTAATAGAAATGAATAACAATTAATGTTTATTAAATTTCCACTGTGTGCCACCAGCTATTCAAAGTGCCTTGCCCATAAACTCATTTAATCTTAAAAATAACCCTGAGATAGATAGAATTATGAGGATACAGAGACAAGGACACACATCTGGTAAGTAGCGGAGCTGGGATACATTTTGACTCCAGGGGTGAACCTTTAATCACTTTCCTATACTGCGTCTCTTTGAATCAGATCATACGGGGCCTTGAATACTACTTTTACTGTTTGGGATCTTTGTTGTTAACACAGTATCAAATTGTTGAAGATTTTGGAGCAGGGAACCAGCCTGTTCAGAGTTGTGGTTTAGGAATATCAGCATGGCAAAATTGTGGAGTATTGGTGGGGCAACCAATTGAACGTTAGATTTATCTGGGATATTTTCAAAAACTGATGCACAGCTACATTCCTCTTCAATTGAATTAGAATCTCAGAGGGTGAGTTGCATATATTAGTACCTTTTAAAGTTCGTTAGTTGATTTTGATGTGCAACTAAGGTTGAAAACCATAGAAATAGAGGTGGTTAGTTCAGGGAATAAGTTAGCATGCTCTTGTGAAATCTAGATAAAAGGCAATTAAAACTTCTGTGGTAGTGGCAGCAGAATAGAAACTATGTAAAAGGAATTAGAGATGCAAATCAGCAGGACCTGGTGATTGATTGGATGTGTGGTTTCAGGAAGATACTAAAGACCAATTTTACATGTACTAAACATGTAGAATCTTAAAAATGATGTTAAGATGGTGGTATCCTCATTTTACAGATGCAGAAACTGAGATAAAGGGAAATTATGTAGCTTTTCCTGAGCTATACAAGAAGTAGACGATGGAGTCAGGCCTTGAACTCAGGCCTTTGCATATCGAATTACATTTTCTTTCTATAAGTTTTAGGGCATTAATGTGTTTAGCATTAATTCATACTGGATGAGATGACACTGTTATAGATGACCATATACGATGCAGAAGGGATCATAAGAGTCACTTATTTTAGTGGAGTTGAAAAGTCATTATCAAAAAAGTGTTTTTAGACGAGGTAATGCTTAACCTGAGTGTTGAAAGGAACTTAGGTATTTGCCTGGTGAAGGTGAGAATGGCATTGTAGACAAAAGGAGCTGTGAGAGTAACAAGTAAATTGTTCAACAACATGGTATGTTTGAAGAAGTGAAAGTAATTATCAGTTTGTCACTTTTGTGATGTGTAGGATTCATGGGTGTTTGGAGGAATGCATGACGTAAGATTGACAAAATTGCAAAGAGCCTTGAAGATGGGGTTAAATGTTTTTCTCTCCAGTTTTGGTAGGCTGTGGGAGCCTACCAAGTCCAAAACCATTGAAGTGGTTCAACCATGTTGTTGAACAACTTTAGAAGGCTCTCTGTGATACCAGTATAAACTACTTAGGTGTAAGAAATTCAGGTGGCAGGTAGTAGCAGTAACTGTGGACATGAGAAATAAAGGATAAACATGATAGACTATGTAGAACTTTAGGACCTTGTCCTGGACTTAATATTAGGAGTGGAGGAGAATATAGATGAGGAAAATAAAAGTGAAGGAGAAGTTTAGAGTGACTTAAAGGTTTCTCTGTTGTGTGATTTGGTGGGAGGTACCATTCATTAAGGAAGAAAATATAGGAAGAAGAGCAGGGGCAGAGAGAGGAAAGATGAAGTCAGTTTTCCACATGCTGAGTTTGAGATGTGTATCCAAGCGGAGGTGTACAGAGGCTTGGTGTTCCGTACAGTTCCTCATTTAATCCTTTCTATAATACTGTAAGGTAGATATTACTCTGTTTTTAAAAGATGAAGAAACCAAGGCTCTGAAAGAGTAATTTGCATAAAGTCAGTTAGCTAGACAGACAGCACTAGGATCTAAATGTAAATATTCGAATTCTCTTATTGAAAGAAAGGGCTATTTTTTTTTGTTATAAACTCATCTATATTACACCTAGACTTTTAAGCATCTTTTTAAGGTTTTTATATTCATTACCTAATATAATTTTTTGTATACATTGAAAAATATGTGATACATGATCTATTTTATTTAATCCAAAGCTTTATTTTCCTGTAACTATTAATAATTTTGACTTTTTTTTATCTAGGCTGAATATTTTGACATTTGGGCACCATGTAGTTGCAGAGACATGAGGAACAGTTGCTAACTGCATTCTTATGTGTGGTAGATTGATGAGTCATGGGGGTTGACGTTTCCATGTTATTATTAGCAGTCTTACCCGTGGCTTGATGCTATGCAGTGTGATATACTAATCAGTGATTTGTTAGAAATGGAATAGAAATCTAGAAGGCATGAAGGTATTTTTTTTGCAGCTCTTATGTCTTAATTTAGATCTCAGTCATGATTTAATCTAGAATGTAGGCTCACATATCTCTATGTAAGAATGCAAAGAATTGGCCAAAATGAAATTTCAAGTAAGATGAGCTTTTATTTCAGATTGACAATTGAAATGTGTGAAACAGGTCATAAGATGAAGCATCAGACACTGAAATGTTTATGTATATGTCAGCTCATATAGCCAGTTCTCATATCACCTGGCATGATTGTGATGTGATAATATGGTTTCGGTTGTGCTATTTTATAACCTTTTCAGGCAACTGTGGCTGGTTAGGCCAGATTTAGAGGAAAATGTTAATGAAGTTAAAGCTCAACGTTATGGCTTTAATTCTTTTAGTGGGCAGTAAACTTTTTCTGGTTTCCGAACCACAGAGTCCACCAGCAGTCTCACCAGATGCATGCCATTAGTTACAAGTGAAAATCATATTGGTTAATTTTGAGCTTCTCTTGTATGTGAAGATCTTGATAAAGGAGGTTGGATGAATCATGGCAAGAGACTACCAGTGCCAGAAGAAATATAATTCATGTTTCATTACCAAAAACTGATTGTGAATCTGTAACAATGTTATTTTATGCAGGACAGAACTATTTAAGGAAAAGAATGAGGGGATTCTTAGTGATGGAATTTGGGCTTATCAGATGGCCAGAGACTTTGTGCTAGGTATTAGGGTTGTAATCACTAAGCCTCTTTTTTTTTTTTTCTTTTCTTGTCTTTGTTCATTCAGTATTTGTTGAATGTCCACAATGGTGCCAGGCTCTGTTCTAGTTTTAAGGGATATAGCAGTGAACAAAATAGACAAAATTCCCACTCTAGTCGAGCTAACATTTGAGTAGAGAAAGAAAAAAATATATAAATATGAACTGTGTTATGAGATGATTGCTGTGATGAAAAATAAAGCAGGGTAAGAAGGAGAGAGAGTAACAAAATAGGGGATGAGTGCTATTTCCTGGGAATATTATGCAAGTATTCTGATGAAGTAGCTTTTGAGCAGAATCCTAAAGGAAGTTTTCTAGGCAGAAATAAGAACTAAGTGTAAAGCTTGCATATCTGTTGGGCAGACAGTAGTGGTTAGTCTGTAAGCAGTCGGGGTTGTGGGAAAGGGTGAGTGAAGGGTCTTTCCTCCTCCTCAGGAAGGTGGAGGTACAGGGTCAGTGTTCCTAGGAACACATGGAGCTCTGTGGGCCTTCCCCTGCAATCCGACCTGATAATAGAAGGAAGCAGTGACAAGACAGATGGAATATCTATTTGTTATGCCTGCAGTGGGAGGTCAGGAAATCCATTATCAAGGATGTCATGCTTTATATAAGAAGAATGAATTCACCAGGAGAATCATTGGAATGGCCTTGAGAGGCTGCAGCTCAGGAGAGGGTAAGGTAGGAAACTGATTTGGGGAGTTAGTGGTGAACTGAGCTCTTTAAAAAATCAAGTCAATGGAATCACATGAGGAAATCATGTTGAATGGAAATGAGAGATTCTAGGATGTAGGGGAGCCAGAGAGAGGGAGGAGAAAGAGAAAATAGGTTGGAAACTAAGGGGCAGAGTTTTCAGAAAAGGAGTGGTCAGCAGTGGCAAATGCTAGAGGAGTGGTCAGTGTTAGGTTGAGCTAGGGAACGGTAAGGCTGTGCTAGACCTGAGTTGTCTGATAGTGTAGCCACTTCCCACATGTTACTAATTTAAAGTTAACCTAATGAAATTAAAAATTGTTCCTTAGTTTTACTAGCCACATTTCAAGATTTCAATAGCTACATGTAGGTAGTAGCTACCCTGTTGGACATTACAGATATGCACTATTTCCATCGTTGTAGAAAGTTCTATTGTGACAGCACTGTACTAGACCATTATAATGGTGGAGAAAAGTTAAAACAATTGAATTGTTTATTTATTTATATAACAAGAGAGACAATACTGTGAGATAATTATGAATTATCAAAGAATTCACATTAGAAAGTCAGAGTTGGAGAATGATAACTTCATCTTGAACGTAGGTAGCAGAATTGGCAGTTTGAGCTCTCAAAGTGAGGGGTTTGTTGAGTGTCTGCTATGGTGCCAAGCTCTGTTCTAGTTTTAAGAGATGTAGCAGTGAACAAAATAGACAAAATTCCCACTCCAGTGGAGCTAACATTGGAGTGGAGAAAGACAGAAAATACATATAAAAATTTCAAGCTATTGAGTAGGGAAGCAAAAAGAAAGTAGGGAGAAAATTACAGATCACTTTAAACAATTAGTTTTACTAGGCAGAATTTTAGCTAAGTGGAGTTTGAGTTAAGTGGAGATGTGAGACTGTCTCGTAGAAAATCATTATTTCTGTGGGATGGATAGTTGGGCCAAACTGTAAAATATTTTAACTATCCGTGTTGGGGGCTTATTTTTAAAAGAACAGGGTGCCACCAGACTTTCTTTAGTGGAGGAGAAATGAGGCCAGAGTGACTGCCTAGAAAATTAAGTTGGTAAATTAATCACTTTTTTCTGGGTCCTTTCTTAGTCTTTCTCATTTGTTTTAATAATAAGTAATTCTGCCTTATGTCTATATACTGATTTTCAAAACAAATTTATATAGAATACTCATGTAAACTATTAAGCCTCATAACAATTCTAGAAATGTGTAAGGTTTAATAATTAGTGCATTTACAAAGGAGAAAAAGGAACCTCACAGAAAGAAGTTAAGTGGCATGCTAATGATGGGATAGCTTGAAGAATGAGTAATGTTGGGTAGACTGGAGATCACTTATGTTAGTGTTGAATAAACCGTAATACATACTGTCTTCTATGTGTGGTGATCTTGGCAGTAGGGACTATGTTTTTATCATGTTTTTAAATTCTGGTATGTAGCATAGTAAATGAATGAGTGGGCTGAGACTGCAGGCAGGGACATCTACTGAAAGGGAGATGCAGAAATTGACACATAAGGTGATGTGGGTCTGACATAGGGGGCACTAATGGGAAGTGAAAAAAAAGACTGAATGTGAAATAGGCACCATAGAGGCAAAAAAATCAGAATTTAATAATTTAATCCGATATTGGGGGAAATGTCTCAGATGAATCAAGGGTTTATGCCTGAGTGTTTGAAAGAAAAATGGGCAAATCAGCATGGAAGCTGGTTTCTGAGAGAAAGCTGACTACTATCCCTGATACAAAGATGTAAAGCCCTTCCTTTGTTAACATAATTTTAGAACTAGAAGGATATGCAATAATGTACATTATATGTCCAAACATATACATAGAAATGTTTTGAAGTTTTGGAGATATGCTAGGTATGAAGAAGAAACTAGGAAGTTATCTGAATATAGGTAATAAATGAGCCTTGAGCATCAATGGAACCTGCAGGAAAAGAGCCGGTAGAGGAAGAACAACAAATAGTTGAGATTGAGCACTGGTAATGGCCATTCACTTATTGGCTGGGAGGACTAAGTGTGGAGGCAGGAAAATAGAAGAGAAGCCAGAGCAGAGGAGTATTCTTAGAAACCAAAAGAGGCTTACATGAGAAGACTGATAGACTTAAATACATAAAGGAAGGATATAAAGTGTGAAAAAGTACCAGGCCAATGCCAGAGAAGACTCCACAGGTTGGCAAATTAACTGTAATTTCCTGATGACTCAGATTGAAAAAAAGATTTTTTTTTTTTTTTGGAGACAGGGTTTTTTGTTCTTGTCCAGGCTGGAGTGCAATGGCACAATCTTGGCTTGCTGCAACCTCCATCCCCCCGGGTTCAAGCGATTCTCCTGCCTCAGCCTCCCAAGTAGCTGGGATTACAGGCACCCACCACCACGCCTGGCTAATTTTTTGTATTTTTAGTAGAGATGCCATTTCACCATGTTGGCCAGGCTGGTCTCGAACTCCTGGCCTCAAATGATCCGCCTGCCTCAGCCTCCCAAAGTGCTGGGATTACAGGCATTAGCCACCACGCCCGGTCTAGAAGAAGATTTTTTTAAAAAGATTCAATTTTCAGTGTAGAAGTAATTTTGAAAAATAGCTATTACTTAAAAGATTATTGCACCACTTAATTCATTTGATAAATTCTGGGTGCTCTCTAGATTCAGATTTAAGTGTATGAGATTAAATCACTCCTGAGAAAATTTGTTTTCTTTTTAGATATTGCCATATTCAGAAGTTGCTGAAGTTCAAGAGACAGTGAGTAATATGTGGTGCTGTGTGCGACATGTTAACATTTTTTCATCTTTTTAGGATTTCAAGTTGGATTCTTAAAATATACTTCCCACTATACTTAATCACAGATAATTATGTCATAATAAGAAATAAGCTAGTGTAGATTGAAAAATATCAGTTAAACACTGTTTATATTTTTTCCAAAATGTAAGTTTTTTTTGACTCTAAAAATAATGCATACTAGTGTACCATATTTAAACAATACAGAAAAATATAAGTAAAATCCTACCTCCTAAAGTTAACTACTATTGATATTTTGGTGGCATCTTTCCCAAGTTTGTATGTGTATAATAAAATTTATAAAGGTAGGGTCATATCATACAAGCTTCTTTATAACCTTTTAAAAGCCAATATATAATGCATGTTTTTTAGTAGGTGAAGAATAAACTTTTTTTGTGTGTGTCGGGGGACAGAGTCTTGCTCTTTCGCCCAGGAGTGCAGTGGTGTGATCTCGGCTTACTGCTACCTTCACCCAGGTTCAAGCAATTTTCCTGCCTCAGACTCCAGAGTATCTGGGATTACAGGCGCGTACCACCACGCGTGGCTAATTTTTGTATTTTTAATAGAGGCAGGGTTTCACCATGTTGGCCAGACTGGTCTCAAACTCTTGACCTCAAGTGATCCTCATGTCTTGGCCTCCCAAAGTGCTGGGATTACAGGTGAGAGCCACTGCACCTGGCTGGAAAAAGAAACTTTAATGACTTCATGCTATTTCATTGTGTGAAGGTATTTTATTACCCTGTTTAAAACAGGTTACTTCTTTAGATTACTGTAAATGGTGTTGTGGTAAATATCCATGGACACATTTTTTTTTTTTTTTTTGAGATGGAGTCTCGCTCTGTTGCCCAGGCTGGAGTGCAGTGGCACTATCTTGGCTCACTGCATGCTCCACCTCCCAGGTTCACGCCATTCTCCTGCCTCAACCTCCCAAGTAGCTGGGACTACAGGTGCCCGCCACCACACCCAGCTAATTTTTTGTATTTCTAGTAGAGACGGGGTTTCACCGTGTTAGCCAGGAAAGTCTCCATCTCCTGACCTCGTGATCTGCCTGCCTCAGCCTCCCAAAGTCCTGGGATTACAGGCGTGAGCCACCGCGCCCAGCCGGACACATCTTTTTGAACATTTTGTATGATCCCCTTATTAATATTCCTAGAAGGGGAATTGCTGGATCAAAAGTGCGATTAGGTTATTTTTAAATATCTGCTTGGTAGGCCAGATCATATTCTTTATCCAACAGTGAAAAGCTGTATTTCCAAGACAAATACTCCTTTAAAATCTCTCCCATGAAACTCGGGTAAAATGTGCACAAGTACGTTTTGCAGATGATTACAGGAATATTAAAAATTCAGTTAAGTGTAGAGTGATGACTCCTGTTAAAAGAACAGACAGTTCTCAGCTGCACTATATAGCTCTCTCTGAAGTTTCTTATTCTAAGGGCTTATAATAATGCTAAATAGAGCATTCTTCAGATGTTTTGTATACTCTTTCTGAATTGTAGTTTCTCAGAGCCAGCTGCAGCAGAATTGCTACTGTAACAACTTGATCAACTTTATTGGGTGAAGAGGTGCCACCGGCTACATCAGTGCTTGATGAGCTCTTTGTCATGAGTCAGATGAGTTAAATCAAGCCATGATGTATATTAAGAGGAAAGTGCTGTGCCAAAGGGAATGGAATCAAAGCTATAGATTGCGTGGGATTACTTCTTTAGTAGTGTGGCCTTCCATCGTGGTTTGAGACTGAGAAGTTTCCCAGGCCCTAAAGGTTGTGTGTTTACTGCTAATTATAGATGAGGTGGCAAATATTTAGACATACAATAAAATACAATCACATTTTTTTGCATAGTGCACTATTTCTGAGATTTATAGACTAAAATTAGTAAACATTTGGGTAATGGCTATAAATATTTCATGCTTTTAAATACTTTGGTAATATGTCTGAAACTTTTATTATCGATATAGTTACCAATATATCTTATCGATATAACAAAATTAGTGAGATAACTGGACATTGTGGGATAATGGTAAACATAAGTTACTGAAATAGAGTCAATTAGAGAAACTTTCTTTTTAGAGACAGGGTCTCACTATGTTGCTCAGGCTGGAGTGCAGTGGCTATTCACAGGTGCGATCATGGATCATGGATCATGGTACACTGCAGCCTTGAACTCCTGGGCTCAAGCAATCCTCCTGCCTCAGTCTCCCATGTAGTTGGGGCTGCAAGGCGCCCATGATGACCTTTTTCTGAATAAACTGAGAAGCTGTTCTTGGATTCTCTGAGATTCTAGCTTTATTTAGGTTCTTTAACAAAAACCAAGAAGAACGCCTAGCATTTTACTTTTTAAATATTGTACAAGGTAATTGGGTACAGTGGTTCCACAACAGTAATTTCACATTGTTTTTATTCGTGTGTTATACAACATGGTACTGTACAAATTTGACCCAGGTCCTCGAAGTGGTAAGAATTAGTATGGGGCAGTTTAGCCATGTGCAGAAGACTTCAGTGATGTATATGTTACTTTGTAAATTTGATATGTAATCCTCAGTTACTTATATCCTGTTTCCCATTGACATCACTTACAAGCAACTCTGGAAGGATGATTTCGCTTAACTCCTAGTTTAGTGCTTTTGTATCCATATCCTTTTGAGGAAGGTTTCTGAAGCCATGTTTATTTTTCATTGTGTTTCAGCTTTGCATTTGCAGTGTTTGAGTGTGATTCTTAGTTGTGTTGTTCGTTATAATATATGTTTTTCTAGGGCCTGTTCTTTTATCCTATGGCATTTTCCAATCTCTTATGATTAAGCCATTCAGGTCATATATCATAACTCTCATATTTATCATAATTTATATTTTTCTTACCAGCCTGAACCTTTCCCTTTACAGATTTGTATATCCAACTGCTTACTTGACATTTCCACTTGGATGAATGTCTGGCATGCATTTCAAACTTAGTTTGATCCAAAGTGAGCTCCTTATATTTCTCCCTGTAAACTAGCTGCTCTCACTATCTTTTCTGTCTCAGATAATGACAGTCCCATCCTTCCAGGTGCTCAAACCCCAACATTTGACATTACTTTGTTCCTGCCTTTTTTTCTTTTATCTCACATTTGGTCTATTTAGAAATCTTGTTTCCTCTTATTTTCAAAATATATTTGGAGCTCAGCTACTTTTCATCACCTTCACTGCTAACACTTTGGTCCATGATTCACCCTCTCTCCTAGATTATAGCAGTAACCTCCGAAGTGGTTATACCTTTGTCTCTCTAGTCCGTTATCAACATAGCAATCACAGTGATTCTGTTAAAATATAATCAGACCGTGTCAATTATCTTCTCAAAACCATCCAGTGGTTCCCCTTCTTATTCAAAATAAAACTGACTACACTGGGTGCAGTGGCTCATGCCTGTAATCCCAGCACTTTGGGAGGCTGAGGTGGGTGGATCACAAGATCAGGAGTTTGAGACTGGCCTGGCCAATATGGTGAAACCCCATCTCTACTAAAAATACAAAAATTAACCAGGTGTGGTGGCACGTGCCTGTAGACCCAGCTACTGGGAGGCTGAGGCAGAAGAATCACTTGAACCTGGGAGGCGGAGGTTGCAGTGAGCCGAGATCACACTACTGCACTCCAGCCTGGGCAGCAGAGCGAGACTCTGCCTCAAAAAACAAAAAAAGAAAGACTGACTGGGGGTGGAGGGTGGAGTAGGAGATCTGCTTCGAAGTTCACCTAGTGGTGTTGGCCGACCTCACTAACACCATAGTTCTTTCACCTAGTGGGCCTCTCTACAAGACTGACATATGAAGTGACAGTGGTTCCCCAGGGTAATCTTTCTACAAGAGACTGAGAAACTGCATGCAAGATGGAAGTCACAGTCTCTTTATAATCTAATCCCAGAAGAGACATCTCATCACTTTGGCTGTATTCTGTTCATTAGAAGTGATTTAGGGCCTGGTGTGGTGGCTCACATCGGTAATTCCGTCACTTTGGGAGGTGGAGGCGGAGGCTGGAGGATTGCTTGAGCCAAGGAGAATATAACTTTGTCGACTTTAGTTTGTATGTAAAACAAAAGAATGAGATTAAATGGGAAACTGCACAAACATGAATAGAGCAAATGCCTTCAAGGCATTAGAAGATCATTTCAGGTATTGTAAAAAGCCATCACTTAGGGAAGGAATAGGTCCAAGATTTTATCCAAGGAGGTCACAAAAGCCTAAAGCAAACAACTGCTAACTTGTTTTGTCACAGTCAATTAAGATCCTCAAGCCTCTTTAAGACCAACAAATAATGTAATTATCGGGAATTTTTTGTTTCTGTTATTGCATTTGTTTTGATATGTTACTGTATTTGGTATTTAAAGTGAAGGAGAGCTGAGAACTCTGTTCCTACCAGAACCAAAGCACTTATCCATAGGCAACATTTAGAGTAATTTATGTTAAAATAGTTACTAAACAGAAGGTCAGCAGCCTTTTTCCTGTTTCTTTTAGTTGACTGCAAGTTCTTCATTCAAGGGTTGGATCTTCTGACTTCCCAAAGACCAGTAGCTCGAAATATTATGCTTGATTTTTACTGGGCCCTAAGAAAATTTTGTCTGACTTAATAAAACTTGTTTCTAATTAATGTTTCTATGTTTTTTTTTTTGACATTTGAGAAAAAATTTGTTCTATTTTGTTGATGCGTCTGTAGATGCTCTTCACACAATGCTTGGCATGTAACAAGTACTCAATAAATGTTCCTTACTCTTTTGTAGAAGAAACATACTAAACCTCCTTGTAGTGTTACATGCTTTCATGGCATGCAGAACTAATCTTTAATAGTGCATGGGTGTTATATAGTTTTTAAACCACCTTAAATTTAAGGAATGCATAACTTGGCTGTCTCTTAAATTTCTGTGTAATTTTTACCTTTACTAACTCATATCTTGAATTATAATTGAAAGTAATTTTTGACTTAATTTTCAAAACGAAATACTTAGGCGATCCATTTTTTCTTACCACCTTCATTTTCTAAAAACAAAACAAATATTTGATACTGCTTAATCCAAGATCTTTTTTTGTGTGTGGAAAAGGAATTTTCTTATAAATTATTACGGTTATTACTATTGATGTGCATGTGCTTTCTACTTATAAACTAATGCTATTTTCCTTGTCCTTTTGTTTCACTGCTGTTTCCATCCTGATGCATTTTGCTTCTTCCTGATTTGGACTGTATTTGTTTGCTGCTCAATTACCCTGCCTTAAAAGCTTCTTGGTGATAGCAAAGATGTCCTTGGGCCATCAAGTAAGTAGCTAAAGCTTGAACGGCATGTTTGGGGACATGATAATATTTTGATGTGTAATTATTATGAAAGGCAAATGGTGTTTCAATTTTGAATTATTAAGTCTTCTACTTTTCTTTCCAGGAATTGAAATACAAAGTAAAGAATATAAATGGTCATTTAGTACCCAGTGCCCCATCTGTTCTCATTGTCCATCTGAGATTCATAGGTAGTGTTTGTATACTTACATCTTGATTATCTAAAGATGCATTGTTTACTTAATTATCTAACTCATAATTTGGGACCTCTTCTTCATAGTATTTCTTTCTACAGTTATCACAAGGCATAGTTATAGCACAAGGATTTCACTGCCATAGGAATGGGAGAAACACGTTTGTCAGAATTTTTACTTAATAATGTGATTATGAAAATTGTTTTATACTTTGGGTATTTTATAAGTGAAACGTGTTTTACCTTAGGGATTTAGAAGATGTATCCTTGAAAATTATATCCAATTCACGTCAACAGATTTTACTGAGAGTTTTTTGGGGCAGGGAGCAGCAGACACTGCCAACTTTTGGATGTACATAATGAATGGATGTATATGATTCCTGCCCCTAAAAATTTTTATAGTTAGCTAGGGAGTAAGAGGGGCAATTTTTATATTAAAAATCATATAATTGCTGAGGTGAAAGGAACTTCAGAAATTATCTAATAAAGCATTAATTTTATAGAGGAGAGCCTGAAGCTAAGATAGCACAAATATCCAAGAATTTAGAATTGGTTACTAGTCCAGTGTGTCTTCCTTCTACTGTTATTCAAAGATAGAAGGAAACTGTTAGTTTGTTGCATTCAAGTATAACAAAATAGTTAAAATTTTACTGCATCATAAATTAGATGAAGATTTTAACTTTATTGATGAATAATATAGGAAATTATATTGATTTAGGAAGTTTTATTATTGATTCCTGAACAATTATCTGATTATTGCAAGTCAGTTTACTGTTCTGGGACTTATATTTCATTGACCTAGGAAAGGAACTGAATGAGATAATGGTAAAGGTTTCTTCTAACTATGAACTTTTTTAGTCTAGATCAGTTGCTGTTTATCAGTTGCTGTAACTCTAACTGGTTATAGTATGTATGTAATTTTTTTTTCTAAAAAGAGAGGATTTAAAGTAATATGCTAAATTCCTTTTTTTTTTTTAATTCTTGTTTTTTAGAGACAGGGGACTCACTCTGTCACCCAGGCTGGAGTACAATAGCACAATCATAACTCACTGCAACCTTGAACTTCTAGGCTCAAGAGATCTTCCTGCCGCCTGAGTAGCTAGGACTCCAGGCTTGTGCCACCACACCCAATTAATTTTTAAAATTTTTTGTAAAGATGTGGTCTCAGTATGTTGCCCAGGGTGGTCTTGAACTCTTGGTCTCAAGTGATCCTGTGGCCTTGGCTTCCCAAAGTGTTGGGATTACAGGTGTGAGCCACCGTGCCTAGCCCTTTTTTCATTCTTAAATGCAGTAACTCAAAATATTTTATAAATATTATTTATTATACAATTATCATTCGGAAGTAGAAATCTTAAAAGTAGGAAAAAGAACACAAACCTCAAAATGTTGTTTTTGATTTTCTTGAGACAGGGTTTTACTCTGACACCCAGGCTGGAGTTCAGTGGCACAATCACAGCTTGCTGCAGCCACAACTTCTCCCAGACACAAGCGATCTTCCCATCTCAGCCTCCTGAGTAGCTGGGACTACAAGCATGTGCCCAGCTAATTTTTTTTTTTTATTATTATTTTTTGTAGACACAGGGTTTTCCTATATTGCCGAGGCTGATCTTAAACTCCTGGACTCAAGCAATCCTCCTGCCTTGGCTTCCCAAAATGCTGACATTGCAGGCGTGAGCGACTGCACCAAGCTTCAAAATATTTTTATGTTTTGTTGTTCAGCCTTGTGATGCTTACTTGGCATATAATTTCAATGGATTCTTCAGTTTCTTTAATTACCTCATATATGTAGACATGGACTCAGGTGAACTGAATGGCACTGCTGAGCTTTATAAATAGAATAGCATTTTAAATATTAACTGAAATATTTTATCTTAGGAACTGGGTTTTTACAAATGGAGATATTTTTTACTTGGAATAGAAGAAATTTACTTAAGGTTATATATTTCAAGCATATATAAATAAAAATATGCATCATGATATTGGATATGACTTTATAATGTACTCTGCCAAGTACTAAAAGGCTGGGTCTGTATAATCATTTGTTAGAGACCATATATCTTTTAAAGTGAAGTACAGTTGACCCTTGAACAAGACAACTTTAAACTGCACGAGTCCACTTCTATGTGTATTTTTAAAAATAAATATATTGGAAAAATTTTCTGAGATTTGTGACAATTTAAAACTCACAGATGAACTGTACCTTAGAAACATAGAAAAAATAAAGGAAAGGTTAGGTATATCATGAATGCATAAAATATATGTAGGTACTAGTTTATTTTCTCACTACTTTAAAATATACACAAATCTATTACAAAAGTAAAAATTTATCAAAACTTTTCACACACACTGTACATGTTGCCATTCCCAGTTGAGAAAAATGTAAACAAACATAAAGATACAGTATTAAATTGTAACTACATAACATTAACTGGTACATACTGCACTACTGTAATAATTTTCTAGCCACTTCCTGTTATTACAATGAGCTCAGGTGTTGGGAATACATACTTAAATGCTGTGTGATTTATGCTAAACTTAAATGCTAATCATCTCTCCATGAAGTTCTTTGCTCCAGTAAATTGCATATTGCTTTAAAAAGTCATTTCTCACCATTCTTGCCTATTTTCATCATATTTCGTGCAATATTGTAAACCTCGAGTAACACCGTGGGACCCATATGAAGTAACACTGTTGACGCTTCAGTTGCTCCAAGAAGCAGACGAAGGTCATGACATTACAAGAAAGAGTTTAATTGCTTAATATTTAGCTGTAGATTGAGGTCTGCAGTTGTGGTTGCTGCTATTTCAAACTGATGATTCATCTTGTAAATAGATGGCATAAACTTATATCAGTAAATACAGTATAGTACTATAATTGTATTTTCTCTTCTGATTTTCTTAATAATATTTTCTTTAGCTTATGTACATGCTATATTACATAATACAATATTTAATACATACAACATATACAATATGTGTTGACTCTTCGTATTATATATAAGGCTTCTAGTCAACAGTAAACAGTAGGCTATTAGTACTTAAGTTTTTGGAGGGTCAAAAGTTAAATGCACTTGTTTTTTTTGACACAGAGTCTTACTCTGTCACCTAGTGCAGGAACGCAACCTTGGCTTACTGCAGCCTCTGTCTCCTGGGTTCAGTAGCTGAGGTTACAGGCATGCACCACCATGCACAGCTAATTTTGTATTTTTAGTAGAGATGGGATTTCACCATGTTGGCCAGGCTAGTCTCAAACTCCTGACCTCAAATGATCTGCCTGCCTCCCAAAGTGCTGGGATTACAGGTGTGAGCCACCACTCCCAGTCCCTAAATATACATTTTTGACTGCTTAAACATCAACTGTAATTTCATGGTACTTGATTAGGATCTGTACTATTGAATGAAAAAACTACATGATCTATACTGACATTTAAATTATTGGAGTATTTGAGAAAAGGTATACTTTAGAAGAAAAGGAGATACAGGATTTACATACAGATTATTATTTATGACTTTAAAAAATTACTTCATCTTATTTTAGCTTCCACTTAGATTAAAGGCAGACTTTGAAACTTGTAAAATTCCTCAAATTTTATATTGATGAGTTGAATTCAGAAGGTAAAAATGTTAGTTTTTGATTCATGTTCTCCTTAGATGCAGCAGATATGTTAATTAACTATTTCAGTGTGATTTCTACTAAAGATGAGTAATGTTATGAGTAGCAAAGCAGGTTGCTTTACTTCCACTTGAAGTAGAAACAGCAGAGGGCACTGTAATGTTATCTTTGGTAGGTGAGACAGTAAAACTGCACTGGAATCACACAGTGATTCATTTGCCAGATATCTAGTCAGTCATTTAGAGAGTATTTAGTGAGTATCAGTTATATGCCAAGGGATACAGAAAAAAAAGTCACTGTCCCTCTTAAACTTATATTTGAATAGTCTACTATTATGTAACTGATGTAGGAAATCATAGTGATTTTTATATTCCCCAGCTTCTTTTGTCTGTATAGTTGTTAATGCTTGTGAATGGGGTGAGGAAACAAATAGAAACATGGGCTTTCTGGTTTTTTTGGTAAAAAGGTACACTCTGTATATTGCTGTTTCTGCATACTCTCTTACTTCACGGTTATCAAAATCATATAGTAATACTTCCATTGAAAATGGATTAGAAAAGGTGAATAGAGCTAACTTCACAGTTCAGGCTGTTTTAAAGTTATTCAAGACATAGACACCTATGTTTTACTGACAGAATACTAAAACCTACGTTAATTCTTCTTGTGGTTCTTATAAAGTATTTTCAATTAATGTTAAATGTTCTGTCTGATATGACACAAAAGAATATGTGTCATATGTAAATGAGAGCATAATTGTACAATGAGCACTTATTGACCTATCATTCAGCTTAAGAACTAGAATCTTCCACGTACCTTCCGTCTTTCCATCTGCTGCTTTTTTATCCCGGAGCCTGCCCCAAGAGGGCATGACTAGGTTGTATTTTTTTCTTTTTATTATTCTTTGCTTTTTAAAAAGTTGTTTTTATTGTTGTTTTTTACTCACGTATGTATCACTAGATTTTGCTTGTTTTTTAATTTTAAAAAATGGTGTCATGGTTTATATAATTTTCCAGGACTTGCTGTTTGTAGTTATTTATTTTTTTTTTTTTTAAGTTTTTAAAGAGACAGGGTCTTGCTCTGTTGCCCACCCTAGGGTTCTTTGGTGTTATCACAGCTTACTGCAGCTTCGAACACCTGGGTTCAAGTGATGCTCCCACCTCAGCCTCCCTAGTAGCTGGGACTACAGATGCCTGCCATGCTAGGATTACAGCATGAGCCACCACGCCCAGCTAACATTTTTTATTTTTATTTCTTTTAGAGCTAGATCTTGTTATGTTGCCTAGGCTGGTCTTGAACTCCTGGCCTCAAGCAATCCTCCCATCTCAGCCTCCTGAGTAGCTGGGATTATAGATGCAAGCCACTGTGCCTGGCTGTAATTAACATTTTACTTTTAATATTCAATCATGTTGTTTGTTACAGAACTAGATCATTCCTGTTTAGTGCTATACACTATTTCATTATATGCATATGCCACAATTTATTAAAATTCATTTTTTTCAGTTGATGAATATGTTTTGGTTTTTACTGCTGTAAACAGTGTTGCTATGAACATTCTTATTCTTGCCTCTTGGTACACACCTGTGAGAGTTTTTCTAGATACCAAGAGTGGAATTGTCAGACCCACAGGGTATTCAGTTTTATATAAGAAGCTCACATTGCTTTCGAAAGTGCTTGTATCAACTTATACTCCACTAATAGTGCTTAAGATATCTCGATGATCCCATCCTCATCAGTATTTGGTATTATCAGAGATTAATCTTTGTTAATTTTACTGAGTATAAAATATTTATTATTTTGATTTGTATTTGCCTCATTACTAAAAAAGGATGAACATCTTTTCATACATTTATTGCCTGTTTGCAGTTTTCTTCTGCGAATCACTGTTCAAGTCTTTGCCCTATTTTGCTATTATGATGATGTTCTTTTTCTATTGATTTATAGTAGTTTTTTTTTTTTTTTGAAGAGCATTCTAGATACCAACCTTTTGTTAATTATGGTTGTTGCAAATATCTTGTTTTGTGCCTTTTCAGTTTATGATATCTTTAAATAAATTTATACTTTTAATATTGAACTTACTGATTTTTTTATTTTTGGGTTAGTGTTTTTTTGTGTCTTTTTAAAGGAATCTCTGTCCCAAGTTTATGAAGATTCTCTCTTATTCTAAAGGTTTTCCAGTTTTGCTTTTTACCTTGTGTCTGTAGTCTTCATAGAAGTATTCTTTGCGTGTGGTAAGAAGTAGAGTTCTATCTACTTTTCCAATATTGATGACCAGTTGAAACCTCCTATGGTGAACTGAGTAATTTATTTTCCCGATTTCTGTTGTATATCTGAACTCCATGTATGTATGTGTCTGTTTCTGAAAGCTATCTGCTATGTTCTGTAGGTCAGTTTATCTCTCTGCATCAGTACCATACATTTAAAATTATTTTTTAATAATTATTTTTAGGAATCAAATGAATCTTGGATTTAGTAACTGAAAGAGACACCATATATTTTATGATGTTTTCTAAAAATATAAAGTTGGTTTATTGATTCATTCAATAGAATTTTATTGAACATCTTTAGTATGGTAGGAAGCAACACGTTCAATATGGCAGGAAGTTTACAGGACTTGAGAATTTATGGGAAAATAAGGCAGACAAAACTTCCTTCTCTCATGGAATTTAATGTCTACTGGAGGAAGACAAGCAATAAATAAACTATATTATTTCAGATAATGATAGGAGCTACAATGAAAATCATGTAAGGTAAAGTGATAGAGTATAACTGTGAAGTGGTGGGTACTAACTCTAAAAAAAAAATGCTTAATTGTGCTGTGTTAAAATTAAGAACGTACTAAAAAGCACCATGAAGAAACCAAAGGGCTTTTCTGAAGAGATGACATTTGAGCCCAGACAACAAATGAGAGGAGCCAATAATGTGATGATCTGGGGTAGGAATATTCCAGGTAGAAAGAACAAGAGGTATAAAGCCCTGTGACTGGGCAAAAGATGGCCTTTCTTGAGGAAATACCAAGAAGACTATTATGGCAGGAGCTTATGATTTTAAAAGATTGCTCGGTAAGAGAAAGAGAAAAATAAAAACACATCTAAGGTTTTGGCCTGAGAAAGTAGTGAGAGGGGAGTAGTGATGGCACAAACTGAGATTGGGGAGAGGCAGGTTTGGAGGATGAGCAGAATCAAAAATTACATTCTAGATAAATCTGAGATGCCTGTAAATAAGAGGTGATTATAAGGCAGGTAATTGGGTATGTAAGTTTGAGTTTAGTGGGAGATATGAAGTTGGGAGTCATCAGTCTATTTTTTTAAATTGACTTGGAAAAATAATTTTTTATATTTTGGATGAAAAGTGCAGTGTTTTTATATTTTTACTTTGGAATCTAAGGAGCTGAAATAAAATTTTGAGAACTATCACAATAGAAAACATTTTAAACCAATTAGATTTAAAGGACATGATGATAAAAAGGTGAATGTGAAATTCTGAAATTCTGTGTTGACAAATAAAACCTATGGTGGAGACTAAATCATCTTTTTGGGGGGCATGGAGTTTTGCTCTTGTTGCCGAGGCTGGAGTGTAATGGCATGATCTCTGCTCACTGCAACCTCCGCCCCCCGGGTTCAAGCAATTCTCCTGCCTCAGCCTCCCTAGTAGCTGGGATTACAGGCGTGCCAACACGTCCGCCTAATTTTTGTATTTTTAGTAGATACTGCATTTCACCACGTTGGCCAGGATGGTTTCGAACTCCTGGCCTCTGGTGATCTATCTACCTTGGCTTGCCAAAGTGCTAGTAAATCGCCCTTTCTTAAGATGAAACTTGAGTTTTTATAGGCTGAAAGCATAGGAATATAAAATGAAAGAATGTGGAGATCTTCAGGTACTTTGGACTTGGCAGTTTACCCTGTTTTCATTGAGTGTTTTCACTTTGTTTCTGCTCTCTGAAACTGGGCCTGGCTCGCTGTTACTGAGCAATTGATAGTAGGATGGCCAAAGGGGTGAGAAGCAACTTCAAAGCACTACTTAAATTGGTTATTGGGCCAGCAAGCTTTAAGAGACAGACTTTGGAACCAAATGGTTCTGAGTTAGAATCTTGCCTCTATTACTTACTGTTTAACCTTAGGCAAGGCAATCTCTGACCCTCAAGTTTCCCCCTCTCTAAAACAGTTATCATACCGACTTTTCATGAAAATTAGAAATTAGACTAGAAATTCTAGTGAATGTCAAATATTATTTTATACTGCTAGTAATTTGTAGTTTTTCTGATTACTAATGAGGCTGAGTATCTATATATATTTATTGACCATTTGTATTTTTTTTTTGGGAAATGACTCTTTTGCTTATTGTTTTGTTGGTAAATATAAAGAGTAAATAAATAGCACAATGGAAGGCACACAGTAAACCTTAGGCCTTTCATTATCAGTTTCATTATTATAATGTCTATAATTTGTATATTTGATTCAAACATTCGTGTTAGTCAATTCTTCTTGGATCAGTAACAAACCAACGTGAAAACAAGATGACTATGAGAATTTATTAAAGTATTGAGTTGGTAAAATGAATATAACCACCAAGGCCATTTCAGTTATGATCTTATTCCATGTTATTAACTATACTATTATGTAAATCTATGACTTTAGTACTAATTATTTTTCTCTCCTTTCCTTGAGCTGTTGTAGCAAACAGTGACGAATCTCAACTTCTGACACCAGGAAAGATGAGTCAGCGCCAAGGAAAAGAAGCTTATCCAACGCCAACCAAAGATTTGTATCAGCCATCTCTTAGTCCAGCAAGTCCTCATAGCCAGGGTAGGAAGTTGTGATTTTCATGTTTTGTTTTGTTTTTGGAGGGGAGAAGGGGAAAATGACATCTGGGGACTATCATATTTTTTTTCTTTTTAACTATTTGGTTTTGTAAGGGGTTTTGTTTGTTTTGTTTAGGTCATCTATAATACTCTTGAAATGAGTACACTTTCCTTTAGACTTACAATTTTTTTAATATTCTCCAACATATTTCGTTAGTTATATCATTCATCTAATTTGGTGATTCTTACACTTTTTGGTCTCATGGTTCCTTTGTAGTCTTAAAAATTATTGAAGATTGTGAAGCACTTTTCTTTATGTGAGTTATATCTATTGATATTTATTATATTGTAAATTAAAACTAGAAATTTAAAAATTTAATCCATTTAAAGGAATAAACCCATTACATGTTAATATAAGTAACATTTTTATTAAGAATTACAATGTTTTCTCTCCCTTTACTCCCCAAAAAGTTGATTGAGAAGGTTGGTATTGGTTTATCCCAGGATTTCTCAATCTTGGAACTATTTTCAGGATTTCTCAACCTTGGCACTATATTGGCCTGGACAGTTCTTTGTTGTGGAGGGCTGTCCTGTGCATTATATGATGTTTAGCAGTATCCCTGGCCTCTACCCAGTAGATGTCAATAGCAGTTTCCCCAGTTGTGACAACCAGAAATGTTTCCAGATGTTGCCAAGTGTCCCTTGAAGGACAAAATCATCCATGATTAAGAACTGCTTTTTGGCAGTTTTTGCAAATCACTTTAATGTCTAGCTTAAAAGACACCTGCATTTTTGTATCTGCTTCTGCAGTCTGTTGTGATGTGATGATCCGATTGAAGTATATGAATAAAATCTGGCCTCACGCATATATATGTGTATATATGTGTGTGTATATATATATATATATATATATATATAGAGAGAGAGAGAGAGAGAGAGAGCTGGAAAAGGAGGATTACATTGTTAGGTTAGGTTTTATACATAATTATAGATATTCTTTGATAATATGTCAAAACTTGACTAGTAGTAATTTTCTTAATGTTAATTGCAATCTGGAAACTGAAGCGCTATCAGTACACTTTTCATACTCTGTTAAAATTCACTCTTGAATTTTGAATGGCTCTTTATTCTTGCATGATTTTGTAACATCATGCATTAGTCATTTGGAAAATATTTGCTCACTGAATTATGCAGATCTTCCAAGTGTTGACACATTAAAAAATATAGTACAGAGAAGGGCTTTATGTACACTTCTCATTCTGTTGCACAGAATATTAAAGTCTTGTGTACTAAAGGCTCAAGAATAATAATTTTTACTTCTTCATCAAGGACAGCTGTAAGTGAAACTGTCATTCTTCTGTGAGTGCATGACTGAAGAATTCAGTGCCTACTACTCCAGTTTGGTGCCTCTGCCTTGATTTGTGCTAAGTTGCCAGCAGTTTTACCCAACATTGCTTTTGTGCCATCAATGAAAATGGCAACATAATGAAAAAGTATTATGAAACTAGTTTTCACCTTGCAGACCCTCTGGAAGGGTCTTTGGGTACTCTCAGAAGTTCGGGGATCACACCTTCTAATTCATAATTGATAAGTTTTGTATAATGGATTCTGCTCCTCAGCTGAAGTTTATTTAATCAAATGTACAGAAATCTCCTGTAGTACTACTCAGAGCTGTGGTGGAAGGACTTCTGCTTTTAAAACTGAGACGTGAAATTTGGTGTTTTGAAAGTTAATATATACTTAGGTTATTTTAAAAAATTAAATTTAGAGTTCTATCATACTGTGTAATTAGTCAGGTTTGATGTAACTTTATGAATTATCTTTTGAACTTTGGCTTTAGTAACTTTTTAAATGAGTACTACCTTGTAAATAGTAAGTTACATGATCATTTTCTACTTTATTTCTTTTTTTTTTTTTTTTTTTGAGACAGAGTCTCACTCTGTCACCAGGCTAGAGTGCAGTGGCGCGATCTCAGCTCACTGCAACCTCCATCTCCTGGGTTCAAGCGATTCTCCTGACTAGCTGGGATTACAGGTGTACGCCATCATGCCCAGCTAATTTTTGTATTTTTTTGTAGAGATGGAGTTTCACCATGTTGGCCAGGATGGTCTTGATTTCTTGACCTTGTGATCTGCCTACCTCGGCCTCCCAAAGTGATGGGATTACAGGCGTGAGCCTCCGTACCCGGCCTCTACTTTATTTAATAGAAAATTTTTTCTAGCCATATATTAGATGGAAACACTTTCATATAGCATTGAAGGAACTATAAAAATTTTATGTAACAAGATGAAAATAACTATAACATATATTACTTAGTTGTCAGTGGTGTTTTTGAAAAGTTAGCATTTTTGTTGCCAAAATGCTTTTTGGAAGACTTGAAAAACGATATGTGGTACACACTCTGGTATAAATAAGCTTCATTAAGATAAAATTCTGAAACAATGCAACCGACCTGGTTTTTTGGCACTATGTACCAGAATTTTGACTGTAATAGATATGGTTTCTCTGATTCGTGTATCTGTGCACTAGAATATTTAGAGGAATTATTTAACTCAGGAGTTAATGAACCAACAAAAGGGTTAGTTACTAATAATTAAAACTACACTTGTTTATATTTATTATGAATGTTTTCAGGCAAACAGGGAAGTTAAAAAAAGAGTACAGCGAACACTAATATGCCCATTGTGTAGATGTAAGCAGTTATTAACCTTTTGTTTTATTTGTTTCATTTATTTGGAGTACAGCATGAATATTTAGAGTAAATTACAGACCTCATTATTTACTGCAAAATACTTAAATGTGTCTAAAAAATGAACACATTTTCTTATATAACCATAAAACCTTTATTACGTCTAACAAAATTGATGATAATTACTTAACCTAACACCTAGTCTATATTTAAATTTCGCCTAGTTTTCCCCAAATCTTTCTGCAGTGGGCTTGCTGAAACCAAATAAAGTCTGTACATGTTATTTGATTATGTCATTACGTCCTTAATCCTAAAGAGTCTCCTTGTTTACTTTTGTTTTCTTTTGTGTCTTTGACGGGTTTAAGAAACTTGGCTGACCGGGCGCAGTGGCTCATGCCTGTAATCCCAGCACTTTGGGAGACCGAGGTGGGTGGATTACCTGAGGTCAGGAGTTTGAGACCAGCCTGGCCAACATGGTGAAACCCCATCTCTGCTAAAAATATGAAAAATTAGCTGCTCATGGTGGCAGGCACCTGTAATCCTAGGTACTCAAGAGGCTGAGGCAGGAGAATCACTTGAACCCGGGGGGCATAGGTTTCAGTGAGCCGAGATCGTGCCATTTGCACTCCAGCCTGGGCAATAAGAGAGAAACTCCATCTAAAAAAAAAAGGGATCATGGCCAATGTCCTTTAGAGTGTTTGACTTTTTTAGATGTGTTTGATTGCTTCTTTGCAGTATTACTTAATTTCTTTATCTTCTATAATTTCTGTAAAGTAGAAGTTAAATGCAAAGGCTCGATTGTATCTAGCCAGAGCATTTTTGGCAGGAATACTTTGTAGGGAGTGTGTAGTACTTCAGGCTGCATCACGTAAGAATTCACTTAATATCTGATTGTCCTGCTGCTGCTAGTGATACAAGATTGGTAGATTTAGATGAGGATAGCCTGATTCTCTTCGTTGAAAGTTGCATCTTTTCCTTCCTTATGACTTGAAAGTGAAGATAAAGATGATATGTTTGGCACCTTGCAAAAATCCTGTCCCCCATCAACTTTTTACTGAAAGATGTTTAAATCCTTTGATTATCATTAACTGAATCAGTTACAATATTAGGTGCTGAAAAATGGTGATTTTATAATTCTGTCATTCTTTTTATACATGTTAATGAAATTTTTCTTCATATACAAGATCATCACTTAGGGTTACTTGGTAAATGTGAAATATAGTTAGTTCCTACAGAAAAGGTAGGCTGTGTGGGTGTTTGTTTATTGCAAAGTATTACTTTTTTGATTAAAGGCATGATGTGAAGTCTAATTCCAGTGGTGACAATTTCTTTTTGCCTTTTAAGTTTTTTTAAATCATGAGGAACTCATGGATTTTAATATATTCATTATGTTTCAATCATTGGTAAAATGAAGATAATAGTATCTAGCACATAGGATTTTATTAGGATTTAAAATGAATTAATATGTATATAAAGCCTAGCACCTGGTGTATGATAACCATTCATGATAGCTGATATAATAATAATAATTATTATCATTACTGTCATCAGGATTTTAAATAAAAAATGATTCCATTTGGGTTGAAGGCTGACATTTCAGGCTTTGCTATACTTCAGTATCGGTTAGAGGCTCATTTAGAACTTCTTTTCGTATGGATGGCCCATGTTTAACCCTCTAATTTTTGCATTTAAAGCAGCCACAGTGTTAGTCATATCTTTATTTGCACTTTAACGTTCCTAGGTAAGTTTATGAATAAATTAATATTTTTAGAGTAAATTACATAATAGCTGTACTTCTTTGTTAAAGTCAACCCATTGGCTTTTTGTAAAGCAAAATACTTCCTCTGATTTTTCCACTGAAATTCCGTATTACAGTTTTCATGTGCAGGGGGTTTGTTTGAAATAAGATTATCTGTTAGCTTTTGGTCATGGTGAAGATTATCTGCTGGAGGAGATAAACCAATGTCCAGAAAACCTCTGATGTATCTATCCTATCTCAAGTACTCATGACCAGCATTTTAGCTCTGAATGGAAAGAATTAGAGTTCCAAAAGCTTATTGATAATATAGTGAATAACATTTAAAGGTCCTCATGTCTCTGAGGGCTTTTATATGCAATTCTTACGAGGACTTTATGGTGTATAAATAATTATTCCCCCCATTTTACGAAAGAGGAAACTGAGCAGTTGGTAAAGTTTACAAGTCTACATAGTATGTAATAGAGCTAAAATTTGAACTTAGATAAAACTCAGACTTCTTAAGTTCCAAGCAATTTTGTCATATTTTTGGAGGTTCAAGTTTTTCAAACTTTGACTCTTGAGTAGTGTGATAGAATTCCATTATGTATACAGTGCTTTGGAGATACATTTTTTGGGGGGGGGTAGTACCTAGGAGTGCAATTGCTGAATCGTATGGCGAGTGTTTGTTTTACTTTCTAAGAAATGGCCAAGCTGTTTTCCAAAGTAGTTGTACCATTCTTACATTCCTCTTAGGCAGTGTGTGAGCAGTCCAGTGGCTCTACATCCTTGATTTTTTTTATTTTTCTCATTCCAGTAGGTGTTTAGTGGTATACTGTGGTTTCAGTTTACATTTCCCTCATTACTGATGATGTTGAGCATCTCATATACTCATTGGTCATCTTTTATATCTTCTTTTTGCGAAGTTTCATTTCATATGTTTGCCCATTTGAAAATTGTCTTGTTTGTATTATTACGTTTTAAAGATTCTTTAATACATTTTAATATCATTTTGATAGCCATGTGTATTGAGAGTACTTTCTTCCAGTCTGGGCATGCTTTCTTATTTTCTTAATGCTTTCTTTCAAAGAGCAGAATTTCATTGATACCCAATTTATCGGTTTTTTCAATGATTCAAACTTTTTTCCTATTAAAGCAAGTTTTGCCTACTCTAAAGTTGCAAAGGATACTTTCTGTGTTTTCTTTTAGAAGTTATAGAGTGTCAAGGCTCCGATTTATCTCTTTATTTTTATTCTTACTTTTACCATCGTGGTTAGATCTCTGTCATTTTATGCCTGCATTACTGAGTAGTTTCACAGCCTCCTAACTGCTATTAGAACCTTGCCCTCCAGCATTCCAGTTCATCTTTCTTAACAAAACAACCAAACAAAAAATTAATTTTTACATATTTTGGTGAGATTATGATGGGTTCAGGGTTCTTATAAGTGTATATGGCCAGAGAACACATGGATCCTATGAAGTAGATCTCTGAGGGAAATAATATGAATAAAAGAAAAATATAAAATTTTAAATGAAAGTACCACTTTTTATTATTAAAGCTTTTAACTGTAAAAAACTAGTGAGATGGCTACATTTATGTCACTCTCATTCTCAAAAGGCAGTGGTTTACTGTTGCTTAGAGCAATAGCACCTAAGTCTGGCTGTATCTGAGTCACCTGGAAGCTTTGCTTAGATGTAGATTTCACTCTACTCTTTCAGAATCTCTAAGGGTGAGGCTCAGTAACATAATGTGTTTATAAAGCACTCCAAGTGTGTCTGATGTAGCAACATTTGGACCAGCAAGTGGAAACCAGCAACTGAGAGCATAAATTTAGGCTTCCATAATCTTTAGTAGTCAAGGTTCTTAGTATGTCTGATTTTACTGTACTCTTCCAATTTCATCTTGTGTTTCTCATCATCATGGATCCAACTAGATAGCTTTCTTCACTGTTTCCCAGTGAGACTGTACTTTTATTTGTGCTGGTCTTCTATTGTGGAATATGCTTCTTTCCACTTGCTTATCCAAATACTTCTCATTCTTGAAGGTGTAGTTTAAATCTGTTCTCTTTTATAAGGCTTTCTTAGGTGATACTGTTATCTCAGTTTTCAAAATTCTTATATCACTGCTTTGGGGATTTCACAACGTGCTGCTTTATATTGTTATTATAATAGGTATGTTTGATTTCTTCAAGCAGTGTTGTAAAGAGAGTTAAATGCCTTAAATTACATGCATAATAAATGAATGATTGCTTACCATCAATTTAAGAATTTCATCTATTCTCATTCATGTTTCTGGCTGAATCTCTATCATGTATGTTGACTCATACCAACTTAATGTAGCTTGTCATTCTTTAAAAGCAGTTTTGAAGTTTTTTGCACTCTGGTTTTGTTCTATCGTTTTAGTATTTTTTTAAGAGCTGGGGAGACTGACTCTCCTTACCCCACACACATCAAAATACATTTTTATTTGTTATATGTTTAGATTATGGTGAATTGGTTATTCAAAAAATTGTGTATTTTCTAGATTGTTTTCCTTATTCAAAGGCTTAGTATCAGTTTACTTTAAAATGATTTTACCTTAAGTATAATAATAGTCTCTTAAAGAAGATGATATTTGTTTTGATTTATTTGAGCCAAACATATTTCAATTGTTTATTAAGAAAGACAGATATGTAAGGGCCGGGTGCAGTGTCTCATCCCTATAATAGCAGAACTTTGGGAGGCCGAGGTGGGCGGATCTCCTGAGGTCAGGTATTTGAGACCAGCCTGGCCAACATGGTGAAACCATCTCTACTAAAAATATTAAAATTAGCCAGGCGTGGTGGTGCATGCCTGTAGTCCCAGCTACTCGGGAGGCTGAGGCAGGAGAATCACTTGAACTTGGGAGGCAGAGGTTGCAGTGAGCCAAGATAGCGCCACTGCACTCCAGCCTTGGTGACAGAGCGAGACTCTGTCTCAAAAAAATAAAAAAAGACAGAAATGTAGATTAATTAGGCTCGCTTTCACCCTTTCCTCCTCTGCATTTAAGGACAATGCCAAAGAAGCCTGGAGACTAAATTATAGCTCATCTCATGGGCAAATAGGCAATTTCTTCTCTGTCATGTTTGAGATTCTTATCAAAGCTTCATGAAATACTGTAACTTACCTTGTAACTACTCTTTCGTTCTTGGTTGTAAAAAGCTATTTTGTATGTTTTTATTTTTAAAAAAAATCTTTCAGTTATAGTGCTTTGTGAGAGAATATATAGTATTGCTTTACTAAAACTTAAATGAGTCAATTTTAAACTAATTTTTAAGTCTTTAAAATTTTAAAACTTTTAAAACAAAAACTTTAACCTGCTTAATCAGTTTTATCAAAATTAACAGACTCTGCTTGGTTTAGCTAGGCTTGAATTAAAATATCTATTTTTAGTTTTGTGTCTCTTATCTCTTAGTACATTCTCTTAAACCCACAGAGTCCCTTCACTTTAAATGCTCTAGCAGCACTAAAAATATAAGTCATTATCCACTACTTCATAGAAAACATCAAAGGAGATTTTCTTTCATACAGTTTGCTAATGTGAAGATACTGTGCCAGATTCCCCAGGGTGACAGCATTAGATATTACTGGTTAGACACTCAGCGTGCCTTCATTTAAGTGGTTCACAGATAAGAAAGACCTAGACATCACTTTCCTCCATGAATCGAAGCAGTTCCTCCTGTCTTGTTCAGATATTTCTAGTATCGGTTCTGAACATACATGGGACTGTACTATACACATATAACAAATGTGTTCTTGAATATACTATATTTTGGAAAATTGTTTTACCTGAAAGAGGGCTTGTAGTTAGACCCACCCCTCCATTATCTTTAATTTCCCCCTCAAATGCTGTGCTTTGGTTTGTAGACAGAGGTTGTTGCTTTAGAGGTAGTATAATTACAGATTATGCTAACTTTCATCTGAGTTTTAAAATCCTTAATGCATTAAATATCTGTAATTTAGATTTCAAGTTATTTTTAAAAATAGGCTGTTTTCTGTTTTGAAGTTCCTTGTCTTTGGGTAGTTGCTTCATAGAACTATGAAAATACCTATTGAATAATGAAAGAGAATATAATATTTGGCAAATTCAGACTATAAAAATAAAATCTTTTAAAAAATCTCATAAAATGTTATGGTACCTTTGTTCAACTGTTCCTATATTCCTACAGGAGAAACTGAAATACTTCGAAAGCATTTATTGAAAAGTAAGAAAGAATAATTCAGCTTTAAGTATCTTTACAAAGATGGGGGGCAACTGTCTTATTCTTGCCGGGCCTTATTAATTGCTTCTTTAACAAAGCAGAAAGGTGAACATTAAGAACACCACAGAATTTTTTTTTATAATTTTTAATTTTTGTGGGTACATAGTAGGTATAAATGTTTATGGGGTACATTAGATGTTTTTATACAGGCCTGCAATGCCTAATAATCACATCATGGAAAATATGCATTTCCTCGAGCATTTATCCTTTGTGTTACAGACAATCAATTATACTCTTTTAGTTACTTTAAAATGTATAATTAAATTATAATTGAATATAGTCACCCTGTTGTGCTATCAAATACTAGGCTGTATTCATTCATGCTATTTTTTTGTACCTATTAAGTGTCCTTAGCTCCCCTCACCCTACCCTCTCACTACTCTTCCCAACCTCCAGTAACCATCCTTCTACTCTGTATCTCCATGGGTTCAATCGTTTTGATTTTAAGATATCACAAATGAGTATTTTTTCCTTGAAAAAATGTTCTTTTATGTATCTTTTTTTAACTTAATATAACATTAAAAAATGATCAACTATTACCTGTACTTGTTTCTCAGCTCTTTTCTGTTGGGATTTAACCTTCTAGGTTTTGCAAGTTGGACAGATTGAGATCTCCTTTTAGCAAGAGTGGTAGAAGTTTTATCTGTAGAGTTGACCACTACAATTTTGTTTTTCTTATATGAGGCCTAGAGAGGACTTTCTGTATTTTTAATAAATGTACAGCCAAGTAATATCAGTAGAATTATTAAGTAATGTTTGTATAGTTTTTGAGAGAAAGCAAACAGATTTATAGAATTTTTTCTTTTTCTTCTTTTTTTTGGTTGTTGTAACTTTGAAAATATATGAACTTTATTTAAGAATGAAACAATGAAATCTTAGCAAGTTGATCTCTTTTGAATTCAGTATTCAACTACTGGGGAATTCAGTATTTTTCGAGTCTCCTCTATCAAGCTGGCTTTCATTTAGCCTGCTTATAAATAGTCCTGTAGTAGAAAGCAAGTGCAAAGATGATTTTCGCAGCTCCTGCCCACATGAGTTTAATTTGTAATTGGGAAATATAGGGGAAGGAAGTAGGGAAACATTGCAAGGAAATATGAAAGCTTAATGTAAGCGAACTTTCAGTTCCAGTAACATAGCAAAGTAGATGTTCAGAAAAAATCCTTCTAGTAGGAACATCAAAATACTAAGTAAAATGTCTTAGAAATTTAAAATGTGAGTTGTCAGTAAAATAAGGGAATTAACAGGAGGGGCAGAATTATTGAGAAAGCGGGACTTCAGAGGTGATGAGATCTGGAGCCAGCATCTACTAATTTCTGAAGGTCTAAAGCTTGAGTTTTAGCAAGAGAAAGGAGTAAAAAGACTGTGGCCCATTCATGATGGAAATTTGGATTGAAGATTTCTCCTCATAAAATTAGAGGTCCTGAAGGGTAACGTACTTAGTTAATGAACTGGAAAACATACCCACAGAGGAAGACTATATTTGCCTGTCTTGGTCTTGATTCTAGGTGAAATGATGGGAGGGGAGAGTCTTCCTTGAGAAATTCTAAGCACAAGCACATATTTATATGAGTTTGGGGTCAAAATCTATATTATCTCTGTGGCAAAAAACACCCTTCAGTTTAGTTCAAAACAATTTGGGCTCTTAGTATGCACAAGTGCCTGGAAGAATTGGCATAAGTCTTCTTTAGAGAAGAGTATTTTAAACGCAGACTTCAAAGAAGTATATATGAGTCCATAATTTAAAATCAATAAAAAATTAAAATGAGGTACCATTGTGTACCTATAAGAAAGAATAGCTTAAAATCCAAAATGCTGTCGCCACCAGATGCTGGCGGTGATGTGAAAAAAAAAAAAAAAATCGTCAACACGTGGGATAACAAACCATTATCAGAGAGAATTCACATGAAGTACCTACTGTGCAGTTGTATAAAGTCTGCATCAGTTGGAACTATCAGTTGCAGAATGAAATTTAATGGGTGAGAGTCATTTTTAAAAGAGATAATGCTGAGGATCTTTCAGAATTCTTGAAAGACAACAACTGTCTGATTAAAGAGACCCCACAATTTCCAAGCAGGAAATCTAAAAAATAATAGCCTTAATGCTGATATTTGGCAAGAAGAAAGGCTCAGAAGTAAGGAACTAGAAAAAGAATAATAGAATAAACCCAAAGTAAACAGGGAAGGAAATAATAATAAAGATAATAAGTTAATTAAATAGAAGACAAGACACAGTTGAGATCAGGGAAGATGGTGGTGGTTTGAAAAGGCTAGTAAAATTGTCAAACCTTTGGCAAACTTAAGCGGAAAAAGAAACATCAGGAATGAAAGGGGATACAACTAAAAATACAAGTAGATGTTTAAAAGATATTATAAACAACTTTAAGCCAATAAATTTCAAAAGTTTAATGAAATGAACAGATTTCTGGAAAGATGATTTCCCAAAACTGACTCCGTAATTAGAAAATTCTAGTGATTTTTATAATCTTTAAAGTCACCTAATTAGTAATACAGATTACTTTTACAAAGAAAACATGAAGCTCAGGTTTACAAACAAATTCTACCAAACCTTTAGGGGAAAAATAAAAAGTTTAATTTCACATTAGTACTGTATTTCATTAATTATAAAAACACTCCCCCCCACCCCAGCACATACATACTCTGTCATCTCTGAAATTCAGTTGAATCTTAAATTGATGGTATTTTACAATCTCTGTTGGTCACTGTTATTGTTAAACACTGGATTTTTTTAAATCATTCTGAGTTTGGGATGTGTGCTATATATCTTTTTGTTGTTGTTGTTGGAGATGGAGTCTCTCTCTGTCGCCCAGGCTGGTGTGCAGTGGCACAATCTTGACTCACTGCAACCTCCGCCTCCCAGGTTCAAGCGATTCTCCAGCCTCGGCATCCTGAGTAGCTGGGATTACAGGCATGCACCACCATGCCCAGCTAATTTTTGTATTTTTAGTAAAGATGGGGTTTCACCGTGTTGGCCAGGCTGGTCTCGATCTCCTGACCTCGTGATCCACACACCTTGGCCTCCCAAAGTGCTAGGATTACAAGCGTGAGCCACCACGTCCAGCCTGTGTGCTATGTATCTTATAATTGCCATCAGTCTCTCTACCTCTCCCTGTATTTTATGACCTCTCTGAAGTCAGGAATATAGCCTGTAGTTGGTGACATCTTAGAACTGATAAAATGAAAAAAAGAAACATTCCTTAAATCAGGCTTTTATATGAGAAGCAGACAGGGACATTGCCAGAGAAAAAAATTATAAGACATTTATTGTTCATGAACCTAGATGCAGAAATTCAAAAATTATTAGCAAACTGAATCTAGCAAGGTAAGCATTGTACTCACATCAGGTTGTTCCAGTAGTGCAAGGATGGGTTTGATATTAGAAAAGCTATGATTTCCACTTAACACTTTAACAAATTAAAGAAGAAAAACTGTTATCATCTTACTAATAAGGAAAACATATTTGAAAATTTTAACATCTAGTCACAATAAAAACTCTTAGCAAACTAGGAATAGACGGGATCTGTCCTAACCTTGTGAAGTTAGAATCTAGAACAAGAAAAAGGTGTGGACTATTTACACTTCATCTCAAATATTTCAAATTTAGCCAGTGAATAAAAAGTAAAGGAAGAAACAAACTAATAAGTGTTCTATACAGACCCCCTAATTGACATAGAAATCATTAAAATTATTAAGAAGTTAGCTAGGCATGGTGTAGTCCCAGCTACTTGGGAGGCTAAGGTGGGAGGATTGCTTGAATACAGGAAAGTCGAAGTTACAGTGAGCCGTAATCGCATCACTGCCCTCCGGCATGAGCGACAGAGTCAGACCCTGCCTCAAAAAATATATATATTATTAAGAAGTTACTGAATATATGTTAACTGCAGTTCTGTGGACCCATAACAAGTAGTTAGCAAAATGTGATTCAAGATACACTACTTAAAATAACAGAAAATAAGTTACACAACAGTAAGTCTAATAAGAGACGTGAAATTATCTTATGTGGGAAAGTGAACATTAAGATTGTGTATTCTAAATAAATAGACCATGTTTATGATAGGAAAATTCAACACTATTCCAGCATGACATCACTTCTCATTGATTTTCTAGGGTCAATGCATTTTGAATCAATGTCTCAACAGGAGTTTTTTGAAAGTACTTGATAAGACCATTCTTAACTCTCTAGGGAAAGCAAAGAGCAAAGAGTCAAGATACTCCTGAAGAAAAGCAGAACCAGGCAAGGGTGGGAGTAGAGATGCATTGCAGTGCATGTAACTAACAAAGGATTACTATCCAGAGAAAGTTAAGTACTCCTATGGATTAACCAAAAAGACCAAAAAGTTCGCCAGAAAGATGTCCAAAAGACATGAATAGATACCTCACAGAAGAGGTAACACGGATGGCCAATAAATGTGAAATGATGCTTAACATCATTAAGAATTACCAAATGTAGTTAATCACCAAATAGTAATGAATTGCTATTTGATACCCACCCACCACATCAAAAAAAAATTTCAAGTCTGATAATTACAGGTGTCAGTAAGGATATGAAATCATATGAATTCCCATTTACAACTGATGGAAGCATAATTGGTAGAACCATTTTTGAAAAATAGTTTGACATTACATAGTAAAGTTAAAGACAAACTCGAATCCTTTGCTTTTATGCTTCTAGGAATACTCTCACACATATACCAGCAGAATTGTTGGTAATAGAAGAAAAACACCTGAAAAAACCTAAATGTTTGTCATGAGTGGAATGAATAAATATTACAATATATTCATACAATAGAATACCATACAGTTGTGAAATGAATGCTTTAAAGCTACAGGAATCAACATGGAAGAATTTATGAAACAAATTAAAGTTAAGACATTTATGTAAAGTTTAAAAACAAGTAAAACTTACCAATAGGAATAGATATGTGATAAAACAATGGAATGAGTAAACAGAATTAGGGATAATGGTAGATATATGATAAAACAATGGAATGAGTAAACAGAATTGGGGATAATGGTGAACTCTGGCTGGAAGAGAGGGAGATATTTCTTTTTTTTTTTTTTTTTTTTTGAGACGGAGTCTCGCTGTGTCGCCCAGGCTGGAGTGCAGTGGCCGGATCTCAGCTCACTGCAAGCTCCGCCTCCCGGGTTTTTACGCCATTCTCCTGCCTCAGCCTCCCGAGTAGCCGGGACTACAGGCGCCCGCCACCTCGCCCGGCTAGTTTTTCGTATTTTTTAGTAGAGACGGGGTTTCACCGTGTTAGCCAGGATGGTCTCGAACTCCTGACCTCGTGATCCGCCCGTCTCGGCCTCCCAAAGTGCTGGGATTACAGGCTTGAGCCACCGCGCCCGGCCGAGAGGGAGATATTTCTAATGCACATGTGTTATATAAACTTGTATATATCATATTTAAAATAAATGTTTATTCTTTCTTTTTTAAAAGTATAGTTTGGGGACTGTTACTGGTTTCTGTCATGTTTTCCTAGTTCTGTAACTAGATGAAAAAAATGAGTACACTACCATGAGTTTTTTTGTTAAGTTAAATTCCTTCAATTCAAAACATTGTCCTTTATTATAAGATCATAGTTTTTCCAATGTATGGTATTTAATGTCCCTTTATGAATTGATGGAGATTGTGAGTTACAGGTGTTTTTTGTTTTTGTTTTTGTTTTTGTTTGTTTTTTGAATGTGTCTTATCAAGATGAAAATCCAGATAGGTGTTGGGGGGCATGGAATTTTACTGGTCCACAAATTTCAAAATTTAGGGACCATTGGTTTATGTTATTTACCATATGAGAGGATTGTGGGTACATGATAAAGATGGGAAAATTCTTACATTTTTAGATGAAATAATGAACCATGAAGTTAGTTTGAAACATGGTTACAACCATGGATCCAAAAGAGCTTCTTAAGGACAGTGTTAGGCTCATCATGCAGGAAATTTTTGGAGTGTGGCAACCAGTAATTTATATCCAAATACAAAGCCCGTAAGGTTAGATAGAGTCTCTGTGGGTAAGTAAAAAGATGCAAGCATTGGCACCAATATATAAACATCAGCTAGGAAAGGGAGTGGAGACACTAGTATTCAGACTTGCTGTTCTAGAATAAGCAGTATTCTCTCATAGCTTGGTTTTCATGCTTACAGAGAATGGCTGCAAGACTCCAGTTACCTTTGGAGCATTTGAATATGTACGGTGGGGAGTAAGATTTTCTTTATGTTTTGAGAGCTTAGTTATAGAGAAGAAATAGTGCCTGGAAAGAGTAGTAGGCCCTTTCTAATATGATATTTGCATAGATTTCTAGTGGTAGAATTCTTTAAACAATGATGTTTTGAAAGTTTTGGGTTGAGTCCCTGATTTGCAAACTGCCTTTATATGTAAAGGAAGACCCACTTGGGTGATTTAGGTTCTATAGGCTGTCCTTTCTGTACTGTCATTGTGATGTCACTCATTTTTTTCCCTTCCCACCACAGATTGTATTGCTGCCTGGAACTTTTTATTTTTTAGCTTTATTGGCATGTAATTGACAAATATAAATAATATATATTTCTCGTACAACTTGGTGTTTTGTGAAATTATCACCACAATCAAGCTACTTAACATTTCTATCACTTCACTGTTACCATTTTTTGGCATGTGTTGTGAGATCAGTTAAGATCTCCCCTGTAAGCAAATTTCAAGTATTTAATACAGTATTAACTCTGCATACATTAGATCCCCAGAACTTAATTCATACTGCATACCTGAAACTTGTACCCTTGGACTAACATCTCCCCATTTCCCCCACTCCTCAGCCTCTAGCAACCACCATTCTAATTCTGTGCATCTATGAGTTCAACTATTTTAAATTCTACATATAAGAGAGATCATGCAGTATTTGTCTTTCCATGTCTGGCTTATTTCACTTAGCATACTGTCCTCCAGCATTGTCTGTGTTGTCACAAATGGGAAGATTTCCTTCTTTTTCAAGGCTGAATAATTTTCTATTGTATATGTGTATATATGTATATATATATATACACATATATATAAAAACCTCAGTTTATTTATCCATTCTCTGTCAGTGGACATTTAGGTTGTTTCCATATCTTCGCTATTGTGAATAATGCTATGGTGAGCATGAGAGTACAGTTATCTCTTTGAGATACAGATTTCATTTCCTTTGGATATATACTCTAAAGTGGTGGTGTTGGATCATACAGTAATTCTATTTTGAATCTTTTGAAGAACCTTCATACTGCTTTTCATAATAGATGTACCCATTTATTTTCCCACCAGCTGTGTACAAAGAGTCACTTTTTCCCTGCATCCTAGTGAAAAGTTAACTTATGTCTTATTGATAATGGCCATTCTGGCAGGTATGAAGTGGTATCTCATTGTGGTTTTGACTTGTGTTTCCTTGATGATTAGTGATGTTGAACATTTTTTATATACCTAATGGCCATTTGCATATCTTCTTTTGAGAAATGCCTGTTCAGGTCTCTTGCTCACTTTTTAATTAAGTTATTTTGTTTCTTTTCATTTTTTAATTTTTGTTATTGAGTTGAGTTTTTAATATATTTTGTATATTAGCCCCATATTAGATACAGCGTTTGTAAATATTTTCTTCTATTCTGTCAGTTGCCATTTTACTATGTTGATTGTTTCCTTTGCTGTGCAGAATCTTTCTAGATTGATGCAGTCTTACTTGTTTTGCTTTTGTTGCCTTGGCTTTTGGTGTCATATCCCAAAAGTCATTGCTCTGACCAATGTCAAGAAGCTTTTATTCCTTTTTTCTTTGGTAGTTTTATGGTTTCAGCTCTTACAGTGTCTTTAATTCATTTTGAGTTGACTTCTGCATGTGGTGTGAGATAAGGGACAAATTTCTTTCTTCTGCATGTGGATATCCAGTTTGCCCACCACCATTTATTGAAGAGAGTATCTTTTGCCCATTATATGTTCTTGGCACACTGGTTGAAGATAAGTTGACCATAAATGTGTGGGCTTGTTTCTGGGCTCTCTATTCTGTTCCATTGGTCTGTATGTCTGTCTGTATGCCAATGCTATACCATTTTGATTACTGTTGTTTTGTAATATATTTTGAAATAAGCAAATGTGGTACCTCTAGCTTTGTTTTTTTCTTCTTCTTGATCAAGATTTCTTTTTTTTTTTTTTTTTTTTTTTTTTGAGACGGAGTCTAGTTCTGTCGCCCAGGCTGGAGTGCAGTGGCTGGATCTCGGCTCACTGCAAGCTCCACCTCCCGGGTTCACGCCATTCTCCTGGCTCAGCCTCCCGAGTAGCTGGGACTACAGGCACCCACCACCGCACCCGGCTAATTTTTTGTATTTTTAGTAGAGATGGGGTTTCACTGTGATCTCAATCTCCTGACCTCGTGATCCGCCCACCTCGGCCTCCCAAAGTGCTGAGATTACAGGCGTGAGCCACCGCGCCTGGCTTGATCAAGATTTCTTTAGCTATTCTGGGTCTTTGTGATTTCATATGAGTTTTAGGAATTTTTATTTATTTATTTATTTATTTTTGAGATGGAGTCTGGCTCTGGAGTACAGTGGCCAGATCTCAGCTCACTGCAAGCTCCGCCTCCCAGGTTTACGCCATTCTCCTGCCTCAGTCTCCCGAGTAGCTGGGACTACAGGCGCCCGCCACCTCGCCCGGCTAGTTTTTTGTATTTTTAGTAGAGACGGGGTTTCACCGTGTTAGCCAGGATGATCTTGATCTCCTGACCTCGTGATCCACCCGTCTCGGCCTCCCAAAGTGCTGGGATTACAGGCTTGAGCCACCGCGCCCGGCCTTATTATTTTTTTTTTTTTGAGACGGAGTCTCACTCTGTCATCCAGGCTGGAGTGCAGTGGCGTGATCTCGGCTCACTGCAACCTCTGCCTCCTGGGTTCAAGCAATTATCCTGTATCGGCCTCCTGAGTAACTGGATTACAGGTGTGGACCACTACGCCTGGCTATTTTTCTTTTTTTGTATTTTTAGTAGAGATGGAGTTTCACGATGTTGGTCAGGCTGGTCTCGAACTCCTGACCTCATGATCTGCCACTTTGGCCTCCCAAAATGCTGGGATTACAGGCGTAAGCCACCACGCCCAGCCATTTTTGGTATTTTTTTAAAGAATGGCATTGGGATTTTGATAGTGATGTCTTTGAGTCTGTAGATCTTTTGAATAGGATGGACATTTTAACAATATTAATTCTTCTGATCCACAAAAATGGGATGTCTTTCCATTTATCTGTGTCTTCCTTCATTTCCTTCATCACTATTAATTTTCAGTGTATAAATCTTTCACCTCTTTTTATTTCTTAGTATTCTTTTCTAATTTCCTTTTTGAGTAGCTCATTATGTATATAAACACCACTAATATTTGTATCCTGCAACTTTACTGAATTTGTTTATTAGTTCTAAAAGTTTTTTAGGGAACCTGTAGGGTTTTCTACATACATGATTATGTCATCTGCAAATAGGGAGAGTTTTACTTTTTCCTTTACCGTTGGACACCTTTTATTTCTTTTTCTTGTCTTAATTCTTGTGGCTAGGACTTCCAATACTAGGTTGAATGGAAGTGGTAAGAGTGGGCATCCTTGCCTTGTTCTGGATCTTAGAGAAAATGTTTTTTGGCTTTTCTCTATTGCTTATTATGTTATCAGTGGGTATTTCATATGTGGTCTTTATTGTGTTTAGATAAGTTTCTTCTATACCTATTTTGTTGAGAGTTTTTGTTATGAATAGATGTTGAATTTTTTCGGATGCTTTTTCCGCATTTACTAAAGTGATCACATGGTTTTATCTTTCATCCTGTTAATGAGGTGTATAACATTGATTGCTTTGTGTATGTTGAACCATCCTTGCATGCCATTTGACCATAGTGTATGATTCTTTCAGTGTGCTGTTGAATTCTGCTTGCCAATATTTTATTAAGTATACATTATGTGTATAGTTGTTCATAGTTGTAATATCTATTTCTTCTGATTTTATGTGAATCTTCTCTTTTTTTCTTAGTCTCGCTAAGAGTTTGTTGATTTTATCTTTTCAAAAAACTCCTTTCTGTATTGTTTTTCTATTCTCTCTTTTATTTATTTCTGCTCTAATTTTTATTCTTCTGCTAATTTTGGGCTTAGTTTATTGTTCTTTTTCTAGTTACTTGAAGTATAATGGTAAGTTATTTGAGTTTTCTTTCTTTTTCTTTTCTTTTCTTTTTTTTTTTTTCTTTTTAGACAAGATCTCATTCTATTGTCCAGGCTGGAATGCAGTGACATGATCACATCTCACTGCTTCTTTAAACTCCTGGGATCAAGCATTCTTTCTGCTTCAGTGTCCCAAGTAGCTGAGACTACAGGCATGTGCCACCACACCTGGCTAATTTTTAAAACTTTTTGTAGACACAGGGTCCTGCTGGGTTGCCCTGGCTGGTTTTGAACTCCTGAGCTCAAGCAATTCTCCTGCCTCCCAAAGTTTTGGGATTACAGTCATAAGCCACTGCACCCAGCCAGTGATTCCTTTTTAAATGTAGTCTTTATCACCATGAACTTCCGTTTTTGTACTGCTCTTGCTACATTCCACAAATTTTAGTAAGTTGTGTTTTTTGTTTTTCTTGAGACGTTTTTAAAATTTCTCTTTTAATTCCTTTTTGACCTAATGATTGTTCTAGTGTTAGTTTTCATCTATTTGTGATTTTTCTGTTTTCTTACTGTTATTGATTACTTAACAGTAAGTAATAATCAACTTTTACTTGATTATTTACTGTTTCATTCTTTTGTGATAAGAAAAGAGACTTGATATTATTTTGATAGTTTAAATTTTTTAAGACTTTTTTTGTTACCTGACACGGGATCTATCCTGAAGAATGTTTCATTTTCACTTGAGAAGAATATGTATTCTTCTGCTGTTGGGGAAATTCTATGTGTCTGTTGGGTCCATTTGGTCTGTAATGTTGTTCACTTCTTTTCCTTTTATTTTCTGTTTGGACAATCTGTCCACTTAAAAAAAAGTGGGGTATTGAATTGCTATTATCGTATTGCTCTTTTTCTTTCTTCAGATCTGTCCATGTTTGCTTTATATATTTAGGTGCTTTGAAGTTGGGTGCATATATATGTGTAGTTCTGTCTTCCTATTGAATTAGCGATTTTATTATAATGGCCTTTGTCTCTGTGACAGTTTTTGACTTATAGTCCATTTTTCCTGATACATATATAGCCACTTCTACTCTTTGCATAGAATATCTTTCTCCACCACTGCCCTTTCAGCCCATGCATATTTTAAAATCTAAATTGATTTTCTTGTAAACAGCATATAGTTGGGTCTTGTTTTTTATTCATTCAGTGACTCTATTTCTTTTGATTAGGAAGTTTAGTCCATTTAACTTTAAAATAATTATTGATAAGTAATAACTTATTCTTGCCCTATTGTTCATTGATTTCTGTGTGTTTTGTAGTTCTCTTCTTCCTTTCTCTCATTTTCTTTCTTTGTGGGTTTTTTTTTTTTTTTTTTTTTTTTTGGCAGTGGTGTGTTTTCTTTTCTCTTTAGCTTTTTAACCTATTGTGCATTTTTTGTGGGTGATTACTGTGGTAGTCACATAAAACATTATATAGTTATCACAGTCTATTTTAAGCTGATAACAAATTTCAGCTGTCTTTAGATACTCCACATTTTACCTCCCCCCACCTCATACTTATGTAATTAATGTCACATTTTACTTCTTTCTGTATTGTGTTCCTATTAATAAGTTTATGTCATTATAGTTATTCTACTTCTGTCTTCTAATTTATATACTAGTAATAAAAGTGATTTATTTACTACCATTACAGAATTATCATATCCTGTGTTTGTCTTTATGTTTACCTTTAGCATTCAGATTTATACTTTCATATGCTTTTATGTTGTTTAGCATCTTTTCATTTTTAACTTGAAGAACTCTTTGCACTTATTGTAAGGTAAGTCTAGTGGGAATGAGCTCCCCTCATTTTTTGTTTGTCTGGGAAAGTCTTTACCTTTCATTCTTAAAGGACAGTTTCACATTTTAAAGTGTTCTTGGCTGGCAACATTTTCTTTCAGTACATTGAATGTATCATTCTACTCTGTTGTGGCCTGCAAGGTTTCCACTGAAAAATGTTGTAGATAGTCTTACAGTGTTTTCCTGATTTTGTTAGATTTTCTATCTGTATTCTCTTATAGCTCACTGAGCTTCTTTAAGAAAATCATTTGAATTATTTGTGAAGCAGTTCATGATGCTTATTTAGAGTTGGTTACAGAGCTTTATTTGCCTTTTTGGTGATGTCTTGTTTTTCTGACTTACGTTAGTGTCTGCATTTGAAGGAGCAGATACCTCCTCCAGTCCTTGGAGACTGAATTCAACAGATAAAGACCTCCTGTTGCCATTTTTCTGGACTCATGGTACTACCTCTGACATTGTGATTGAGTGGGACTGGAGCTGGTTCTGTTGCATCTGCTATTGGTGAGCCTGTTACCTAGGGCATTGGTGGATGTGGTTCCTGCCTGGTTCTTGGTCAGACAAGCCTATCTCTGAACTGCGGTTGAGCAGGGTTGGAATCACAATATAGGGCCACATTCAGAAGGGCCTCAGTCAATTCTGTAGATGGTAGGTCCATTAAGAGGAATGTGGTTGGGTGTATTACCACTGTGTTCTGCAGACAGATTATTCAAGGGACAGGATTGTCTTTGAGGTCTAGAGTGGGGCTGCAGCTGGGGTCATGGCTGTTTGAGGAGCTGTGGTTGTGTTGGAAGTCAGCAGGCTTGTTACCAGGGGTGCTAGTGGGCATGGTTTTTACCAGGTGAGTTTCTGAGCAGGCACGACTCCCTCTAGACCATGAATCAGTAAGGCTACAGCCAGGTCACAGCTGGTACCATCTTTTTTTTAAAAAAAAACACTTGTCTGTGAATCTCACCTTACAAAAAAATGCTTGATGCTGGCATTTGTGTTGGCTGACTTAGGGAAAGGAGAGAGACAGTAAGCACTATTCCCATGGCTGAATTCTAATCTTGTCTCTGTTGCACATTTACTGTGTAACCTTGAATATGTGCCTCTCATCCAGATTACTTTATACATAAAACAAGGACACTCCTTTTGTATGTCACATTGTTGTTTGAATTTATTGAGAACATACACAGAACACTCATTAAAATTATATTATTTAATTATGAGGTAGTATTGTGATGGTTGCATGGATAGGTACTATTAGTTTAGTACATTTTTAGTTATAAATAGATTTTTGTAAATAGTCTATTCACAAACCTGTGAATAGACTAAGCATTTCATATAACATTTAATACTTTGTGGGAATAGTGTCTCTGTGTTTCAGTCAACATATAATGAACATGTACTCATTCACATTGAAAGCTCAGTAAGAGCGGAAGCTAAGGTGGCTAACATAGCTGTGCCTAACATAGTTCCCAGCACATAGTAGGTGCTCACTTAATTTTTATTGGATGATTTTAATTACATATATGAAATTATAAAGAATTTTTTATCCAGAGGAAAGTACGGTCTTACACTTCTTGCAATGAATGTAGGTACATGGACAAGAATGCTATCTAAAATTGTTTTAAGCTATCCTTTTATTTTTGTATGTGTATTTATAAGTGCTTTCATGTTGAGAACATATTTAATGCTGATAATGGAGAATCTACAGCAGTGTTTTCTGAGGAAATGTAGGACAATAAGATTGCTTGGTATAATTTTCAGCCATGTAATTATTAGTAATGTTAGTAAGATTTTGCTAACTACAGCTAAGAAACTACTTTGCCCTATTAGAGGATAGAAATTGATGGAGAGCCTTATTATTGTGTTTTCTATTTTAAAGCAAAGTTCATTATCTCCCATCTTAATTTATATGCTCCCATTTTGGTTTATGTGCTCCATCTTGATTTACAGATCATTTTAATGTTATGAATAGACTTGTTTACTAAGCCTGAGCTGCTCTAATATGTCAAATAAGAATATATTCTTATTTGACTCACATGTTCTGTAAGGGAACTTACTGCTGAATTTGTGTACAACAGTCTTCAGATACTCATTTTATAGAGTGGTGGTTCTCTGTGTGTCTGGACATAGTACTTTCTTAAATTCTTGTTGGTTGATTTTTGTTCTTAATGTTTTGATCTTTCTCGAACTTGTCCTGCTGCTTTAAGGATTTTAAAATCTCTTAAAGCCTAGGTTTATTATCTTGAGATTCAAGATAAAATGTGTAACTCTTACAGTGATTTCATACTAATGTAATTCAGTGTTTTCTATCATGAGTGTGCACATAGAATTTTATAGAATTTAAAGGGGTTTTTCCAAATACTAATTAGGTTATTTCAGAATATCAGCTATGTTTGCCATTCATTTTTTTTTTTCTTAAATAGAGATGGTCTGGAATTTGTCCAGATAACCCATTAAAGTTCCAATTGTCCAATGAGGTATCTTCCCCAGTCTGCATCTTTTATCTTAACAGAAAGAAATGTAGGCTGGGCATTTTCTGTGGGCATTTAGCAGATTCCAGAAACTCTTATGACCTTTTATGGTATTTGCCTTTGTTTGTCTACCATTTTCAAATGGAAAGAGCCACTAGACCATATAAGATATATGTAGTTGGTCTCTTCAGTAGCAAGGTGGTAATAACATTTTGTAATTATTTATTTTTTAAAATTAAGGAATTTCAGAAGAAAGATATCATTTACATCAGTGTTTTCTAATTTGGACCATGGTCTCTTGTAAGACATATATTTTATATCACTACCCAAAACATAGTAAATAGTTATGTAAAAAGCCTAAAACAACATGAAACAATTTGCCCTTTAATATCAGAGTAGGATGCACTTTGATATTTTCTATCCTGACCCATTTAATTTTTAAAAGCACTGTTTGTGACCCACCAAATTGATTTTTCAACTTAACAATGTGTGGTGACTTGTATCCTGAAAAACACTTTTAAATAAGTACATGTTTATCCCAAGACCAGAATCTGTTTCTAACATAAATGCCTCACGTAACTTAAAACTGTCATGATGATCTTGCAACATTGATGCTCTTTTGTCCTTAGTATTACTTTAAAATTACAAAAATCTGTAGTGATTATAAGTAATTCTGAAATTAAATTGAAATCACAAAGGTATATATAATGTTTTGAAAATACATCTTTAGCTTTTTAGAGTGATCTAGATTTTGGTTTTGAATGAACAATTGCCATTAAAATTTTTAGTAGTTTTTTTTTTTTTTATTATTGAAGAAAAGAGTATTTGTGTTTCCCTTGTGAAATTAGTCTATAGCAATTACATCCTGTCTTGAGATTATTGTAATATAATGGTTTTCTTTGAATTATAGATTTGAAATATAACTATTTTATTACTACTTTACATTTATGTGACATAAATGATCAAATTGATCAAAACAATACACATATACACATATGTGTGAGTATACATATATATAATTTCATCCTCATGAGTCTGTGATGTATAGGCAAGGTAGGTTGTAGAGAATAATTAAACAGATTTAGGATCCAGAAATATGCTATCATATAATGTTTCCACTGCTTCTCTTGAAATAATACTTTTTTAGTTTGCCAAGTAGTTTCCCAGGTATTTTGAGCTTAGCAAATATTGTAAAACCTTTAACATGAAGAATGTTAATGGAAGCTTTATGAAGTTGGTGTAACCTATGGTACATCTTTGGCTAAACCACATTTATTTTACCACCATTCAGATGAGGTAAGAAAGATGGCACTCTTACTTGAATTTCTAAATAATTAAACACCAGTGATTACATCTTGTGGGAGAAGGAGTACAGATGACTGGTTTGAGTTAGGATTACTCAAAGAGTAGAAGGAAGGATAAAGTGGTAACAGGTGGCTATCAGGGAAGGGAAAATAAATCCTGCTATTATTGTATTTAGTAATATTTTGTTTTTCTTACCTGCCTTTTCTGAACTGTTGAATGAAGATCCTGGACATAATAATAGCTTACATTGAAATGTTTTCTATGTATCCGGCAACAATCTGAGAACTTTGTTTTAAGAAAAAGACATTTACATGTATATGTACTGTGAAATGTTTCATGCAGTCTGAAGAGTATATAAAATGCATTTACAGTTAAATAATAATAATAAAACCAATACTTACATACCCAGCATCCCAGATTTAGAGGAGATCTTATATATATCTCCTGATCCTTATCTCTTCCCCTTTATATGCCCTCTACATGCTCCAGGTAACCAGAATCCTCACTTTTGTGTGCCTTTTCTTTTTTTCTAGTAATGTTACCATCATGTGTGCATATCTAGACAATTTATGGTTATTTCTTTAAACACTATTTAGAGTGTGTTTGAAGAAAAACTTTAGACAAATTAAATTTAACAGAGTTTGAGTGAGAACGATTCATGGATTGTGCAACACTCAAAACCAGAAGAGGTCCAGAGAGCACCACTCTGAAACATAAGCAGTGAATATTTATAGACAGAACTCAGAAATACAGAAGTAGCTTGATTGGCTACAGCTGGGCTTCTGCCTTATTTGAACGTGATCTGATTAGTTTGTTGCCTGTGATTGTCTGAAGCTCACCTGCTTGTGATTGGCAAAGATCTGCCTATTTGTTACAAATATTAGATTCCTAAGTTAGGTTTCTGTTCATTTACATACCAAAGTTAGCTTGTAGTTCATTATTGGGAACTAAAAGTACAGAGGTAGCCTCAGGCCATTGGCCTCCTGCTTATTTAACAGTAGCAAGCCCAAACCTGGTTGGGTAAGGAAAGGGCAACATTGCTGGAAGATAAACTGAGCAAGAGTCTCTGAGCCATAATTTGTTAATGATTTATTTGAGAGTTTAACAAAAGTCGTCTGAAGAAAGCATTTGACAAGATAATTAGTGGGTCTTGGGAAATACAGGATTCATTATTGCTTGTGGTTTAGTTACTGGACACCTGGCAGGAATATGACCAGGAGAGGTATATTCTGCTTTTTAGCTCACCATGTTCTACCAGGAATAAGTAAAAAGTAGAATGCTTCCTTGTTTTGGAAGTATTCTCAACTGATCCAAACATCAGCTTGGAAGAAAAGAAGTTTTATCAGCATACAGTCAGACACACAAGCCAGTGTCAACAAAGAACTTGGGCAAAGCTCACCCAAGCAGTTTGCCCATGTGTCAAAAAAGATGGTGCATGCATGTTCTCACTCATAGGTGGGAATTGAACAATGAGAACACTTGGACACAGGAAGGGGACCATCATACACCGGGGCCTGTTGTGAGGTGGGGGGAGTGGGGAGGGATAGCATTAGGAGATATACCTAATGTAAATGACCAGTTAATGGGTGCAGCACACCAACGTGGCACATGTATACATATGTAACAAACCTGCACGTTGTGCACATGTACCCTAGAACATAAAGTATAATAATAAATAAATAAATAAATAAATAAAAATACTACCTATGGAAAAAAATAATAAAATGTAAAAACAAAAAAAAAACAAGGTGCAGTGGCAGGGGGACTTTTTGGTAATGACATCTCTTTTATATTGAACGTCCTGTTTCTATACCCCATGCATTCTTGATTTATCATGTTTTAGTACAGTTTTATCTTCTAGTACAGCCTTTCATAACTGGGGTCTCATGACAGAAGTAAATCCTATAGGAATATTTTCTCTGTTTTCCCAAAGATACAGTGAATGGTTGGAAACATTATAGATGTATGGGAGATAAATTTAATTCATCTTGAACAATGGATGCCTTAGTACATTAGGCTTAATTGTATTGCAGAACCCCAGCTGAGAAGGGTCTGCTGTAGTAAATTATTTTAAGAGGTACATAGAAATTAAAATTTTGAGACCTTGCATGTCTAAAGATATCTTTATTTTACTCTAATATATAATTGATAATTTGGCTGGGTATGGAATTCTAAATTGAAACTAGTTTTCTTTTTTGGCCTGCTTCCAGTATTGTTGTTGACATCAATAGCCTATCTGATTCGTGATCCAGAGGAGCTTGGTGCTGTGAATTATGTGCAGAAGGGTCCTTTGGTGTAAATAGGGTTGACTCTCAGTTTTTACTACTGCTGGTTTTGATTTGGCTTTCTTGGATCTGCAAGACCATGACTATTTGTTCATCTCAAGGTTTGCAGTGTCAAATTTATGTTGTTAATATATCCTCTCCTGGATACATACTTTTGGGATATATATACATATTTGTTTATTTTTTTAAAATACCCCTTTTCTTGATTTTACTTGAGTTTTAGGAGGGAACACATTTGTTCAGTATCTTCATTTTGCCATTTTAACCTAGACTCTTTTAAGAGTTTATATGTATCATCTCGTTTAATCCTCGTAACAATCCTATAATATCAATACTACTATTAGCATTTTATAGATGAGAAAACAAAGACCCAGAGAAATTAAGTAAACTGTTTAAGTATTTCTAGGAAAGATAAAACAGAGATTTGAATGCAGTTTAATTTCAAATCCTGCTTAACTGTTATACTAGTATAATGCTGTTTGTGACGTTCTTTATGCTTTTAAAGGCAAGCAGCATTGCATGAATTATAATTATTTGTTGTCTACAGTTAATGATAATGTACATTTTATGATACGGAGAAAAGCAAAAAATAATAACCAAACCAACCCCTAAAACCCACAAACTTGCTGCAATTATGGGTATTAGTGGTAAACTTATTCTCCACTAATTGATTTTGAAATGCCTTTGCCCAAGGAAGAATATGTCATATGCAAGAAACTGAGTTTTGCCTGGTGTGGTGGCTCACACCTACAGTCCTAGCACTTTGGGACACTAAGCTGGACAGATCACCTGGGTCAGGAGTGTGAGACCAGTCTGCCTAACATGGCAAAACCTCATCTCTACTAAAAATACAAAAATTAGCCAGGCATGGTGACAGGTGCCTGTAGTTCCAGCTACTTGGGAGGCTGAGGCAGGAGAATCACTTGAACCCGGGAGGTAGAGGTGGCAGTGAGCCGAGATTGTGCCACTGCACTCTAGCCTGGGTGACAGTGAGACTCCATCTCAAAAAAGAAAAAAAAGAAAGAAAGAAATTGAGTTTTGGTTTTTTTGTGTGTCCTTTCTGGTAAGGACAAAGTCTTAGATTATATGAGATCTTGTGCATGAATAGAGAACCAGCCTTGAAGTGTATGCATAGTAAGGAAGGAAACTGAGATCTTGTGGTAAGATACCTATGAAAACGAACCACAAAGTAAATTTTAACGCAGTTGGTTGTTGTCCAGCTAAGTGGGTGTATTTTCAGATTGAAAGAAATAATTATAACCAAAAAAATCAATCTACAGCATATAGAGAGAGCAACTGATTAGAGCTTTTAAATTTGAATTAAGGTAGGGTAAGGTATATGGATTTTAGTATAATTGGGAGAGAATTCTTTGGAATTTTAAAGATTAGGTATAAAGAGATGGTATCATTATAAGGATAGGAAAGTACCTATTAGATTTAATGACGTGATGTCAATACTTGTCGCTTAGTTTTAAACATAGTACATTTGTCACTGTGATAATAAAGTTACTTTTTTAAAAAAAAATTATAAGCCGGAAAGACTCATTGATAGATTGTATATTTTGAACAGTTTAAATATAATTAAGAGGAACAGTAGCAGCTCGTATTTGTTTCAAGGAACATGTTAGAGCATACAGCATTATGGTGTCATTTTAATCTCCTCTGTTGATTGGTTTGCGCTACCACTGTCTTAATGACTCATATCCCTGCTGGAGGCAAAACTTAAATGTTTATTCTCTGCTTTAACTGTTGGAATCCATCAACATTGTGCTTGAAAGAGTATCTTTCTTTATGAATTTTTAATCATGGCTGAGGCAAGCTGTAGATTAGATATAAATCTAGAAGCTTCAGGGAAGATAAAAAGCATTACATTTATATCCATCTTTGAAGTAAGTAAAAGCTGGGAAGGAAGGACTCAGAAGAGGTGGGAAGTGTGGCCGGATACTACAAAAACATAATGGATGTGATAAAAGGATTGCATTTTTAAGAAGAGAAAATGACTTTGTTACTTCATCTTGAATTGCTAAGTATTGATCTTGCTTTATTTTCCTAAAGCAGCAATTCAGTGCAGGGTGGCTTGATAAAAAGGGAAAACATTAGTAGAATAGCCTTTAGTGTTTATCAGTTCATTTTTTTAAAAATTAGCAGCATGGTTTAATGCTTTTTCTGTCAGGCTTTCTCTATCTGTTTACTGCTGATTTGACAGTCTTTGGTCCTTCTCCTTTGCTGTTAAATGTGTGTGTTCTTTGTTTGTGGTGGTGGGTTTTGCTACAGTTGGATGTGAGAGAAAAGCCTGTCTTTGCCATATTGGTCTGATTAGCCTCTGGGTGAGCCATATACATTAAATAGACCTTCTGAGCTATGAAAGAAGAGAGCTCACAACAACGTAGATTTTCTTCATGTACTGGGGTTTCGTCTGTTTTATTTCCTCCACGGATTGATGGCCGAAAGCTTGTTCGGAATGCTTCATTTGGAGGATACAATGAACTTTCTCCTTCATTGCCAGGTTTGTGTGTTTAATCTTGCAGTTCTAATTTCTTGCAGACTTTTAATTAAAATAAACCAGGCATTTTAACGTTTTAAAGCTGCTTTCATTTGAACAAAACAATTCTGTAGTGAAAGCTTAGGTTTCAGTAACTGCTGCTAAACAGCTTGGCTTTTCCATATTTTCTCTTAGAGTCTCTTCAGCTAAAACTTGAGAAGTAATGATTCAGTAAAGTGGGAATCTTGAGTGCTTACGGCATAAATTTTTGCTTTAATTATAGAAATATTATGACCCTTTGATAAAATTAAAGCCCTTCTAGACTTGAGATAAACACAAAATTATATAAACAAACCCATTTCTCTGAGGGTTTACCAAATGAAACCCAGATATTAATATTGATATTTGTTCATTTTTTGCAGAATTGTAGCTGTATTAAAGTTGATGTTTAATGTAAGCCTTAATTTCACCACTTTATTATCTTAATGTTTTTATCTTAAATTCCTAAATTTATCTCAGACTGTGACTAAAGTGAAGCTTTCTACTCAAGTATAGTTTTTGAAATACCTTAGTTTCTTCTTGTTGTTAGATGTATTTGTGTGTGATTAATTTTTGTCATGAAAATGTATGATATTTTTAGAGTTATATTTATTAGGCATTTGACAGCTATGATTTAGGCATTAAACAATCGGTCAATGAGATGTAGATATAAATTGATCTTTTATTATTTGAAATTGTAGCAAATATTTGAATATGTTTAAATAATCTTTTGTTTTCCTTTCAAATTTTTAAACACTATATAATTATGTCTACTCTTTTAAGGTTATATATTCTTTTAAAATAAAAGTATTATTTAATAATGATGACAAAGAAATATTGACTGAAACTGATACTTGCATTTATATATTTTTTCTGACACTTAGATTTTGTTGAATTAAATTCCCTATTTTCACAATAACCTTTATTCTTGGCTTTTTGAATATTCGTGTTGATAAGTGGTATATATGTTCTTTTGAGATAGTGAAATGCCTCATAGAAAGTGTTCACCTGGGCAGTTAAATAAATTATTATAAATTGACTGATTTCATTCTTTTCTAAGAGTGTTTCACAAAAGAATTGGAAACCATAGTCCTCAACTCTCCCTAAGTAGCATAAGCTTTAAATAGCACTCATAATCCATATTAAGTCTTCTTAGTGTAGCATGGTTACTCTCATGTGTCTTTCTTATGTTTTAAGTGGTGTAAATTTTAGTTTTTTGTCATTCAGAAGTGGCTTTGCAAATACAAAATACTGAGATTTTTTTAATGTTAAATATTTTTTATTTTAAAATGAGTTTCATTTCTGTATTTGTTTCTGTCTCTTTGTTTGCATTTTTTAAGCCAACAAGCTTGCTAATATAGTTTGCTGACCTTCATGCCACAAGTCTACTTAGCTTTACAGAATAATCATGTGACCTTGATGAACAATAGAAAACTTAGCTTTTAAGTTTGGTACTTATTTAATTAGGCAGTTAAAGGCAAAATTGTCAGTTTATCTTGTCAAAGAAATATTAAAAGCCATCTTAGATGGATTTGTTTTTATAGAAAAGTAAATGGTTTACTTTGTTTTCTAATTCTTGAAATAGAGAAAATCATATTCATAGAAATGATTCTATCATCTCCTTAATACAACCAGCTGTGATAAAAAGCTCTATAAAATCTGCTTTTATCAACTAAGAAGTAGAATGAAATTAAGTGCTTCAAAGAAGTGGCTTTTTGTTGTGTACTTAAGGTAAAAGTAAAAAGTATGTCTAGTATCTCCTGATATATACTTCATTGTGGTATTGAAAAAATTATTTTACATGCATTTGCTTTTATCTGACGAAATTAGAGAAAGATTTGTTCTTCATTAGTGATATTTAAAGATAACTTTTTCTTACTGCTTTGAGCATAACCCTTTTTAAATTTTAATTTTCCTGAAAAAAATCTTTTTTCTTTTAGTCACTTCTGCCTTAATAAATATGTCAGCATAGCCTTTTTCTTTATGATTAGCTATAACATGGATGTGACACCCCTGCCCCGTACCCATAGTGATGCCATGATGCAATGTGTTTGTTTATTTAGTTCATATCTGATTATCTATCTGTTGATCTCAGCTGTTACTTCTAGATAATGCTCATTTTACTAATCTCTACAACAGTACCTACAAATTGGAGTAAATAAACTTTGAGCAAAGAAAGCATCTATAGACATCTATAGATTGTACATTTTAGGGCATAGTTGTTCTGTGTATTTTGACTTCTCAGATTTTTTTCTTGGCTCTTGGCTGTATTCAATATAGTTGATGTAGCAATTCTGTATTTGTTTTGTAGATACTTATAAAATATTTATTTGTAGATTTGTATATATAATTTCATTTTAATGACTGAAGCAACATAAAATTTGCTTTATTCTATCACAACATTAATGAACCAGGTATATCAAAAAGATAACGCCTTATCAATGATGATAGTACTTGCATTTTGTGGACAAATTAGAGGTTAAGGGCAGAACACTAATTTATTCAGGGATAATATTCCATTGCATTAGCAGGAGAAAGTAAACCTATGTACTTACACGAGAGATCATCTAATGTGAAATTTCCTGTAGATGGGAAACTGAAGTCCCTGGAATTTAAGGAACTTACCATGGTTATATAATTACTTGATGGAAGAGTTATTATATTCACTCGAATTATTGTGAGACTGTGACTACTTCCAAAATGAAAAGATTGGAAGAAAGATATGACAGACTTTTTTCAACCAGGTTGGAATGTCATTAGTTTTTCTTTTGGGGTTGAGCTTTAGGAAATTCTTTTTTATTTGCTTTGATGGCTAAAAGCATTTCCGAAACGCATTAGTATGTTTTTTTCTTTTCATATGAAGAGAATATTATAGCACTCTTTTGCTTCAGTCTTAAGTACTTTATCACTTTCATGCCTTTCTCCATTAGAGAAACTGAATCATTGGAAGTTAAGTATCGTGCCCAGTGTTATACAGCTAGTAAATGGTGGTGCCAGGCTTGACAGATAGTCTGACCCCATAGCTTATTCTCAGGTATCCCTCTGACTTCATTATATGTAGTTATTTTACTGTATTATAATTTTTGTTTGAACACTTGGCTTCTCCCTAGACAATAGCCTTTTTAAAAGAAAGGAATGATAGGGAACAATGTCTTTTCATGTTTTTATCCCTAAATACAATGTGTTGTGTAACAGATAGGTATACTATAAATACTTACATTTTTTATACACACACACACACACACACATATATATACTTGTGCTTTGTTTTTGTTTTTGTTTTGAGATGGAGTCTCACTCTGTCTCCCAGGCTGGAGCGCAGTGGTGTGATCTCGGCGCGTTGCAACCTCCGCCTCCTGGGTTCAAGGGGTTCACCTGCTTCCACCTCCCAACTAGCTGAGACTACAGGCATGTATCACCACACCCAACTAATTTTTGTATTTTTAGTAGAGACAGGGTTTCACCATGTTAGCCAGGCTGGTCTCAAATTCCTGGCCTCAAGTAATCTACTTGCCTTGGCCTCCCAGGCCTCCCAAAGTTCTGGGATTACAGGCGTGAGCCATCATGCTCAGCCTAATATTTATATTTATAAGAGGTGAATTCATTATTATTTCTTAGTTGGTTGAAAGGATGGCCATCTGTCAGTCTACATAGTCATCATTCTCAGTATCTGCTTTTTTGTTTTTGTTTTGAGACAGAGTCTCACTCTGTTGCCCAGGCTGGAGCACAGTGGCGCAATCTTGGCTCGCCGCAGCCTCCGCTTCCTGGGTTCAAGTGATCCTCTCACCTCAGCCTCCCAAGTAGCTGGGATTACAGGCGTGTGCTACCACACCCAGCTAATTTTTGTATTTTTAGTAGAGACGGGGTTTCACCATGTTGGCCAGGCTGGTCTCGAACTCCTGACCTCAAGTGATCTGCCCACTTCAACCTCCCGAAGTGTTGAGATTACAGGTGTGAGCCACCTCGCCTGACCTGAGTATGTGCTATTGTTATAGGTTCTATAACCTCAGAAAATGTGAAAGTCAGCGTGAGTGTATGTTGCAGAGTGAAAATGGAGCAAGACTACCTGGTTTCCAGTCCTCACTTAGCTACTTAATGACCATTTGGAAGGAATTTGGCTTCAATAAAATATCCCAGAGATACTCTTACTACTTTATGTAAGTTAAAACAAGAGACAGAATATTTTGGAGAAAGGCTATTAAGAAAGTAGTGAAAATCGGCCTGGCATGGTGGCTCACGCCTGTAATCCCAGCACTTTGGGAGGCCAAGGTGGGCAGATCACCTGAGGTTGGGAGTTTGAGATCAGTCTGACCAACATGGAGAAACCCCGTCTCTACTGAAAATACAAAATTAGCCGGACATGGTAGCATACGCCTGTAATCTCAGCTACTCGGGAGGCTGAGGGAGGAGAATTGCTTGAACCCGGGAGGCAGACGTTGTGGTGAGCTGAGATTGTGCCATTGCACTCCAGCCTGGGCAACAAGAATGAAACTCCGTCTCAAAAAAAAAAGTACTGAAAATCGTATAATTTTCTGGAGACGGGCTTTTTCATTCCAGGTCTCTAATTATTATTGCAAATATTTTTTTCAAAGTCAGCAATTAGTACACAAGTCAAAGATGGCCAGATATATAAGAAAATATGACATGAATGAGAAATAACTGAAACAACAGACAGTAGAAAGAGGCCTGTAAGACTTCCTGGATATTAGAGTGGTCAGATATAGACTATTGTTTTTAAAGCTCTGTTTACTATTTTTAAAAACATAAATGCAGACTTTCAAAATGGAATTATTTAAAATAGCCTGTAGATTTGTGAAATATTAGGATATAAATTTTAGAAATGAAATTAAACATAACCAAAATTAAAAACTCAGTATACATACTAGTAGCAGATTGGACATACAGATGAAGATAGAATTAGTGAAGAGGAAGGTAAGTCAGAAGAATTATTCAGGATACAGCAGGGAAGGAAAAGATGAAAAAAAAAAGAAGTTGAGACATGCAGAATAAAAGGAAAAAAGCTGTCTGTTTTTGGTCATAAATAAAAGAAGTAGAGAAAATAGGACAAAAACAATCTTTAAGTGTAATGCCTTTAATTGAACTGATCAAAGATACTAGTCCACAAATTCTCAAGAAAACAAATTAAAAAGAAACTTACACCTAAACACATCATAGTGAAACTACAGACCATCAAAGACAGAGGGTGAAAACACCCAGATTTCCTTCACAAGAATAACAACAGTTAAACTCACACCTGTTTGACTTCTTTACTGAAACAGTAGAAGCTACAGGTGTACTTCAGGCAAAAGGAGAGTGATTTCAGATGGAAAGTCTGAAGTTGTGAGGATAAACAAATAACAAGGCCTATATGGGCAAATTTAATAATTCTAAATCCAATACAAATGATGTCTTTTGGAGTTAAAAAGAAAGATTTGCAGTACATGACAGTTATTGTATATAAGCCAGAAGGGAGGTAAATAAGTTCTTCCAAGGCCTTTGTATTTCCCAGAAGGAGGGTAAATTAATAATTAACTTTAAACTTTGAAAAGTTAAGTATACATGTTTTAATTTCTGAGTGAAACCACTAAACAGAATGATTAACTTATGTTTTTTAATCTTGACTATTTTATATAAATAGAAGGCAAGATAGTAGAGGACAGTAGAGTATGGAAGGAACTACTAAAAAGTCCAAAATAAGATAAATATAAATCAAGATAAGTCAGCAATTATATTGAGTACTAATGATCTAAAGATTAGTATTTAAAAAATTCAGTACTGTGCTGTTACAAGTGACATATCTATATAGAAAAGAATAAAGAAAAGTTGGGGTAGGGAAGGACTGGGGATAAAAAGTGCTGCAAACCACTACTGAAAAGAAAGTTCCTGTATCTATTGATACCAGACAGAATAAATTTTGAGGCAAAAAGCATGAGTACATTATATGCCCTCAAAATATATAAGGAAATTTTATAGAAAACAACATGGAAACTAGATAAATCTGTACTTCTATTCTTCTCTTTGTAATTGAGGGAGAAAAGGACAAAAATCAGTAAATACATATCAAATAGAACTTCTCTACTAACAAATTTGTGTTAATGGACAAATATAGAACTTTATACCCAACAACTGTAGAGTATACCTTCTTATCTAATACATATGGTATATGTATAAAAATTGCTCATATGCTGTGCCATAAAGTAAGTTTCAACACATTTTAAATTATTAAAAGTATTCAGAACATATTATCTGACCTTATTTTTATGTTAGAAATCTATAACAAAAATTTCAATAAAAATTCTGTTATGTTTAAAATTCAGAAATATATTTCTAAATGCCTCATGGATCAAAGAAGAAATCAAAATAGGAATTGAAAAAATAACTGAACAATTATGAAAGCATCACATATAGAAATTTGTGGAATATAGCTTTAAAATAGTGATTAGGGGGAAATGTTTAGCCTTAAGTGCATATTTTAGAAACAGAAAGGAGAATAAAAATTAATAAGCTAAGTATCTTTCTTAAGTTCAAAAAATAAGAGCAAAATAAATCTCCAAAATGAAAAAAAAGACCGTAATAAAGGTAAGAGTAAGAATTAATGGAACAGAAAATACACACACTGGAGAGTTTCAATAAAGCCTAAAATTCTTGGAAAAAGACTAATAGACAAACCTGTGGTGCGACTGATTATGAAAAAGAGTGTCACTGCAAATCAACAGACAAAAGGTTTTTTTTTTTTTAAAGTGTAACTCTGATACAGTTAGCCAGTATCAAAAATAAAAAAGATATACAACTATAGATGGAGCATGTATTAAACATGTAAGAGAATATTGTGAACTTTTGTATGCGAGATGTACTCAAAAGTTCAAATGAAATAAATTCTTAGTAAATATCATTTACTAAAATTGTTTTTAAAAGAAACGGAATACCTGAATAGTCCTAATAACCATTAAGAAATTAAATCAGAGGCTGGGTGTGGTGGCTCATGCCAGTAATCCCAGGACTTTGGGAGGCCAAGGCAGGTGGATCACTTGAGGTCAGGAGTTCAAGACCAGCCTGGCCAACATGGTGAAACCCCATCTTTACTAAAAATACAAAAATTAGCCAGGCGTGGTGGCATGCACCTGTAATCCCAGCTACTTGGGAGACTGAGGCAGGAGAATCGCTTGAACCCAGGAGGCAGAGGTTGCAGTGAGCCGAGATTGTGCCACTGCACTCCAGCAGCCTGGGCGACAGAGCAAAACTCCATCTCAAAAAAAAAAAAAAAAAAGAAAAACAGAAATTAAACAAGAAAGCACCAAATTCAAGTACATAACAAGTTCTGCCAAACATTAAATGAAGGAATAATTCCAGTCTTGCACAACTGCTTTCAGAGGATGGAAGTGCAGAGTGGGAAGAACACCAGTAATAGTATAACTTTGACATGAAATTCAACTGAAAGAGATTGTCCTATGATTTTTTCCAATCAGTAATGAATATGGATTACAAAACTCCTTAATGGTAGTAGCAATATCTTTTTATAAAGATATTGAGAGATACAAAGATATAAAGAGAACAATGCATTATGACTAAGTTGGATGAAAATCTAAGGAAGCAGGATTGACTTAACATTAGAAATAAATGTGGTTCACTATACTAACAGATTAAAAACAGAAAAAATAATATGGTTATCTTAATAGATGTGAGAAAAGTTTTGATGAAATCCAAATTTCGTTTTGGTAACTCTTAGAAAACTAGAGGGAGTGAACTTCCTTAAATATCTGTATCAGTACCTGTTCCAGCTGGACATGGTGGCTCATACCTGTAATTCCAGCACTTTGGGAGGCTGAGGTGGGAGGATTGCTTGAGCCCAGGATTTCAAGACCAGCCTGGGCAACATGGTGAGACTTCATCTCTACAAAAAAAATAAAAGATAAAAAAAAAAGACCTAGTAACATGTGTCTCTTGTCTCAACTGCTCAGGAGGCTGAGGTTGAAGGATTGCCTGTTATGGCAAGTTGAGGCTGCAGTGAGCTGAGATCACACCACTGCACTCCAGCCTAGGCAACAGAGAAGACCCTGTCTCAAAACAAACAAACAAACAAAAAAGCAGAAAAATAAACCCTGTTCCTTAAATATCTATATTAATGTATGTACCAATATCAATATATCCAAATATATATAAAAATACATATATAAAAATATACCAAAAATCTACATTAAACATTATACTTACTGGTTAAATATTGACAGTTTTGATATTAGAAACAAGACAAGCAAGAATGCCTGCATTCACTATTTCTAGGCAATATTGTACTTTAAGTGCTAGATAAATAGAACAGGGTGCACAGAAACAAACCTACACGTATATGAACATTTGACACATATTAATAAAGGAAGTTCTTTTCAATAAACGGTGGCAGGTCAGTTGGTGTCTAAATGCAAAGAAAGTGAAATTGTACGTGTATAACACACTGTACTCAAATGTCAATTCCAGATGTATTGTAAATGTAGATGCAAAAAGTAAAACTACATTATTGGAAAATATTTTTATGACTGCAGATTTAGGGAAGAATTTCTTGAGACCCAAAAGCACTGACCTTTAAAGGAAGAGATTGCTAAATTTGAGTACATGAAAATTAAAAGCTCTTCACCAAAGGAAACCATATAGCCTATAAAAAGCCACAGAATAAGGAGATATTGGCAACAAATATATTTGGTGAAGTACTAGTATCTAGCCTACATCAATAATTCTTATATAATAAGAAAAGATAGACTTTTTTTTTTAAATGTACAAAAGATCTGAAGACGTTCTTCACAAAGGAAATTAGCCAATTAATATGAGAAAGTTCTCAGCACCATTAGTAATCAGGGACACGCAGACTAAAACTTCACTGACAAACTATTGTGCATCCACCAGACTGGCAAAAATATTAAAAAATTTTCAATACTGAAGTTACTACAGTTATGGAGAAAAGAGAATTTTTGCATAGTTTGTTATAAAGTTTCAGTTACACGTGCTCTGTGACCCAGGATTCCTCCTTCTAGATTTAAACCTTAGAGAAACTTAGGGGTGTCTACAACAGTACATTTCCAGGAATATTCATAGCACTATTGTTCATCAGGGGAAAGTTAGGAACAATCCAGTGTCTGATAATGGTGGAATGGATAAATAGTGGTATAGTCATGCGGTAGGATTCTAATCAGCAGTGAAAATGAATGAAGTACCTGCTGTGACGTGCTAGTAAATAATTATTGCGCAAGTCAAGTTACTTTTGAGGAGAAAGGGTGGATTGTGATTAAGAATTGCATGGAGGAGGAATCTTATGAAATGTTAGCAATTCTCTATTTCTTGATTTGGGTGATGGTTAAGCTCTGTGTTAAGTTATACATTTATGTTTTAGGCATTTTTCTGAAGATGTGCTATATTTCACATTTTCTAAAAACCTTTAGAAATAAAAATGGAGTTCTTTCTATTAAATTTTTTATTAATTTATGAAATTTATAAGTTTCAGATAATATACAAGAATTAGACCCTTTTCAGGAACTCACGGTCAACATGAACATCAAGATAATTGGAGTACACTGCAGTAAATACTTTAGTACAAGTATGTGTGAAGTGCTGTTTGTGTCATAGAAAGGAGCAGCTAACTATGCCTGCAAAGTCAAAACAAGGCCTCCCTGAAGGGGTGGCCTTGTGTCTTGAGAGGCACCATGGCATTGTAGAAACAGCATGAGTTTTAAATGTAGACCTAAGTTTAAATCAGCTCTGATACTCGCTTGTTGATGTTGGTCAACTTAATTTCTGTGAGCTTTAGTTTTTTCAACTGTAAAATATGGTTAATTTTTTCTGTGTGTAGCATTGTTTTAAGGATTAGAAAAAAATGAAACCTGTAGCATAGTGTGTTACACTCACTTGGGTTCTCATAAATAGGTATTGGTTGCTTTATTATTGCTTTTATTAATATTATTGTGTTAATTAGTATAAATATCATTATTGCTGATAAATGAATCAGAATTAGCCAGATATGGAACAAATTAAAGTTAAAGGCATATAGACTAGGTGGAATAGGATGTCAAAGCAAGAGAAACCCAATAAACTGGAAGAATAGGGAAAGGGTGTGTTTTAAAATTATTTTTATTGAGATATAACTTACATGTAATTAAGTGTGCAGCTTTTGAATTTTTAGTTGCATATAGACACGTGTAATTACTTCCCATAGCAGAAGGCTCTCTCACACCCCTCGGAGTCAGTATTTCCTCCAAAAAGGTAAACTACTGTTCCAAACTCTTAATGCCATAGATTAAGTTTGTAAATAGAATCATTTGGTATGTACTTTTTTAAAAATGGGTAGAGTTGGCTTCTTTCACTCAATGTTTGTTGTTCTTTTTTGTTGCTGTCTGATTTTCCGTTGTGTGACCATACTATAATGTATTCATTAATTTTACTCTTAACAGCCATTTGAAGTGTTTGCAGATTTTGGCTATTATGAATAAAGCTTCTATGAACATTCTTGTGCCTCCCTTTTGATGGATGTACACACTCATTTCTGTTGGGTATATCTAGGACTAGAATTCCTGTGTGTTAGAACGGGTGTACATTTAACTTTAATAGATACTGTCAAATAGTTTTTCAAAGTTGTTAGGCCACTTTGTGTTCTCACCAGTAGTAAACAGTTTCAGCTGCTCCATGTTTTCACTTGTACCTGGATAGTGTCAGTCCTTTTAATTTTAGCCATTCTAATAGGGATGTAGGTTTCTGTCTCATTGTAGGAGTGGGGAGGATAGTTGGAAGAGAATTTACTACCCCAAATCACTAATTTCATTTAACATTCCATGTTGCATTCATGAAAGTTTCATTTTTTTTACATTTTATTTTTAGTATTGGCATTGAGTGATCTTTTTTCTTACCAGAGAGGGAAAAAAGATGCCTTTTTTATATCATATAAAATTTTCAGTAAAATATTTGGATTAAGAAAATGGAACAGATTTTTTTAGCTATTGTATTAATAAACCAAATACAGAATCAACAGTATTATCCTTGATGTTCTAGAAGTGATTTTAAAATACTTTAGGCACTGGTACTACTTGACATTTTTAAAAATGCTGCTTTATGAATGTATGTATTTTTTTTAACATAGGCTTTTATTGGACTCTGACCAAATAATTATAGGGAAGAGTTACTAGTACCTGTCCTCAAAAATAGAAAAACCTCATTAAAATTAAAATGTGTACTGCTCCTTTTATGCCTACCACACAAGTCTCAATACAGTTGTACCTTTTTTTTTTTAATGCTTTAAGTTCTAGGGTAGATGTGCACAACGTGCAGGTTTGTTACATATGTATACATGTGCCATGTTGGTGTGCTGCACCCATTAACTTGTCATTTACAACAGGTATATCTCGTAATGCTATCCTTTCCCCCTCACCCAACTCCATGACAGGCCCCAGTGTGTGATGTCCCCCTTCCTGTGTCCGAGTGTTCTCATTGTTCAGTTCCCACCTATGAGTGAGAACATGCGGTGGGTGTGTTTTTGTCCTTGAGATAGTTTGCTGAGAATGAGGGTTTCCAGCTGCATCAATGTCCCTGCAAAGGACATGAACTCATCCTTTTTATGGCTGCGTAGTATTCCATGGTATGTATGTGCCACATTTTCTTAATCCAGTCTATCGTTGATGGACATTTGGGTTGGGTCCAAGTCTTTGCTCTTGTGAATAGTGCCACAGTAAACATATGTGTGCATGTGTCTTTATAGCAGCATGATTTATAATCCTTTAGGTATACGCCCAGTAATGGGATGGCTGTGTCAAATGGTAATTCTAATTCTAGATCCACTGATGGGTCTTGACTGTTTATCCAATTTGCCAGTCTGTGTCTTTTAATTGGAGCATTTAGCCCCTTTACATTTAAGGTTAATATTGTTATGTGTGAATTTGATCCTGTCATTCTGGTTATTTTGCTCGTTAGTTGATGCAGTTTCTTCCTAGCATCAATGGTCTTTACAATTTGCCACGTTTTTGCAATGGCTGGTACCGGTTGTTCCTTTCCATGTTTAGTGCTTCCTTCAGGAGCTCTTGTAGGACAGGCCTGGTGGTGACAAAATCTCTCAGCATTTGCTTGTCTGTAAAGGATTTTATTTCTCCTTCACTATGAAGCTTAGTTTGGCTGGATACAAAATTCTGGGGTGAAAATTATTTTATTTAAGAATGTTGAAAATTGACCCCCACTCTCTTCTGGCTTGTAGAGCTTCTGCTGAGAGATCTGCTGTTAATCTGATGGGCTTCCCTTTGTGGGTAACCCGACCTTTTTCTCTGGCTGCCCTTAACATTTTTTCCTTCATTTCAACTTTGGTGAATCTGACAATTATGTGTCTTGGAGTTGCTCTTCTCGAGGAGTATCTTTGTGGCGTTCTCTGTATTTCCTGAATTTGAATGTTGGCCTGTCTTGCTAGGTTGGGGAAGTTCTCCTGGATGATATCCTGCAGAGTGTTTTCCAACTTGGTTCCATTCTTCCCGTCACTTTCAGGTACACCAGTCAGACGTAGATTTGGTCTTTTCACATAGTCCCATATTTCTTGGAGACTTTGTTAGTTTCTTTTTACTCTTTTTTCTCTAAACTTCTCACTTCATTTCATTCATTTGATCTTCAGTCACTGATACCCTTTCTTCCAGTTAATTGAATTGGCTACTGAAGCTTGTGCATGCGTCACGTAATTCTCATGCCATGATTTTCAGCTCCATCAGGTCATTTAAGGACTTCTCTACACTGGTTATTCTAGTTAGCCATTTGTCTCATCTTTTTTTCAAGGTTTTTACCTTCTTTGCGATGGGTCCAAACTTCCTCCCTTAGCTGGGAGAAGTTTGATCTTCTGAAGCCTTCGCCTTTCCACTCGTCAAAGTCACTCTCCGTCCAGCTTTGTTACGTTGCTGGAGAGGAGCTGTGGACCTTTGGAGGGGGAGAGGTGCTCTGATTTTTAGAATTTTCAGCTTTTCAGCTCTGTTTTTTCCCCATCTTTGTGGTTTTATCTACCTTTGGTCTTTGGTGATGGTGACATACACATGGGATTTTGGTGTGGATGTACTTTTTCCTTCTAACAGGACCCTTAGTTGCAGGTCTGTTGGAGTTTGCTGGAGGTCCACTGCAGACGCTGTTTGCCTGGGTATCAGCAGTGGAGGCTGTACATCAGCAAATATTGCTGAACAGCACATGTTGCTGCCTGATCATTCCTCTGGAAGCTTTGTCTCAGAGGGGTACATGGCCGTGTGAGGTGTCAGTCTGCCCCTACTGGGGGGTGCCTCCCAGTTAGGCTGCTCGGGGGTCAGGGACCCACTTGAGGAGGCAGTCTGTCCGTTCTCACATCTCAAACTCCGTCCTGGGAGAACCACTACTCTCTTCAAAGCTATCAGACAGGGACATTTAAGTCTGCAGAGGTTTCTGCTGTGCTTTGTTCAGTTATGCCCTGCCCCCAGAGGTGGAGTCTACAAAGGCAGGCAGGCAGGCAGGCTTCCTTGAGCTGCAGTGGGCTCCACCCAGTTTGAGCTTCCTGGCTGCTTTGTTTACCTACTCAAGCCTCAGCAGTGGCGAGCATCCCTCCCCCAGCCTCGCTGCCGCCTTGCAGTTCTATCTCAGACTGCTGTGCTAGCAATGAGCGAGGCTCTTTGGGCGTGGGACCCTCCGAGCCAGGCGCGAGATATAATCTCCTGGTGTGCTTTTTGCTAAGACAGTTGGAAAAGTGCAATACTAGGGTGGGAGTGACCCGATTTTTCAGGTGCTGTCTGTCACAGCTTCCCATGGCTAGGAAAGGGAATTCCCTTACTCCTTGTGCTTCCTGGGTGAGGTGATGCCTCACCCAGCTTCGGCTCACACTCGGTGGGCTGCACCCACTGTCCTGCACCCACTGTGCGACAAGCCCCAGTGAGATGAACCCGGTACCTCAGTTGGAAATGCAGAAATCACCCGTCTTCTGTGTCGCTCATGCTGGGAGCTGTAGACTGGAGCTGTTCCTATTCAGCCATCTTGGAAGCGCCTAGTTGTACCTTTATAATAGTAATTTGTTCATTGGTGTCGGCTTAGTGCTATATATTAAAGTGTTATGTGATTACAGGAGTATATGCATGTTTGTCCCAATGCACTCTTGTATTTTAGATTCATCCTTTTACAATAACAATAGAAAGTGATGATAATAAAAGTGAACATTAATGTATGCTGTGTGCAAAAACTCTGTGCTAAGTGCTTTGTATGTATCCTCATCTAATTCTCACCATACGCACATTATAAGATTTTTAAAAAGTCAATCCAGATTTATTTTCCCTAATCTTTTATCACCTCATCTGAAATTGTTTTCCATTTTCACCAGAGGTATGAAAAGTATGTTGGGTTGGTTCCATTAGTTAGAATTCATTGCTGGAAACCAGCTCACTGGAATAAAAGCTCTATGAGGGCTGAATTTTTGCAAAGTTCTGCAGGAGCAAAGAAAACAGATATTTCACAATGTTGGTGGGTTCAGGGAAATACTTCATTGTTTCTAAGCCTTAATTCTAAAGGATTTTACTAGATATGACCCTTTAGAGATCTTTAATAGTTTAAAGCCGTATGTACAGGCTTCCTGAACTGATTTATATCAAATATAGTCTATACTTGAAAATGAATGACTTATTATACATGTTCAAAAATAGTAATACTGATATACTGACTTTTTTTAAGGTTTTGAAAGAGGAAAGGAAGATATTTCTCAAAATAAAGATGAATCTTCACTTTCTATGTCAAAGAGCAAGGTAAGCATATATAAGCAAATACATGATTATGAGATTTCCCTAATATTTGAGATGAGGGAACTAACACTGAAATCCTATGAAACTTTTATGTGATGTTTTTATGTTGATACATCTAAACCATGTAGTGTGTATTAAAAGAGTGAAGTTCCATTGGGGCTAATGTAAGTATTGTTGGTTACTTAGAAATGCAGCTGATTGGTAACCAGTTTTCCTGTCAGAGTAATACTGTTTCTGGTATCTCTGCTATAGCAGCACTTCTCAAACTTGAGTCTGAGGATTGCATTCAGATATATCTTCAGGGTTTATGGCTTTAAAAAAAAATTCTTAAGTGTTTTGAGTTCATTCAGATGACGATCAAAATAAATATATTTTACCAGTTAAAAGCCAGATCTTTGCAGTAGTAATTGTCTATGATTGACAGACATTTTCTTAGAATAAGACATAGTTTATGAATCAGTATTTCTCAAACTGGGAGACTTAGACACATTCTTAGGCCTGTTGAGCATTTTTTCTTTAAGAGTGCATATTCAGATTTCAGAAACACTATGTGATGCAGTAACCAGTTTCCCTGTGGGTTTGTAGTTCACTAGATTTTCTATAACTTGTGAGGGGATTCGACTTTCGACTTTTTTTCTGGTAAGATTTAGTAGCAGGAGGAGCTTTTATGTTTATGGGATCAAACTTCCATGACTGTAAGACAACTGTTTCTAAAGACTAAGTTCTCTGTTATTCTCAGCAGTTGGGCTTGCTCTTACAACTTACATCTTTTGGATACTTTTAAAGGGTAACAGTTATCCATTGGTCTTAGGAACCAAAAACATTAGTGCAACTCCAAATAAAAGTAGTAACCGTGTACACCTCCATTACCATAATAACCCTAACCTCTTTAATCCTCCCGATCATCATTACCTTTATCAACCCTAACAAAAAACACTTGTACCCAAATTATGTAAAAACAATTATTATATCTGCTTTTATTACTAGCCTCCTTCCCACAACTCTATATATTTTCCTAGACCGAGAAATAATTATTTCAAACTGATATTGAACAACAGCCTAAACATTAGAACTAACACTAAGCTTCAAACTAGACTATTTTTCCATAATATTTATTCCAATTGCACTATTCATCACTTGATCTATTATAGAATTCTCATTATGATATATAAGCTCAGACCCAAACATTAAGCAATTTAAGTATCTACTTATTTTTCTCACCACTATATTAATTCTAATTACTAACAACAACCTCTTCCAACTTTTTATTGGATGGGAGGGTGTAGGAATTATATCCTTCCTACTAATTAGTTGATGGCACGCTCGAACAGACGCCAACACAGCGGCCATCCAAGCAATCCTATACAACCGCATGGGCGATATTGGCTTTATCCTAACCCTAACATGGTTTCTCCTACATTATAACTCATGGGACTTTCAACAAATATTCATCCTAGACTCCAATTTAAACTTTCTCCCACTGATAGGCCTTCTCTTAGCAGCAACAGGAAAATCAGCTCAACTTGGTCTCCATTCTTGACTCCCCTCCGCTATAGAAGGCCCAACCCCAGTTTCAGCTTTACTCCACTCCAGCACCATAGTCATAGCTATCCGCTTCCACCCCCTAATGGAAAACAACACGTTAATTCAAAGCTTTACACTATGCCTAGGGGCCATTACTACTCTATTCACAGCAATTTGTGCCCTAACACAAAACAATATCAAAAAAATCGTAGCCTTCTCCACCTCAAGTCAATTAGGCCTAATAATAGTCACTATTGGCATCAACCAACCATACTTAGCATTCCTACACATCTGCATCCATGCCTTCTTCAAAGCCATACTATTTATTTGCTCTGGGTCTATTATCCACAATCTAAACAATGAGCAAGACATTCGAAAAATTGGAGGATTATTTAAAATGATACCCCTTACCTCAACTTCCCTAACCGTCGGTAACCTGGCACTCACAGGCCTGCCTTTTCTCACAGGCTTCTACTCCAAAGACCTCATCATCGAAACCTCAAACACATCATATACCAACGCCTGAGCCCTATCTTTCACTCTCATTGTCACTTCCCTAACAAGCGCCTACAGTACTTGAACTATTCTCCTCACCCTAACAGGACAACCTCGCTTCCCAACCTTAATCAACATTAACGAAAACACCCCCACCCTATTAAACGCAATCAAACAGCTCTCAATCGGCAGCCTACTCGCAGGATTTATCATCTCACCTAAAACTCTCAGCCCTGTACATAACCGCTCTAGGCTTCCTAGTAGCCTTGGATCTTACTCTTATAACCAATAAACTTAAAATGGATATCCCATCATACATATTTAAATTCTCTAACATACTAGGATATTTTCCCATTACAATTCATCGCACAGCTCCCTACCAAAACCTGCTTATAAGTCAAAACCCAGCTTCCCTTTTACTAGACTCAATCTGACTAGAAAAATCTGTACCTAAAACAATCTCACACACCCACATTATCACCTACATCCTCACAACCACTCAAAAAGGTATAATCAAATTTTAATTTCTCTCTTTCCTTATCCCTCTCACCCTAACCTTATTTCTAATAATGTAACCTATTACCTCGAGCAATCTCAATCACAATATACACACCAACAAACAATGTTCAACCAGTAACTACCACCAACCAACGCCCATAGTCGTACAAAGCACCCACACCAATAGAATCCTCCCGAATTAACCCCGGCCCTTCTCCCTCAAAAATCACTCAACTCCCTATATTGTTAAAATTAACCACCACCACTAACCCATCAAAATCTAAAACTCATAAAATCAATCCTACCTCCATCGCTAACCCTACTAAAAGACTCCCCAGTATCTCAAACCCTGAACCCCATGCCTCAGGATACTCTTCAATAGCCATTGCCGTAGCATAACCAAAAGCAACCATTATACCTCCCAAGTAATTTAAAAATACCATTAAACCCATATAAGCTCCCCCATATCCTGTTCTTGAGAGTGGTTGAGAAGATTGCACAATACATTTTTATGTAGGATTTTACACAAATATTATTCCCACTTTTCATGTATACATTACACAAAAGTTCATCTATCATATTAGTGTAAAGCACTTAGGCTAGAAGTTTAAAAGTACTTTGTATTTATATAACATATATGAGAAATGCCTGGATCACCAACGGGGGAAAAGATTTCTTTCCCCATTGCAAGGTTCATGGCTGAGATCCCATAACAAAAGAAAGATGAACAAGAGAAAAGCATACATATGTGTTTAATGTAAGTTCTGTGTGACACAGGAGCTTTCAGAAATGAAGACCCAAAAGAACAGGGAAATCTGTGTATTTTTATGCTTTGGTTTGATGAAGAGCAGACAGTCACAGAAGTATGATTGCACAAAGGTTGGGGGGTATTATATGATGCTAATACACTGAGGGGAATTTAGCAAGGCCTGTTTGTTCAGCTTCTTCTTGGTATCTCTGTGTCTTTGGGTTCTTTCTTCTAAGGATAGGTAGAGCACCTGCTTCAGGGGAAGGTCAGAGAAGTATATTCTCTGGCCTGCTTTAGAGCAGAAAGGCAGAAGGTCAGAGAGTGACCTTTCTGCTTTTCAAGTTTTCTCAGTTTCCTTTAGCTTAAAAGAGTCAGTATGCCCCTGTATTTTGTATTTATACTGACTTAAAAGAGTCAGTATGCCCCTGTGAGTTTTGAGCTCTGTCAATCATTTTACATGATCTCTATTATTAAAGAAAGTAGGAAATAATTTATCTTAGGTCTGCCACAGCTAGAAATATAATGAGATTTATAGAGTTTTTTTTTTAAAAGACCTATTTTCAAGCAATTAATACCAGAATTGGTGAATACATGGTATAATGGTATTCCTACTCCAAAGCCTAAACACCTAAACACACAGATCTACATACCACAGCTACCTATTTGCCATCTATATGTACCCTTTAATGGGGGAGGCCTGAAAAGGAACTTTGCATACTTTAAATGAAGCTGTGTGCCTTAATTGGGGGTACAAAAAAAAAAAAACCTCAAGCTTTACAACTATGCTTTGGGTACAGTAGCATCTAATCATATGTGGATCTTTAAATTAAAATTAAATAAAATTAGAAATTTAGCTCCTCAATTACACTAGTCACACCTCAAATGCTCAGTAACCACATATGGCTAGTGGCTGCCACACTGGACAGCTCAGATATAAGACATCTGGCATTTAGAAAGTTCTACTGGGCAGCGCTGCTTTAAAATGAAAAGAGTCAATTTGAATCTTGACTCTCCTATTACCTATAAATTTTTAGCTGTTAGTTTCAATGTTATTAATAGCTACTTTTTTTTTTCGAGACAGAGTCTCTCTCTGTCACCCAGACTGGAGTACAGTGACACGATCTTGGCTCACTGCAAGCTCCACCTCCCAGGTTCATGCCATTCTCCTTCCTCAGCCTCCCGAGTAGCTGGGACTGTAGGAGCCCACCACCAGAGCTGGCTAATTTTTTTGTATTTTTAGTAGAGACGGGGTTTCACCGTGTTAGCCAGGACGGTCTCGATCTCCTGACCTCGTGATCCGCCCATCTCGGCCTCCCAAAGTGCTGGGATTACAGGCCTGAGCCACTGAGCCCGGCCATTAATAGCCAATATTTTTGTTTTTTTTAAAGAGTTGAAGGCCTCACTATATTGCCTAAGCTGGATTCGAACTCCTAGGCTCAATCAGTCCTCCCACCTCAACCTCCCAAGTAACTGGGACTGCAGGCACATGCCACCATGCCCAACTTAATAACTACTTTTTGTTGAGAGTTTATTTGGGCCATTTTAACATTCATAACAATACTAGAAGACAGGTATTGTTGGCTCCATTTTATGAATGAACAAACTGAGGCTCAGACAAATTAATTCCCCAAGACTCAAAATATTAAGTCTTAAAACTAGAGTTCACAGTGGCTTCAGTATTCTTTTTTGTTCAGGGGAGGTAAGATCTACCTCCCAGATTGTGGTAGCAGAAAGTACCTGACAAAGTAGCTGGTTAACAATAGATAGTTAAGAAGATATTTTTGTATGAATAAAGCATTAGAGTGAATGAATGGGATTCTTAACATAACTATTTGGTATATAAGTAAAATTATACTCATCATATTATTTTCCAAGAGCTGAAACTTACTGATTTTCTCATAATTTAGATTTAATCTTAGTTTATTCTGTTAGCTTAAGATGTCTGTAGTTGCTCCTTTGTCTTCAAATATTTTAACATGCGGCCAGGCACAGTGTTTCATGCCTGTAATCTGAGCACTTAGGGAGGCTGAGATGGGAAGATTGCTTGAGCTCAGGGGTTTAAGAACAGCCTGGACATGATAAAACCCTATCTCTACAAAAAATACAAAAATTAGCCAGGTGTAGTGACACATGCCACATGCCTGTTGTCCCAGCTACCTGGGGGGCTAAGGCAGGAGATGCTTGAGCCCAGGAGGTTGACGCTGCAAGTGAGCTGTGTTTGCGCCACTGCACTCTGGCCTGAGAGACGAAGTGAGACCTTATCTCAAATGTATAAATTTGTATATATGTATGAGCATGCAACCAACTCTCTTGTTTTTCAGAACAGTATAAACTTTTACATTTATCATTAAACCTCATACTTGTGGAATTCTGAAGATTTTTATTCTTACCTGAGTAATTTTAGAAAACAAGATTTGTTATTCCTTTCATGATTGAGTTGTGTAACTGAGAACATCAAACAATTTTAACTTTTCCCTACTTGATGCAAAAAATATGAATACTCTCATTTTGTTCACAGGATTTTAGGTTAAATGTCATTTCTTAAAATTCTTAATTGAGCCTGATTAACACAATGAAATACACCTGCCTCATCTCCAGACATTATTTAAAAATAAAGGAGCTGGGCACAGTGGCTTTTGCCTGTAATCCCAGCACTTTGGGAGGCTGAGGTGGGAGGATTGCGTGAGCCCAGGAGTTTGAGACCAGCCTGGGCAACCTAGCAAGACCTTGACTCGCTACTCGGGAAACTAAGGTGGGAGGATCACTTGAGCCCAGGAGTTGGAGGCTTCAGTGAGCTGTGATCATACCACTGCCCTCCAGGCTGAGTGACAGAGTGAGACCTGTCTCAAGAAATAAAATAAGGCAATTCCTCTTTCTCATGCACCTTTTCCTAGGCTTTTTCATTGTATGAATAAGTGAGTTGGAAAAGTTGGTTAATCAGATTATCCCAAACAAACTAGCATTTTAAAATGAATTTTTAATTACCCATCTCAACAAAAGGAATTACAACATAACTAATGTGTCTAGTGAGATAAAAGGAATTCTGTTAAAAGGATAAGGGGTTTTTGAGCTCACATCTCTTGATTCTTCAACCATTTAACTACTTGCCTTGTAGGTTTGCTGAATCTGTTACTTGCTTTAAAATATACATTTACCTGGACGGTTAACAAACGTTTCTAAACCAGAATGTCTGATGTGATCACAGTAACTTATCATTATCCTTGTTGTTCCTTATATCTGTAGCATTATATAATTTTCAAAGCAAATTGCAAAGTATTTTCATAAATAAATATCCCATTATTTAAATCTCTAAAGGTCAGATTTTTGATAGCACTTGCAATCTGAGATATAGTCATAAACCTGAAACAATATATTACCAAGTACTAAGTTAAACACTTTAAGTATCATTTAACCCTCAAAGCAACCCTATAAATTAGTAGTAGTATCTTCATTTTACAGATGAAGAAACTAAGACTGACAGATGAAATTAACTTCTCAAAGTCACAGAGCCTATAAGGGGACAGCAGTTAAAGGGGAAAAGAGAAGAAAAAGAGAAGGAAAGAAAAAATACAACATGCTAAGCATTCTAATGCCATTTAACAAAGAGGCAAGCAGTAATATACATTAAACTTGCCTATCTTGATGGTCATCCTTAAGAGAGTGGTCAATAAAGTTTATGAAGGAAGGGAAACTTAGTTTAGTAAAATGTCCCCAACAAAAAAATCATTTACATTTTTGGCATTTGAAAGGTGTTTTGATTTAAAAAACTGAGGTAGTAATGTAGAAAAGACTGGAACGTGGTCATTCCTTTTTGTATTTCAGAACTAGACTGCACGTTATGTCAGAGATTCCTTGAGGTATGTGAGTTAAAGATTCCTTGAGGTCGGTTTACCAAGCTCATGTGACGCCCTTCTGGCCTGCTGGTCCCTATGTACAGTAATCTTTTAGGAATAACCAAGCTAGAGCTTAATTGTTAGGGAAACAAATTTGATTTTTTTTAAGACAAGGTCTCACTTTATCATCCGGACTGGAGTGTAGTGGTGCAGTCACTGCTCACTGCAGCCTGAAACTCCTAGGCTCGGGTGATTCTCCTGCCTCAACCTCCCGAATACCTGGGACTACAGGGACATGCCACTATGCCTAGCTAATTTTTGTGTTTTTCATAGAGACGGTGTCTCACCATGTTGCCCAGGCTGGTCTTGAACTCCTGGGCTCAAGCAATCCTCCCGCCTTAGCCTCCCAAAGTGCAGGGATTGCCAGCATGAGTCACCACGCCCGGCCACAGATTTCTTCTTGTTCGTAAAGATAGATCTTAACTTTAAGATACCATATGAACAGTTTTAAAAGATGAGAAATTAATATAGTGAGATAAGTAAGAACATGAAGCTGGGAATTAGATGAGGGTACAAATCCCAGCTCATCCACTTTGTAGCTTTGCGACTTTGGAAAGATATGTAATCTGTTAGTTTTAGTGTCTTCATTAGTAAAAGAGGGATACAACTCTATCTCTTAAGTCTGCTTTGAGTATGTAAATGTTTAACATATACAGTTGATCCTTGAACAACATGGAGGTTAGGGGCACTGACCCTCCACTCCCCTGTGCATATAAAAATCTGCGTATAACTTTTGACTCCCTAAAAACTTAACTACTGTAATTGTGTACTGTTGACCAGAAGCCTTACTGATAACATAGTCAATTAACACTTATTTTGTATATGTATTGTATTCTGTATTCTTACAATAAAGTAAGCTAGAGGAAAGAATATGTTATTTAAAAAAAATCATAAGGAAGAGAAAATGTATTTACTATTTATTAAGTGGAAGTGGATCATCAGAAAGGTCTGTCTTTGTTATCTTCACATTGAGTAGGCTAAGGAGGAAGAGGAAGAGTTAGTCTTGCTGTTTCAGGTGGCAGAGGCAGAAGAGGTGGAGGAGGTGGTAGGGGAAGCAAGAAAGGCAGGTACACTCAGTGTAACTTTTGTAGAAAAAAAATCTGCCTATAAGTGGACCTACGCAGTTCCAACTGTGTTGTTCAAGAGTTAACTGTACTTGGTAAATAGTAAACAACCATGAATATTCATTAACTTTTAAGGTAATACTATTAACATTTTTTGTTTAATAGTTTTTAAAAAGTACACTACTGTAAACATTATCCTATTAAGTTGTGGGAAGTAGAATCTCCTAATAATTTTAAGCCATCATATTCCTCTGACAATAGCCATGCCATTTTGTGTTCCCAGGGCCAAGGAGAAGACAGAAACCTGTTTGGCTTGAGGAATGTTATGAAATTGTTTTGGTATCACAATATATGCCATCATCATTGGAGTAATTAATGTGATGTTTCAACTCCAGTTCTTAAAGGAGTAACTTTCCCAAAAGTTTAACTAGGTTGATTTCTACATTGAAAATTGTTTGCATTTCCCTTCTGGTTCAGCCAGTTAATACCATCACCTTAATAGCCCATATTTCATGCCAAGTAGCAGAAGTGTTTTTAGGAGAGATGAGAGAAATGAGCTGCAAGTACCTATTTTATTTTCATTTTATTAATTCATTAGATATTTACTGAGTTCTTTCTTTTCTTTGGGTGATACACACTGGGTATCGTTGACAAATAAATGTGTTATCTGTTCTTATTAATCTAAAAATTGAGGGACTTGTATACAAAGGTGTGTATCCTTGATGATATCTAGTAATATGCACATCTGGCCGCTCAACATTTGAAAGCCACCATTTGGATCAGATTCTGCATACTTTCTTGGCACTACTTAGGAGTACTGCTAAGAACTTTAAGTGCCTTCTGCTATGTCTAACAATAGTTAAAAATAAAACTTCTAGAAGTTGAAGGAGTATGTTTAATTTTGTTTTTCCAAAACAAATAGAGCTTTTAAGTTTTGTGCTTTTCTACTCTGGTGAACCTATGTGGTCTCTTTAAACAAGCATTGCATTAGGAAACCTGGGTTCTGATCTCTGCAGTGTTAGTGATTGTTAGTTTGGAAAATCAACCTTCCTGAGCCTCCCTTTCATGATTTGTAAAATGGAGATAAAACAATCTGTTGTGCCTATTTTTCAAGATTCTTGTGAAGATTAAATAAAAATGTGAAGTATAAACTGAAAGTCTGGAAAGAAATTTAAGACATGAATAATTTAGTGAGGAAATCCCACTCACTTGATAGGTAGAAAGTAGTAGATCCTAGAAATATTGGTGTTTACACACTGTACAGATTAGATAGAGTGACTTAATACTGGTTTCTAAAAGTGTTTGTATTTCTTCCTATTGAAGGAGGAGTAGAAGCAGGGCAATATGTGCATCAGCTTGTTAGAATTTGTGTCTTTTTTTTTTTTTAGAATATTTCAACTGTTAAAAGATACAATTACTTTGGCTACTTTTGTCCTAGGAATAAATAATTATATATGTTCTTAGAAATACTCTTAAAAAAAATGTAAAATCTACAAATGATCTTACTTAACTTCACATTGTAGGTTTGTATACTGATTAGTTTTAACTTTTTTATATTTATGGATTTAACGTGGATTCATTTTTAAAGACATACTATATAGGGAAAAATTCTATTTGAAAATTGACATTTGCTTAAATCATAGCAATAAATGAGAAAGATGTCACATAGTTTTAACATTAATTTTTATGCTATGTGTAGAAAATCTGAAGGATTTAATTATTTCTCTTCTGTTTCTGTATGATTTCAGTCTGAATCTAAACTTTATAATGGCTCAGAGAAGGACAGTTCAACTTCAAGCAAACTCACAAAAAAAGAATCTCTTAAGGTTAGTTTCCAGTTATTTCTGAAAGGTAATTTACATTGTGCTTTGCATGTGTGTTTGGAAGTAGGCTAATAAGATAAATATATATGTGTGTTCCTAAAGAAAGAAAAAACATCCAGTGGTACAGACAGGCAGGCACACATAGAAAATGTTAATATTTGTATGGTACACTGTGGTCAACTGATAAGGCTGATTGTTGAGTGTCCCAGAGCAGACTGCTTCAGGCCTCAAATGGCAGCTGCAGAGGCTGAGGACTTGATATCTTTACACAGATGTATCCGAACTAGGTATATCATCCCTGTGTTGTGGAACTCCTGATGGGAACTCTGGCACCCATTGAATTTAGAGATTACTAACTCCGGGGTCATGGCCTGACCTTGACCTGCATAATGTTTTAAAATTTTGACCCAACAGTTAATTAAAAGTTCAGCTATCCAATTTCTCTGAGAAATATGTAGCATTGGGCTTACCTTCCTGAGTGGCCATAGAATCTGGAGCTTAAGAAACACTTGCTTTCCAACTGGCTCTGGTTCCTGCCTAGTCTATTTTACCATTTGTGTTCCATGCCTGTTCCTATATATATTTGTATTTGCATCCCATATTAAATCAGATAGATTAATAAAGACCAAAATCTAAAGTTTTGAGGGTATAGAATTATTAAAATTGTATTATGTCTAGTCTGTTTATCATTAAATGCAACTTTTCTGGCATAAGATTTTGTTAGTTTTTAAAAATGTAGTCACTAATAGGTTATCATCACTCTTCCCCTATCCAAATTATAACAACAAAGCAACAATAAGACCTCATTAGTCCACTGCTGATTCCCCAAATGATTAGAATTAACTTACTTATGAAGGTGAAACTTTGATATTTTGGATAAACTAATTTTATAGTTATGGTTTCTTAATTATGTATAACTTACATATTAGTATTGGGAAAGAGAACAAAACTTCAATTGCAAACAGTTGTGGCATTCTTTGTTATCTGAAAAAATTGGTAACAGAGAAGGTTTCTATCAGTAAGAGAATATATTAATAAATATTTTAGAAGCAGTATAGGCCAGTGGTTAAAAGAATAGCTTTGGGAGCTAGTCTGCCTCTGTTTGAATGCTGACTCTACAATTTACTAAATGTGTGATTCTGAGCAGGTTACTCTCTCTGCCTCAGTTTTCTTATCTATAAAACAAGGATAATAATACTTCTACTTCACAAGGTTGTTGTGAGGGTTAAATGAGGTAATGACAATACAAGTAAAGTGCTTAGAACTGTGGCTGGTTCACAGAATGCCCTCAGTGTTAGAGCGCTTATTATTTTAATTTGCAGTAGGAATCCTATGTAACACTTAAAAGAATGAGAATGATACAGACGTGAATACTCTTCAAAAAATGTTTACTTGGGGAACTTTTTGCATGCTAAACACAAAATGTAAATGTTTTATAGGTTGTTACTTAGAAAAGGTCTGAAAAGACAGTGTTTTCCAGAAGATTAACAGTCATCAATTTAGAGGATTGGAATAGGATGGGGTATAATAAAAATGGCTTCTAGCTTTATGTTTGAAATTTTTATTGTGAGATTGTGTTAATGCATTGTGTAATTAAAAAGAGGTAAACTTGGCCAGGTGTGGTGGCTCACGCCTGTAATCCCAGCACTTTGAGAGGTGGGCGGATCACTTGAGGCCAGGAGTTCAAGACTATTCTGACCAACATGGTGAAACCCATCTCTACAAAAAATACAAAACTTAGCCGGGCATGGTGGCATATGCCTATAATCCCAGCTGCTTGGGAGGCCGAGGCACAAGAATTGCCTTAACCCAGGAGATGGAGGTTCATTGAGCTGAGATTCTGCCACTGCACCCCAGCCTGGGTTACAGAGTGAGACTGTCTCAAAAAAAAAAAAAAAAAGAAGTAAAAGTATTTAAAAGATATGTAGAACTGCACTAGTGATCAGAAAAACTAGATTCTAACCTTGGTTGTCTAAGACTAACTCCTCCTGCTAAGAAAAAAAAAATATATATATATATAGTATTTTTATTGTCAGATTCTGGAATTCTAAAGCGGTTTAGAATTTTATACTATACTCTCACCATTATAGTATGAAATTCTAAACCTCTTTAGAATACTAGACTATTAGGATAAAAGACAGTGTGGTGATTCCACAAAGACCTAAAGACAGAACTATGCGACCTAGCAATCCCATTACTGGGTATATACCCAAAGGAATGTAATCGTTCTATTATAAAGACACATGCATGTGTATATTCATTGCAGCACTATTCACAATAGCAAAGACATGGAATCATCCTAAATGCCCATCAATGAGAGACTGGATAAAGAAAATGTGGTACACCGTGAAATATTATGTAGCCATAATAAAGAATGAGATCATGTCTTTTACAGAGACATGGATGGAGCTGGAGGGCATTATCCTTAGCAAACTAACTCAGAAACAGAAAAACCAATACTGCATGTTCTGACTTAGAAGTGGAAACAAAATCATGAGAACACATGGACACACAGAGGGAAACAGCCCACACTGGAGCCTTTCAGAGGGTGAGGGTGGGAGGAAGGAGAGGATCAGGAAAAGTAAGTAATGGGTACTAGGCTTAATACCTGAGTGATAAAATATGTACAACAAACCCCCATGACACAGGTTTATCTATATAACAAACCTGCATTTGTACCCCTGAACTTAAAATAAATTGCTCATTTCTGTTGAGTTTTTAGCTTTTCTATTATTTCTGTAAAATAGGTACAAAAGAAAAATTACCGAGAAGAAAAGAAAAGAGCCACAAAGGAGCTGCTCAGTACAATCACAGATCCTTCTGTTATTGTTATGGCTGATTGGTTGAAGGTCAGTGTGTTTTGAATCATGAATTCAGATTGCTGGATGTTCACTTACTGGAATGGAAAAGCCCAGAGTATACCTAAAGCCTGCAAGACAAAAACAACTCCTAAGATGATTGTTTTTCACTGGCAAAGAAACTATTATTGTATTCCCGGAGGTTCTGTGTTCCCATCTTAATGAAGAGAAGGAATCTTAATGTCTTTCTTAACAGTAGCATCAATTACATACAGTATAGCAGTTCTTTTAAAAAAGCTTTTAGATTTGTGTGATATGTTGTCTAATACAATGTGCTGTAAAAAATACGTTGCTTGCTATTCCAATTATTGTTAAGTATTACCGTACACCTAGTATATTATTGAAAAGATGAGACAAATTTAATATAAAAGCTATTTTAAAATAGTTGGATACATAATATATTTTTTAAAAATGAAAATTGTTAATTATCAGACAAGCACACATTGCTGTTTCCGGACCCTATTCTTTTGGCCTTTGGTTATTTTTATTTCCTTTTCTTTCATCCTGGTCACTCTATCCTCTTTCTCATTCTTATCTGAAAGACAGCTGTAGGAATCCTAAGTTTAAGAATGATCTTGTAGGACTCTGACTCACAGGAAATTTTAGTACTTGGCGTGTACCTGAGAATCACTCCAACCCTGAAAACTTTCCACTTTTGCCAAGACTTACTAAGGCCTCTGACCTCGTAAGCCTTATGAGATCTGTCACAGGACTCCCCTCACTAAAATGAGAGTCTAGTGATAGTTTCCCTGACAATTCAGGTAACTAATTCTAGGGTTTTCAATCTTGTGCTAATAACACCTTCCAACTTGTTTTGACTCTACTTAGAAGTGCGTTAGCTCAAGATCTCACTTAGGTTTTTCAGAGTTAAAGCTGCCCTCTATTAAGTCCCCAGCACATTCTCTGGCTGACTTTCTCTACCTTACCTTCCTTCTGATAATTTGTCCTCCGTGTTCTGTTGCATCTCCATGATGCAAAATGTTATTTTAGAGTACCTGTCTTCCTTTCACCTCTCTTGTCTTACCATTCTTTTACTTATACACATATCTTAGATTTTCTCTTTTCTTCATGCCTGGTTCCAAACTCCTTCTTTCTAAATGTTTCTTGTTGAGAGTTACGGTGGTATGCCTATTTGGGGGATTATGGAATCCTGTATTATTTCATACTTCATGTAGGTGCATTGAAATAACAGATGTTTTACAGTAAATAGAAGTATAATTCTTATTTTTGATCTAAATATTAATATCATTTCACTATTTTGAATTCACTGAATTGCAGAGATACAATTTTAATAGGTGATGGAAATGGAAATTTATAGAAAAAGTAGTTTTAGACTTACTATTGACATAGCGTTAAACCCTAGGATAAGGAACATTTTATGAGAGTATAGGGATTCATGTAACTTGTATTTTAAAATATCCTCCAGTAAATTTATATGGCATACTTTATGTAATTACTGGGAACAAAGTAATTTGAATAAGGTAATTTTAGGGGCTAGGAGGAAATTATTTTCTCTTCCTACCGCTCACCAAATACTTAGGGAATGCCTAGTGTGTGCCAGCAGTGTTTTCAGCACTGTTGATGTGGTAAAGGGGAAAAATTATTTTAAGCAGAATCATCATATACACACAAATAAGATTATAGCCATGATCAATGTTACAAAAAGAAGAATCTCAGTACTAGGAAAGTATATTTTAATGGCCCCGACCTGGTCAGGGAGATTAGGAAAATTATTCTACTTAGTACACTATTTCGAAACTGTTGGCCTGTCTCTCACTAAAATTTAAGTGTCTTAGAAACAAGAGCCATGTCATTTTCATGTCTGTTTGCTGTGCTTGCCATGTAGTGGCTTTTAAATAAAATATTTAAAGTGTGCATGTTATGGAAATTTTAGATTAAAACATCGTATTTGCAATTTTTTGGTTTGGACCTTGGAGAACAGATCTTCATTTTTAAAATAAATTTATCTTTCTGTAGATTCGTGGTACTCTAAAGAGCTGGACCAAGTTATGGTGTGTGTTGAAACCTGGGGTGCTACTGATCTATAAAACCCAAAAAAATGGTCAGTGGGTAGGAACAGTTCTTCTGAATGCCTGTGAAATCATTGAACGTCCATCAAAAAAGGATGGCTTTTGTTTCAAACTTTTCCATCCTTTGGAGCAATCTATTTGGGCAGTGAAGGTATGTAAGCGCTTGTTATATAGGTGAAAGGTAAAGATGATAATCCATGAATAGAACTGAGATAAATCAATCAAATGAGATTCGTCCTCTGCCAGGACTTATAAATCTGTTGTGCTTTCCAGTGCATTATTCCCCATTCTGCCTCTACTCACAACAAAATGTGCACCAAAAAGCTTTACCTTTGAGGTCTAACTTTTTATATTGCATCTTTTTATCTCTTTTGCCCTTGGGGATTCAATTTGTACTATGTTTTTCAGTTTGTAATTACTAACTCAGCTTTGTAACATTGTATTATATTTATTGTTGTTGGTTTTGTTTTGTTTCCCGCGGCCCGCCCCATGTTTTTTCTCTTTATCAAAATGATAAGTAGAATTCCCTGGAACAGAAATTGCCTTTTTTTTTTTTTTTTTTTTTTGTGGTCTTTCCTGTAGTGATGCAAAGGTGTGATGGGAAGCCTATTATAAGCAGAAGCAATCTTATTTACTCTTTAAAAAAAATTTTTTTTTTTACTTACTTACTCTTGAGAAAGAGACAGGTTTCTTTAAAGATGAAGCATTAATGTTTTTTATAACTGAAAAGCATTACTGTGGCTGGGTGCAGTGGCTCATTCCTGTAATCTCAGCACTTTGGTAGGCCAGGGCAGTTGGATCGCTTGAGCTCAGGAGTTCAAGACCAGCCTGGGCAACATAGTGAAACCGCGTCTCTATAAAAAATACAAAAATTAGCCGAGTATGGTGACATGTACCTGTAGTCCCAGCTATTCAGGAGTCTGCGGTGGGAGGATCACTTGAGCTTGGGAGGTCAAGGAGGTTTCAGTGAGCCATGAGCATGCCACTGCACTTCAGCCTGTGCAACAGAGCAAGACCTTGTCTCAAAAAAAAAAGTATTATACTAACAGAATAAATGAGTCAAGTTTAAGTGGTTTTGTGTATGTATGTGTGTTTTTTAGGCAAGATTTTACTATCACCTAGGCTAGACTGCAGTGGCATGATCATTGCTCACTGCAGCCTGAACCTTCTGTGCTTAAGCAGTTCTCCCACCCCAGCCTCCCAAGTAGCTAGGACCACAGGCACATGCCACCATGCTCAGCTAATTTTTTTAAAAAAATTTTGTAGAGATGGGGTCTTTCTATGTTGCCCAGGCTGGTCTTGATTTCCTGGGCCCTCCTGCCTCAGCCTCCCAAAGTGCTGGGATTACAGATGTGAGCCACCATGCCTAGCCTAGTTTAAGTTTTTACAAAATGATCATTGCTTTAGTTTCTGAGAAGGCCAGTTATTGTAGAATAAAGAAGTTAGAATTTCTCCTTTAGGGAAAACCACCTCATCGAGATTACGGTTAACAAAAAGTAGCTTAATCCTTTTTGTGGGGCGGGGAGGGTATTGCTTAATAATGCAATATACATACACCTAGGAAAAAACTTGTACTTTTTAATCTTTATTTCAGTAGCCTGGAGTCACAGCAAGAATAAATTTGGGATTACCGAGTTAGTTCCATTCTGAGGTTAGGTGCTTCCCTCAGGGGAAAGAATTTAAACCCCCGAACCTCTGACATTTATATATTAAGCGATTCTCAAGTGGAGAAAATGACTTTCAAAACCTTTTTAAACAACAACAACAAAATATATGTATACATATACACATATACAAAAATACTATATATACACACATATGTGTGTATGTATATAAATATAGTATTCTACTACTCTTAGGAATTGCAAGCATTAAAATAAATTTTAAGCCATTAATGATTTTAATGTCAAATTTATAATATTTAATTCTTACTATTGGAAGAAGAGAGAAATCTGTATAATTATATAAATACTTCCCACAAGCAAAACCTACTTAGGATATTGTTTAAATATTTTGGAAGCCAGTGTTTATGATTAGGAAATAGTAACAGCTATGAGTTAATGTCAGGTACTTTAGTATTTTACATGAAATCATTTATTTAATTCTCATACCTATAAGGAAGATACAGTTTCTTCCCATTATACACATAAAGAGATTGAACTCTGTTTTTCTAGCATGGAGCCATGATTGAAACCCAGGCGGTCTGATTCCATGTCCCACTGTATACTGGTTTTAGGAACTGGCCCATAAATTGTAAAGCTATTTGAAAATGCAGAATATTACGGTATTTGTTAAAGCCATATTAATTTTTTTTCTGTTTTCATTTTGAATCTACATCTTTACTTTCTGACATTTTATGCGTTTTGGAAATCTGTTTTGTTTTTTGACCTGATAACTTTAAAGAACCCTTTGAAAACAACTTAAAAATTAAGCTTTTGTATCAAAATTATATTTTAAATTCAATACTTAGTTTCCTTTCTATTGTGTCTACCTAAGTTTAGCATTGGTGATATTAATTAGTGTTGGTATTGTATACTTATAAAACAACCCTAGCCAACAACAACAACAGAATGTCTTTTTCTTTCATGTTTCTGGAAAAATAAAATCAGCTTATATAGTTGGTGTTTAAAAACAGGTATATGTCATTGGTTTTAAAGTAGAGATTTATTTTTCCTTAGACCCAGTTAAAATTCATTTCTCTTTTTCTTTTGAATTATAATTCTATTTCCAGATGCTTTCTTTAGCCTTCTAGAAATTTAGTATTTCTTATCTCATTAGTTGTATCCATGGGATGGACATTGTTAAGTTAAAATTTGGTTTAATATGGTAAATTGCAGGTTCTTTTTAGTATGTAAGCAATATATAGAGGTAATATTTAAGTGATAATTAATTTGTTCAGTTTTCTGCTAAGGAGATATATTTGTTAGAAAATTTTTCTTAATACTTAACATTTGCATTATCAAGAATGATGAAATTAAAGCTTATTTGCTTTTAGATTATAATCCATACCTGATTTAGATTATTACAGATAATATTGGATAGTATAAAGTTGAGATCTCATAATACTTACTCTCTACCATTTATTTTGTTTATTTTGTTATTAAGGGTCCAAAAGGTGAAGCGGTTGGATCCATTACTCAGCCCTTACCTAGCAGTTATTTGATCATCCGAGCTACTTCAGAGTCAGATGGTAAATATAGTTTTTGATGGATTGGATTTTGGTCTTCATTTTTAAGAGTTTTTTTATGCCACTTTGTATTATTCTGGGGAAATATATTTTTAGTATGGCATTTGCAGCAGAAGCATGGTAATCGTAAATTGCTTTGAATGCTAAATATATGAGTAACTTAATAGACAAATAGGGAAATCTGATAGAAAGGAAGCATTGTGTGATTTATCAATGAGTTAGCAGTTCAGAGTTTTCTTCTTCATCCTCCATGGACATATTAACACCTTTTAACTTGTTAGTGATCTTTATGGTAACTCATGTTTTATTTTAAAGATACATTTAATACTTTTTATATTTTACTACTAAATGTTACCATTTATGAGACATATACTGTTTTGTTTTGTTTTTTTTTTTTTACATAAGACATTCGAGTACAACCTTTTTTATTCCTCCTTTAATACTTAATTCATGAAGCAAATATGGGGAGAGAAAAACTTAAGTGATATCAAGGTAGCTTTCAAATCTTAATAACAGATTTTGTCCTCACTTTCATGCTTTCATGTTTCATAGTTTAGACAAGGTTGGTGTAGGGAATCTTGTAACCTTCCAAAGTTTACTTTTATCTGATGTTTTTTTGTTTGTTTGTTTGTTTTTGTGTTTGAGATGGAGTCTCGCTCTGTTGCCAGGCTGGAGTGCAGTGGCACGATCTCAGCTCACTGCAACCTCCGACTCCCTGGTACAAGCCATTCTCCTCTCTCAGCCTCCCGAGTAGCTGGGACTACAGGCACACGCCACCACGCCCAGCTAATTTTTGTATTTTTAGTAGAGGCAGGTTTTCACCATGTTGGTCAGGATGGTCCCACACTCGACCTCATGATCCGCTTGCCTTGGCCTCCCAAAGTGCTGGGATTACAGGCGTGAGCCACCACACCTGGCCTCAGATGATTTTTTTTTAATTAAAATATAGGTATGAGCTTTCAATATGAAAATGCTTTACTTGACTGATACTCCCAGCAAATCTTGAAGTGATATATATGAAAATTAAGAGCCCCAAATATAAGTGAAAAGTTTTCTGCTAATTCACTTTTAAATTTTTATTTAAAAAATAAAACTATTAATGTTTCTCTTAACTAATATGGCAGTTAATAGTAGCATTATATAGGCATTTTCCTGACTTAAAAAGTTTCATACATACAGGTAGAATGGATGTTAATCTTAAGGATAGACCTTCTATTATCAAAAACAGTTACTTCAGATAGTTTGTTTATAGTAGAACCATAAATCCTCCAGTATATTTTATGTACCTTGCTTGATACCTTCAAATTATACTGCTTGTTAATGTCCTAAGATTTGAAAAATAAAGTATGTTTATTTTAGATTGGGTATACTTTCTAATGCATACTGTATACTATTCATTTATCAGTGGTTTGTACCTGCTTAGTATGTGAAAAGCATTTGGAAAACTGAAAGATTACATTAAAAAGTTCTAGCAGATGTTATGTTCAGATTAACTTTTCTAGTGCATGTTTCTCAAAGAAATAGTGGTAACAGGGTAAGTTAAGATGCATGCTAGTTTCATAGTTTTAAAAATTATACTGCTTATGAATCTGTGTTCATTTAGGAAGGTGCTGGATGGACGCTTTGGAGCTGGCTTTGAAATGTTCTAGTCTTCTTAAACGTACAATGATCAGAGAAGGAAAGGAACATGACCTAAGCGTTTCATCAGATAGCACACATGTAACTTTCTATGGCTTACTACGTGCTAACAATCTCCACAGTGGTGACAACTTCCAGTAAGTAGATATTGCCACTGATTTGGTAATGTTTCAGAGACTGTGCTGTTCACAAAATTAGTTGGCAGGCCTAGAATTTTAGTAGTGTATCTAGGACTGAAATTTGCATATCTTCCTGTTATATGGCCTAAGACTGGCTTAAAATTTGTTTAGCTGCTGTAATCAGGTGTAGAAATGTATTTCCTTAGGGATTCCAGCCAATGTGATTTACTTTATCTTTCCCAAATATAGCCATGCTAATTATTCACCTTGTCTGTGCACGATGTTTCTTCTTTTAAGAATGATTTCTGCCTGATCTTCAAGATCAGTCTCAAATATTACATCATATGTGAAGCTTTATAACTATGAGACATAATCTGTCTTTCTATAGAGTAACACGTTTTTAGTAATGGCACTGGACTTACTCTACCTGGTATTTGTGAAATTCATTTATATCCTGTTTGGAATGAAACTGTATCCTGTTTGTGGTTTTATTCCCTGAAGCATTTATTGTAGTTAACACTAAAAAAGCATTTCTCCAAGGAAACTGGGCAGTAGTGCAAAGACTTTCTTGAGATTCAGGTCTTTTTGTTGCTTTGCAGGAAAAACATCAGACTTTTCCATTTCCTCCCTTTCCCCACCCCTTGGCTTCTGCTCTGTAGTTACTTTCATCAGCATTGAGGTTGCTCTTCTCAAAGTTAGACTGCTATTCTCCTCTTCTCCATGTAGCCTGATTTAAACATTTCTTCCCTATCCTTTTGCCTGTTTCTTTTTTTTTCTCTCTCTGTATTACTTTAAAAAAATGTTTAGAGCCAGGGTCTCACTCTGTTGCCCAGGCTGCAGTGCAGTGACACAGTCATAGCTCACCGTAACCTGGAACTCCTGGGCTCAAGCTGATCTTCCAGTCTCAACCTCCCCAGTAGCTAGAACTACAGACCTGTATTACCACACTGAGCTGGCTTGCTTATTTATTTATTTATTTATTTATTTATTTATTTATTTATTGAGACATAGTCTCACTATGTTGCCCAGGTTTTTTGGGGTTTTTTTTCTTTTTTTCCCCACTCTCTTGAAAATCTCCATTACCTGACCTTTTATCTTATTTCTTTGCAGACCTACAATATGGAGCTTTATCTTAATCCCAAATACCTGGTGCCTGAGTGAGATAGGATGGAATGGGGTGGGCTACTGACAGAGGAATGGGTATTTGTTGGAACCTCTTTCCAAGACTTTCCCCTTTTTGTACAGACTATTTACCCTAATCACTTTAAGTGAGAATAGGGTAGATTCAGCAAAACTTACTTGATTTTAGTCCATAGGTTCATTTCCTTCAGCTGAAATTTTCATTTTTAATTCTCTGGATTTTTGCTCAGGATTAAACCTTTCAGACGGATAGAATTTAATATAATTGTTTACCATTTACCATTTTCATATCTTTTTCTTGGGCTCATGAGGTGACTTTGGAAACCTCCATATACGGGTGGAAAGTCATAATTTATTTGAGTTCAGTTGAGAATCGGATTATCTGGACCTGCATTTTTTCTTCATACCATAGGTGACAGTGAGATTGATGGAAGTGTTGCTGTTTGAAAAACTAAGAAAAATATCTAGCAAGAAGTCTAAAATTTTGGTTTTGGAAGATTTTAGTCCCAATTGGTAGAGAGGCAAAGAGCTCAGAGTATCATCTTTTCACATTTCTCCAGGTTTTTAACTTTTCTATGCCTCTGTTTACTAATCTGTAAAATGAGAATAATAATATTACCTATCTCATAGGGTTATTTTGAAGATTAAGTGAATTAACACTATATAAAACACTTAGAACACTGTCTGGCACATAGTAAATTCTCAATAAATGTTGTATATAATTTTTATTTATGAATTGAGCATTGTTAACATCCTTTATTCTTCCTCCTAAAAATTCTTTCCCTTAAGGTTAAATGATAGTGAAATTGAACGACAACATTTTAAGGACCAAGATATGTATTCTGATAAATCTGATAAAGAAAATGATCAAGAACATGATGAGTCTGACAATGAAGTGATGGGGAAAAGTGAAGAAAGTGACACAGATACATCAGAAAGACAAGATGACTCATATATCGAACCCGAGCCTGTTGAGCCTTTAAAGGAGACTACCTACACCGAACAGAGCCATGAAGAACTTGGAGAGGTAGAAGTCTGTTATTTTTAGAGATTCTGAATTTTCATATTCTTGGGAGTTGTTAAATGAAATTGAAGATATTATTTGCTTCATCTATTGCCTATTTTTCTGTGATAGAATGTGATATTTTAAAAGTTGCACACATATGAAATATATTAGGATTTACAAACAACTAAACACAAATACTCACATAAATACCAATATATTCCATTAAATTTAAAGTTTACATTTTCTTCAAGCTTGATTTTGAAGTAGGATATTGCTTGATGTCATTGCCAGTGCAAAGTAAGTTGCAAGGAAGCATGAGTTTATAACTTTGTTATTGCCAGTGCATCATGGAAGTAAATGCAGTGTAAAATAATAGGCTATAATATTTTTCTACTGGATCTCTTGTATATATTGTTCACTTTGATGTCTTTTTCAGCTACCCTTTTTACCTAAGTTTTATAGCTATAGATTTTATTACTTTTTGTTTCCACATTTAAAGAATGCTTGGAGTAGTCCTGAAAAGAATTCATATTTTCAACATTAGCTGGCTTGTTTACATATCTGTCTGAAATAAATGTAATGTTTTGGTAATTTTCATTAATTGATAAAGGCAGGTGAGGCTTCTCAAACAGAAACTGTGTCTGAAGAAAACAAAAGCCTTATCTGGACACTATTGAAACAAGTCCGTCCTGGCATGGACCTATCCAAGGTGGTTCTGCCTACATTTATTTTGGAACCCCGTTCTTTCCTGGATAAACTTTCAGATTACTACTATCATGCAGATTTCCTCTCTGAGTAAGTAGATTCTTATTTCTTAAAATAGACAATACTTCATGATTTTAGAAGCTGTCAAGAGTACTATTTTCAATTATCATTCCTTTCCAAAATCAGGCTCTAATGACACATCACTCTGTGTTCTCTACCACTTCTTAGTAAGAAGCATATTTAATACTTTGCTATAATGTTACCGTTTATGAAGTGAAATTGAGATATCATAAGCTTGAGGAAAACAAGAATTCTACCCTTTACTGAACACTGGTGTTATAGGCTCCTTAACCTCAGTTCACTAACACAGAGAGAGGTGATTGGCATCATTTGTTCTCCTCTATGAAAGCCCTTGTTCAGTCCCATCCTGGGGCCTCTGTTTTTGCTCATACTTACCTGTCTGCATGCTTGTGAGGTATGTATGGCTTACCAGAACTAAAATGCCGTGCCAGTTGCTAGCTTTTGGAACAAATCCTTCTTTTCTTTGCTTCTGAAGCTGCCAGCTGATCCTGAGTGTAATTTTGAAGAAGGCACACCTAAAGGAGGCAGAGGAGGTGCTGTCCACCTCTGTCCCAGCAATTTCTTGGAAAACCAGTAAACTTTGCAAGGAACAGCAACTTTGTGTCCATGCTTCCAATTCTTACTTACCTGATGCCCGTATTCTACCAATAATAGTGTTTCAAGGCACTGTGCTTTCTATGCCACTGATATCTGGCCCTGTGACCTGATTTTTAGAATCTTTATCGATACTAGTTTCTGTCTATAAATTTCATGAGCGAACATTGAAAAAAATAATAAGCTGAGTCAAAAGATAATCGATAAACTGGGAAATTTTTGCAAATTTCATCATAGACAAAATGCTTAACCTCCCTAAAAAAAGCTTTTAAAATTTGAATGAAAATGATTCTATAGAAAAGGAAACCTATAGAAAAAGAAGTGGAAGAAATTACCGGGCAGTTGGAAAATGAAGAAATAGGAACAGTCCTTAAACATGTAAAAACCTCATGCAAAATAAGGAAAATGTACATTTGAATTATAGTAAGTTATTGTTGTTTTTCCATCACATTGACAAATAGTCAAAAATCTTTTATATCCTAGTTCTAATATCTTCTGTACTTTTATCTGTCTGGAAATTCATTTCTCTCAGAATATAAGGCAAATTCCTGTGAATCACAAGATCTTGAGAGATGCCCCCTGTCCCAAATAGAAAGATTGTACTTTTCTGGCATTACACACTGTTGCCAAGGTTGTGTTGGCAACCAGGGGTGATCATGCACTACCATGCGCAGTGCAGACTAGCACAGCACCCTGAAGGTAATCTGGTAGTATTTACCAAAAGTATAGATGCATTCATCATTTGATACACTAATCTCACTTCTGGGAATAACTCCTACAGATATAATGCCACATATACAGAATGGCATATACACAAGATCGTTGCAGCAGTGTTTGTAATAATAAAACATTAGATATAACTCCAGTGTCCAGCACAGTGTACTGATTAAATAATATGTGACACATCCACCCATATAAGGAAGAATTCCATAAACTGATCTGGAGGGACCTCCAGAATTGTGTGTGAAAAAAGCAAGGTGTACAGAAGAGTATGTATAGTTTGCAAACCTTTTTGAAGAAAAACAGGACTGTTTATTTATATATGCTTGTTTATGCCTAAAGAAAACTTAGAAGTAAACTTTTTTTAAAAGTTACCTATAGAAGGTAAGTAGGAACAGTGTGGAGAGATGGGGCAGTAACAAGACATGTGTACCTCTTTATATTGCTTTGACTTTTGAACTATATATATTTAATTTTAAAATAAAATTGCAGAATAAGGGAATTTAAACCAAGATGGACAGAGAGCAATCAGAGGGTTGCTACTCCAGAAAAACACAAGCTTTCAACTTAGCACAATTGTCAATAAGCCTAGGTCTGTGCTCTTCTGTCTCACATCTCATTTTTTAAAAAATCACCACATTGGACTGTTAGACATGCTTGTGAAACATAAATGCCTTTTTGTAAATAAGGGTATAGTAACTACATTACAAACAGAAAACAACAATAACAAAAACAACTTCTCAGTAAAATTTACTTCAGACATACACAATCAGGTTTTTGCAATGATTACAACAACAGCAGAATTGTATGGGGGGCAGCTGAGTCATGGCTCCTACAAACTTCTTTAAAATGAAAATTACTCTTTGATTATCCATTATTCTGGTTGAGTTTTTATTCTGGAAAATCAGTTGATAGTACACAAGAGCAGGTTGAAGAATAAAAATAGGTTAAAACCTTCTGTATTGATTTAATTATTTTGACTCTGCTTCATATTTGTAATTTGAAACTTCTGTGTTTTGTACTAAGGACTGCATACCCATAAAATCCTATATTTAGATAAGTACTTTGCACAAAAGAGGCTAACGTCAACGTATGTCCTCCCCTACATGCACTACAGCACCCACCAGTTACCATTGATCTACTCTAACATCAACAACTGAGAATGGACTCAACCAAGTAAACATTAGTCCTTCACTGACATATGAGGCTGAAGACTTCTATCAGAATTGTTAATGAGGCTGCTTGGCCACTGCCTATCATTGCAAATGCTAGAAATCACACAGTGCATGAATCCAAAATCCATTTTTATTTTTTTCAATCACAATTTTCACAGAGCCACTAACAACATCTCAGGTTCTGCAGAATCCCAATTCAGAAACCTTGGTTTGGAGAGTTTCCAAAATCTACTTTAGCGAAGACCCGGGCAGTGTACCAAAGAGTGGGAAAATGTGACCAGGTTAAGAAAAACAGAAATGGATTTACATGGTTGAAAATTGATTACATGCTTGTTTTGTCATCCATTTAAAATAAGAATTATGTTTTCCAATCATATTTCATACTCGGTTATTAGTTAATAAATGTGAGAGAGAATTTGTGATTTATTTTATAAAATTTTTGTTTACCATTTTGTGTTTTAGGGCTGCTCTTGAAGAAAATCCTTATTTCCGTTTGAAGAAAGTAGTGAAATGGTATTTGTCAGGATTCTATAAAAAGCCAAAGGTAATGTTTGTTTGTATTTTATTGTCTTTAGTGTTTTATGAGTGCTTTATATTTTATGTAATCTGTAGATTGTTAACAATTACATTACTGGGCTTCTTTGACTTAGCAAAATTGCAGAATACCTGATGATTTAGACCTGTATTATGATTGAAGTCGTTTAATTTTATTTAATGTAAATTTTATTTACTCTGAAATTTTATAAGGATGGTTCCCACATGGTACAGTTAAACCCATTTTGACTAGTTTAAGCTATTTTGAATCCTTTGTATTTGTAATTTGAAATTGCATTTTTTTTTTAAACCAGGGACTGAAGAAACCTTATAATCCTATACTTGGTGAGACTTTTCGTTGTTTATGGATTCATCCCAGAACAAACAGCAAAACTTTTTATATTGCTGAACAGGTATTAGAAATGCATGTATGGAAACAAAACTTATCTGGAAGTTACTGGAATATTTTTATAGAAAATATTTACTCAGTAAACTCACTATTATTTAGCCTTTCTTACTTGTGCACATTTGGTAAACATTTAACCTTTTAGTATTAAATACTACTAAATGTCATATTCATAGGTATTATTATTACACTCATGGAATCCTTTGACCAAAAATAAATATTTATTTTTCCTTTGCTATACCCCCTGCCCTTTTTTTAATGTTTATTTTTTGGCCGAACTCGTATTTCCAAAACAACTTTTGATCATGCTCAGAATTATTCAGTGGTGTGGCATTCATTTGTCTGGCATTCAAAGTCCTCTATATCTTTTCCAAATTTATCTCAAATTAATACCTTTCTAGTTCTCCACAGTAGTCAAACCTGTGCAGTTCATGACTAGGTAACCTGATCTCACACTTTCTTACCTCATTTTTAAATTTAATTCTCCCACTCCAGTATTTCTTCTTAGCTATTCTTTATCAAAACAAACCCTGACTCACTTATCCTTCATGATCCAAATGACTGCAGCTCCCAGTGATTTTTCCCTTCTCAAACTTCTGTATTGTTTTTGTGATTATCCATTAAGCTATTATTTTAACATTCGTATCATTTACCTTTTTACAGAATATTTATTTTCCTAATTGAATTGTTAGCTTCTTTAACTCCCTCTTCTCCCCTGTGATACCTCTCTTTTTGTTGTATACAGACAGAAAATATTTTAGTTTTTAAACTTTCATTAATTTGAACTCATATACATCCATAATCATGACTTTCAGTCTTCTGTCTGCATAAACTTGAGGAATATGACATTCTCTTTCAATAACAGTGGCTCCTTTTTATGGTAATTCTCTTTGAGTGTAAGGAGAATGAGAAGACCGTGTATTCTTTGGAAAACCTTCTTCTAGAGGTTTTGATAACCCCCTCAAGTCAAAACCACTCATCTATATTAAATTTTTTAAAAGTCAATGATTTAATTCTTCATGAAATTAAGAAGCTTGAGATGCTGATTTTAGTTTGTCTCATGTAAGAGAACATAAGAGGTAAATATATTGTTGAAGGCATTAGATTATTAAATAACGTGTTTTTTATTTTTGTTTCTTATAGTCATTCAGTAATCCCTATGAAGACTAATCACTATATTAGTTATCAATTGCTGTCTAAAAAATTACTGCCAAAACTGAATGGGTTAAAGCAGTATTTATTATTTCATATGATGAGGTTCAGGAGTCCGAGATCTGCTTAGCTGGGTGGTTCCGGCTCAGGATTTCTAATGAGCTTGCAGTCAAACTGTCAGCCAGCTTTGCAGTCATCTACAGGCTTGACTGGACAGGAAGATTCATGTCCAGGTTCATCACATGACTGTTGACAGAAGAACTCAGTTCCTCATCACATAGGCTTCTCTATAGGGTTTTTCACAATCTCAAAGATGGCTTTTCAGAACTAATGATTGAGAGATCGGCAGAGAGAGCCCCCAACGTGGAAGGTGCTTTGTAACCTAATTTCAGAAATTACATAGTATCACTTCCACACAAACCAATTTCAGTACAATATAAGAGGGGCCTATGTGAATACCAGGAGTGTAGGTCTCACTAGGAGACAGGAAGCTGGTTACTATAACCATCAATATTTAATTTTACTGCTTATTAAATGTTTTTTCTTACTCATTATAAGACTTGAACTTTTGATAATGGCACAATAATATGCTTATCTTTTTATACTTTATATAAACATGTTTTTATATTTTATATATGCATGTTTTTTCTTGTGTTTAATAGGTGTCCCATCATCCACCAATATCTGCCTTTTATGTTAGTAATCGAAAAGATGGATTTTGTCTTAGTGGTAGTATCCTGGCTAAGTCCAAGTTTTATGGTGAGTTTCCCCCTGTCCCAACTTGCACCCATTCCTGGGAGGTATTATTTTCCGGTGAGCTTTTATTTAGTAAGTGTCATGGGCTATTTGCAACATGGAGTTTGTCATTTTAAATATCATCTTTCCTTTAATAATGGCTTTTTTCTGCCCACTCATAAAGGTGTGGCTTATGTATTCATCACATATATGTAAATATATCATAAACATCACTTATGAAAAGACAGAATGATTGCCCATTATAGCCCTTTAGTGCATAAAGTATTTCTTTTGCCTTTAGTCTGACCAGTTTTTTGTGTTTCATCTCAGTGTATCTAAGGGATCAGTCTTTCTATTGTAGTCTTTGAACAGAGAGGAAGAATTCAAGTATGTTTAGGAGACCTGGCCCAGGGTCAATCGGTAAATATATTTAACTTTGGACTAAATAACATACCAAAAAAAACTGTTTGCAAAGTACAAGGGAAAATAGAGAAAAGGTTATAGTAGGAAACATTAATACAAAAACTTTGACAGTTCAAACAAATCATTGCCAAAGCTATATACCAGTAAAACATATATAACCTTAAAATGCTTTTATATAGTGTTTTAAAATGTTTAAATGAAGAACAATTAAATTTCAACCAAAGAATTTTAAACCTGAGTGAAAAAAATTATTATGATAAAAAAGGAAAAATAAAGTATGTAAACAGAAATCCAAGGTTTGGTTACCTGAGCATGTGGTGAGCCATAGTTAAGTCTGCCACAGGGATATCTAAGAGTAGTTTTTGATCAGGAACCTGGTATGTGTTATATTTCTTCAAGGTATCTTTTATTTCCCTTGATGTTTGTTTTCATTTGGTTTTGGGGGTTTTTTTGTTTTGTTTTTTTAACCTTGTTTTGTTTAAGATGGTGATTGCTTGTTTTTTTTTTTTTCCCCTTAAGTTTATATGTATTTTATATTTGATATATTTCTTACCTACTTCACCTTTCATCCCTCCATTCTTCTACCCTGACTATAGTATAAATGGCTTTTCTGAGTGTGTGTTCTAACTTTATAGAAATTTTTATTGAGTACAAGGTGCATAGCTTGCTTTCTGGGATTACTTCATCAGTGGGCCTTTTTTCTGTGTTATGGTACAATTTATATACATCAGAGCTATCTGTTCCTTTATAATTTGAAAGAGTCTATTAAATCTAGAATGAATTTAAGATTGTCAGAATTGGTTAACCTATAGGTAAATTCAAAAGACATTTTTTCTTATTTTTTCCTTTTAATACATGTAACTGTTCAAAACAGAAATGTCAGCATTATCTTGTGAGTTTTATAACATATGCAGATTTAACACATGTAACTGTAGTATATAAGCCTGGAAGAGAATGGACCTAGAAGTAGTAAAATTTTCTTTTCTATATAAAGTGGTAAAAGATTAACTGTAAGTGAGTACAATGGCACAATCTCGACTCACTGCAACCTCTGCCTCCCGGGTTCAAGCAATTCTCCTGCCTCAGCCTCCCTAGTACCTGGGATTACAGGTACCCACCACCACGCCCAGCGAATTTTTGTATTTTTAGTAGAGATGGGGTTTCACCATGTTGGTCAGGCTGGTCTTGAACTCCTGCCCTCAAGTGATCCACCCGCCTCAGCCTCCCAAAGTGCTGGGATTACAAGCATGAGCCACTGCACCCAGCCAACTGTGACATTCTGAAGATAAATATTGTAATCCCTAAAGCAGTGGTTCTCCTCAGGAGACATTTGGCAATGTCTGAAGACATTTTGGGTTCTCACAGTTGGGAAATCCAGTAGGTAGATGCCAGAAATGCTGCTAAACATCCTACAATGCACAGGATAACTCCCTACAACAAATAATTATCCGGTCCCCTAAATGTCAGGAATGCTACCATTGAGAAGCCCTACACTAGAGCAAACACACACGAAGAAAAATCACCACCAAAAGGTATAGGCAAAAAGTCAGTAAGAAAATTAAAATGAAATTATTTGAAAATTTTAAACAATAGTTTAAATAATTTATAAAAGAAACAGGAAAGCCCAATCAAGGAACAAAAATCAGAGGGGACAGATAGAAAACACATAGCAAAATGATAGACCAAAACCCAATAATATGATTGTATCAGTCTTAATGGCCCAAATAATCTCATAAGACAGTGATTATCAGATTAGCTAAAACAGCAAGGACCAACATACCTTAAATGTAGACACACAAATAGGTTGAAAGTAAGTGGAAAGTAGGCCGAGCATGGTGGCTCAGTCCTGTAATACCAGCACTTTGAGAGACCAAGGTGGGTGAATCACCTGAGGTCAGGAGTTCCATACTAGCCGGGCCAAAATGTATCCTGTCTCTACTAAAAATACAAAAATTAGCTGGGCATGGTGGTATACACCTGTAATCCCAGCTACTCGGAGTGCTGAGGCAGGAGAATCACTTGAACCCGGGAAGCAGAGGTTGCTGTGAGCTGAGATCATACCACTGCACTCCAGCCTGGGCAACAAGAGCAAGATTCTGTCTCAAGAAAGGAAAAAAAAAAAAAGAAAGTAAATGGAAAGTAAAAGTTAAAAGCTAAACTATTAAGTATTAAGTATTAAGTACAAGTAGAGTTGAGTGAGTATATTAATAAAATAGATTTCAAGACAAAAACATGTTAATAGAGATAAAGAACATTTCATAATGAAATAAAAAGGTTCAGTTCTTCAGGATAACATAATAATCATAAATGCCTATGTACCTAAGCATAGAACTTCAATATGAAGCAAAAACAGAATTAAAAGAGACAGAAATTTGAAATGGGCAGATTTTCTTAAGAGATACGAATTACCACGGCTGACCCAAGTAGTGGTGTAAAATTGTAATACTCTTATATCAGATAAATTGATTTAGTAATTTAAAATCTTTCTTCAAGGATATACTCCAGGCCCAGATGTCTTGAGTTCTTCTAAAGATTTAAGGCAGAAATAACAGTTCTACACAATTTTTGGCAGAAAATAGAAGAAAAAACAGTCCTCAGATCATTTTATGAGGCCAAGATTATCCTGATCCCCAAACCAGAGATTACAAGAAAATAAACTACAGATCTAATATCCTTTATGAACATACATGCAAAAATTCTTAAGTAGTAACAAATCAACATATAGGAAGAATAATATATGGACATATACATATAAGTAAAAGTATCATGATCAATATATTAAAAGAATAATATGATGAAATGGATTTTGTCTCGGGAATACAAGGTTGGTTTATCATCTGATAAAAATGTAATTTACCATATTAATAGAATAACAGAGAAGAAAAGTATGATTTCAATAGATACGGAAAAATGATTTGACAGAATTCAACACCTATTTATTTCTTAGTCCTCAAGAAACTAGGACTAGATTAAAGGCATCTATGAAAAATACATAGCCAACTTCATACTTTTAGGGTGAAAACTGAATAATTTCTACCTAAGATCAAGAGCAAGGCAAGGATGTTTACTCTCATTACTTCTATACATAATTGTATTAGAGGTCCTAGCCAATGCAGTAGGCAAATTAAAGGGAAAAATAGCATACTGATTGAAAGGAGGAAGATAAGCCGTTTATATACCAGATTATATAGAAAATCTTCAAGAATATACAAAAAAAGCTCATATAACTAATAAGTGAATTTAGTAAGGTCTCAAGATGCATGGTCAAAATAGAAAAATTAGTCATATTTCTATATACTAGAAATGAATACTTGCAGAAGTGTGTGTATATATATATATATAGATATTTTTTTTTTTTTTTTTTGAGACAGTGTCTTACTATGAGGGATCCTCTCATCTCAGCCTCCTGAGTAGCTGGGATTACAGGCACACATCACCATGCCTGGCTCAGAATGAAATTTAAAAACAACTCCAATTATAATAGCATCCAAATAATATATTTAAAAATAAATTTAATAAAAGATGTAAGTCCTATATACTGAAGACTAAAACATCGCTGAGGAAAATTAAAGAAGATCCAAATAAATGGATAGATAGACTATGTTTATATATTGAGATATTTAATATTAAGATAATAGAGCTCCATTAATTGAGCCATAGACTCAATGCAATCCTAATCATAATCTTGGCAGGCTTTTTTGAAGATATTGGCAAGTTGACTCTAAAATTACTTTGAAAAGCCAAGGACCCAAAACAGCCAAACAATTTTGAAAAAGAACAAGAGGTCTTTCACTGCCTCATTTTAGTATAAGGCTAAGGTAATCATTACAGTGTGGAATTGATGTAATGGTAGATATATAAATTAATGGAATGGAATAGAGTTCAGATGTAGACCTGTACACATGGTCAAATGTTTTTTGACGTGGGAGAAATGATTGTCCAGAGTTAAACATGCATGTACCGTAAACTCAGAAATTCCACTCCTAGGTATTTACCCATGAAAAAATGAAAATAGATGGCTACATAAAGACTTGTACATAAATATTCTTAAGTATACACAACATTATTCATAATAATCCAGGACTAAACACAACTTAAGGACCATCAACTAGTAAGGAAATGTCACAACTACAGAATGCTAACTAACAATAAAAAGGAATAGAATTCTTATACAACAATGTGGGTGAACCTGAAAGACATTGTGCTAATTGAAGGAAGTAAAACATAGCAAGCTACATCTTCTATAATGCCATCTGTACAGAATTCTAGAATAGGTAAAGCCAGTGATTTAAAATGGACCAGTGGTTTCCTGGGGCTGAGGGAAAGGATTGACTGCTCAGGGGCAAGGAGGAACTTTTTGGGGATAATGGGAAGTTCTGTATCTTGATTGTGGTGGTGGTTATATCACTCTGCAATTTCCAAAACTCGAATTTCACACTTAAAATGGGTTAGTTACTATATGTAAATTTATACTTAAGTAAAACTGAGAATAGAAGGAGAGAAAATGCATACATGAGAAAACTTAGAAGAAATTACCATAGTATTTTATTGTTGACTATATTTTGGTGCTTTATATTTTTTATTTTTCTAAATTGTCTATAGGATTATTATATCAATTATAAGCATTTAAAGCTTGAGATTTGTAAAGTAATGTGACTTACAGCTAAAAAATAATAGTTTTATTCAAAAAAGAAAATTAGGCTATTCGGCGAAACAGTGTTTTATTAATATTAAGTATTCTCCATGTTTTCTCATTTTCTTATAACTCTCATAAAATAGGCCGGGTGCAGTGCCTCATGCCTGTAATCCCAGCACTTTGGGAGGCTGAGGCGGGCAGATTACCCAAGGTCAGGAGTTAAAACCAGCCTGGCCAACATGGGGAAACCCTGTCTCTACTGCAAATATAAAAATTAGCTGGGCGTGGTGGTACACGCCTGTAATCACAGCCACTCGGGAGGCTAAGACAGGAGAATTGCTCAACCCTGGTGGTGGAGATTGCAGTGAGTCAAGATCACTCCACTGCACTCCAGCCTGGGCAACAGAGTGAGACACTCCATCTCAAAAAAAAATTTTTTTTAATTATAAAAAAGCACATAACTGTATCTTTTAAAAGTAGTCATTATGTAAAAATGAGAACAAGGATGAAATATGTTTTGGATATAAGGTAATGAATACATGTTTGGGCACATTGAGATTGAGACATTTTTAAGACTTTCCACTGTAGATGTCTAGTAGGTGTTCTAAATATATTTTGTTTGTTTTGAATTGGTTGAATATGTTTTGTGAAATTTAATAAACAACATTTTATTTCAGGAAACTCATTATCTGCAATATTAGAGGGAGAAGCACGGTTAACTTTCTTGAATAGAGGTGAAGATTATGTAATGACAATGCCATATGCTCATTGTAAAGGTAAATATTTTCTATACATGAGTTAGATATTAAGCTTTCCTTTTAAGTAAATGTATGTAGCTGTGATTTGTTATGCTTTGTGATTGATGGAGTCAGACTTATATTTTGTTTGAAAGCATCCTTGGTTTACAGATATTTAAGATTATTGCTATCATTTGCTGAATATTTCTGTGGTGAATTAATTCACCTGTAATGGACCTTTTTGTGATGTATACTTTAGTCAGAAGAGACTGACTTATCATAATTAAATTTCTTTGCACTTACCTGATGTGCAAATTTTCAAATTTGACAAAACTGTTATTTCAGAATCTGTAAAGATGATTTTCTTCTTTTTGCATGCTTTTTGAAAATTTTAATTTACTATTTTTTAGTGTACCAAGTTTTTAAAAGATTTTTCTCACCCTCATTTGGCAATTTCTTAATGTATTATGCTTTTTGACCCATTATTTAAAATACAGATAAGGGTGTTACAAAATAATTGTCATGTACGACATTACAACATACTAGGCACCCAACTATTCAATGCATTTATTTAATCATTTCAGCAGCTCCTATAAAATAGAAATATTATTATTCCCTTTTTATAGAAGAGGAAAAATGAAGCACAAAGAGGCTTAATATGCCTGAGATCACACAGCTAAAATGCAGCAAGTCAGGATCTGAACCCAGGTGGTTACCTCTGCATTCTGAACTTTCAACTGTTTTGCATCAGTTTAGTGTGGTCATGATGTGTATCCTCCCTTCCAACCGGTTTCTTAAAATCTTAAAAATAACTTTTTTGGTAATTATCCTCTATTTTGGGAACATAGAAATTATTCAGTATGAAAAGTGGGCAAAGGATACGAACAGACACTTTTCAAAAAAAGCTCATTATCACTGGTCATTAGAGAAATGCAAATCAAACCACAATGAGACACCATCTCATGCCAGTTAGAATGGTGATCATTAAAACGTCAGGAAATAACAGATGTTGGAGAGGATGTGGAGAAATAGGAACACTTTTACACTGTTGGTGGGAGTGTAAATTAGTTCAACCATTGTGGAAGACAGTGTGGCAATCCCTCAAGGATCTAGAGTTAGAAATACCATTTGACCCAGCAATCCCATTACTGGGTATATACCCAAAGGGTTATAAATTATTCTATAAAGACACATGCACATGTATGTTTATTGCAGCACTATTCACAGTAGCAAAGACTTGGAACCAACCCAAATGCCCATCAGTGATAAACTGGATAAAGAAAATGTGACACATACATACCATAGAAGAGTTTGCATCCATAAAAAAGGATGAGTTTAAGTCCTTTGCAGGGACATGGATGAAGCTGGAAACCATCATTCTCCGCAAACTAACACAGAAACAGAAAATCAGCCACCACGTGATCTCACTCATAAGTGGAAGTTGAACAGTGAGAACACATGGGCACAGGGAGGGGAACATCATACACTGGGACCTGTCGGGAGGTGGGGGGCAAGGGGAGGGATAGCATTAGGAGAAATACCTGATGTAGATGATGGGTTGATAGGTGCAGCAAACCACCATGACACATGTATACCTATGTAACGAAGCTGCACGTTCTGCATATGTATCCCAGAACTTAAAGTATAATTTAAAAGGAATTATTTGATATGGCCTTATTTCACAGTTGAGAAACCTGGGAGGGTTGAATCTTATTGAAGGCCAACCCAGCATGTACAAAAGAGGCTAACTTACGGCCTGAGTCTAGATTATTCTTAGAGCTTGAAGTAAGCATGGAGTGAAATATCTTTATGAATTGATAAGAACAAATATATTTAAATTTTCTATCATTTAGAAAAAATAAAATTATGTTCCATGTAGATATCCGTGCCCATACTTAGCTAACAATAGGGAAAATTTTTTATAGCAATGCATGGAAAAAGAAAAGAAGTTATAACCGCTTGTGACTGAGCATATGAAATGATTTTTATAAGCTGTTTCACCCTGTATGTTTTCTAAGGTATGTTCCCCCAAGTCACTAGCCTCACAAATTGTTTTGTAAAATAAGAGTTCCATAGCCAAATAAGTATGAGAAACATTACATAGTCTGTTCCCCTCTCAAAAGATAATATTGTACGTTGCATGTTAAAGGCTGCCTTAACATCTTAGACCAACAGCACATACACAGCCTGTTTAGCTTTGTTAAACCTAGAGTTTCCCCAGCTTTTAAACACAGAACTTATTCTGTAGTTTTTTTGTTTGCTTTGCTTATGCATTTGATTCTTGTTATTTGCAGTGGTTATATAAAGTCACCACTGAGTTAGCAAATACTGAGCCATTGCTCCTGGGGGGAGTATGAGATTGGATTCGTGTGAGCCTCTTGTCCTAACATTTTCATCAACCAGTCAATCAGTACATAACCTTGTTTTATGTGTGCTTCTATTTAAAGAAACCTGATGTCATTATAACATTAATTACATATTATTGATTCATTAACCTTGAACTAACAGCCAATAGAACTAAAACCTACATGTAGCTTTTAACACACATTTTCCCTATAAGATACATTATAGCTTTCTTGCACTTAGGAACACTAGACAGCAGTGCAACACTACATGTGGGTCCACTTTAAACAGCAAAACCACCAATGAAAAGCACAAAAATGTGAAAACATGGTAGTAAATACACTGCAAAAAGGACACTTTTTTTTTTTTAACAATGTGGAAGCTGAAACAAGGAAGAGTGTTTGCCTTGCTCAACCTCAGCTCAGAATGGGTGCATCAGGTGACTCAAATTTTTCACTACTCTGCATGTCTCCAAATGACTACAGAAGCACTCTGGGTATTGATATTTTACTGAGTAGGTGAATTTACAGATAGGGAATCTGCACATAATGTGAATCAGCTGTTATCTATTTATATCCCACAGAACCATCTTTATGTCTATATTATAGATTTTCATTTGAGTGGGACAGAGTGATTTTGAATTATGTTCCTCCTAAAAGGAGATTAGATTACTAAACTGTTTATTGTGAGCCATATACATATAAATTTTTTGTCAAATCTTTTTCCTTTAGGAATTCTTTATGGTACAATGACACTGGAGCTTGGTGGAACAGTCAATATTACATGTCAAAAAACTGGATACAGTGCAATACTTGAATTTAAACTAAAGGTTAGTAGAGATAATAGTAGGTATCACCTAACTAGAAGGAGAGCCATACAATAAATATTGAATAATGGGCACCATGTATTTCCTAATTAAGGACTAAATGTAAGAAAACAATTTACATCAGGTCAAAGATAAGAGCATCTAAGGGATAAGGACAAGGCTAGGTGAGTATCTTCGGATAGCCTAAGATAGCAGCCTTGGAAAATTCAAATTAACACAAAGACATTTTTTGTTTTTCATCTTAATTAGTAAAACTGTGGGTATTATATAGAAGATGAGATTTAAGAAGTGATTAGACAGAAATTTCTTAATAAATTAAAGGATTGTTTTTGCCAAATACTAGAAGATATGTGTCATCTTGCAGTCTAGCTGTGTAAACTAAGGCACAGTTGTATTAGTCACTATTTCTATGTAATAAATTACTCTAAAACTCAACAGACTTAATAACTGTGCTGTTCCTTGTGAGTTCTATGAGTCAAACATTTGGACAGGGCATATTGGGAATAGCTTATCTCTGCTTCATAATGTCTGGGGTCTCAGAAAGACTTTGTAGGCCATGGGTGACTCAATAGTTAGGGACTGTAATCACCTGAAGGCTTATCACTACATATCTGATACCTGGTCTAGGGTGACCGAAGGACTAGGACTGCTAATCTGAGCACCTGTATACACGGCCTTTCCATGTGACTTGCTTTCCTGACAGCATGACAGCCTCAAAGTAGACTTCTTACTTGGCAGTTGAGGGTTTCAAAGTGCAAGTGCCCCAATGAGCAAGGCAGAAGCTGCATTTGCTTTCTATGACCTAGTCTGAGAAGCCAAATTATATCACTTCCACTGTCGTCTATTATTTGGAGAATTATAAGACCACCCAAATTCAAGGAGAAAAAATATAGACCCCTCTTCTCATTGGGAGAGTGGCAAGGTCTCCTTGAGGAAGAGTATGTGAGCCGGAGGGGAGAGGGTACCTATTGTCAAGGCCATCTTTGGAAATTTTTGTCTGCCTCAAAATGAAAGGGAAATTTGAGAACTTAATGTGAATTAATTGTTCTTGAACAATAGTATATTATGTTCAGATAAAAATATTTCTGTGAACTATGTAATATTACTAAATTGCTGCTATGTTGATATCCAGCTGATAAGCAATTTTGCTCTAATGAAAAAGACCTCTTAAGTATTATTTGATGCAATGTCTTTTTTTTATTTTTCTTTCACCTTGGCAAAATTTTGCTTGTATGGTGATGATAATGTTTGAAGATCATGATGAATGAGTTCTTAAGTATATATGACGCCTTTAAGTATTACATTGGAGCATCAAAATTTTGTCTCTAAGGAGAGACGTTAGGTATTATAGTAACTCAAAATATATTCCTTCTAATTTTATTTTTTGTAGGCTTTTTTTAGCTATGTATTTTACTTTTGTTTATTTTTTAAGGAAGGGGTGTTATTTCAATGGATCGTTTAATTCCCTTAGGTTTACTGAGTTGTTATTGCTTAAGATAATGTCACATTGATAGGGCACAGTCTTGACAGTTAGGTAAGGAGACAGGATTTGAGCATACATGGAACATGAGTCAGTTATATCAGTGTGATCTTTCTTCATATGTTTATTTTCATTTAACATAGTCTGCTTGTTTTATCCTATTTTTTCATAGCAGCAATTCAGATTTCTTATTAAACATTTCTAACTGAAATTTGAGTCAGTATTTTTTACTGCTTGTGCATTCAAGAGCACTGTAACTATGCAAGTAATTTTTGTTGTTTTTTTGTTTTGGTTTTACATTATATGTAAATATAAGTGCTAAGTAAAATGTTTTAACATTTTCTCATTTGAAAGCCATTCCTAGGGAGTAGTGACTGTGTTAATCAAATATCAGGGAAACTTAAACTGGGAAAAGAAGTCCTAGCTACTTTGGAAGGTCATTGGGTAAGTATTTTGTATTGTAAAGAATTTTACTTCCACTGTCGTCTATTATTTGGAGAATTGTAAGACCACCCAAATTCAAGGAGAAGAAATATAGATCCCACTTCTCACTGGGAGAGTGGCAAGGTCTCCTTGAGGAAGAGTATGTGAGCTGGAGGGGAGAGGGTACATATTTTTGTAAAGGATTTTATTCTGTGGGAAAAAAAAATAACAATCACATTTAAAATTTAAAACTTATTCCATTGCTGAAAACATCACTATTTAACATAGGCATCAGCTTAATAGCAGATATTTTGGTGTTGATCTGTTATCAACAATAATGAATTTTATGTAATATTTTATTTCCAAAACTTTAAAATCAGTAGAAATAGTTAACACTTATATATATGACTTACTGCATTATTTAAGAATGTTACTCATATTAACTGATTTAATATTTATAACAAATAACCCTATGAGGTGAGTATATAGGTGCCATGACCATTTTATTATTGTTTATTATTGTCCCCATTTTATAGAAGAGGACACTGAGGCACAGAGAGGTCACATAATTTGCTCAAAGTAAGTGGTGGAACAAGAATTAAAGCCCAGGAACCCTGGCTCCAGGGCTGTGCTTTTATGCACAGCACTCTACTGCCTCTCACATAGAAGAAAGAAGCATAGTTCCAATTGGTTATATTCCTTTCAGTGGAACATGGAAAGGATATAGTGGTGTACGAGAGCAATGGTTTTTATTTACTTCTGTGCTAACCTAAATTCATATTTATGTAATTTTGTTAAGAGACACTTAAATGAATAAAAAGAATCATGGCACCGCATGGATATACTGTACTATGAGCACAGAGTATATGCTCCTTTCTGCATACAGTAAGCAGAAAATGTTGAGAAATATGAGAAAGTGAAACTGTATTTAGGGACTCCGCTAAGTGGCCACATACACTCTGAAAATTTTTTTTAATTGCCTTAAATCTGAGCGTCTTCTGGAAAAAAAGTAGCAGTCATTTTTAAAAAACGAAATTTCTGTCTAGGTGGGGTGACTCACACCTATAATTCCAGCACTTTGGAAAGCTGAGGTAGGAGGATCGCATGAGCTCAGGAGTTTGAGATCAGCCTGGGTGACATAACGAGACCTCTTCTCTACTAAAAATAAAAATAAAAAAATTAGATGGGCATGATGGCACATGCCTGTCCCAGCTACTCAGGAAGCCAAGGCAGGAAGATTGCTTGAGCCTGGGAGGTGAAAGCTGCAGTGAGCCATGATTGTGCTACTGCACTCCAGCCTGGGTGAGAGAGCAAGACCCTGTCTCAGATAGATATAGATGAGAGAGAGAGATGAGAGTGAGAGAGAGAAAGAGAAGGATGGATAGACAGGTAGATAAATTGGATAGGTAAAATAGATTAGATAGATAAGGTAGATAGCACCGCTGCACTCCAGCCTACACAAGAGAGTAAGACCATCTCTTAGAAAGATTATTCGATAGAGATAGACCTCAAATTTTTAATGCTAGGAAAGCCTCTTTCAGAGGGATGTGTATGTGTATGTATGAGTATATTGAAACCATGGATAGTCAACAGCATCTCATTGTAGCTGCAACAAATACTATGCTCTACTTTGACAGTTTGGAGATGGTTATTGAGGCTTTGCATGTAATGTTTGAAATTTATGAAGTAAAACTTGTGAAATATCACAAACTGGATATTCAACCAAATTCTTTTTAATTAACTAGTATTATGTATTCAATCTTAATGTTTTTATAAAAATGATAAGAAACATGGGGCTTTTGGAAAAGTGCTAGTTACATTTGTTTTTAAAAATGTTTTTAACTGGAGGATTAACCAAAAGAAATTCTCACCATCATATTACTATACTATAAAATTGCCTTCTAAGTATAATTCTCTACATTAATTTTGAATTTCTTTAAATATAGGATAGTGAAGTTTTTATTACTGATAAAAAGACTGATAATTCAGAGGTTTTCTGGAATCCAACACCTGACATTAAGCAATGGAGATTAATAAGGCACACTGTAAAATTTGAAGAACAGGGAGATTTTGAATCAGAGAAGTAAGTATACTGTTTTACAGCTAACTTCATAAGGATCAGAGAGTAGTTTTTCAATTCCTTAATGAAATGGTCATTTTGTCACCTTTCTTCTGTCATATCTTAATTCAGCAAAATAGTTTATCATTTGTGGAATGTGACAGTATTCTGTTTCTGTGTATAAGAATGTCAAATAAATATAATATATATCGTCTTGCTTTTCTGTACCTCAAAACTACTCATGTTTTTCTTTATCAACTTCTCCAGAACCTTAAAAAAAAAAAAAGTTCTGTTTAAATAAGATTACAGGACTAATTAGTGACTCTTAGTTTCTACCTGGCAACTGTTTTCTAACCTAGTTTAGGCATTAGAACTCTAGGTAAAGGGAATAGTGCAGAATCTACTTCTGTACCATTCTCTGAAACAAAAATAAAGTTACTGGATGGACTGGCTTCTAAAGGACTTATTAGTTGGATAATAATTAAGGCTATCATTTCTGTTCTTAAGTCATGAACTTTTTTGAATCAAAAATATTATATACACATTCCCCATTTTATTGTTATTATATCTTTGTGTTAAGAGAAAGAGACTTATGTATAAAAGATACTTTGCTAGGCACTAAACACTCATTTTGCAACTTAGTCCTCCCTACATGTTCCCACATACATACTATTCTCTCTCATGGGAATTCAAGTGTGTGTGTACCTTCCTTTCTACACTCAAAATTAAGGTTGTCAAAGATGGAAGAATGTGTATATACCAGTTCTAAATATTCTGCCATACCCACTGGATGTTCTTTATCCAGAGATAAGCTTTGCCAGGGCATACACAGGATAATTTTTGAGAGTGTATAATTCAGCATATTTGAAGATGAGGAAATGAGACTTAGGATAAATAACTTTAAGTGCACCAGCTAAGAAGTGGCAGCTCTAGGACTTGACTCAAGTCTATCCGATCCCAAAGCCTTTTCTTCTGGTTTTAACATGCTGCCTTTCTAGATGGGTAGGATATAGATATACTTTTATTTAACAGAAGAACAAACTAGTAGAGGATATCATTTTACCTCAGTAGTCTTTTCTGTTAAACCAGTGGTTCTCAACACTGGCAATACATTAAAATATTTTGGGGAAACATTTTAAAAATGTATCAATACTTGGGCCTGACCCCAGAGATTCTGATTATAAAAGTTCTCTGATAATTCATGGATCCAAACTTGAGAAGCACTGCATTACGTTAATGGATCTTTCTGAAGCCAGTGGATGTTAAACAGTGTAAGAATCATCTAGGAAGCTTGCTTAAAGCATAGATTCCTGAACTTTACCTTCATTACTTTCCTATCATCTTGAGCCAGCAACACTTACTACCATGAGTTTTAGAGTCTATATAGTAAGTTTCTCTTGCCAAGTAAAAATAAAATTAGTCTCCACTTATGAACTTAGTTCATAGAGAGTCCCTCTCTCTACTCAAGGGACTGAATTTATATCTTGACTCATTTCTAAGCCTGTGAGCATAAGTGTTGTCAAAGCCAGAAATTCATGTGAGCATTTTTTTTCTCTACAAGGGGATTGAAGCCTGTTCTATATAGATTTTATTTTCTGTTGCATTTTTAATACTATTTTTGCACATGTATTAGACTCTGGCAACGGGTAACTCGAGCCATAAATGCCAAAGACCAAACTGAAGCTACCCAAGAGAAGTACGTTTTGGAAGAAGCTCAAAGACAAGCTGCCAGAGATCGGAAAACAAAAAATGAAGAATGGTCTTGCAAATTATTTGAACTTGATCCACTCACAGGAGAATGGCATTACAAGTTTGCAGAGTAAGTAACTTAAAATAGTTTATTTCAAACAATATATTATTAGCATGGTTTATTGCCTTTATTTCTAGAATATTTGTTTCTGGAGTATTTTTTAATTAAACCATGTATATTAGTGTGAGATTTTTAAACTTGGTTTTGCATTCATTATAAGCTTGACTCTATGATAGTAGTTAGCCTATAAAATGAGGGTCCAAAGATTAGATATGGGGAAATCTCATTATTAGAACTACTTATATAATTATTAATAACATTGAATCATATAATAGAAAATTTTAAAGTTCTTTGTTTAGTCATTGAGCAAATGGTATTTTTTTTTTTGATTTGTGTAGTACCCGACCATGGGACCCACTTAATGATATGATACAATTTGAAAAAGATGGCGTTATTCAGACCAAAGTGAAACATCGTACTCCAATGGTATGTAATAAAAAACCAGATACACTAGATACATAAATTTGTTAAATCTTTAGTATCTGTAACAACCAACATTTAAAATTTGGTTTCAAAATGTAAAATTTGGGGTGAGCAAAATAGGCAGCTCTGAACTCTTGTTACCCCAAAAAAACATCAGAAAACAAGCAAAAACTGTCAACTCAGTTTGCCAGAACTCTGGAAAACAGTCAGAGGTGTTCAGCAACCAAGTGAACACTGGATCAAGAAAGTGCAAAGAGAGGAAAGCTTTATGGCATTTTTCCTGCCCTTGCCCCAGGTCCTTCCCAGTGCAGTAGCAGTCTTGAAGGGCCCCTGCATTGCCAGTGTAAGTTCCTAGTTCCAGAAGGAACAGAGTGGACCTCAGACACAGTTGTATATGTCTGTCCTAAGCTGTCAGGATACTACCTGAAGGACTTAAACACACAGGCACTCATCTCTGAGAAAATCAGTAAAGACAAGTTATTCAAGGGAGCCAAACAAATTCTGGAGCTGAAAGGTATAATGAAAATGAAAATTCACCAGAGATACTCAAAAGCAAATATAAGCAAGCATAAGACAGGATCAGGAAACTTAGAGATAAGATCATGGAAATTATCCAGTCTGAGGAGGAGAAAGAAAAATGAATGAAGTGACATGAACAGAGCCTAAAGGACCTGTGGGACACCATCAAGTGGGTTATCATTGCATTATGGGAGTTCCACAGAGAGAAGACAGAGAAATGAATGAAGAATATTTAAGGAAAGAAGACCCCCAAATCCCTAAATTTGGTGAAAGATATAAACCTACAAATTCAAGAAGCTGAACAAACTCCAAGTAGGATGATCTCAGAGAGAACCACACCACAGCAAACTGTCAAAAGCCAAAGAGAGTCTTAAAACCAGCAGAGAAAAGCAACTTATCACATACATCAGGGATCATCCATAGGATTAACAACCGATTTCTCATAGAAACCATGGAGGCCAGAAGGCAATGAAATGACATATTTAAAGTGGTAGAAGAAAAAACTTGTCAATCAAGAATTCTATATCTGGCAAAACTGTCATTCAAAAATGGGGGAGAAATTAAGACATTCCCAGATAAAAGCTGAGGGAGTTCATTACCACTAGACCTGCCCTACAAAAAAATGCTAAGGGAAATCCTTCAGAATAAAATGAAACTCAAAGCTGTATGAAGTAATATTTTCAATAAATAGTTGGGCAAATATAAAACTAGTGCTGTTGTAATTTTAGTTTGTAAGTCATCTTTTATTTCCTACAGGACTTAAAAAATAAATGAATGAAAAATAACTTAATTACATATCTTTGTTATCAGACATACAATGTATAAAGATACAGTTTGTTACAACATAAAAGCAGAGAGGATGGAGCTGTATAGGAGGAAAGTTTTTGTGTACTACTGAAGTTAAGTTGGTATCTACTCAAACTAGATTGTTGTAGAGGTAGGTGTAAATGTCATCCCCATAGTAACCACAAATAAAATACCTTAAAAAATACACACAAAAGAAAATGAGAAGGGAATCAAAACAGTTTACTACAAGAAAGAAACACAAAAGCAGGCAGTAATGGAGTAAATTAAGAAACAAAAAACATATATGACATATAGAAAGTAGCAAAATCAGAAGTTCTTATCCATAGTCACTTTAAAATGTAAATAGATTAAACTCTCTGAGCAAAAGACAAATTGTAAAAATTGATTAAAATAAACATAACCCAACTATATGCTGTGTACAAGAGATTCACTTTAGATCCATAGACAGAGTAACATGAAAGGTTAGAAAATAATATTATGTGCAAATAGCAACTAAAGGAAAACTGAGGTGGCCAATAGTAACCAAAGGAAAGCTGAGGTGTTTATACTAATGTCAGACTAAATAGACTTTAAGTCAAAACTTGTTACAAGAGACAAAAAGGAACATGGCGTATTGATAAAAGGGTCAATTCATATATATGTATATACACACCAATCAACAGAGCCCCAAAATATACAAAGCAAACTGACAGAATTGGAAGATAGAAACAGCTCTATAACAATAGATGGAAAATTCAGTAAATTACTTTTAGCAATAGGTAGAACCTCTAGATAGAAGATCAATAAGGAGGAAATGGATAACTTGAACCACACTGTAAACCAACTTGACCTAGCAGACACACAGAACAATCCACCCAACCACGGAAGAATGCACATTCTTCTCAAGTATACATGGAACATTCTTCAGGATAGACCATATAACATGTCTCAGTAAATCCCACCTACTCAGGTGATTGAGGCATGAGAATCATGTAAACCTGGGAGACGGAGGTTGTAGTGAGCCGAGATCACACCATTGCACTCCAGCCCGGGCAACAGAGTGAGACTCTATCTCAGAAACAAACAAAACAAAACAAAACAAAACAAAACTCAATGGGTCAAAGAAAAACACAAGGGAAATTAGGTAATACTTAGACAAGTGAAAACAAAAATACAGTATAACAAAACTTACGAGATGCAGCAAAGGTAAGGAAAATATATATCTATGAACATCTACATTAAAAGAGATCTCAAATCAATAACCTTACTTCATACCATGAGAAACTGGAAAAAGAAGAAAAAACTAAACCCAAAGCTAGCAGAAGAAGAAAATAATGAAGATTAGAGTACAGATAAACAGAATAGAGAGTAGGAAAAAAATAGAATTTGTGAAACCAAACCAAAAGTTGCTCTTTGATAAAAATAAAGAAAATCAATAAACCATCAGCTAGGCTGAGGAAGCAAGAAAGAAAACAACAAATGACTAAAATCAGCAATTAAAGTGGCGATGTTACTACCAATCATAAAGAAATAGAAGGGATTATGAGAGAACACTATGAATAATTGTATGCCAACAAATCCCTAGAAACTCACAAATTACATAAACTGACTCAAAAAGAAACAGAAAATCTCAATAGAGCTGTAACAATAAAGAGATGGAATCAGTAACCAAAAACCTCCAAAGAAAAATTCAAGATCAGATGGCTGCACTGGTGAATTCTACAAAACTTTAAAGAACAAGCACAAATCCTTCTCAAACTCTAAAAAATAGAAGAGATGGGAACATTTACTGACTTATTCTCTGAAGCTAACATTACCCTAATGTCAAAGCCAGATAAAGACATCACAAGAAAATAAAATTACAAACAATAACCTTTATAAGTAAGATTCATACATCCTTAACAAAATAGTAGCAAACAAAATTCAGTAGCATATTAGAAAGATTACACACCATGACCAAGTGGAATTTATTCCAGAAATGCAAGGTTGGTTCCACGTAAGAAAATCAATGTAATATATCACATTAAGAAGGGGGGAAATCACATGGTCATCTCAATTGACATAGAGAAAGCATTTGACAAAATCCATCACCCTTTCATAATCAAAAGAAAGACCTCATAAAACTAGGAAGAGAAGAGACTTCCTCAACATGATTAAGGGCATGTATGAAAAACCCACAAATAGTAGACTCAGTGGTGACAGGTTGAAAGCCTTCCCCGTAACATCAGGAACAAGACAAACATTCCCACTTTCACCACTCCTATTTACCATTGTACTGGAAGTTCTAGCTAGAGCAAGAAAAAAAAAGAGAAGTCATCAAAATTGGAAACAAAGAAGTAAAACTATCTCTAATTAACAGGTGACATTATCCTATATATAGAAAATCCCAAATAATCCATAGAAAGCTACTAGAGCTAATGAACTTAAGAAAAATTGCTGGGAATAAAATCAACACACAAAAATCAGTTATGTTTCTAACAGTAAAAACTCTCGAAATTAAGAAAGCAATTCAATGATAGCATCTAAAAGAACAAATTTAACCAAGGAACTGAAAGACTTCTACAGTGAAAACTATAAAACATTGCTAAAGAAATGAAAGAACATTTAAATAAAGGGAAAGACACCTCATATTCTCAGGTAGAAAAGGTTAATATTGTTAAGATTTTGGCCAGGCACAGTGGCTTATGCCTGTAACCTCAGCACTTTGGGAGGCTGAGGCAGAGGAATTGCTTGAGCCCAGGAGTTTGAGACCAGACTGGACAACATGGCAAAACTCTGTCTCTACAAAAAAATAGAAAAATTAGCAGGGCATGGTGGCACATGCCTGTAGTCTCAGCTACTTGGGAGGCTGAGGTGGGAGGATCACCTGAGCCCAGAGAGGTCAAGGCTGCAGTGTCGTGACGGCACTACTATACTCCAGCCTGGGTAAGAGTGAGACCCTGTCTCAAAAAAATAAGAATATAACAGTACTACTCAAAGCAACCCACTGATTCGCCACAATCCCTGTCAATGTTACAAACCTTTTTTTGCAAAAATGGGAAAGCAGATCCTCAAATTCACATGGAATTGCAAGGGACCACAAATAGCCGAAACAATTTTGAAAAAGAAGTATAAAGAGAACTCTCACTTTTCGATTTCAAAACTTACTATAAAGCTACAGTAATCGAAGGAATGTGGTACTTATGTAAGAACAGGCATATTGACCGATGGAATAGAATTGAGTGTCTAAATGTCAAGCCAGACATCCATGGTCAATTAATTAATTAATTAATTAATTTTAATTATACTTTAAGTTCTGGGATACAAGCACAGAATGTGCAGTTTTGTTACATAGGTATACACATGCTATGGTGGTTTGCTACACCCATCAACCCGTCATCTATGTTAGGTATTTCTCCTAATGCTATCCCTCCCCTACCCCCCGACCCACCAATAGGTCCCGGTGTATGATGTTCCCCATCCTGTGCCCATGTGTTCTCATTGTTCAGCTCCCACTTATGAGTAAGAACATGCGGTGTTTGGTTTTCTGTTCCTGTGTTAGTTTGCTGAGAATGATGGTTTTCAGCTTCATCCATGTCCCTGTGAAGGACATTAACTCATCCTTTTTTATGGCTGCATAGTATGCCATGGTGTGTATATGCCAGATTTTCTTTATCCAGTCTATCACTGATGGGCATTTGGGTTGTTTCCAAGTCTTTGCTATTGTGAATAGTGCCACAATAAACATACGTGTGCATGTGTCTTTATAGTAGCATGATGTATAATCGTTTGGTATATACCCAGTAATGGGATTGCTGGGTCAAATAGTATTTCTAGTTCTAGATCCTTGAGGAATCGCCACAGTCTTCCACAATGGTTGAACTAATTTACACTCCCACCAGCAGTGTAAAAGCGTTCCATTTCTCCACCTGCTCTCCAGCATCTCTTGTTTCCTGACTTTTTAATAATTGCCATTCTAACTGGCATGAGATGGTATCTCATTGTGGTTTTGATTTGCATTTCTCTAATGACCAGTGATGATGAGATTTTTTTAATATGTTTGTTGGCTGCATAAATGTCTTCTTTTGAGAAGTGTCTGTTCATATCCTTTGCCCACTTTTCCATGGTGGTGTTGTTTTTTTTTTTTTTTTCTCATGAATTTGTTTAAGTTCCTTGTAGATTCTGGATATTAGCCTTTGTCAGATGGATAGATGGCAAAAAGTTTCTCCCATTCTGTAGGTTGCCTGTTCACTCTGACGATAGACTCTTTTGCTGTGCAGAAGCTCTTTAGTTTAATTAGATCCCATTTGTCAATTTTGGCTTTTGTTGCCATTGCTTTTGGTGTTTTAGTCATGAAGTCTTTGCCCATGCCTGTGCACTGAATGGCATTTCCTAGGTTTTCTTCTAGGGTTTTTATGGTTTTAGGTCTTATGTTTAAGTCTTTAATCCATCTTGAGTTAATTTTTGTATAAGGTGTAAGGAAGGAGACCAGTTTCAGTTTTCTGCATAAGGCTAGCCAGTTTTCCCAGCACCATTTATTAAATAGGGAACCCTTTCCCCATTGTTTGTTTGTGTCAGGTTTGTCCAAGATCAGATGGTTGTAGATGTGTAGCATTATTTCTGAGACCTCTGTTCTGTTACATCGGTCTATGTATCTGTTTTGGTTACTGTAGCCTTGTAGTACAGTTTGAAGTCAGGTAGCGTGATGCCTCCAGCTTTGTTCTTTTTGCTTAGGATTGTCTTGGCTATATGGGCTTTTTTTTTGGTTCCATGTGAAATTTAAAGTAGTTTTTTCTAATTCTGTGAAGAAAGTCAATGGTAGGTTGATGGATATAGCATTGAATCTATAAATTACTTAGGGCAGTATGGCCATTTTCACGATATTGATTCTTCCTATCCATGAGCATGGAATGTTCTTCCAGTTGTTTGTGTCCTCTTTTATTTCGTTGAGCAGTGGTTTGTAGTTCTCCTTGAACAGGCCCTTCACATCCCTTGTAAGTTGTATTCCCAGGTATTTTATTCTTTGTAGCAACTGTGAATGGGAGTTCACTCATGATTTGGCTCTCTGTCTGTTATTGGTGTGTAAGAATGCTTGTGATTTTTGCACATTGATTTTTTTGTATCCTAAGACTTTGCTGAAGTTGCTTATCAGCTTAAGCAGATTTTGGGCTGAGACAATGGTGTTTTTTAAATATACAATCATGTCATCTGCAAACAGGGACAATTTGACTTCCTCTTTTCCTATTTGAATACCCTTTATTTCTTTCTCTTGCTTGATTGCCCTGGCCAGAACTTCCAGTACTATGTTGAATAGGAGTGGTGAGAGAGGGCATCCTTGTCTTGTGCTGGTTTTCAAAGAGAATGTTTCCAGCTTTTGCCCACTCAGTATGATATTGACTGTGGGTTTGTCATAAATAGCTCTTATTATTTTGAGATACGTTCCATCGATACCTAGTTTATTGAGAGTTTTTAGCATGAAGGGGTGTTGAATTTTATTAAAGGCCTTTTCAGCATCTATTGAGATAATCATGTGGTTTTTGTCCTTGGTTCTGTTTATGTGATGGATTAAGTTTATTGATTTGCATCTATTGAATCAGCCTTGCATCCCAAGGATGAAACTGACTTGATCTTGGTGGATCAGCTTTTTGATGTGCTGCTGGATTCGGTTTGCCAGTATTTTATTGAGGATTTTTGCATCGATGTTCATCAGGGATATTGTCCTGAAAGTTTTTTTGTTGTGTCTGCCAGGTTTTGGCATCAGGATGATGCTGGCCTTATAAAATGAGTTAGGGAGGAGTCCTTCTTTTCCTTTTGTTTGGAATAGTTTCAGAAGGCATGGTACCAGCTCCTCTTTGTACCTCGGGTAGAATTCAGCTGTGAATCCGTCTGGTCTTGGGCTTTTTTTGGTTTGGTAGGCTATTAATTGCTGCCTCAATTTCAGAACTTGTTAGTGGTGTATTGAGGGATTCGACTTCTTCCTAGTTTAGTCTTGGGAGGGTGGATGTGTCCAGGAATTTATTCTTTCTTCTAGATTTTCTAGTTTATTTGCGTAGAGGTGTTTATAGTATCCTCTGATGGTGGTTTGTATTTCTGTGGGATTAGTGGTGACCTCCCTTTTATCACTTTTTATTGTGTGTATTTGATTCTTCTCTCTTTTCTTCTTTATTAGTCTGGTTAGTGGTCTGTTTTGTTAATCTTTTCAAAAAACCAGCTCCTGGATTCATTGATTTTTTTGAAGGGTTTTTCATGTCTTTTTTTTGGTTCCATGTGAAATTTAAAGTAGTTTTTTCTAATTCTGTGAAGAAAGTCAGTGGTAGTTCAGTTCTGCTCTGATCTTAGTTATTGCTTGTCTTCTGCTACCTTTTGAATTTGTTTGCTCTTGCTTCTCTAGTTCTTTTTATTGTGATGTTAGGGTGTTGATTTCAGATCTTTCCCACTTTCTCCTGTGGGCATTTAGTGCTATAAATTTCCCTCTAAACACTGCTTTAGCTGTGTCCCAGAGATTCTGGTACGTTGTATCTTTGTTCTCATTGGTTTCAAAGAACTTACTTATTTCTGGCTTAATTTCATTATTTACCCAGTAGTCATTCAAGAGCAGGTTATTCAGTTTCCAGTGTGGTTTTCAGTGAGTTTCTTAATCCTGAGTTCTAATTTGATTGCGCTGTGGTCTGAGAGACTTTTTGTTATGATTTCCGTTTTTTTGCATTTGCTAAGGAGTGTTTTACTTCCAATTATATGGTCAGTTTTAGTATATGTGTGATGTGGTGCTGAGAAGAATGCGTATTCTGTTGATTTCGGGTGGAGAGTTATGTAGATATCTATTAGGGCTGCTTGATCCAGGGCTGAGTTCAAGTCCTAAATATCCTTGTTAATTTTCTGTCTCGTTGATCTAATATTTACAGTGGAGTGTTAAAGTCTCCCACTATTACTGTGTGAGAGTCTAAGTCTCTTTGTAGGTCTCTAAGAACCTGAAATGAATTAAGACTTTGGGGGACTGTTGGGAAGGCATGATTGGTTTTGAAATGTGAGGACATGAGATTTGGAGGGGCTAGGGGTAGAATGATATGATTTGGCTCTGTGTCCCCACCCAAGTCTCATCTTGAATTGTACTCCCATAATTCCCACGTGTTGTGGGAGGGACTTGGTGGGAGATCATTTGAATCATGGGGGCTGTTTCCCCCATATTATATTGTTCTTGTGGTAGTGAATAAGTCTCATGGGATCTGATGGTTTTATCAGAGGTTTCCAGTTTTGCATCTTCCTCATTTTGTCTTGCTGCCACCATGTAAGAAGTGCCTTTTGCCATCTGCCATGATTTCGCGACCTCCGCAGACATGTGGAACTGTAAGTCAAATTGAACCTCCTTTTCGTCCCAGTCTCAGGAATGTCTTTATCAGCAGCGTAAAAATGGACTAATATATCTTGTCTTTCTGATTCTAGTTTCTAATCTTGCATTTAGGTTTTTAAGTTTAATACTGAACACCAAAATTACAAATCTATTAATAGGATAGAGTCCAAAGTTTATTATTCTAAGGAAAATTTAGTCATGGTTGATGGTTTCGTATACTTTTGAATCTTGTGCATCCATTTAAATGCTTTCAATAAGTTAAAATAATGCTCTACAAAATAATAGTATCATTTTTATTTATTATAAGATACTTTCTGTACTACCCAGATGTGATTAAAAGTAAATAAACAGTTTTACTGGAAACCTAGCATCGTTCAGTGGGAATGTTTCTAACATCAGGAACAAGATAAATATAATTTATACACACTATTACTTAACATTCTACTAGAGATACTAGCTGGTGCAGTCAGAGGTAGGGGGATCTATATTCGTATTTGTTTATGTATACATAAAAATATCCCTGGATATAAACTGATAGTGATGGGTACCTCTTTAGTGTGAGAGACTGGGTATACTGTTTGTTGTGTATTTTACTTTTTGACATTTGTGCCAAATTACTTTCTATTAAAATAAGATCATTTGATTGCATAAGCACATCACCTTTGTTAAATTTGAATTAGACTATTTCATTGTTGTCTTTTTTTTCTGAATATCATGCCTATGTGCAGATAATTTTGACAGTTGTACACAATTGGTCTTCAGTCCAAAATACAGTGCAAATTCACAAAATAGTTATTTTTTTCTTTAGGTTAATGTCCCCAAAATGAAACATAAGCCAACCAGGCAACAGAAGAAAGTAGCAAAAGGCTATTCCTCCCCAGAACCTGACATCCAAGACTCCTCTGGAAGTGAAGGTAAAAATATTTATTGCAGACTAATGAGAGTCTAATTTTTTTTAATTACTACACAATTTGATATGAATATGGTTTTTCATATTAACTCAAGAAGTTACATGATTTGGTTGGGGCAGGGTTGAGGTACAAAAGCGATTCTAGATCATAGATAAGTTGTGAGACAAGGACGCAAGGTAAAGAAACAGAAAATGAAAAAGGGGAGACACCTAAATAAAAACCACACTCTAGGGCGGGCGTGGTGGCTCACGCCTGTAATCACAGTACTTTGGGACGCCAAGGTGGGCAGATCACTTTAGGCCAAGAGTTCAAGAACAACCTGGCCCACATGGCGAAACCCCGTCTCTACTAAAAATAGGAAAAAATTAGCCAGGTGCGGTGGTGCACACCTGTAATCCCAGCTACTTGGGAGCCTGAGGCACGAGAATTGCTTGAACCCAGGAGGGAGAAGATGCACTGAGCCGAGATCGCACTACTGAACTCCAGCCTGGGTGACAAAGTTAGACCCTGTCTCAAAAAAAAAAAAAAAAAAACACACACACACACACTCTAGGTGATAGCTACCTCTTATACCTTGTTAACCTCTGAAAAATTGTTGATGGTTCCCTAGATTGAATTCAGACGCATTTTTTGAGCTTTGAGCTCACTTGCATGCTTCAAAAATGTTTTTCATTTCCAGAATATATTACTGTAGTGTTGGGAAGTGACAGACAATAAAAATATAAAACTTAGGAACTGCTAGATTAAATTGTACTCCATTCTTATTCGAGTCAGATAATGTGTAAACTATCTTGAACTACATTGAGATATAATCATGAAAGGATTAAAGTGATGTTTGTGATATTATGACAAAAAAAAAGAAAAAAAAAACTTTAAGCCATAATCTCTACTGAGTTTACACTGAACTACGGAGCCCATTTTAACCTATAAAGATAACACTAGAGGTGAATAAATGGTAGATTACTAAGAAATTAGATGACAAGCGATAACCAGTTTAAAGGAGAGGGAGCTCAATTCAATTCGAGGGAAAGTTCTTAGAATTCTGATGAATTATTAGGATTTCTAATGGATTATAGCAGTCTGGGCTTGGGGAGTGGGGTGAGGTAACATACTCGAGTAGTTAGAGGAATGAAACAAATAAGGGTTTAAAAGCAGGAGTCACATGGCATCCCAGTGTGTTAGAAGACAGTATTGGTTGTATTATTGTTATTCCCATTTTACAAGAAAAGAAACTGAGACACAAGTTAACCTGCCTAAGGTCACATACCCCATAAGTAGGTATATGTATGTTATATATGCAGATTTTTTGGCTCCTTAATTAACTCTGTCATCCACTTTACTATATAACTATAACGTATCAGCAGACATTTACTGAGTAATTAATATGTGCCAGACTGTATGTTAAATACACCTTATAACAACCCTGTGAAGTCTGGTATTATTATCCCTATTTTTAAAGTGAGAAAGCTGAGACTTGTAGAGAGGTTAAGTAGGATCTGAACCAAAATGGAAAGGAAGGAATGCATATGAGAGGGAATTTGGAAAAACATATACAGCTTGCTGATTGGCAGTAAAAATTTGCAGAAGTGTCGAAAGGGATTTAAAGTTTGGGTAACTAAACACTAACAATAAAATATTGAAAAAAGGGCTCAAGAAGCTGACTTCTTCAGAGGTAGGCAAATGGGCAAGGAACAGAAAACAGTAATACCTTCTTCAAGTTAATATATATTTTCTAATGAATTATTTCTGTTTTAATTAGTTAAAAAATAAAACTGGTGCCATCCAAAATTCAACTGTGTGGTTCTTTAAATATATTTGTAGTGTTCTAGTGTTGCAATGATGTGTTTGAAACTTCAAAAGTGCAGAGTATTCATATTACTATGCTAATCTCTAGGCTACAAAAACAAATGCCCAGGAAAATTTTTATTACATGAGAAACATTAAATTGAACTGTAGATTATTTTTATAGTTTCAACTTCATTCTAAATGTCTTTTTAGCTCAGTCAGTAAAACCAAGTACAAGAAGAAAGAAAGGAATAGAACTGGGAGACATTCAGAGTTCCATCGAATCTATAAAACAAACACAGGAAGAAATTAAAAGGTAATATACTAACAGTTACTATTCCTTTGAGACCAAGGAGTAGTTAAGAATCCTGTTATGTGGGAAATCATATGCAAACTTCATATTTTTATAACATTTAGCTAAGTTAAAATAGAATGTTAGTTTCTATCACCTGATGTTTGACACTTATGAAATTCCTCCATCACTAAAATACTTGGGAAGGGAGGAGAGGTTGTTTTTTCTCTGTGAGGGTAGAATTGGAATCACTTTATTTACTCCTGTAGTATGCTAGGAATGTAGCTGAGTTGCCTGTGGAGGTGGGGTTGTTTCTGAGAAAGTCAGTTAACAAAGGCCTCTATAGTCCCTTCTGTGCATGGCTATTATTTCATTGGAATGCATCAGTTGAAATATTGAAATGCATCCATAACAGTGGGTAAATATTCACTCTCTGAGCCCTTAAGTATTCCTCTTTGCAGTCTCAGACCCCTCCCCCAGCCCCTACATACCACCCCATTACCCAGCAACTAAAAATTAAGTGCTCTGTGAGTGTATAATATCAAATTGTGGGCTCTATGCCAACATTTCTGGCAAATCATTATAAAATTTGTTGTTGCTTATTTTTGTAGAAATATTATGGCTCTTCGAAATCATTTAGTTTCAAGCACACCTGCCACAGATTATTTTCTGCAACAAAAAGACTACTTCATCATTTTCCTCCTGATTTTGCTTCAAGTCATAATAAACTTCATGTTCAAGTAGAAGTTCTCTGCCATTGAATCAGTGAACTAGAAAGATCTGATTTGGCCTGGGACCAGTGTTCAAGTTGGTTTGGTCTTTATTAAAAATCACAATATTCTGAAAACAAAAAACCTAGGAGATAAATGTAGAGGTATTGACTTTTCGTATCTTTTATCTTCACACTGAAACAAGAGCTATCCTATTTGATTATTAAAGTGAGCTATGTGTTAAGTGCCAGGACATTTCTAGCTTTTGTGAGAATGTGTCTACATGTGAGTATAATAAACCCACATGTATACACAATTGTCTCTTATGTACTCTTACCTGACAGTAGTCTTTGTATTCTATAGTATGTTCTGAAATACAGTGTTAACATTGTTCATAACAAAAAATGCTATCAATCTTATAAATATATGTAATCTATTTTCTTCATAAAACAGGCACAAAACTTTTATCAGTAGGGAATTACAGATTGAGAAATGATGGAAAAATAGACATAATTAATTCAATACACTACTGTTAAAATCATTTGCAAAGCACTCAGCTCAATTGTCTTCTTAGAAGGAAAGAAAAAGTATGAATAGTCAAAATGAATACACTGAGAGAGATAAATGGCAAATTGCTTTTTTAAAAGTTTACATAAGATTTTTTTTTTAACCCCTAGAATTTAATATTTATAGATCCAGGTAAATATATATACTTTTGTTTACATCAGTATAAAAACACTGGTGTGCAACTACTTGGATTGATTATAATACCACCTTAAGCACTTGCTGAAAAAAATGTGGTCAAAATTGATTGCTGTCCTTTTTTCTTATTTTTGTTTTTCTTAAGTCAGCTGGTTCATAACATAGGCCAAATTCTAGAGATGTTTGTAGGGCATTTGAAGTGCTGATAATTCATGTTTTTTCATTATGAAAACTTATTTTAGCTTTAGACTCTAATGTGTTCAGTGAATAAGCAGGATACAAAAAATTATAACCAGTATTTTACTTCAAAAACCAAAAAGAGAAAGGCAATAAGAAAAGACACTGTGTGGTGGCCTTTATGTGAACATTAAAATTGGTTTTTGTAAAATATGCAATAAGTTGAGTTTTTACGAAGAGTATCAAGTTCTGAAGTTTAATTTTTTATTATCCTCCCTCTTCTTAGTAACTTCTTTCTGTGGCAAAACCACAATTCTTTAAGATTCCTATTGTTCAGGCTAAGGCAAACTAAGTTTTTTTGTTTGTTTCTTCAGTTTAATATTTTGACTTTGTATTTTTACAGAAATATTTATATTCCTCGAAAGCAATTTTTGCCAAGGTAGTTAGGTTTAGGAATATGTTGTTCTAAAATATATCTTAGAATCCTGAAAGTATAGATTTTGAAATGTTTTTTAATGAAAATGAAGGTCAGAGAGAATAGTCACCCCCACCACATTTGCCTTTCTGTAGGAGGAGGCTGTGAAATGGTAAAATTACAATCATTTATGCCATGATAAATACAAGGGTTGATTGGTAAATTATAAAAATCAAAATGATAAAAAGAGCCTGCTTTTTTCCCTAATCAATATAGCTATCTCAAGTATCCTTAGGTTTCTATGAAGAACCATTTCCATGTTTTGTTGGCAAAATAATGCTGTATTCCATATGTACATGTGACAGGATGTTTTAAATTGATAAAAGGATAAATATACCCAGTGTTTTCATGACATTAGAACAAATGGAGTTTTGGTTATATTTTGTATTTGTCAATATAATGTTTGTATTCACATTCTGTTACACTCTGCCTATTCATTGATATATTCTGTAAATATTGTACAGTTTCATCTTTTTTATGGTTTAGTTAATTACATACAACTTGATTGGCTTATCACAAAAATCATTTCATCATTAAACCTTGTTAACATTTTTTTTATTGGTGACCCACCTCTTAGGACTTTGGTCTTATCCACGTGTATGTTGTTTTCATTTGGTCCAAATAATATTTTATTTGTATGGGTATCTTCTAAGACTAAATAGGTAGTTATGTTCTTTATTTTTAAAATTTCTTTTTAGAGCAAATGTTATGGGTTCTTACCCAAAGAGTCAAAAACTATTTCTTAAGAAAGAGCAGGGTTATTCATGACTGTTCCTTATACACTAAAAGCATGCATCTAATCTAATAGTCCTCTTATGCTTTTAGTTGTATGAGTTTCTTTCTATGAACTGAACACAAAACTCAGGAATTGGTGGCTTAATTTTAGATCAGTGCTTGTACTAGACTTAGTTATATGAATCTTTAAAACACATAATTACTAACTTTGTAGCCATATATGTAATTGACTTTGAATGTTATTTGCCTGAAATTAATCTTCCTTCACATATGGATTCATAATGTGATTTACGGTTCCAAGTTGTCTGAGAGCCTCATGAGGGTTTCTAGGATTTATGACCAGTTTTTTTCATTTATCCAAATGTTATTTTCCTACATGAAAATTTAACTGAGTAATAATTATTCACATGTGCATTTTCTTTTTAGCTGTTAAATGTACTATGCCATCATCCACCATTTAGTAAGATGTAGCTGGCCCAGGACATGTAAAAAAAAAACAATAAATAGAGCATGTGAAATGTTAAGTTACAGCAATAGATATTTTACTTATATTTCATGTTAGTACTTTTTTGTTTTATATCAGTTATAAAGGTACAGTGTACTCTTTGTCACAGCTCAGTTGGTAATTGCATTCCATTGAAAAGTTGGCCTTGTAAAATACAACTCTCATTTAATATTCATGCTTTTGTGCCTTTAAGAAAATATTTTTGTCATTTTTTTGTGTTACAGAACTATAATATGATTCAAGGTGTTTATAGGCTTAATTGTCATAAAAGGGTCATTTCTGTGTGTCACTTTATTTCTTTTTATATAGCTATATTTAAACAATAATGCTATCTTTTATAAGGTTTGTCTATTTACCTATTCTTTACTCAGACATTGATGTAGACTTGTCAGATTATTCTGAGTATTGTTAACAGTGCCTTTTCGATGGATTTCACACTTTTTGGCTGTTAACTTGTGCCATGTACACACAAAATTTTGTGGAAGGCAGTTTTAACTTTTTGAAGAATATCTGTCAAAATTTAAGAAAACAAATGTATAAAATTCCATTTTTTCCAGTGTTTAGCATTTCTAGTAAGCAGTGAGGTTTTCTGTTTGACATACAGTGATGATGGCATTATTGATAAGCCATACATGAGACTGCAGATTATATTGAATCACATTAAATGTACAGAAATAAAATACTAGATTTATATCAAATTTTCCAATTTGAACCAGTGGAGAAAATCCCACAGAAATCAGTAAGTTTACATTTCAGTTTCTATCTTATTTGACTAAGTGGAAAGAGATTCTTTAATATGTATAACCTGCCATTATGTAATTTGGTTTCATTTTATTCTACCTGTTGTGTGAGTTTAGTATATTTAATTTACTTTTTGTTACTCTTTACATACTGTTTATTTTTATTACAGTTTTTAATTGAAGATGGACTGTTAAAATTGTATAGGACCAGTGTCGTCTTAATATGATTAATATATTTACAAGAGCCACACGAAACCCATGACAAAATGAATGTGAATATTCTTTCTAAAAATTTAGAAAATATCTTTTTGCATTATGTAATTTGTTTTACAATATCAAAATTTTTCATTTAAAGAAAAAAATGTCATGAAACATTTGAATTGATGAGCCACAGAACTTCAGCTGAAATTTTTTTCACTTTTTAGCATGCTAAATATACATCTGAGTTTAAATATTCTGTTTAATGGCCATTTATAAATACAAGCACTACCACTGGTCAGTTTTGTGTGATAGAATAAAAATATGTTACCTGCAGTGTAAGTACAGCACACTGTCAAATTCTTTTCCTTAAGGTGCACAGTAAATGTACAGATAGTTATAGACTACTGTTTTGTAATGTAGTACATTTCTAATCTATTATTCCTAACCTATTATAACTGTTTGCAGAGAGAAAAGAATTGAATTTTTCTAATAATCTGTAAAATTATGCTAACTTCTACAAGTAGGCTTCTAAATAAAATTTTTTAAAAAAGCAAACGGTGATCAAGTGACTTTTAATACAATATGGTGACTAAATTAGTGCTAATTTGTTTTAATCTCCCCTTTTAGGGGGATAGGGATAGCTGCAAAGGATGGCAAAGGACTTGAAAGGGATTCAACAGTGAGAATCCCTGAAGTATGCTTTGCTTGGTGCTTTATATTCATTCTTCTCGAATCCTCTATGAGAACTTTAAGAGGAAGTTAGCCAGATTTTATACATGAAGACGCTGAGGCTCAGAGAGGTTGAATGTCTCCAAAAGCTACAGAGTAAGAGTGGTAGCCCACTGTTACTTTAAGAGTAAAAACACAAGTTTGAATCTGTATCTCCATAGTACACTTAAATAGAACTCTAATAGCACTTCACTTCTAAATGTCAGGAATATAATCCACTGCTTGAATCTATATTGAGTAATGTAACCCGAGTAGCACCAGAAAAAAAACCCTACTATTAAACATACACGAAATCCATATGAAAGGGTTTTTTTTTTTTACCCCCCTCAGATCACCTATTAGTCTATACCAAGTCAACATCAGATGAGTTCCGAGGCATCATTCCTCTCTGGTTTTCCCCCACCCTCCTTTCTTCTCTCTGCTCAGGGTCCAATTGCTTCTGGCTGTCATTTGGTTTGGTTTGATTAATTGGGGAGAAAAAGATGGGAGGGCCTGCCGGTTCCTCCTATCTTGTTCATAGCAATAAGGATTAAGGAAAACGGGCCCCTCATTGTCCAACCTCAGTGAAACATCTACAAGATCACTTTCTTGCTAATATTGGCATGTTTCTACTCTAGATGATGTATGTTGTGCTGTTATGCTAGTTGAATCTTCTGCATCTCACAAAATATCACTTGTGGGAATAATAAACCAGGAGAGTGGTGACCTACCACAGTAATTTGGTGGGTGTGTCAGAGGTGTCTGAACCAGAGCAATTCCATCTTGAATAGGAGCTGGGTAAAATGAGGCTAAGATCTACTAGGCTGCATTCCCAAACGATTAAGGCATTCTAAGTCACAGGATGAGATAGGAGGTTGGCACAAGATACAGGTCACAAAGACCTTGCTGATAAAACAGGTTGCAGTAAAGCTGGCTAAAACCCACCAAAACCAAGATGGCCACGAGAGTGACCTCTGGTTTTCCTCACTGCTACACTCCCATCAGCGCCATGACAGTTTACAGATGTCATGGCAATGTCAGGAAGTTACGCTATATGGTCTAAAAAGGGGAGGCATGAATAATCCACCCCTAACATGTTTAGCATATCATCAAGAAATAACCATAAAAATGGGCAACCAGCAGCCCTTGGGGCTGCTCTGCCTGTGGAGTAACCATTATTTTATTCTTCTTAATAAACTTGCTTTCACTTTATGGACTCGCCCTGAATTCTTTCTTGCATGAGATCCAAGAACCCTCTCTTGGGGTCTGGATTGGGACCCTTTTCCTGAAACAGGTGTAATATAAGTATTTGAATGTTGAGTGCTGACTATGCCAGGCACTATGCAAAGTGTTTAGTGAACATTCTCCAGAGCTCCTCAAAACCTTTTGAGATTTTTTTTTTATATATATTATCTCCATTGTTTTTTTTGGCGGGGATTGTTTTGTTTTGAGACAAGGTCTCGCTCTGTCACCCAGGCTGGAGTGCAGTGGTGCGATCTCCGCTCACCGCAACCTCCCTTCCCGAGTTCAAGCAATTCTCATGCCTCAGCCTCCAGAGTAGCTGGGATTACAAGCATGCACTACCATGCCCAGCTAATTTTTGTGTTTTTAGTAGAGACGGGATTTCGCTATGTTGGCCATGCTGGTCTTGAACTCTTGGCTTCCTGTGATCGCCTGCCTCGGCCTCCCAAAGTGCTGGAATCACAGCCATGAGCCACCGCACCAGGCCTATTGTTTTTAAAGATGAGAAAAGCAGAGGTCAAAGAGGATGCTTGGTAAATGCCACAGGTAAGGAAATGACAGAGCAAACCCAGGTCTGAATCCAAAGCCCATACTCTCAAGTGCCTGTGTTTTAGGCCAAGCAAGGTGGCTCATGTAATCCTAAAACTTTAGAAGGCCAAGTCTGGAGGATCACTTGAGGCCAGGAATTCAAGATCAGCCTGGGCAACATAGGGAGAGCCTGTCGCTACTAAAAAAGAAAATAACCGGGTGTAGTGAGGCACAAAGCGACTTGAAGGCTAAGACAGGAGGATCACGAGCTCAGGAATTTGGAGCTGCAGTGAGCTATGATGGCGCCACTGCACTCCAGCCTGGGCGGCAGAGTGAGACCTCGTCTCTTTAAAAAAAAAAAAAAAAAAAAAAAAGGGTTGTAATATAAGAGACAGTATTTTCTGTCTTTGGATTATATACACTAATCCTTGGCCATGTGTTTTAAAGCATACTCTTGATCACCAACGTGACTAATGGATTTAAATCTTCACATCGGCCTGGTGCGGTGGCTCATGCCTGTAATCCCAACACTCTGAAAGGCCCTGGCAGGTGGATCATTCGGGTCAGGAGTTCGAAACCAGCCTGGTCAACATGGTGACATCCCCATCTCTACTAAAAATACAAATATTGGCCGGGCACAGTGGCGTATGCCTGTAATCCCAGCTACTTGGGAGGCTGAGGCACGGGAATCGCTTGAACCCGGGAGACGGAGGTTGCAGTCAGCCGAGACTGCGCCACTGCACTCCAGCCTGGGCGACAGAGCGAGACTCCATCTCAAAAAATAAATAAATAAATGGAATCTTCGCATCATTTCTGCTTAATATCTCTGTGGTGTCTAGAGTTTTATTGTGATACCTGAGTCAAGGAAATGTGGTAAAGCCTCTGCAGCGGACATAAAGCCTGCAATTCATGGCTGTAGCTAGGCTCTCCTCACCTGTCCTGCATCTACAAATTATTTCCGTGACGGTAAGGAGACCAATTCCTGGAGAATGTGGACAGAACATGCGTGAATCCAAGGCAGAGGTTTTGCCCCGGAACAAGCAGCTTCTGGCAGGGGATGAAAGCCAGCTGAGTTCCAACTGGGGTGCCCTCTCCTTCGCGCAGGCCCCAATACCGTGCTGCCTTTGGAAGAAAGTTTCTCGGGAGACTAAGGGATTTGGGGGCAGCGGACGCCACTGGAGGGAAATGAATTCACCTAGGGAGTCGGGGAAGGGCTTAGGGTTGCCGCTCCTGGTACAGCTGCTGGAAATCCTAGTCTTTTTAACTGCCTTCGCAGACAACAGGACAGCTCACCCCACCTGGCAAAGCTGCGGGGCTTTTCCACCAAGCGGACAGAAGGGCAGCCCTCTCGCCCAACCAAGAAGCCGTGTTACCGGCTTCCGGGTTTTCTCCCCGCCTATTCCGTTTCCGGCCGTTCCCGCCCCTTTTTTCGGTCGGCCCCGGTGTTCTGCAAGCAGGCCAAAAAGGGGAAGCGGCCCAGATGCTAAGTTCTATGGCCGCCACAGGGTCTTTGAAGGCGGCGTTGCAGGTGGCCGAGGTGCTGGAAGCCATCGTAAGCTGCTGCATGGGGCCCGAGGGACGGCAGGTTTTGTGTACGAAGCCGACTGGCGAGGTGCTTCTCAGCCGGAATGGAGGCCGCCTCCTGGAGGCGCTACACTTACAGCATCCCATAGCCAGGTACCCGCGTCCCACACGCTAGCCTGTAGCTGGGCACCCCAGGCAGCCTCTGTGGACCTCTTGTCCCATCCTGAGGCTATACGTACTTGGAAAGACTGACCTCGGGTGAAACCACTGTCTGCTCGGAATTAGAGCCCTGCCCAAGGGAACACTCCTTTACCCCAAATCTTATCAATTCCCAAGACCACTTCTCCCCACTCCACCCAACCGTAGAATCTGAGAATAGAGCACAATTTTTTCCAAGAAAGGAAAAAACTAAGGATGTATCAAAGGAACAATATTCGCATTTTATACTTATGGCTGTGTAAACATGATTTTAATTTAAAATGTGGGAAGCTGGCCTTTTGAAAATGAGTTGCTTTATTTCTTTTTTGTACAGGATGATAGTGGACTGTGTTTCCAGTCATCTCAAAAAAACAGGAGATGGTGCAAAAACATTTATTATCTTTCTTTGCCATTTGCTTAGAGGACTTCATGCAGTCACAGACAGAGAAAAGGATCCTTTGATGTGTGAAAACATTCAAACCCATGGAAGGCATTGGAAAAATTGTTGTCAGTGGAAATTTATTTCCCAGGCTCTCGTAACGTTTCAGACACAAATATTAGACGGTATTATGGACCAGTACCTAAGTAGACACTTTTTGTCTATCTTTTCATCTGCTAAAGAGAGAACATTGTGTAGGAGCTCTTTAGAGTTGCTCTTAGAAGCATACTTTTGTGGAAGAGTGGGAAGAAATAATCACAAATTTATTTCACAGTTGATGTGTGACTACTTTTTCAAGTGTATGACTTGTAAAACTGGGATTGATGTGTTTGAGTTAGTGGATGACTATTTTGTAGAGTTGAATGTTGGTGTCACTGGCCTTCCTGTTTCAGATTCCAGGATCATAGCTGGTCTTGTGCTTCAGAAAGATTTTTCTGTGTACTGCCCAGCAGATGGTGACATACGAATGGTGATAGTAACAGAAACCATTCAGCCTCTTTTTTCCACTTCTGGGTCAGAGTTTATTCTAAATTCAGAAGCACAGTTTCAAACATCTCAATTTTGGATTATGGAAAAGACAAAAGCAATAATGAAACATCTACGTAGTCAGAATGTAAAATTGCTCCTATCTAGTGTGAAACAACCAGATTTAGTTATTTATTATGCAGGGGTGAATGGCATATCAGTGGTTGAGTGTTTATCATCAGAAGAAGTTTCTCTTATCCGGAGGATCATTGGTCTTTCTCCATTTGTACCACCACAGGCCTTTTCACAGTGTGAAATATCTAACACTGCTTTGGTGAAATTTTGTAAACCTCTTATCCTCAGATCCAAAAGATATGTTCATCTTGGCTTGATTGGCACGTGTACATTTATACCACACTGTGTAGTTCTTTGTGGACCAGTGCAGGGTCTCATTGAACAACATGAGGATGCTTTACATGGAGCATTTAAAATGCTTCGGCAATTATTTAAAGACCTTGATCTAAATTACATGACACAAACCAGTGACCAAAATGGCACTTCAAGTCTTTTTATTTATAAGAACAGTGGAGAAAGTTATCAAGCACCAGATACTGGTAAGGGCTCAATACAAAGGCCTTATCAGGACACAGTTGTAGAGAACAAAGATGAATTGGAAAAAACTCAAACATATTTAAAAGTACATTCTAATTTGGTAATTTCAGATGTAGAATTAGAAACATATATTCCGTATTCAACCCCAACAGATACATTCGAAACAGATGAAACGCTGAAATGTTTGTCTTTGGAAAGAAACAGGCTAACTGATGATTCTGAACCATTACTCAAAAACAATTCCACTGCTTATTCAACAAGAGGAAACAATAGAATAGACATTTCTTATGAAAATTTACAAGTCACAAATATTACTGGAAAGGGAAGCATGTTACCAGTGAGTTGTAAGTTACAGAATATGGGTGCTTTCCAGAGTTACCTTTCCTCATCTATGCCAGCTGGTTGTGTTTTGCCCGTAGGTGGTAATTTTGAGATCTTGTTACATTACTATCTTCTCAACTATGCCAAAAAATGCCATCAATCAGAAGAAACCATGGTTAGTATGATAATAGCTAATGCACTTTTAGGCATTCCCAGAGTCCTTTATAAATCTAAAACAGGAAAGTACAGCTTTCCACATATATATATAAGAGCTGTCCATGCACTGCAAACCAATCAACCCTTGGTAAGCAGTCAGACAGGTTTGGAATCAGTAACAGGTAAATACCAGCTACTAACTTCAGTCCTTCAGTGTTTGACAAAAATATTAACCATTGACTTGGTAATCACTGTTAAGAGACACCCTCAGAAAGTTCACAATCAAGATTCAGAAGATGAACTATAACATCAGAAGTTGTTTGTTTTTTTTTTTTTTTGAGACGGAGTCTTGCTTTGTCACCCAGGCTGGAGTGCAGTGGCACGATCTCCACTCACTGCAAGTTCCGCTTCCCGGGTTCACACCATTCTCCTGCCTCAGCCTCCCGTGTAGCTGGGACTACAGGTGCCCGCCACCACGCCCGGCTCATTTTTTTAAATGTATTTTTAGTAGAGACGGGGTTTCACCGTGTTAGCCAGGATGGTCTCGATCTCCTGACCTCGTGATCCGCCCGTCTGGGCCTCCCAAAGTGCTGGGATTACAGGCGTGAGCCACCACGCCCAGTCAACATCAGAAGTTTTTAACCAAACTTTTCATCTAACTCAAGCCAAGTAAAGCAGGCATGTGACCACCAATTCTAAAATCAGTTCAGTCTGCTTAGGAAAATAGTGTAACTTTAAAAGTCTTTAGAAGAAAGGCACTAAGGTCGCCAGACCAGATGCAAATATTAAATTACTTTATGGAACAAATCTAGAGGGGAAGCCAAGATTTGGCTAAGTGTGTCTCTTTTTTCCCTATTTTATGCCTCTGTGTCTCAGCTCTGTGTTAGCTTCTGTGTTTAGGGTAGGGTGTTTCTTTGTAGCTCCTTTTCACTCTTCTGTATCTTTTTCACTCCAGCCCTCCTTCATCGTTACATGTTTAGTTCATAGAATCATTTAATTTCTGATTTGGGTAGGCTTATTCTAATTGTTTTTAATATTGAATACATTACTTGCATTAATTTTCCCTACTCATACTTTGTAAAGCAGTGAATAAAAGGCTCAAATTATTTTTTCGAAAAGCATAAAATTAGCAGTGAATAAAAGGCTCAAATTTTTTTTCAAAAAGCATAAAATTAATTTTTACTTTTATGTGGTCATTGGTTTATTGCCACCTTGGATAGATTTTCACCTTCGATATACCTTTGAATATATGTTATCTGAAATATAACTGTGCATTGTGAACTCTTTCATTTCTGTAGTAAAAGGTTAATACTAGAAAGGATATACAATTAATACTTTCATTTTCTCCTGACCCCAAGAGCTTGTAAGGATATTTCGTGTATTTACTGGTTTTTCTTGTATTTGGTGCATAGCCAGAGTTCCACAGTAACAAATAATTTGACAATTTTTATTTCTAATGTTTATTTGTTTTATTTTTTATTTTTATTTCTAATTTATTTCATTTACAAATGTTCATATTTTAAAAGCTTATCAATGTAAATAACATTATGCATCTTGTCATGGACAAGGACAGTGTCTTCTACCTTTATCAGTTCTCTGTAATAGCCAAAACAGTGCTATATTTACTCCAAGTATTCAGAAATGCTTGTTGAATAAAACAGTGTTATCTTTAATTCATTCCTCTAATTACATGTTTCCAATTTACTTATTCAACAGATTCTTACTTGGGTTGGGATTGAACTTAGGAAAACTGAAGAAAAAAACTTTCATTACAGTTGAAAAAGTGGTGACTAATGTATTTTAAAAACTATAATATCACGATCTTTTATATTAAATATAATTCTGGTTTTTTAAACATTTATGCTATATGATGCATTATTTTGTTTCTGTGAATATGGAGAGAATAAATGAGCTCTTTTGCTGAATTCATGGATGAATGAACTTACTTTAAAATTGCTGCATAATTTTTTTCTTTTTTTTTAAATTGCCTTTCAGGTCATTTAGTCACTTTCCTTTTTTTGTGGTTGTGTTAAACACTCCTCCGTTACTGTAAGCATTTAATGACTTCCAGGCATGCCCAGTGCTTTGCATATGATAAGCATTTAATAGGTATAAATAGTCACTAGTCCAGGAACGGGGGAACCCTGTTGTGAAGTGAGACTGAGTCTTTTTATGTTTGGCACTTGGTCTATATCTTACACACAATAGATGCCTGTTGAGGACCTATTTCTTGAATGAATTAGTCATTTGGTCCTCATAGATGGGATTATAATTTCTATAAACTTTCATGGGCAAAGGACTTCTCTACACAAAGTAATCCTTTTTCTTTTCATTAAAAGAAACCCCTCAAAAATAGTGGTAAAACTTTCATGGATTTATCCTTATTTACAGAATGACACTAGACAGTTTACATCACTGAGTTAGATAGGAAAGCACTTTTAAAAATATAATTACATTATACTTATACCCTCTACCACAAAGGATGTGAAATGACCTGCAATAAGAACAGACAAAATTACAGTAAAGTCTGAATGAAAATTTAAAAATCAAGGAAAATGTAAAGACAAGTTAAAATCAAAATCAAGATCATGTTTCTATTTTGTACTGCTGCATAATGAATAATCCCAAAACTTAGTTTTTTGAATTATTATGTTATTTACTTGTGATTCCGGGGGTTGACTGGGCTTAACTGGACAATTTCCGCTGTATTCTATTGTTTAGCCGTCATAAGTATTACCTGAGGTTCAAGGGAGAAGAATGCAGGCCCCACCACTCAATGGGAACAGTGTCAGTGTCACATCATAAGAGCATGTGGGATGGGATATATTGAGGCAGCTATCTTTGGAAAATACAATCTGCTGCACCATGGGAGGGAAAAGACAAATACGCATTAACTTCTCAGCTGCGTTTCTTTTTATTATTAAGTTACATGTCGATCCACCTCCCACAAACACATTTTCTCCAATAATCATTATAGACCTTCTTATTTTTTCTCCTTGGGCCAGCATGAGCCATTTTTATTTTCAAAGCAATAGACACTAAATAGTTAAACTTGAACATCCTTGAACTGGTTCAGCCAGGGATGCTATTTAATCATGTTGTACAGGAATTGCCATGTTACCCACATTTCAGACTAAAAGGGAAGGGGAAGAAGAATGCAGTTTGAGCTTGAACTTTTATGAGAAATTGCCCATCCCCTCCCAAAAGAAGTAGAATATGTCTTTCCCACCATCACAGCTTAGCAGAGAAAACAAAAACTACAGCTCACAAACCATGTATATGTATGTATACATAGTTATTAATTGCAACTTCGTCATAGCAAAAGATTGCTAACAGCCTGAAAGCTAGATGGATTCACAAAGAGATAGAGGCAATGATTTGGAGGGGTGGGGGTGTCTCCTACCAATCAGGAGGAGGTAGGAAGATTTCTCAATGTCATTTTGATTTTTGAACCAATTGAATATTACCTATACAAAAATGAAATAAAATTTTAAAATAGATCTAGTGCGAGCATATAGAGAATACTCTCCAAAGAGTAATTAAGTAATAAGGACCCTGATCTAAGGAAATGCAAGATCAGCGTGGAAGAAAAACTATGTGAGAGACACCCTGACAAATAAGTAGAACTTTGACAATAAAAGATATACACCTAAAAAAAAGGAATATTCTCTTAGCTACACCTGACTTAGGATTGTCTCACTAGTTCTTGAAATATGAGAACATCCTCACTTGGCAGGCTGCAAAGAGATGTGAGCTATGGAAGAGTGCCAGCAAGCAGTGCTTCATTCTCTTGTGGGAATTTCCACAGTGCAGGGTCTGGCTCTCCCTTATGCAGACTCACCATCAGATTTTTGTCAGCACACTGATTATGGCTTTGTCTCAGGGGCTAACTCGCACGAAGCTTGTGAATGTGATAAATTTATTTACAGTGAGAACTCTCCCGGGAACTAGAATATTCCAAGTCCATATGGCCAATCTTTCCTTTGTGTGTGGACCTCTATGGGAAGTCAAACAATAATTAGGTGCTTGCTCAGTAAGCGTGGAATCAGAACAAGAGAAATCAAATGAAATATATGGTCCTATTTCCAGTCCATTCATGCTCCAGTTCCCCATGGCATAGTCCTGGCCTTCCTCTACCTACAGTTGCTTCCTAGGAGAGCCTATCCATCCATGATGGCTTGGGTGCCAATAGATGCTGATAATCCCAAAGTATGTATTTCCAGCCTAGACCTCTTTGAATTCTCAACTCATTTATCCACCTGCCAACACAGTCTCCACTTGGACGCTCACCCTTAACATGCCCAAAATAGAATTGCTATTTCCCATATCCTAACCCTAGCCCTCCCACTGTCGTCCCATGTCTGTTAATGGTATCACCCACCTCCCACCTGCTCAGGACAAAAACCTAAGAAGCACATTGACTTGTCTTCATGCTCCACAACCAATCTATCAGCAAATCCTGCTGGCTTCAAATGCAAAATGGGTTTCAGATCCACCTATTTATCACCATTGCCATTCCAGCCCAAACCACTTCATCTCACCTGCACTAGCTCATAATGGTCTTACAGTTCTCTAGAGTGATTCACCCCAACTTTATTTAAAAATTTAAACCCACAAAAAAGTTGAAAGAGTACAATGAAACCTTCATCTAGATTCGCCTATTAACACTTTACCCCCTTTGTGCATGTACACACATGCACACACACACACATTTTACTGAACCAATTGAAAGTAAGTTGTAGAAAGCATTATACTTTATCTTTCAATACCTCAGTATGTTTCCTACGAATAAGAGGTTTCCCCTACATGACTGATTCTTTTGAAATGCAAATCATGGCATGTTCCCCTGCTCAAAGTCCTCCAACGATTTTCCCTCACACAGAATGCAATCCAAATTTGTCATAATCTACAAGGCTTAGTGTGACCTGACCCCCACCTATTCCTTAGATCTCATAGTCTACCAGTCTCCCTCTAGCTTACATTCCACCAGTTTACACTTTCTGTCTGGATAGGTAACACCATATTGAAATCCCCAAATCTCACAGGCTTAAAACAATACAGTCAGGCATGGTGGTGTGTGCCAGTAGTCTCAGCTACTCAAGAGGCTGAAGCAGGAGGATCTCTTGAGCCCAGGAGTTTTGAGTCCAACCTAGGCAACAAAGCGAGAGCCCATTTCCAAACAAAACAAAACAAAAACAACCACAATACAAATAGCTGTTACTCACATTACATGTCTACTAGAAGACAACTGGTGATTCTCTTTCCTTCCTTACTGCTAGATCTAGGCTGATGGAGCAGCCACTATCGCGCATTGGTGATCGTTGATCATACCAGAGAGGGAAAAAGAGCTCTAGAGCGTCTTACGTTGGTTCTCTCTGTAAATGGAACATACTATTTTCGCTTATGACTCTGTCCAGAACTAGTCACATAGTCCTATTGACATCCACAGAAGAACTAGTGGTGCAATCCTATCTTGTGCCTAGAAGGACGGAGAACCAGAACATTTGGCAAACAACACACACGCCAAACTGGCCTTTCTGTTCCCTGAATACACAAGTTCCCTGAATACACAACCTCTGAACTTGCCACTTCCTGTTCTGTCAGCTTAGAACTCTTCTTTAACTCTGATCTCTGTATGGCTCTCTTCCTCACTTTAGGCAGCTATCTCTGCTTAAATATCACATTCTTAGCAGTGCCTTTCTTGACACCCAATCTAAAATAATACCTTATTTCCTCCCCAAAACCTCCCTCCTTCACTATATCTTCCCACCTTGTTAAGCATTTTTTGAAGCACAAACCTGATGTCATTGGTGTATGGTTTATTTTTTAATTGACTGCCTTTCCCACCAGAGTATAAACATGAGGATTTTGACTTATTCGCCTCCGTATCTCCAGCGTGTGGGATAATGCCTGAGGTAGTAAGGACTCAATAAAGTTCAGTGAGTAAATGAAGGAATTAATAGGTCTAGACCAGTTGAAAAGCCTGATTAAAGCTGCCTTTCCCTGAGCAGTAATTGGATGGATCCAATTTGCCTCAATGACTCCATTTATGTATACTTCCAATGCTACTTAAATTCTGATGGACACAGCTTTTTTAAAATACCAGCTTACTGCAGAGTCCCACCAGCTTTGAAACCATTCTGTCTTCTACAGGTTACTTAACATGTCTCTGTTGCTAAACAATTATTTGTTAATTTCAAAGAGTCTCTCTCTGCAAGAAATTTTATTTCCAAATTTTTGCCAGAAGCATCACTGTAGTCCCATGTATTGATGGTATATTGTGGTTGAATCATGCTTTGCTCAGGTTAATGGTATGGTAAAATATGCATAATTCTTACAGTCTCTGTCATTCACAACCATTTTTTTTGGAAGCTTGTATTTAGCAACAAGGAAAAGAGGTGGGGGATCCTCATCCCTGCTATCACCAATTGCAGATCTTATTATAAAGAGATATCTGGGTAAGAACCTCCCTGATCGCTGCAGCCAACGTTCTTGTGCCTCAACTGAATACACCTACTTACCGATTGGGTGTGCTCCATGAGCTACTCATGGGGTTTCTCATTATGGACTCCATTGTCTGTGTTCTAATATAGGGAAATCTTGGCTGCAACAAAAGAAATGTCTGTTTTCTTTAAGCAGGGAGCTCCCATGGTATATTTAGTCATCATACATTTCTGAAGACTACATTTATGCAAACTTCCTGAGAGTTCACTTGTTTTTTCTTCACAATTTACAAATCTTTTTTGTACTGAATAAACTCCCATACTGAATTCCTCTAATTTGTATTATGTGTCTTGCAATTTAATTTGCAATGTTAGTCTTAATAATTAGTTTGATGTTCTTACGCGATCTTCCAGATAGTAATTCCTACATGAGCATTAACCAGTGATAACTTGGGCATGAATTGAGAAGGGAGTTGTCTAATGTGCTCCTTGAAAATACTTTGTTGGTTATTTGGGGGAATAAATTTCTATTATTTGCAATATTTTACTCTAACCCTTTTGAGAAATGAGAGACAGAGAGAGAGAGAGAGATCTTTTAGATATGTATCAGAGGAAATAGAATGAACTGCATAGCTATAAAAAAAGAGGGACATTTTACAGATTGTGTTTATTTTCTATGCTTTGAAGCATGGTGTAGTGAAAAAAACACAGTCTTTGAAATCAAACAGATCAGTGTTGCCATCCTGGCTCTACCAGTTACCAGTTGTGTAACTTTGGACAAGTTACTAAATACTTCTGCCTTTATTTCCTCATCTGTGAAATGGCAATAATAGTACCTACCTTACATACCTGTGGTGAAGATTTAACGAAGATATCTTATAAGAAGTGTATGATGGTAAATACTGAGTGTCAACTTGATTGGATTGAGGGATACAAAGTGTTGATCCTGGGTGTGTGTGTGAGGGTGTTGCCAAAAGAGATTAACATTTGAGTCAGTGGGCCGGGGAAGGCAGACCCATCCTTAATCTGGTGGGCACCATCTAATCAGCTCCCAGCAAATGTAAAGCAGGCAGAAAAATGTGAAAAGGAGAGACGGGCCCAGCCTCCCAGCCTCCATCTTTCTCCCATCCTGGATGCTCCTACCCTTGAGCATCAGACTCCAGGTTCTTCAGTTTTGGGACTCGGACTGGCTCTCCTTGCTCCTCAGCTTACAGACAGCCTATTGTGGGACCTTGTGACCGTGTACGTCAATATTTAATAAATTCCCATATATATATGTGTGTGTGTGTGTGTGTGTGTGTGTGCGCGCGCGTGTGTGTAAAACTCCCCTTTATATCTATTCATATATATATGAATATATATGTTTTTTATATATTTATATATAAAATACATATATATATATATATAATCTCCTGTTAGTTCTGTCCCTCTTAGAGAACTCTAACACAAAGTGCCTCGCACAATGCCTGCCACATTATTAAGAGCTTAATATTAGCTTTATTTCTTCCTTTGGTTGACTATACTTTTTTAAGTTTACCCCCCTTCCTCCAGTCTTTCAGTGATACTAGCTATTCTGTGTCCTAAGTATGGCATCATGGGAATAGGAGAAACCTTTGACATCCATGCCAGCATGGACTATGGATGTTACAGTTGTCGCAGAAATGTGTTTTGGCAGACTGTATTTTCCTCCATATTTCCCTTGCCACATGGTCTTCTTAACAGTATGACCTACACACTCCTCCCATAGAGCAGTGGAGTCTGTGTCCCCTTCTGTTAAACCTGAACGAGCCCTTGAGACAGCCTTGCCCAATTAGACTATAATGAAAGTGACACTGTGTAATTTAGATTATGAATGGGAATATTGAACCTCCTAAATCCCTTGATTTCTTACTTTTGGAACCCAACCACCATGCTGTAAGTAAGCTCAAGCAGCCCAAGGAGAGGCCCACGTAGAGAGGAACCAAGGTCCCAATTCACAGTCCTGGCAAAATTTCCAACCAATATCCAAGCACCAAATTTCTAGTCATTTGAGTGCGTCTTTGAAGTGGCTCCCCCAAGACCCAGAATATAGGTTTTCTTCATGTGAGTTCTGCCTATCCCCACCTAAAATAATTACATTAGTACAAGAAGAAAACTTTCCTGTTATATTTTAAGAATTTGATCTTATGAGTAAGTCAGCAAGTATGTTATTCAGCTGGAATGCACAGATAGAGCGGCACATGTTGTCAAAACATTGACGTACTTCTGATTTGGTTTTGTAAATAGCTACTGTCTTGAGCCTCCCAAGTGCCACCATCCTTTCTCACATCTTTTCGTGCCATCCTGGCCTTACAGCCCCTCTCCCCAGACCCTGTGGGCTACCCCACAACTCAGGTTAATGGCTGGCTCAATAGAGGGACTTCCAGAGATTCTGCCTCAGTTCTTCGGTGTCCACTCTGATGAAGTATTAGACATGCCATACTGGTTTAAGGATTTGGAGTATCATTCCTTAATATGGTGTGTGTGTGCACATGCATGTGTATATGTGTAATATACACATTTATGTGATCATGCCACACATACTGCTTTTCAGTGCTTTGTTTTCTTTTGCCTTTCTGCTTATCTCCCCACTCTTTTCTGCTCCTCCCTTCACTTTGGGTCCCAGCCACCACCCCTGAACCCAAGTAATCCTGTGAAATACCTACCTGATGTTGTTCCACACATTTCACTGTGCTGCTTATAAAATCATATACAAGCATGTGCGTACATATTCTTATATGTTTATTTGGATTGTTTTTGTCCTACTTGGTTGAGATTCCTCTTTGCTTCTTGTCACACTCACTGCCCCCCAGGGAAGGCAAAGGGACTTACTTGTTGGGTTGGGTGGAAGAACAGCACATGCTTGGCTCAACGTTCACTTTCTTTCTCTTAGTTAAAGAAGGGAAGCATGGTCAGCTTTACTGTCATAGGCCTGGAACAGGAGTCAGTGCTGTTGGGGACCATGACTGCATTTGGTCTGATTTAGAGAGGAAGCATGGACCAGCCTGTTTGATTTAGCACCTAGGGCCTGCTATTCAGCATAAGCGTTATCCGGAGTTACTGTAGTTTTTCCAACTCCCTCAAGCTTGACTCCCCTGTCTGCCTCCCAGTGGGAGTAGAGTGAGTTATTGGTTCCTCTAAAACCCCATAATCAACAGATATCACCAGCCTTATTTTTAAGAGAGAGTCTGACTCTGTCACCTAGCCTGTAGTGCAGTGGAGTGCAAACACGGCTGAACTGCAGGCTGAACTTCTGGGCTCAAGTGATCCTCCACCTCAGTGCACACCACCATGCCTAGCTAATTTTTAAATTCTTTGTAGAGATGAGGGTCTCACCATGTTTTCTAGCCTGGCCTCAAACTCCTGGCCTCAGGTGTGAGCTGCACCCAGCCAATAACCCAGCTTTAAAAGCAGTCACTGGCATGGGCTTAATTTAGCCAAAGAGACCCAAATGCTGTTATTTGGCATAATATTAATTTTTTTTCCAGCTCCAGGATGAGTTGAGACTCTTAAAAAGCCAAATTATTGAAAGAACCAGTGTTCCATGTTCTGTGCCACTGAATAAAAATGGCTTGATTAAACCTACTGCACATATAGAAAGATGAAATCAGAGACAATCTCTTCAGGTTGCAATCCCGAAACTTGTCAAGGCCCAGCAGTATTCCTGCTTTTGGATGCCATGAAATTCCTCTATTTAAGTTATCTCAAAGAGTCTAATACTTGTAAGAAAAGAAACCAATGAAAATGCTTTAATGAAGAAAGTAAAAATATGGAAAGATTAGACAGAAGGAATATTTTATGAATTTGATTAGGTAAACAGAAGGAGTCAGGGAAGAAAGTGGAAATAAGTTATTCCAGAGTGATGGGATGAAAATATTAGGTCTAATTAGGGTAGATTAGAAAACCACTAAGCACCAAGCATATAAATAGCTTACAATGGCTAATTAGGTATGACTAGAAGCTACATCAAAACTCTCATTAGTTAAATGCTGCCAGGTTCCATTATGATTGAGTATGTCCAAAAAAGGGCATGTATGACCAAAGTAGTAGTAGATGATACAAGTTTTAAATTTGGTGTGTCTTGTGTTTTGTGTAAGAAATCTTTGACTACTCCAAAGTTTGGGTCTTTGAAATGGTACTAAGAAATCTCAGAAAAATACTGAATTTGGGTAATTTCTTCATAAATGCAAAATATAAGTATTTAAATATATTTTAAAATAATATATGTTGATGCATATAAATATTAAATATCTGTAAAATTGAGAAATCTAGTATAATCCACTCACACTATGAAAACTATCTTACAATGCCATAATGATGAACTGAAGAAAAAAGTCACTTTCAAGTTATCTCTTTTCTAACTCATAACAAACTTGATTTGATCTATTCTTCCAACAAAACGTCTTCATGGAAATGCTTTAAATAGCAAAGCACAATTAAAATTCTTCATTAGAATTGCCGTTTTACTCACCATTCTCACAGAAATTCCTCCAGTCAGCAGCTTCTTTGGAAATACAGAAAGCAACCTCCTGGCACTGTAACATGAACCAATCTGCAAAGATTTTATAATAGCACAGTGAAATGACTTTTACATTTGCCGTACTAAGCATCTTTAGTATGCCATACTTAGTACTGCCATACTAAGTAAAACATAAGTATGGCATGGTACAGAGAACATGGGCTTTAGAGACACACTGACTTGGTGTTTGGATCCTAGATTTGCCATTTACTAGTTGTGGGACCTTAAACAAGTTTCTCAAATTTCCCATCCTTTCCCTTATTGGTTCTTCCAGTTCTGTATTGTTGTGTAACAAATTATCCCCAAATTTAGTGGCTTGACAAGGCAAACGTTTATTCTCTCACATAGTTTCTGTGGGTCAGGAATCTGAGAGTAACTTCACTGGGTGGTTCTGGCTCAGGGATTTTCATAAGGTTGCAGTCAAAATACTGAAGACCTGAGAGGCTGATGGATCCACTTCTCTCACTCACATAGCTACTGGCAGGAAGCTTCAGTCCCTCGCTCTGGGGGCGTCTCCATAGGGCTGCTTGATGTGTTCACATAACATGGCAGCCGGCTTTTCCACAATGACAGCCCCAAGAGAGAACAATGCCTGTTTTGTTTTGTTTTTTAGACAGAGCGTTACTGTCGCCCAGGCTAGGGTGCAGTGGCGCAATCTCGGTTCACTGCAATCTCCGTCTTCCAGGTTCAAGCGATTCTCCTGCCTCAGCCTCCTGAGTAACTGGGGTTACAGGCACACCACCACGCCCGGCTAATTTTTGTATTTGTAGTAGAGACGGGGTTTCACCATGTTGGCCAGGCTGGTCTCGAACTCCTGGCCTCAGGTGATCTGCCCGCCTTGGCCTCCCAAAGTGCTGGGATTACAAGCGTGAGCCACCATGCCTGGCTGAGAACAGTGCCTTTTTTTTTTTTTCTTTTTTTCTTTTTTCAGATGGAGTGTAGTTCTGTTGTCTAGGCTGGAGTGCAGTGGCACAATACCGGCTCACTGCAACCTCTGCCTCCTGGGTTCAAATGATTCTCCTGCCTCGGCCTCCTGGAATAGCTGGGATTACAGGCACGTGCCACCACGCCTGGCTAATTTTTGTATTTTTAGTAGAGACAGGGTTTCACCATGTTGGCCAGGCTGGTCTCCAACTCCTGACCTCAGGTGATGTGTCCGCCTTGGCCTCCCAAAGTGCTGGGATTGTAGGCATGAGCCACCGAGCCTGGACAAGAACAGTGACTTTTAATGTCACTCCTGCTGCATTCAATTCATGAGAAGTGAGTCACAGAGTCAGCTCACACTCTATGTGAGAGGAATTGGGCTCCACCATTAGAGGGAGGAGTGTCGAAGAATTTATGGATGTGGTTTAAAATCATTAAGTCAATAAAACAGATAAACAATAAACAATAAAACAGATAAATAATAAAACAATAATATCAGCCTTATCTCACACTCTAAAAGGTCAAAGGTAAACATCAAGAACCATGCTGGCTTAGAAACACATATACATTTACTGAGTCTTCATTGAGTACCCTCCTAGGCTGCACACTCAGGATTAAACCATGAGCAAAACTCACAGAATGCCTGCCCTCATGAAGCTCACAGTTTAATGGGGAAGATTGAATGAATCAAATGTTACATAAACAAATGTAAAATTGCTGCCTCGATATGTGCATGGTGCACAGTAGAGGGATTTGATCCAATCAGGAAAGCTTCTCTGAGGAAACTATGTCGACACTGAGATCTCAGGGTTGAGTAAGAGTTGATGAGGTGCAGAAGGAAGAGAAGAGAGTTCTAGGTGAAATATTCGACAGGCATGAGACTTGTGGACGGAGACGTGGAGAGGACAAGGCACTGAGGAGGCCAGCGTGGCTGGGGCAGGGAGGCTGCACGTGGATGCGGGAGAGGTGCATTAGTCTGTTTTCATGCTGCTGATAAAGATATATCCAAGACTGGGAAGAAAAACAGGTTTAATTGGACTTACAATTCCATAGGCCTGGGGAGACCTCAGAAGCATGGCGGGAGGCAAAAGGCACTTCTAACATGGTGGCAGCAAGAGAAAAATGAAGAAGCAAAATTAGAAACCCCCTGATAAACCATCAAATCTCATGAGACTTATTCACTATCATGAGAATAGCATAGGAAAAACTGGCCTCCATGATTCAATTACCTCCCCCTGGGTCCCTCCCACAACAAGTGGGAATTCTGGGAGATACAATTCAATTTGAGATTTGGATGAGGACACAGCCAAACCCTATCAAGAGGGAACAAGGAGTCAGACCTTGCCCTACTCATCTGTCTCTAATAAAGGAAGAGAAGAAAACATTGTATACGCTTATGTGAAATCAGTGGTTGCCAGGGAATAGAGTCTGGGGTAGGGATTAACTATGAAGGGCATGAATGGACTTTTGGGGATGATGGGCTGCCGTAGATCTTGCTTATGGTGATGGCTACAAAACTGTGTGTGCTCATCAGAACTTATAGAACTGTAGACTGAACAGGATGAATTTTACTATAAGTAAATTATGCCTCAATAAACTAGACTTTTTTTTAAAAAAAGACACTTTCATGCAGGCACTTTAACAGAGGGGTACCATAACATAGTGAATTTTTCTGATATAGGTTTTGGATTTCATCCAAACAGTGTAATTCCTGTCACATCAAAAGAAGACTGTCATCACGAGGCTTAACCTGTCCAGTGGTTATCTGTAACTAAAACCTCCCAGTTAATGATAGTGAGCTCTCTCTCGCTCTCTCTCTCTCTGTGTGTGTGTGTGTGTGTGTGTGTGTGTGTGTGTGTGTTTTGGTGGGAGAGATAAACACATCTCAAAGTAAATTAAATTTAGGAGAGTTTTCAGTATTAAAATAACATGTTTTCATAACTTTGCAAAACACAAAGGAAAGGAACATTTTAGAGGTAGTGAATCAAGTGACTCTACAATATAAATGCTCTTTTTTGATTGCTCTGTTTTTATTCTGAAAAGGTTGTTGTATAAATACAATTCTAAGATCAACAATGATGCTTAACAATGGAATTTAAAAGATTATTATTTTGTTACAAAACCCTTAACAGATATGAAGCAAAATAGGTTTTCCTAACTCAGAAGCTGATATAGTACTTGAGATATTATCCTTAGGCAAGACACTGATACCATTAAGCTTTTGTGAAATTAAAGATTTGAGAAGAACATTGTTCATTGCAGCATTGGACTTCAACAGCTGAGCTCTCAAGGTTTTCAATGTAAGATGTTGTTAATGAAAATGAAATGTATAGTATTCCACTATATAAATATGCCACCATTGATTTATTCCTTACAAAGCAATGGGAATGACAGCCTACAACTACACACAATACTGTGAATTCACTTCACAAATAAAAGAAGACAGGTACAAAAGTTTATACTGTATGATTTCACCTATGAAAAGCATCAAACCTGGAAAAGCTAGTCAATGCTATTGCAAGCCAGTACAACAGTCCCCTTGCAGGGCAGCGGGGGGCCTAGTGACTGAAAGAGAGCATGATGTGGATTTCTTGGTGTGGATACTGTTCTATTTCTTTATCTGGGAGCTGGTTCCATAAATGTGTTCAGTTTGTTATTCATCGAGCTGTACACTTACATGCATTTATATATATGTATGTTATACTTCAAAAAAAAAGGTTTTTTTTAAATAAAAAAAAATATGGTACAATAGCAGAAGACTGTGTCATAAAACAGAAAATTAGGACATTAGCCTACACTTTCTCATGATCACCGATTGCTCTAACAAAAGGCTGCTATACACTTGACAACAGAACTGTCCTATCTGAGCAGATGCCCCTCTTTGGTTATTTTTAAAACTTTTTAAATTAACAGATAAAATTGTATGTATTTACAGTGTACTACATGATGTGAAGTATATATGCATTGTGAAATGTCTAAATCTAGCTAATTAACATATGCATTACCTTATAGAGCTGTCTTTGGGACGAGAACACTGACATCTGCTCTCGGCATTTTTCAAGAATACAATATGTAATTAACTATAGTCGTCCAGTTGTACAACAGATGCTTTCAACTTATTCCCAACCACCTTATTCCCTGGTAACTATCTTTCTACTGTCTACTTCTATGAGATTACATAGAAGTAGACTCCACATCTAAATGAGATCATGCAGTATTTGTCTTCCTCTGCCTGGCTTATTTCATTTAACATAATGTCTTCCAGGTTCATCCATGTTGTCACAAATAACAGGATTTCTTCTTTTTTGTGGCTCAATAGTATTCAGTTGTGTATGTATACCACATTTCTCTTCATTCATTCGTGTACTGATGTACACTTAGGTGGCTTCTGAATCCCGGCAATTGTGAATAGTGCTGCAGTAAACGCGGAAGTGCCGCTATCCCCTCAACATGTTGATTTCATTTCCTTTGCATAGGTGCCCAGTAGTGGGATTACTGAATCGTATGGTAGTTCTATTTTTAATGTTTTGAAACATCTCTACACTGTTTTTCATAATGGCTGTACTAATCTACATTCCCACCAATTGTGTACAAAAGTTGCCTTTTTTCCATATTCTTGTCAATGCTCGTTAACGTTTGTCTTTTTGATAGTAGCCATTCTAACAGGTGAGAAGTGATATATCCTTATAGTTTTAATTTGCATTTCCTTGATGATTAGCGATGTGCAGCATTTTTTAATATACCTGTTAGCCACTTGTATGGAAGACCCCTTACCCCTCTCTTTGAGCAGGCAGCTTCAGGAGCAAGGGAGCGTGAAATCAAGCCTAGCAACCAACAACGTAACAGACATCATAGCCCAATCACCTTCGTGTTCTCATGATAAGATTTGGGACTTTTACATGACAAATTCAGTTGCTTAAGAACTGAGCCAGACATTAATATGCGACAGTGTTGGGGCATAGCACTTCTGTAGGGCTTGGAAGTTGGAAAATCTGTTTTCTTGTATTTCTCCTGCTTTCACTATTTATAAGCAAATTTATCAAGCACAATTTTATGCAAGTCCCTTTGCCGGAAGCTGTGGGGGATGAAAAGATATATAAGACACAGTTCTTGACTTCAATAAGCTTGTGATCTCATAGGGAGAAAGCCTCACACCATGAAAAGATTAACCAAAAATACATAGCGGTATGTAAAGGTTGAATGGGGGAGTGCTGATTAAATGCAGCTTTTATCATGTGAGGTGAGAGCTTACTGCGGGCAATAAAGGACAGAGAAAGCTTATCAAAGGAAAGTAAACTTGAGTTGGAATTTGACGGAAGGGACTTAAAGGAATAAGCTAGACATGAAAGTAAGCTAGACGGGAAATTTCAAGAGAGAGAAATAATGTAAATAAAGATGCTAAGGGATCAGTACACAAAGGACATTTAATTGGGATTGCCTCATGGCGCAGAGTCTGAGAAAATATGTTCAAAGAAACAGTCCAGCAATTAAAAGTAATTCAAATCTTTGCTGGAATCTTTCAAAGGCTGTCCACAGGGATCTATCCAATTGGTAATCCCAAGCATCATTTCCTATAATATCTGTTTCTACATTTCTTGAGGTCTAATATCTCTCACATATTGCAGCTATAACTAGACCAAGGGTTGGTGAATTTTTTCTCTAAATAACCAGATAGTAAATAGTTTAGTCTTTGCGGGCCGGATAGGCTCTGTTGTAATTATTTCAATCTGCAGCTGTAGCCACAAAAGCAGCCATAGACAATATGTTAATGATGGATATGGGTGTGTTTCAATAAAACTTTATTAGCAATAATAGGTGGCAGGCTGCATTTGGCCCACAGGCCATAGTTTGCATATCCCTGAACAAGACTTATTTCCAATACCCCCAACAAAGTCAACCTCTCCTCACAATCTAAATTCTCCTTTTCTTTTTTATCCTTTCCCTGTCCTTTTTCTTGTCTCTCACAGTTAAATTTTATTCCCTATGATGCCAGTTCCTGTTTTTCATTAAGAATCAGTGTCATTGGGTAGAGAAAGATAGAATAGGAATCATGACATACCAGGGAACTATTGACCGTTTCTAACAAGGAAGAGTGAGTCAACCCAAGGAATATTTTAAGAAAATTAACCTGGCAGCACTGTGTAGGATGGATTGTAGTGGGTATTAACAGGAAGCAAAGAGACCTGTTAAGAGGTTACGGCAAAGAACTGATGCAATATATGGAGTATAAACTAGAATGTCAGCCAGGAATGGGAAGAAGGGATGGGCGTGGGACAAAGTGTGACTCAACAGTTAGCTGGAATTGACATTGATTAGATGCAGGGGAAAAAAGTCAGTAAATGAAGGATTCCTAAGATACAAAAGCTGAGTCAGTAGGAAAATATTTGAATCATTTTTGTCTAAGTTTTGAGTTCTTCTTTTTGCCCCTCAAATGTCAGTGTCCTCCGGTTTCTTTAGCCTCCTCTCCTCTCCTCTCCCCTCCCCTCCCCTTCCCTCTCCTCCCCTCTCCTCTCCTCTCCTCTCTCTCCTCTCTCTCCTCTCCTCTTTCTTCTCTTTTCACTTAATAAAATTTTCCTGGGTAGCAGGATTTAAATTCATGGCTTTGACTATGACTGCACAGCTGATAATTTCCAAATCTGTTATCTCTAGCCCAATTGTCTCTGGTGAGATGCAGACCTATTTATTCAACTCCCTAGTTGGTGTTTCTAGGAAACAGGAAGACCCCAAGTCCCCTCAACTCAGGGTCCAGTTGACTTTTGATTTTGTACTACTTTCAAGCAAATTAGTTAGCCTGTTACTATTTTATGGATGCAGGCAGAAGAAACAAAACTGAGTCAGAGACAAAGGTCCTTTTTACTCACAGCACAGCAAGCAGTATGAGCATTAGCATGCTGGCATCAATTACTCTTGCACCCCAAATCCCATGAAGATGAAATGGGGGGCCAGATGGAGGCCTGCACATGTAGTTGATTGTGTTACAAGAAAGGACAAGAAGCTTGAGGAACCTACTATTTTATAGCAAGCAATGAGCAAGCCTGCTGCCTATTCTGGAAGGAGTCCTTCAAGGTTGCTCACTACAATAAGAAGGCTGAGATATGGCTCAGGTAAAGAGTGGTCAAGGCCAGCTGGCCACAATGGCTCACGCCTGTAATCCCAGCACTTTGGGAGGCCAAGGCAGGCGGATCATTTGAGGTCAGGAGTTTGAGCCCAGCCTGGCCAACATGGTGAAACCCCATCTCTATTAAAAATGCAAAAATTAGCCAGGCATGGGGGCGGACACCTGTAATCCCAGCTTCTCAGGAGGCTGAGGCGCAAGAATCACTTGAACACAGAAGGCGGAGGTTGCAGTGAGCTGAGATTGTACCACTGCACTCCAGCCTGTGTGGCAGAGTGAGACCCTGTCTCAAAAACAAAACACAACAAAACAAAAGAGTTGTCAAGGCCTTGCATTCTTCGCATATTCAGATGTAAAGGATCACAAAAGACCCACGGAAGATTGTTCCAACACTCAGCATGTCCAAAACGGAATTCACCAGCTTCTTCCTTCAACCTGCTCTTCTCTTACCACACTTGGTAAAGGGTACCATCTCCTATTGTAATCACTGAAACCCCAAATTAGCAGTTATCTTGGGGTCCTCCCTATTTGTTTCCTGTGATTGCTAAACAAATCATCAGGCCAGGCGTGATGGCGCATGCCTGTAATTTCAGCTATGTAGGAGGCTGAGGCAGGAGAATTGCTTGAGCCTAGGAGTTCAAGACCACCCTGGGCAACATAGTGAGACCCCATTGCCCCCCCAAAAAAACGAAAAAGCAAATGATCACAAACTAGATGGCTTAAAACAACATAAACTTATTCTCTCACAGTTCTGAAGACCAGAAGTCTGACTGAAGGCATTGGAGGGCTGTGCTCCCTCAGAAGGCTCTTGAGGAAAATCTGTTTCTTACCTCTCCCAGCTTCTGGGGGCTCCAGGAGCAGCTTAGTTTGTGGTCATATCACGTCCAGCTCTGTCTCTGTGGTCACATCGCCTCGTCCTCCTCTGCTGTCAAATCTCCCTCGACCTCACCCTTATGAGGACGCTTGTCATCGGATTTAGAGCCTACCTGAATAATCCAGGCTAAGATTATCCTCTCAAAAATCCTTAATTTAATCACATGTTTTGCCATATAAGGTAATAATCACAGGTTCTAAAGATTCGGGTGCAGACATATTTCTGAGGGGCCACCCTTCAGTTGACTGCAGCCACCAAGTTCTCTAAAAGCTCTGGCATAGTCATTTTTAATGCAATAAATATCCATTGAATTTAGGAGGTATCTGCATAGAAGTAATAGTTAAAGCTGTAAAAATAGATGAGTCTCACTTCAAGAAGGAGAAAAGAAGGAACTATTCTTTATGGAGCTTGGAGCTTGGTGTTCTTATATAATTTTTTTTTTTTTTGAGATGGAGTCTAGCTCTGTTGCCCAGGCTGGAGTGGAGTGGCACGATCTCGGCTCACTGCACCTCAGCCTCCTGGGTTTAAGCAATTCTCCTGCCCCAGCCTCCTGAGTAGCTGGGACATAGCCGGGCACCACCACACCCAGCTAATTTTTCTATTTTTAGTAGAGACGGGGATTTACCATGTTGGTCATGGGGGTCTCGAACTCCTGACCTCGTGATTCACCTGCCTCGGCCTCCCAAAGTGCTAGGATTACAGGCGTGAGCCACTGCGTCTGGCCCTCTTATAAATTTTTAAAAAAGTAATCATGACCAGGCGAGGTGGCTCATGCCTGTAATTCTCACACTCCAGGAGTTTGAGACCAGCCTGGGCAACATAATGAGACCCATCTCTATTTTTTAAATAAATAAATAAAAATAAATAAAAATAAAAATAATCCCACAATTCCTATAAAGGAAGTGTTTTATTTCCATTTTACACAAGATGAAGCTCAGGTTCACAGAGGGCAAGGAATTTTTGAAATCATTCTGGTAATAAGTGACATAGTCAGGATTCAGATCCAGATCCGAATAAAGAAAAAAAAATCCATGATTTTTCTACTGTATTAATCACAATTCAGCAGCCTACCCTTGGGACATGGTGGCCTCTCAATGCATTTGTCCAATATGTGAAGTGAGTGAGTGTGGAGTAAATGTGGATTTTCTACAGGAATTGGGGTGTAAGAAATTCTCAAAAAAAAAAATGCTTGTGGCTCAGGTGGCAGGACAGGCCAGATGGGGAACACCTAGGGCCCAGCATCTGGGTCTATCTGGAAGTAACTGCTTGGCATAGCAACTTCTTGCAGGCAGGCTCTTAGAAGTCTGTGTGGAAGGAGATTTGGACAAGCAGAAGTATGCAGAGTTGGAGTGGGGTGGGGAGAGGAACAAGGCAAGGCTGGATGGACAGCGGGGACTAGGTAGAAAACAAGGTAGACACTGAAGACAGCATCTGTGCCATGAGGCCGGGACGCTGGCGCAAGAGATCAAAGTAGGCTGTGTACGATGTTAAATGACTTAACGGTGGCAATTAGATGGTGAGGGCAGGAACATTGAAGGTCCTGACACTTGCTGAATGGAACTTAAGTATTCTCAGGAGTGATCAAATTGGAGACTGGACATCAAAAACTATACCTGATATTAAAAACAGCACCAAAAGGCCGGGCTTACGACTGTAATCCCAGCACTTTGGGAGGCCAGAGCAGGAGGATCACGAGGTCAGGAGATCAAGACCATCCTGGCTAACATAGTGAAACCTCATCTCTACTAAAAATACAAAACATTAGCCAGGTGTGGTGGCACACGCCTGTAGTCCCAGCTACTCGGGAGGCTGAGGCAGGAGAATGGTGCAAACCCGGGAGGTGGAGGTTGCAGTGAGCTGAGATCACACCACTGCACTCCAGCCTGAGCAACAGAGTAAGACTCCATCTCAAAAAAAAAAAAAAAAGAAAAAAGAAAAAGAAAAATCAACCAGCAACAAAAATGTTGATGATGATAATGATGATGATGATAATGACAGATCAAGACAGACACACACACACACACTCTCACAGAGAAAGAGGGAGAGATGATGTGGGGAGACAGATAAATAGATTAGATAGAAAGATAGATACATAGATACAAAGATAGATACAAGATAGATCGAACCTATTGTGCATCTATGTGGTGGGCACTTATCAAATATTATCTCCTTTAAGCAAGGAATAGGCCCAATGAATGAGATACTAGTGGAATTACATGATAGGAAACCTAGGCTCAGCAAGGGGAAGTGACTTGCCTGATGTCATATGTAGCTATGTATGAACAGCTATGCCAGATTCAAACCCAGACTGTATGACTCCAAACTCATGCACTTAATCACTAACTTGTATTGTCACCTACCCTTTTAAATATTACTAAATATGTTCAAAAATCAGTAGCTGTAGAAAGGAAGCATTGGCTTAAGTCTCACCAATATCCACTAGGCCCTTGGGCTGGCAAGGGTTCCATGGACCATAAGAAGCCCTTTGCGCCCTCGTTGCCCCCAAAAACCTCCCCCTGCTGAAAATTAATGTGGTGCATGGATGACCTGTGACTCAGTAACCAGAGAACTGAATTCCCTTTGTTGCCAGTTCCTTTGGATTTTCAGTTCAGTGCCCTGAGTTCCAGTCTGGGGAGTAAAAGTGTCCATGATGATCATCTGTGTTCCCAGTGAGCTCTCTAAGGGTAGTTGGTGCAATCTAATGAGAGTCAGCACTGACAAGAGGCCTTGATATTCAGCTTCTCATTACCTGAAAGAACGAGGATGCAGGGGAAAGGAGGTGGAAGTAGAGGACCTGATATCAGATAGTCCTGGTTCTAATGCCAGCTCAGTGATCTTAGGAGAGTTGCTTAACCTCCATTACCTGTACAATGGTGATAATAATTGCAATTGTTTCATACATTCTTGGGGTGATGAAAGGAGGTGATATATATTGAGTTCTGGGCACAATGCCATGTAACAAGTGGTGGTGGTCCATTTGGAATAGCCACAACTTATTCTTCCACAGGAGACCCTGACCTGATTTTGGCCTGTTCCTACTTGGATAGGTGTAAGAACACTCCTTTCATGTCAGTACCACACTTGCAAGGGTATGGGATCTCACTTTCCATTCCTGGGATGTCCTGTGCATGGGTGTTTCTCACACAGAGAAGTACAAACACAGAGGAACACTATTTCTGATGGGCAAGGGACAGGCAATGTGCCGGTGAATGGAGTTTTCTCCTCCAAAGGCTCATCACCGGATCTCGTCATCTCTTCTCTTAGTGATCCCTCCCCTTCACCTGTGTTAGCACCAGATATGTTTTAGCTAGCCTGCAGTTGAAGAAACTGCAGAGGTATACCTCAAATGTATATCTGCAGATGTATAACCACAAATGTATATCCTCTCCCAGTCTTAGATTGGCAGCTTTAGAATTTAGTAGCCAGGAGCCCAGGAACTATCCTGGTTAAATAAAAGGCCCTGGAACTGCACCTGCAAAACTTGCAGTAGAATGACTACCTCCCGGTGTGATCAATTTTCTTTGTAGATTTTCTATTTCGTGACCTTGTTTATACTTGGGCAGGTGCTCTCAGGCTCTTGTAAAGTTGCTTCTTCAAGTCATAAACTCATAGCTCTTTTGGATTGTAAATATAACGTAAATACAACAGGTTTCAAGTTGAAGATGTTCAAGATGTCAGACAGGGAATACGTCAACCTGCTCTCCCTCCCAAGATCCCATTGAAAAGACAGAAATACTTTTAAAATGATAAACAAATAGCATTGAAAACTCATTGGAGACTAGGAAAAGGTCTTCAGAGGGCCAAACATGTAAGTAAGAGCTGGAGGAGAGAAAGCAGAGGGATGGGGTTGACTGAGAATGCCCAGAAACCTTGGAGAAATGTTAAGCCCTGAGTCAACATGTGTACACACTACTTCTGTTTTTTTTTAATTGGGTTCTTTGCTTTCTGATTGTTGAGTTTTAAAAGGTCTTTTTATATTTTGGATAAAGTCTTTTATATGATATGTGTTTTGCAAATATTTTTTCCCAGTCTGTAGCTTGTCTTTTGATTCTCTTAATAATGTCTTTTGCAGAGCTGAAGTTTTTATTAATAAAGCCTAATTTATTATTTTTTTCTTGATGGTATTTTTGATGTTGTATGTAAAAACTCATCACCAAACCCAAGGACACAGATTTTCTCTTATGTTTTCTTTGAGAATTTTTATAGTATTGCATTTTATATTTAAGCCTATGATCCAGTTTGAGCAATTTTTGTGAAATCTATTTTTATTAAAGAAGAAAAAGGAGGAGGAGGAGAAGGAGAAGCAGCAGAGAATTTCTGTCCTCCAGGCCTAATGAGAACGCTGGAGCATAAATCCTTAGGACTTATGAAACACTTTATATTTCATAAGCACTTACCTAAATTAATCATGTAATTAACCTCCAAGGACGGTAACGAAGTGATTTCTTTTTAAAACTATCATTATTTATTAATAGATTAGAAAGCTGATGGAGAGTTTTGCATAAGCTTCCATAGGGGAAATTGGAGTCACTGAAGAACCAAATCCAAATCTCTTCAGGGTCTCTCAACTGAAAAGCAACAGAACCCAAACTCACTGCAGCGAGTGGGCCCACAGAGGTAGAGGACTGGAGTCTGCCCAGTCACACTGTGTGACAATCATAAAGAGTAACTAAACCCCGCGGGGCATCCATTTCTCTGTTGCTAACCACAACAGGAGAATCCTGCCCCCGCTGCCCTTGCTGAGCTGACAAGGTGAAGTCTTGGTTGAAATGAAAATTATTTATCCTGGGAATGTTGATTAAATTGCATATTACATGAATTTGAAATAAACTATAATTAAACAAGAATGCTTTGAAATCATGGATCCCTGAACTATCAGTTATTACGTAACTGGCTTTGCTAGAGTTATAGCGTATTGTGTTGTAGTTGAGAACACAGGCTCTGGAGCCAGATTGCAGGATTTCGATCTCATTTACCACCTGGGTGACTTTGGGCAAGTTACTTGCAAGTTACCACCTAGTCCCCACCCCCCGCCAGCCCCATAAAATGAGCATCACGATAGTACCTGCAAGACAGGATCATTTTGAGAACTCAATGAGTCAAATATGTGAAAGCATTTAGCCTGGGTCCAGGAACATGGTAAGTGCCCGATAAAGTTTCATATCTACATAACCCATAAAGGACTTGGACATTTTATCATAACAAAGGGGGAACATGGATACGTCACCACATTTCTTTTCTGTCTCGGTCTTTAGGTGGGTCCTGACCAAGGGTCCTGCAGATCCACTCACCTGCCCAAGACCCTCTTCTCTGTTTCTGACCTCTCTTTGTCTCTGTCTCTGTCTGTTATTTTAGCTCCTTATCTTCTCCTTCCTCCCCTTGTCTTTTCATCCCCCTCTTTCTTTTTCCTCAGTGTTCAGGATAAGGAGGGACCCTATAATTCGCTGGGTTAGCTTGTGGGAATTATTTTATCTCATGGAGCATCAGAGAAAAACAACCAGGCCTGTGAAGGCCTCTGAACTGGCTCCCTCTGTGGCTGTGTCTCTACCTGACTTTTGGGGAGCTTGTTTGGAGGTTCTAGCAGGGGAGCGCAGCTACTCTTGGCCTTGACCGTAGACTGGTCTATCGGGGATGGTCGTCCTCTTCCAGGGAGCGCACAGCTTCAGGAGGGACGCACACGGAGCCATGAGGGAGGAAGGGGACACCTGCCCAGGCTGCCAGATCAGCTGAATCAACCCTGGCAATCAATGGGGTGACAGATGTCACAGCCAGATTGCCCTCACATCTCCCACTTTTTATATATCTCTGTCTGTGTGCCTCTCTACTTGTCTCTGCTTCTGTCCGCCTCTCTTGACACCTCTTACATCTCTCTGTGGCTCTCTCCATGTCTCTTGGCTTGCAAGTCTTTCTATTTCTCTCTGTATCTCTCTGCTACTATCTTATGATGTGTGTGTGGGGTTGTGGGGGCAGTGATTGTGTACAAGTGTGTCCTGTCCTTTTGGCTATGTGTGTCCCCTTAGCTGTGGGAGGTGAGCTCCCTGGGCTCTCTGATATCCTCTGGGGATGGGAGAGGAAGAAATCAGAGAGAGTCCGATCCTTTCTACCTCCCCTGCATTGGGATGCAGTTGAAAGGGCTTTCTCAAACTACAGTACCTGTCGATACAGCCTGGTAAGCAGTTGTGGAATCTGGGGAGTCAGGTCCCTCTTGATAGACCCTGAAGTAGCAAGGACTTTAAGCAATGTTTCTGTGAACAAGTGTCCAAGCTGCGCACTCCACGTACTGTACAGTCTGAGCAGAGTGTCTAAGTAGAGCAGAGCCCATCATTCTAATCAAGACAACATACACGAAAGTTAACTGGGCACATATTTAATGATACACATGATTATGATTGTGCTGCATGGTAATTAAGCATAAATGGTGAGGGGCTCATGTAAATGACTGTAATTAGTATTACTTTTTCACAGCTAAGCCAAATTTCATTTCCCCTTTCTACATTGCTAATTTGCCAGCATCTGTAATCAGTGTCAATGTTGATAATTTCTGATGTCACATACTGTTTAATCATCACATCCCATGAACATACACAGATCCAAGCACACAGATGCACATGGATGCACACACATAAACACCGCCATATGCACACATGCTCACCCCACCCCTGCCTTCACACACACACACACACACACACACACACACACACACACACACACAGAGCCTGGACATAACACTGAAATGAGGGGACCTGGTCCCTGGTCCACTTACCCCATTCTTCAGGACAGAGGTTTCTTGTGTTTCTTTTTTTCTCTTTCTTTCTTTCTGCCGAAACCAGCTTGGTCGGGGAGACCCTAACCCAGCTGCACTAGAGGAGTTAAAGACACACACACAGAAATATAGAGGTGTGAAGTGGGAAATCACGGGTCTCACAGCCTTCAGAGCTGACAGCCCCGAACAGAGAATTACCCATGTATTTATTAACAGAAAATCAGTCATTAACATTGTTTCTATAGATATTAACTAAAAGAATCCTTCATGGGAAATGAAAGGATGGGCCGAATTAAAGGAATAGCTTGGGCTAGTTAACTGCAGCAGGAGCATGTCCTTAAGGCACAGATCGCTTATGCTATTGTTTGTGGCTTAAGAATGCCTTTAAGGGGTTTTCTGCCTTGGGCGGGCCAGGTGTTCCTTGCCCTCATTCCTGTAAACCCACAACCTTCCAGCGCGGGGGTTAGGGCCATTATGAACATGTCACAGTGCTGCAGAGATTTTGTTCATGGACAGTTTTGGGGCCAGTTTATGGCCAGATTTTGGGGGGCTTGCTCCCACCACTTTCTTTGTTTCTTTCTTTCTTTTCTTTTCTTTTCTTTTCTTTTTTTTTTGAGATGGAGTCTCGCTCTGTCTCCCAGGCTGGAGTGCAGTGGCACGATCTCGGCTCACTGCAAGTTCTGCCTGCTGGTTCAAGCAATTCTCCTGCTTCAGCCTCCCAAGTAGCTGGGATTAAAGGCACCTGCCACATGCCCCGGCTAATTTTTGTATTTTTAGTAGAGACAGGGTATCACCATGTCGGCCTGGCTGGTCTTGAACTCCTGACCTCAAATGATCTGCCCACCTCAGCCTCCCAAAGTGCTGGGATCACAGGCATGAGCCATTGCGCCCCACGCTCCTATGTTTCAGTTTTTCATTCCTGGCCCTGGAGCAATTGAGGCCACTTTAGAGAAGTGACAACTTGACCACCACCTGAGATCACCTGAGGTCTTAATTGTAAAATTCTATTTTAAAAATGCTAATATTGGGAGTGGTGATGGTGGTAAAAAAAACATATTTTTATATTTTTAATATATGTAATTTTATTTAGTTTATTAGTTACTTTCATGTTCTCACCATCATTTTTATAATCACAAAAATTACTGTAACTTGGATTTTAATATATGTCAGACACAATGGCATATTCTTTACATGCATTATTCCCCTAAATTTTGAAGTACATGTTATTCCCCATTTCCTAAACAAGAAGCTGGGGCTTACTGAGGTTAAATATTTGCCCAGGGTCACGGAACCAGTAAGTGGGAAGCGAGGACTCAAATTCTGTGCATTTTGACTCTAAAGTCCATGATTGTAACTATTCTGCTCTTCTGGCAAAATGATGAGGACAGATATTTCCTTTCCTAAATGTTAATTTTTTCACCAGTAACTATGTTCATCGCTCATGTCTGTCTTATTTTTTATAGAGAAGAAGGGGCTAATGGGCATTGGATATTTGAAAAGAGTTTTTCTGCCAAAAAAAAGGAGAGAGAAAAGAATGAAGAGGCACCCAACACTGCCAATGCCGGGATGAAGTCAAACCTGCTTGTCTTCCCTGGTACACAGAGTGACCACAGGGGTCATTTTAAAAGCTCTAGGGAGTTAGTTCAGAAGAAGAAATCTGGGCAGCAGGGCTGCGGCCAGTCTTTCAGTTTGTGCTGGGAGCTGCTCCCCAATGAGGCTTTCCCCTCAGCTGGGTTCCCGCTGCGCACTCCCTAGGCTGAAAGTTCTCCGGCTCGGTCTCGCCGAAGTAGGGTTCCCAACAGGCAGCATTGTGCCTTTCACCTGGAAGGTGGAAAAGGAGGGTTTTGTAGACACAAATGGGGAGGAAGGGCAGGGCTGCCCTGTTACTGCGATACCCTCATCAGCCAGGTCTGGGCTGCTCCCTCTTTTTTTTATTTTTAGTTTTTGAGACGGAGTCTCCCTCTGTCGCCCAGGCTGGAGTGCAGTGGCGCCATCTCAGCTCAGCGCAAGCTCCTCCCCCGGGTTCCAGCCCTTCTCCTGCCTCAGCCTCCCAAGCAACTGGGACTACAGGCGCCCGCCACCTCGCCCGGCTAATTTTTTTGTACTTTTAGTAGAGACGGGGTTTCACTGTGTTAGCTAGGATGGTCTCGATCTCCTGCCCGTGTGATCCGTCCACCTCGGCCTCCCAAAGTGCTGGGATTACAGGCGTGAGCCACGGCGCCCAGCGACTGCTCTCTCTTTTTAAACAGCGGCTCCTCCCCCTGTTCTAGCCTTCGGTTGGTTCTGACCAGAAACAGTCTCTTCTTTGACTCCGCCTCCTTGACCACAGTGAGTGGTCCAGGGATAAGCAAGTCAGATGGACTGAAGTCGGGGGAAGGCTCGCAAAGGCCGTGAGACTGTAAGGTGTAAGAGACACTGAAGAAATGAAAATTTTCCACTGTGGGCCTCCATGTCCTTGTCCACTGTAGCTGTTCCTCCCCACCCTCACCGCTCACACGACCTGACTGTTCTTCCAATTCCTCTTGGTAAAATCCAAGTTGTCCAAACAGTGATCGCTAATTGCTAAAGAAAATTCCTTCCTTTTCTGGGAACCATCTTTGTTCTTAAAACAAAGTGAACTTGAGCTGACCCTGCCTGCTGAAACCCCATAAAAAATTCCACCCTCCTTCCCAAGTTAGAACGCTCCTTTTCACGCCGGCATTACTGAAAGGCTTATGCTAATGGTGCTCTTGGTTTTTTCCACAGAGGATATGAGTTAAGAGATGTTGAGATGCTAGCAGCAGGTCTACAGCTTTGTAGAGAAGCCAGTCGAAGAATGAAATTAACGTGCAAACAGGTTAAGAAATAAGTGATGGAGGGAGAGACAGAGAGATCCCCTGGTGTTTAATTTTCTATCTTGCTTCTCTAAGACCAGGATTCTTCCCTGTTCTTCCCGTTTTTGGTTATGTAAGTAAATTAGTTAAAAATGTAAGATTAAAAAAAGGAGAACCACAACATCTTCAAATGTGGCTGTGCAAACGTAATGTTATAACTGTATACTGAAAGAAATTCGAAGTTAGAGCCTCTGTGTCCAGGAATAAGGGTAAACATTATCTTGTCCTTTCACATAGCTCTGTCAACTCACTCTCTTCTGGGTAAATGATGAGTCAGAAACGCAGGATTCTTCTCGCATTCAATGCCACCCTCACTTCTGGGAATGAATAAGTTGCTGGAGAATCAGGATGTTGAAGAGTAATTTTTTAAAAACACATACAATTATACAATGCCAAAAATGTTGTTCCACTTATTATTTAATAAGGAAACCAGTAAGAAGTAAAATTTGGTTGAAAGGAGAATTCAAGGACAAAACACCTATAGGCAATCAGAAATATTGAATTAATTTTGCCTATAGATGCAAAACTAGCCTCTTCCATAGAGTGGGAATCAATGCACCTTCACTGGACAAAAGTCATTCGTATTTCTAAGAACAGGAGTCATGTACGTCGTCATCAACCTTCCACCACTTAACTTCAGTTTCTACAGATTTGCAAAATAGTCAAGGACAATGAAAGACACAGACCCATGTAGAATTTGATAACCCTGAAAGGGCTCTTTTTCCAAAATTTTGTCAAGAATTCGATCTGTGCAATTTGATCCCCTACACAGGATCCATAGACTGGTTTAAATAGATGTGAGATTTGAATAACTGAGTTTGAGAAATTGCCGGAAAATACACTATACATTTCCATCAAACCAAGAATATTCCTCTGTTTTTATATGGTCCCCCAACTCAACTCACGGTCATTGTGACAACACAATAACCACCTACATTTCTAGTCTTCCCCATACATTGATTTATGACAGGTTAGCCAGGCACACTGGAAAATCTCACCACCAGCCCTTTGTACCCCACCATGAGATGCATGTGCAGATGGAGAGCTGTTGCAAAAACTAGGGCTTCTGTAGGGAGAGGGGGAAGGTTTACAGATTTCAAAATCAGAGGAAACACAGCATCTGAATATGAACTTGTCGCCCCAATTAGGAAAATCTGAAAATCATGAGGGAAAAACTTTTAAACCGGGACCTCTCCTATGGGGCCCCCACCTGCTGCTTGGACATGATATACTTACATTTTGATATTCCATCCTGACTATTTGTATTAGAAAATATGATCCACATTCTTCCTTAGGCAAAGGCTCAAGAAATAAAAATGCTCAGACTGGTGCGATTGTTCCTCAGAGCTTATGGTGGATTTTCTTGCTTCTTACTAGGAGACAAAATTGGTCAAATAAAGCAAATTGAACACCTCATGAGCAAGTAGAGAATCAGCCTTGGATAGTTTCCCCATTCATAGCTGTGAAAGAGGTAGACACAGAGCCTGAGAGTCAGTAACTGCAAAGACAAAGCCACAAGAAGGATCAGCACAGGCCCAAGTGAGGGAGTGCCACTGGAGACTTACAATTCTGGAGCAAGTCTGAAGACTCTTATTGTTGTCGATAGAGCATGACTCATTTATTTGGCATGGTTTGGGATGCTCCCCTGTGGTTTAAATACCAAAGTTGATATCGTACCTGGTAGTACAGTCTAGGTTCATTCTTTTATCCATTTCTTCATTCACATACAGACCTACCTTGTTTTACTGTTTTTCACTTTATTGCACTTCTCAGATACTGCAGTTTTTAAAAATGGAAGGTTTGGCTGGGCGCGGTGGCTCACGCCTATAATCCCAGCACTTTGGGAGGCCAAGGCGGGTGGATCACCTGAATTCGGGAGTTCAAGACCAGTCTGGCCAACATGCAGAAACTCCGTTTCTACTAAAAATACAAAATTAGTGGGGCTTGGTGGTGCATGCCTGGAATCCCAGCTACTCAGGAAGGTGAGGTAGAAGAATTGATTGAACCTAGGAGGCGGAGGTTGTGGTGAGCTGAGATCGCGCCATTGCACTCCAGCCTGGGCAAAAAGAGCAAAACTCCATCTCAAAAAAAATAAAAAATAAAAAAAGGAAGGTTTGTGGTAGCTCTGTGTTAAGCAAGCCTATCAGTTCCATTTGCAACAGCACGTGCTCACTTTATGTCTCTGTGCCACATTTTGGTGATTTGCACAGTATTTTAAACTTTTTCATTATTATATATACATGGAGATCTGTGATCAGTTATTTATTTAGGTATTTATGTATTTATGTATTTATTTTTGAGACAAGGTCTTACTCTGTCACACAGGCTGGAGTGTAGTGACATGAACACAGCTTACTGCAGCCTTGACTTCCTGGGCTAAGGAGAGCCTCCCCTCAGCCTCCCATGTACCTGGGACCACAGGTGCTCATCACCATGCCCAGCTAAATTTTTAGCTTTTTTGTAGAAATGGGGGTCTCACCATATTGCCCAGGCTGATCTTGAACTCCAGGGCTTCGGTAATCCTCTTGCCTTAGGCTCCCAAAGTGCTGGGATTACAGGTATGCACCACTATGTCCAGCCTTTGATCAATGATTTTTGATGTAACTATTGTAATTGTTTTGGGGCACCATGATCCATTCCCATAAAAGACTGTGAACTTAATTTATAATGTCATATGTGTTCTGACTGCTCCACCAACCGGCTGTTTCCCTGTCTCTCTCCCTGACCTTGGGTCTCCTATTCTGAGACATAGCGGCGTTGAAGTTAGGCCAATTAATAACCCTACAAAGGCCTCCAACTTTTCAACTGAAATAAATAGTTACTTGTCTCTCATTTTAAACAAAGGCTGGAAATGATCAAGTTTAGTGAGGAAGGTGTGTCTAAAGCTGAGATAGACCAAAAGCTAGGCCTCTTGCACTGGTTAACAAAGTTGTGAATGCAAGGGAAAAGTTCTTGGAAGAAATTAAAAGTGCTACTCCAGTGAGCACACAAATGCTAAGAAAGCAAAACAGCCTTCTTGCTGATATGGAGAAAGTTTTAGTGGTAGGGTAAAAGATCAAACCTGCCACAACATTCCCTTAAGCCAAAGCCTAATTCAGAGCAAGGCCCTAACTCTCTTCCATTCCATGAAGGCTGAGAAAGGTGAGGAAGCTGCAGAAGCCAGCAGAGGTTGGTTCATGAGGTTTAAGGAAAGAAGCCATCTCTTTAACATCAAAGTACAAGGTGAGGCAGGCAGCAAGTGCTATTGAAGAAGCTACAGCAAGTATCCGAAAGATCTAGCTAAGATCATTGATGAAGGTGACTACTCTAAACAACAGGTTTTCAATGCAGATGAAACAGCCTTCTATTGGAAGAAGATGCCACCTAGAACTTCCATAGCTGGAGAGAAGTTAATGCCTGGTTTCCAAGTGTTAAAGGATAGGCTCTCTTGTTAAGGGATAATGCTGCTGGGGATTTGAAGTTGAAGCCATTGCTCATTGACCATTCAAAAAATCCTAGGGTCCTTCAGAATGATGCTAAATCTACTCTACCTGTGTGCTCTAAATGAAACAACAGAGCCTGCGTGACAGCACATCTGTTTACAGCATTTTTTACTGAATATTTTAAGCCCACTGTTTTTTTAATTTTAAAAATTTTTATTACTTTTTATTTTTTGTAGCGATGGGGTCTCCCTATGTTGCCCAGGCTGATCTCGAACTCCTGAGCTCAAGAGATCCTCCCGCCTCAGCCTCCCGAAATATTGGGTTACAAGTGTGAGCCACCGTGCCTGGTCAAGCCCACCCTTTAAAACCTATTGCTCAGAAAAAAAGGTTTCTTTCAAAATATTTCTGCTCATTAACAATGTATCTGATCAGCCAAGAGTTCTGGTGGAGATGTACTAAGAGATTAATGTTGTTTCATGCTTGCTAACACAACATCCATTCTGTAGCACATGGATCAAGGAGTTTCAACTTTAAAGACTTATTCTTTAAGAAAAATATTTCTTAAGGCTATAACTGTCACACATAAGGATTCCTCTGATGGATCTGGGCAACGTATATTGAAAACATTCTGGAAATAATTTACCATTCTGGTTGCCACTAAGAATATTTGTGATTCATGGGAAGAGGTCAAAATATCAACATGAACAGGAGTTTGGAAGAAGTTGGTTCCAACCCTCATGGATGACTTGGAGAGGTTCATGACTTAATTGGAGGAAGTTACTGCAGATGAGGTGGAAATAACAATAAAATTAGAATCAAAAGTGGAGTCTGAAGATGTGATTGAATGCTGCCATCTCAAAGTAAAACCCGAATGGACGAGGAGTTGCTTCTTATGGATGAGCAAAGAAAGTGCTTTCCGGAGAGAGTATCTATTCCTTATGATGATGCCATGTACGATGTTGAAATGACAACGAAACATTTAGAAGATAACATCAACTTAGTTGATAAAGCAGTAGCAGGTTTGAGAGGATTGTCTCTAATTCTGAAAGAACTTCTACTGTGGATAAAATGCTATCAAACAGCATTCCATGCTACAGAGAGATCGCTCATAAAAGGAAGATGCAGCAAACTTCATTGCTGCCTTAAGAAACTGCCACATCTACCCCATCCGTTGGCAACCACCACCGTGATTAGTCAGCAGCCATCAACATCAAGGTAAGACTCTACCCACAAAAAGATTACTGAAGTCACTGAAGGCTCAGATGATCATGAAAAATTTTCAGCAATAAACCATTTTTTAAATTAAAGTATATACGTTGTTTTTTAAGACATAATGCTGCACACTTAATAGACTGCAGTGTAGAATAAACACAATTTTATATGCACAAGGAAACCGAAATATTCTTGTGACTCACTTTATTGTGATATCTGCTTTACTGCAGTAGTCTGGACCCAAACCAATAATATCTCTGAGGCATACCTGCATATACTAAGCACACACTAACTGTCATCTTGGTGTCCCTACGTCTTCCAGCCTTAGGGAGCATATACATTTAGTGTTAAAATAAAAATGGTGGCCAGGTGTGGTGGCTCATGTTTGTAATCTCAGCACTTTGGAAGACTGAGGCAGGAGGATCATTTGAGCCCAGAAATTTGAGATCAGCCTGGACAACATTGTTAGACTCTGCCTCAACCAAAAAAATTTTGTTTTTAATTAGCTGGGCATGGGCTGGGTGTGGTGGTTCACCCCTGTAATCCCAGCCCTTTGGGAGGCCGAGACTGGTGGATCACTTGAAGTCAGGAGTTTGAGACCAGCCTGGCCAATATGGCAAAACTCCATCTCTACTAAAAATACAAAAATTTAGCTGGGCATGTGGTGGGCACATGTAATCCCAGCTACTTGGGAGGCTGAGACAGGAGAATTACTTGAACCCAAGAGGCAGAGGTTGAAGTGAGCCAAGATCATGCCACTACACTCCAGCCTGGGCAAAAGAGCCAGACTCCATCTCAAAAAACAAACAAACAAACAAAAAAACCAAATTGGCCAGGAATAGTAGTATCTACCTGTTGTCCCAGCTACTTGGGAGGCTGAGGCAGGAAGATCACTTGAGCATAGGAAGTTGAGGCTGCAGTGAGTCATGATTATGCCACTGCACTCCAGCCTGGGTGACAAAGAGACCTTGTCTCAATGTCTCCAAAAAAAAAAAAAAAAAAATAGACTCAAGTCCTTATCCTACATACTGTGAAAAGTTCAGTGCCTTTCCCATGATTTCTGCAAACGCCAAGGTGCCTCTGTTGCTGGGGTCACTCCTGCTTCGATTTCCTGGTCCCACTAAACTCTCAATCCACCTTACATTCCACTTCTTATGGTTCTTCTCTTCTCTCTGTTACTGTCCAACGGGTTCTTCCTGCCCACTGCAAAACAAAATCAATTCATGGAGACCATGGCATTGCAGTAAAGAGTTTCATCGACACGAGGCCAGCCACGCCATGTGGGAGACAGAGTTATTACTTAAATCAATCTCACCAAAGGCTCAGAGGTTAGGGGTTTCTCAAAGATAGTTTGGTGCACAGGGGGATAGGGTATGGGTGCTGCTGATTGGTTTGGGATGCAATCACAGGGGTGTGGAAAACAGTCCTTATGCACTGAGTCCATTTCTGGATGAGGGCTACAGGAGTGGTTGAGTCACGGGTCTGCCCGGGACCATCCAGTTGTCAGAAATGCAAAAGCCTGTCCAAAGGCCAATCTTAAGTTCTACAATACTGATGTTATTTACAGGAGTAACTGGGGAGGTTGCACATCTTGTGACCTCCAGAATAATGGCTGAATTCAGGCCCTTTTCATCCTCCTAACTAGGTGGCCTTTCATTAGTTTCACAAGAGTAGTTTAGTTTTGGGGAAAGGCTATTATCATTTATACTAAAAACTAAATTTCTGCCAAAGTTAGCTTGGCCCATGCCCAGGAATGAGCCAAGACAGCCAACGTGTGAGGCTAAAAGAAATCTGCCATGTCCGATTTCTCTTATTGCCATAATTTTGCAAAGGCGGTTTCATCTCCATCCATTGTCAACTTACAAGGGAAAAACAGCACGATTTTTCTCTGATTTCCTCAACAATGCAAGAAGTTCATGTGTATCTGACATTTACCAAAATTTGAACTAACCCGTAGTTTTACAAGGCCAAGGAGCACAGAAGATAATTTAAAATAACAAGCATGACTCTTCTTAAAAAAAAACCCTTGGAGAAAATAGATGAGGTAAATATACCCAAAAGGTAATGGTGTCTAAAACTAGATAGTTACACAGGGTTATCCTGCTATTTTTATTTGATTTTTAATAGTTTATTTATATAGTTTTTATAATAAGACTTTAAACAACAACACGAGTCATGGTACCACGGAAGATACTTTGCTGTCTGTGTTAGGATAAAAGCAAAACTGCCATAACAAAGAGTTTCTGAAATGCAGGGGCTAGCGATACAGAAGTTTATTTCACCCTCACACAACGGTCTTCGGGGTGAGTGGCCCAGGTGGGTGAGATGACTCCACATGGCCACATCGGGATCCAAGTTGTTGGGTCCAGGTTGTTCCATTTTGTTTCTCCACCTTCCCCTACGGTCTTGTCCTTTGCTGCACAAAGTTGGGCTGCAGATGTGGCCATGTTCCCATTCACAGATAAGACAAAGAGTGGAGATGTAGGGCAGTCACGTTTTTTTAAAGCCAATGAACACAAGTTGCATATATCACTTCCACTTACATTCCATTGTCACGTGGCCATACCTAGCCACAAGGGTGACTAGGAGGTGCAGTCTCTAGGTAGGTAGCCATAGGCCCAGCTAAACCCTATTCCTCTGGAAGAAAGGGAGAATGGCCTTTGGTGAGTTCATGGCAGGCTCCACTTCACTGTCTGTCTCCCTCCATGGGACCCTGACATTCCTCTCTGGGGTGGGGCTCTTTTGTCTAAAAGGAAACGAAAGGCTTTTCTCATGGATTACGATTTAAACAGAGACTTGAAGGCAGCTGTGTGTGTCTCTGAATAAGAACATTCCAGCACAGGGAACGACAAGTGTCAGAGGCATTTAAACCAAACAGACCCCATCTTGAATAGGGGCTGGGTAAAATAAGGCTGAGACTTACTGGGCTGCATTCTCAGGAGGTTAGGCTTTCTTAGTTATGGGATGAGATAGGAGGTTGGCCACAAGGTGCAAGTCATAAAGACCTTGCTGATAAAACAGGATGTGGTAAAGAAACTGGCTAAAACCCACCATAACCAAGATTGTGATGAAAGTGACTTCTGGTCGTCCTCACTGCTTACTATGCTGTAATTATAAGGCATTAGCATGCTGAAAGATATTCTCACCAGCACCCTGACAGTTTACAAATGCCATGGCAATGTCAGGAAGTTACCCCATATGGTCTAAAAAGGGGAGGAACCCTCAGTTCCAGGAATTGCCCACCCCATTCCCAGAAAACTCATGATTAATCTACCCCTTGTATAGCATATAATCAGGAAATAACTATAAGTATGCTCAGTTGAGCAGCCCATGACACTGCTCTGCCTATGGAGCAGCCATTCTTTTATTTCTTTACTTTCTTAATAAACTTGCTTTCACTTTATAGACTTGCCCTGAATTCTTTCTTGCATGAGGTCCAAGAGCCCTCTCTTGGGGTCTAGATCAGGACCTCTTTCTGGTAACACAAGTACCAAGCCCATCCAGACACTGCAAGGGGCCAGAGGTCTCAGAGAGTGAAAGGAAGTGATGCCCATTGTCAGCCATAGCCAAGCAGTTGGATGTGATTCTGAGATGATATGTCACTGGAGGGCTTCAAGCTCAGAAGAGTAATATGATCTGGTTTATACTTTATAAGGATTATTTCAGCTGCTGTGTGAAAAATAGCCTGTGGGGGTAAGAGTGAAGACTGAGAGGCTCATTTGGAGGCTATTGAAATAATCTAGGACAGAGACACTGGTGGCTTGGGTGTGGAGGTGTTGTGGAGGTGGGGACAAGTGGTCAGGCTCCAGACACATTTTTTTGGATGGAGCCAAAAGGACTTAAAGGAATGCATGTAGGATGTGAGAGAAGTACAGGGATCCAAGATGACTTCAGAGCTTTGTCCTGAGCACTAAAAGGGTGGCATTGTCATTGACAGAGCTGCACAGGGCTGGAGAAGGAATGGGTTGGGGTGGTGGGGCAAGAAATATTGAACTCATTTGTAGATATATTGGCAACACCATGTTGCAAAGTGACTGACTATACAACTCATGGGAGGGCTAAGTCATTAGTATATAAACAGCATTTAAAGCCATGGACTTGGATGACATCCGTAGGAAGTGAGTGTAGCCAGAAAGGGAGAGCGACCAAGGCTGGAGCTCTGGGAGCTCCAATATTCAGATGTCGGGAAGATGCAGACCAAAGGAGTTTGAGAGGAAGCAGCCAATGAAGTAAGAGGCGAACCCGAAGTGGCATGGCATCTGTATCAGTCCACTTTCACACTGCGATAAAGATACTACCTGAGACTGGGTCATTTCTAAACAAAAGAGGTTTAATTGACTCACAGTTCCACATAGCTTGGGAGGCCTCAGGAAACTTACAATCATGGTGGAAGGCAAACGAAAAGCGAGGCAAGACTTACATGATGGCAGGAGAGAGAGTCCACAGAGGAAACTCTAGACACTAATCAAACAAACAAACAAACAAACAAAAAACCACATCTCATGAAAACTCCCTCACTATCATGAGAATAGCATGGGGGAAATCGCCCCTGTGATCCAATCACCTCCCACCAGGTCTTTCCCTTGACATGTGGAGATTACAATTCGAGATGAGATTTGGAAGTGAGTGTAGCCAAACCATATCAACGCCCCAAAGGGAAATTGCAGAAAGGACCTCAAGGAGGTGAGACGAGTGCTTGGAATTGACCGCAGGGCTGGGCAATTGGAAGCACATAGTAATAGCACTGTCAGTGAAGTTGTGGGCATCGTGGCCTGGCTGGAGTAGATCCATGAGAGAATGACCCATGAGAGGAGCTGGAGACAGAAACTAAAGATATGGCTCGTGAAGTTTGGCTTAAAGGAGATCAGGGAAATGGAGTGGTAGCTTAAACCAGATGTGGATTTAATGGAGTATTTCTCTTTTTTCTTTCTTTCTTTTTAAAAAAAGATTAAGAGATATGAAATGCTGATGGGAATTATGCGGTGGGAAGGAAGAGAGAGGGCACAATTGCAGGAGCAGAGTGCTTGAGTAGGTGAGAGGGGCTGGGACCCACTTCACAGGACTTTAAGGAGAGCCCACGCAGTTGATGATAGCAGGAATGTTGAAGGCCAGGTGTGAGGCACAGGCATAGCCTCCTCAGGAGAATCAGTGGTGGAAGCAGGTGAAGGTTATCTTCTGATTTTCTCAGTAAATTAAGAATTTGAGGCTAGGCACAATGGCTCACACCTGTAATCCCAGCACTTTGGGGAGGCCAAAGTAGGAGAATTGCTTGAGACCAGAAGTTCAAGACCAAACTGAGCAACATAGCAAGCCCCTGTCCACAAGAAATGTAAAAATAAAAATAAAAATAAAATTAACCAGGTGTGGTAGTGCATGTCTGTAGTCCCAGCTACTCAGAAGGCTGAGGTGGGAGGATCACTTGAGCCTGGAAGGTTGAGGCTGCAGTGAGCTTTACCATTACACTCCAGCCTGGGTGACAGAGCAAGACCTTATCTAAAAGGTAGGAACTTGTGGGTGTCACACGGGAAGGGCTGTCTGAATTTGGAGGAGAGAGGAGAAGTATGAAATTGTCTCAAGAGGGGAAGGGCTGTCTGAATTTGGAGGAGAGAGGAGAAGTATGAAATTGTCTCAAGAGGGGGAAAATAAGTTGACTAGGGAAGTATGAAATTGTCTCAAGAGGGGAAGGGCTGTCTGAATTTGGAGGAGAGAGGAGAAGTATGAAATTGTCTCAAGAGGGGGAAAATAAGTTGACTAGGGAAGTATGAAATTGTCTCAAGAGGGGAAGGGCTGTCTGAATTTGGAGGAGAGAGGAGAAGTATGAAATTGTCTCAAGAGGGGGAAAATAAGTTGACTAGGGAAGTATGAAATTGTCTCAAGAGGGGAAGGGCTGTCTGAATTTGGAGGAGAGAGGAGAAGTATGAAATTGTCTCAAGAGGGGGAGAATAAGTTGACTAGGGAAGTGGCTCTCAAACTTGAGGGCACATCAGCATCACCTGGAGGGCTTGATAAAGCAGACTGGCAGGCCCTGCCTTCTGAGTTTTTAATTCAGGAGGTCTGGAGCCTGAGAATTTGCTTTTCTAACAAGTTCCTGGTGTGATGTGGTTTGGCTCTTCTCACTTTCCTTCTGCTGCCTTGTGAAGAAAGTGCCTGCTTCTCCTTTGCCTTCCACCATAATTGTAAGTTTCCTAAGGCCTTCCCAGCCATTCGAAACTGTGAGTCAATTAAACCTCCTTTCTTTATAAATTACCCAGTCTTAGGTAGTATTCATTATAGCAGTGTGGAAATAGACTAATACATGGAGATATTGATGCTGCTGGGCCAGGAACCTCACTTTGAGAACCGCTGGACTAGGAAATGTGGAGAGATTCCTGAGAGCATGAGAAGTCCTTGTGAGGTTAGTGTCCATGAGAACCATGAGCAAGGGTGGGTGTTTTTCTCCAGCCATGTGCAATGTCTCAGGTGCTGGCTTGGATTTAACCAGAGTGGTGTTTTCCAGATAAACAGGAGAGAGGCACTGGGTATTTATTATAATGAATTATGCTGTCTAGCTTAGGTAAGAAGTAAGCTAGACTGGGGCTAGGGTGAGGCACAGGCCAGGTGCCCAGGGAGCACCATTTAAGAAGACAAAATTTGCAAGTGCCCACATGCTCTCGCAGGACCCTGAGAGTGTGTGTCGCCTTAGATGTTGCACCCTAAGCTCTCCGTTGTCTCACCCTAGTCCTAGCCATGGAAGTGAGGACATAGGGGATTTGGGGGAGTGAAAATGTAATAGGATCAATAGTTTAGAGATCCTCACTGGGTTGAAGAATTGTTAAAATTGGGGTACTAGAGGAAGTGACTCAAAAATATGAGATAGTTTAAGATTTAGATGTTTGAGTGTAAGACTATGGAGTAAGCATAGGCAACATAATGAAACCTTATCTTTATAAAAAATAAAAAATTAGCTGGACACAGTGACTCATGCCTGTAGACCCAGCTACTTGGGAGGCTGAGGCAGCCTAGCTTTCACCTAGGAGTTCAAGGCTGCAATGAGCTATGACTGTACCACAGCACTCCAGCCTGGATGACAGAGCGAGGCCCTGTTGTCTCTTTAAAAAAATTTTTAAACTATGGAGTAGATACAATTCTCGCCATTCATGAAGTCTAGATGTGTATATGACTAAGGAAGTAAGTGGGTGGCTAAGGAGTGGAGGACAAAATCATTAAAGGTAAAGAAGTTGAGGAAATTTTAAAGGCCAGGGAACTAGAAGAATCATCTTCATGGACACTAAAACCCCCAAGAATTATGACTAGAGCTGTAGAGATAGAACAAGTAAACCTGGACCTAACATTTTCCAGGAACGAGGGAGAGTTACTTCAAGTCCATATAACTCAAACTTCTGTGATTCTGAGATAATCCAATAGGAATTCTGTCCCTGCTGGAGAAGTCCCGGTGTGACAGCTGGTGTGACAAAATTCTTGCTTACTGGATCAGACATTTCCATTGCCTCACTCAGGAGGAGGCTGAGACCTACATCCAGGATATATTCAGAGTTGAGCCCAGTTATTGCATGGGATCCTTAACCAGAGGTTTAATGTCCATATGAAGTACTGTTCCTATTCCATGTTTAATGTTTTCTGACACAAAAGCAAGAATTCTCTCCCTGCCCTCCAGCTGTCAGTAATTATAAAAAATGATCAGCAGGAACATAAGTATAAAACAGAAGGTCTGGTCACAGCCCAGTGTCGGTTCTCTTGAGTTTTCGTTTGCACAGAACCATGGCCACCAAACCATACTACAGGTTTCTGCTGTTTGTGAGCCGGCTCACGGGTGAATGTTTCCCAGTCCCAGTCATTTGGAGTCAGCAGTCCAGAGTGCATACTATGCATTTTCTTCTTCATCCATTCGCATCTTAATCCCTACAGTGACACTTCTAGTCACCCCCAGTCAAAAAATGTGTAACTATTTTCAGTCTTCATTCTTCTTGATGACATTCTATCATCATTTGCCTGATGACTGTCCTTTTCTGGTTTCTTCCCCCGCCCTTTCCCCTGCTTGTCCCTTTTCTTGCACCCTCTTCACTCTGTGATCTCATATCCGTTTTGCCCTATAAGGGCTCACTTTTTGGCTCAAATTCAAACTGGCCTGGACTGAACTAGACAATTTACTAATTTTCTGAATTTAGAAGTTTTCTAACTCAGTAATAAGTTGATATTGTTGGTGGTCCTGTTCTGGCCTTGTGACCCTGGGAGTGGGACTAGGTTTCTACCTGTCCTTGCTTTCCAGAGGCTGAGTCCTAAACACACTGGAGGAGCCTTTGTCCCTCTTAAGATGACAGGTGACTCAGATGAGTTCTCTCCTCTGTCGCATTAGACCAAGCGCTTACCACCTGACCTCCTGATTAAGACAACAGATTTGTTGCTGAATTATTTGGCTCTGGAGTCTTCCCTTCTCTAACCCCTCAGACATTGCTGCCAGAACCGTTTTCCCAAAGCACACGTCTGCAGGAATGACATTCAAAAAAACCGACAACTGGTATGCAAGGTCATGTGAGCCACTGTGCCTGGCCCATAATTTTCTTAATAATGTTTTCTTTTCTCTAGCTTACTTTATTGTAATAATGCAGTATATGATCTACATAACATATGAAATACGTGTTAATTTTTATTCATACAGGCTGCACTTTGGAAGGCAGAGGCGGGAGGATCACCTGAGGTCAGAGGTTTAAAACCAGCCTGGCCAACATGGTAAAACCCCATCTCTACTAAAAATACAAAAATTAGCTGGGCGTGGTGGCATGCACCTGTAATCCCAGCTACTCAGGAGGCTGAGGCACGAGAATCGCTTGAACCTGGGAGGTGGAGGTTGCAGTGAGCTGAGATCATGCCACTGCACTCCAGCCTGGGGGCCTGGGTGACAGAGTGAGACTCTGTCTCAAAAAAAAAAAAAATTATTTTTAACACAAATTACTATGTTATCAGTAAGACTTCTGGTCAACAGCAGGCTATTAAGATTTGGGAGAATCAAAAGTTATATGAATATTTTCAACTACATGAGGCTCAGCACCCCTAACCCCTGCATTGTTCAAGGGTCAGCTGTATGTCAAAATTCTGACAATGGCTATAGTGGTGTTGGTATACTAGGTGAACTCTAGACATCTGTAAGGTCATTTCTCTTCTTAAGAACATTCAATAGTAGTCCGTCTTTACTGGATCCATGAGTATACATCAAAGTTCATTGTATCAGATACCAACATACATCTTTAGGAAGGTGGGCTCTGAAACATCTGAAACAGGCACCTTTACAAGCAAACCTCATTCCTTGAAAATAGTTAGGAATGGCCTCACCTGAACCCTAGTATTTGCACTTTGCCTGCAACAAAACTGTAACACAGAGGTGTATATCACACAAGGGCATTTTGGTAGAGGACTGTGCATCGTTGAAATTCCAACAGAAGGGAGTTTCAAATGGGAATCCAAAGTGGCTATTCAAGGCTAGACTCAGTGGCTTATGCCTGTAATCCCAGCACTTTGGGAGGCCAAGGCAGGCAGATAGCTTCAGCTCAAGAGTTCAAGACCAGCCTGGGCAACATGGTGAAACCCTGTTTCTACAAATAAAACAAAAAGTAGCCAGGCATGGTGGTGCATGCCTGTAGTCCCTAGCTATTCAGGCGGCTGAGGTGGAAGAATGACTTGAGCCCATGAGGTTGAGGCTGCAGTGAGCTGTGATTGTACCACTGCACTCCAGCTCGGGCAACAGAGCTAGTCCCTGTCTCAAAAAACAAACAACAAACAAACAAACCAAAAGAAAAAACAAAAAACCAAAGTGGCTCTCCAGCCAGCACATAAAAATCTATAAAGAAAAAGGAAGCTGATGTTGACACATGGAGAGAAAAGAAGCCAACCCATTCCCTTTATTAGAAGGCTGGGATCTATAAGAAGCAGATTACAAAATGAGTCCAGCAACCAAGCACACAGAGGGAGGTCCCTCCATAAATGGTGGGTGAGGAGACATGGAGGGTAAAGATCAGCCATGTGAGTGGGATAAGTATTCAGAGAACATTTTGGGGTTCAAGCAATTTTGACTTCTACAAAAACATTGACTTGATCTTTGTTACATGCTACTTGCAAAGATTGGTTTCTTTTCCAGAAAACTCTTTGATAATGGTGTCTGTTCTGCAATTCACATATTTTCTGAAATTCTAGGAAAAAGGGAATAAGTCAATAGCAGCCATATTCCAGGAATTTAATGGCAGGGGAATTGTTGAAACCAGTGCCCAGACATGAGTAACATCTGTTTGCTCCTCCTTTCAGATTTGATCTTAAGACATTCCTATTCCAGCCATCTCCCACAGTTGCATCCTCAGACTTTTGACATCCCCTACTTGGCTATTCTGGGTGTCATTTTGCTAACCTCTTCAGTAATGCCAGTCTCAAGTTTATCTCTAACCTGTCCACTTGATTCTTCTGGTCCCTCCACTGATGTTCATCTGTCTCAATTCTGCATTAAGAGCTCACATCAGCACCATTAGTAACATGGCAGAGTGGATAATTCCCACCTCCACATTTGTATTCATTTTTTTGAGACAGTCTTGCTCTGTTGCTCATCCAGGCTGGAGTGCAGCAGTGCGATCTTGGCTCATGGCAACCTCCACTTCCCAGGTTCAATTCTTGTGCCTCAGCCTCCTGAGTAGCTGGGACTACAGGTGCGCACTGCCATGCCTGACTAATTTTTTTGTATTTTTAGTAGAGATGGAGTTTCACTGTGTTGGTCAGGCTGATCTTGAACTCCCGTCCTCAAGTTATCCACCTGGTTTGGCCTCCCAAAGTGCTGGGACTACAGGTGTGAACCACCGTCCCCAGCCGTATTTTTATTCATTTATTCACTCACTCATTCATTCACTCCATAAGCATTGAGTACCTCCTATAGCTCAGGAAATATGCTAGATCCTCGGACTTGAGAGATAAACGAGACACAGATTCTGTCTTTTTTAGAGCTCATAGTCTAGTTCATGGGTGGGAATAGATGTGCTAAGAAGTGATGGGCACATAGTGTAATATATGTCCCCAATCTGCACATAGTATAATATATTCCCCAATAGAACTATGCAAATGGCATAATATAAACAGAATAGGGGATAAAGAACTCTGCTGGAGGAAGGCACAGAGAGGACTTCCCAGAGGAGGTAACATTTGATATGTCCTAAAGAAGGTTTCCATTCAAAGGAAAGGATAAGGGCATTTCACACAGAAGGAATGGGAAGACAACGGTTTCAAAGGAGTATGGCATGTTGAGGAGATGGTAATCAGTCTGACAAGGCAAAGAAGGCAGTTTTGTGTTGTGCTTAATCATCATGGTTTTAAAGCTAGATTATGTGAAAGTACCCAGTGTGCATTTCTATAAACTATTAAACTTATGTGCCTCAGTTTTCCTATATGTAAATGTGGATAAATACAGCTTCTATCCCATAGGATTGTTTTGAAAATGTAATGTGTTAACACATGTAAACACTCAAAAACAAAACTTTATATGTAGTAAGTGCATAGAAAAATGTTCGGTGTCATTTACTTATTGCCATCATCATTGTCATCATCATCATCCCAGCTTTGCCTTTTTTTAATCCTTATATTTAACTAGTCATTAAGTTTTCTCTGTTCTACTCAATATTTCTCAAATCCATATTCTTATTATTATCCCCATTACTATTGCCTTAATTTAAGCTCTTATCCTCTAATACTTGGTCTTGCTGCCTCCAATGATTTCTCTAGCAGTTGAATTTCTACACATTCTATCAAGCCTTGGGGGAAGGAAACCAGTGGAGATGAGATTAGAAAACTGGTCGGGACTAGATAATCAAGAGTTTGCTATGGCACCACGAGAGGTTTTGACTTTTTTCTGTAGCTTATGGAGAGCTGTTAAATATTTTAAGCAGAGAAATAGCAATCAGATTTGTACTTTATAAATATAATTATAGAGATGCAGTCTACAGGTCTCTTTGGAAGATTGGCTGGTGAGGAGAGGAGCTGGAGGGGAAGGAAGGAATCAAGAAGACTCCTAGGGTTTGGGGCTTGAGAAACTTGGTGGATCAGGTGCCATCTTCTGAGATGACTGGAGTATGGAGTTTGGGAGACAGAGTGGCTGGAAATGAAACTGGAGAGGAAAGTGACTTAAATCACAAAACACTTTGGATTTTATCCTCTGAGTCCAGAAGTAAGGGTGAAGAAGTAGACACTTTTTATCTTGGGAAAAGAAACATTGGAAAAATTAGAGCATTCATTCTCTTCTGTTGGCTTCTCTTCTTTGCATCCTATGATAAAGTCCCCTTATCCAATCTTTAAATGCCCTCATTTGCTCTTTCAGGTTATTTAAAATGTAATTATCATTAAAGAACCAGAGAAAGTCTATCTCTTCTCAACATTGATCAAGTCTGACTACCCCAGCCCACACTAAATCTCTTTTCTGATCGCTTATTGTATTAAATATTCTGATGCTCAGTTTAGTGTTTAATAGGTCTCTAAATGCTTTCTGTTTTAGCTTTATCTTTCTAACTACATTAAATTGCTACCTTTAAGGGCAAAACAAATTAATGACTCCTCCAAAAGGCATACAGTAGAAACTCTACACTACTTTATGGGTTCAGAGAGTGTTAGAGGGAACATTAAGACTAACTTGTCTAGTGGTGTTCAACCTAGAATTTAACATTCCAGTATGGTTATAATAGTGTCCGCATGCTGGTTTTCTTAATTTAAGCCCCTAATAGCTGTTGCATATTTTCTTATATAAAATCTGTACAAGCTTCTTTGGGCAATAGTTATATTAACCCAGTTTAGTAACACTGGTGATCACATAGGAAATGAATCAGTTATTTAATAACTTCTGGTTGGTTAAAAAAATTCTTTCAAAAGATAGCAAGTATGAGAAAGGATGAAAGCATTCCTTGGTGGTAACATCACTAATCACCAAGGATATACAAATCAAAACCACAGTGCAATATCATCTCACACCTGTTTAAAATGGCTATTATCAAAAAGACGAGGCAATTTTTGGCAAGAGTGTGGAGAAAAGGCGACCTTTGTATGTGGTTGGTGGGAATGTAAATTAGTATAATCACTATGGAAAACAGTACAGAGGCTCCTCAAAGCTAAAAATAGAAATATCATATATCCAGCAATCCACCTATGGGTGCATAACCAAAGGAAATGAAATTACCACCCCCGTGTTTATGCATTATAATTATACAGCATGATTTATTGCAGCATAATTCACAATATCCAAGATCTGGAAACAATATCCAAGAGATGGAAACAACCTAAGTATCCATTGATGAATGAATAGATAAAGAATGTATGGTACATGTCTACAATGGAATACGATTCAGCCTTAAAAAAGAGAGAGCTTGCCATTTGTGACATGGTTGAACCTAGAGGACGTTATGCTAAGTGAAATAAGCCAGACATGGAAAGAAAAGTACTGTATGATCTCACTTATATGCAATCTAAAAAGAAAAACAAAGCTCAAATGCATAGATACAGAATAGAACAGGGGTTAGGAGATGAAGAGACAGAAGTCAAAGGGTGAAAAGTTAGTTATGTAGGATGAAGAAATCTAGAGATCTAGTGTATAACGTAACTATCCTATAGTTAATAAAATTGTATTGTATACTGAAAATTCACTGAAAGTAGACCTTATGTACTTTTGCCACCCACACTAAAAAAAAGTAACTATGTGAGATGATGAATATGCTAATTTGCTTGCTTGACTAGTGACCATTTCATTATGTATGTTTGTCAAGACAGCATGTTGTACACCTTAAATATATACTATTTTTTAAAAAATTACTTGGTGGTAGAAATTAGCAAACACTAATCTAGGCCAGCTCTCTTATTTTAATGGTGTGGAAACTGAGACAGAAGGCCCTAGCTGAGGAACTAGCCCAAGGTCATAACCTACTCAGTAGCTGGTGCAGGGCTGGAAAGCAGACCCTCACACTCTAGCTCCGTGCTGGTCTACCGAGGGCTTCCCATTTCTGCTGGGAATTGCTATTGAACACACAGGGCAGAGGAAAAGGAAACTAATAATTGTTGAAGGCTTAATATTTACGAGTCACTGTATGGATGCTTTATTATGCATTATCTCATTTCTCCTCTGCACACACATGCACACACACGTGTGCACACACACACAAAACCCTATGAAGTGGCTCTTAATTTCCTTTCTTTCTCTCTCCTTCCTTCCTCTTTTTCTTCTTTCCTCCTCCATCCCTCCCTCCCTCCCTCCCTTCCCTTTCTTTCCTTCCTTCTTTCTACAAAACTGAGACCAAGAAGGATTAAGAAATGCTGCCCAAGTCAGCCAGGTCTAAAGCGTTTCTCTAAATCTAAGATATTTCAGGATATTTACATGGCTCTCAAATGCACACCTTCCTGTTTTTGAGAAAAGTTCATGGGATGGGAAACTTGAAAGGTCCTGGTAAAGATATGGTGGCCTAGTGCTCAAGAGAGTACTGAAGAAAATATCCCAGGTAAACCAGAAAATTCTTCAAACTCAGTTCTTTTCAGATTTTATATCTGGGCTGAGCCATATTCTCTGCCTCCCTCTACACTCCAGTTCTCTGTCTCTATTGGCACAGCTCAGCCCCTCTCTCCTCCCCACTCCTGAGATCTCTACCAAGGGACAGTCCAAGCAATGGAAATAGGCAACTTTGCCCTTTTTCTCTAGGCCCTTCCTCTATCCTGACACAGCTGTCTAGCTGCAAATCCAGATATCAAGTTGAGCTTCAAGTTTAGAACTTGTCAATCTTAAACTAGCTCCTCTTCCACTATTTCCCATTTCTACAGTGGCATTATGATCTCCCCAGTCAGCGAGGCTTAACCCTCAGAAATCTCTCTTGTCTCACATCCATGCAGGTCTAAGCCCTGTAGGAGCCACTCGCTAATTTCCTTCACGTCTTTCCTACCATCCATGGCCACCACCAATTCTCCATCACAGCCTTCATAGCCCCTCACCTGGATTACTGCAATGACCTCTTGCTTTCCTGTCCCATCTCAATCACTCTGTCATTCTATCCATCCCATTTCCATATCTTGCCAGGTTAATTTTTTTGAAAGCTCAGCTCTGATCATGTCATATGACTCCTTAAAAACTGCCATGTTTTCCTGTCACTACCAAGGTAAATACAAATCTTGACTCACATTCAAGCCTCACCCAATTTCATTTCTCGTCTCCAGTATCCCTAGAGCATCTTCTGTGGATGACAACAGTAAACTGCTTCTGTACCATTATTTCACCCTGACTCTTCCATCTCAAAGGTTTTCCAGCTCCACAGAACAGTTGATACTACTGTTCCCTTTTCCTGGGATGCCTCCATATTCAAGACAAGGGATGGAGGCAAGGAAGGATGATAGGAAAATTATTATAGGACGTTTCATAATCATTTTAGTTTGTTATAGGCAAACACTGGTATATAAGGAATGACATTTTGGCTGCTTGGGGGAGGTATTTTTAAAACATCTTTTGCAGTGTATATACAAAAATGAAGCTGCTTCTTATACTCAAGTGCTGTCAACTTTCTGGTACTTTCTGCCTTTCTGAACCAACACATTTCATATATTTCCTACCCTTCCTTGGTGGAAAAAAACCCCACAGTGTTCTAGAAGAGCATGAGAAAAAAATAGCCTTTCCACCCAAACACAGGCTTCGTTACCAACCAGGCAGCTTGAGGGGTTGGGGACCCATCAAAAAGGAGGGGTGAGACTTTAGGTTGCAGGCCTGGGCAGAGAGTGGTGTGTTGGGCCCAAAGGCAGACTCTGCAGGGGCCTGGAATTTGACCTTGGGACCAGAGAAAGTTCTTGTGTTTGCATTTACAACATGTGTTTATTGTAATCATTAGAAAAGAATCCTGACTTTATGCCTGTGTTCTCTGCGTGTGGTCTATAGACCATCTGTGTCAGAATCAGCTGGAGAGCTTGTTTAAAGGCAGGTTACTGGGTCCCTGAGAATTCTACTAGTCAGGACTGAGGCACTGGGACCCCGGCATTTCCATTTCCAACAAGCCACCCGCCTCTCAAACTTGGATTCCCCTGTAGGCTGTGCCCTCCTCACAGGCACAGACGCTATGGAGAGGCCTTGGGTCCAGGGCTGTTTGTCTACTTGTAACAAAACCACTGAAGCCCCCAATTTCCACTTCCTACCCTTCCTGACAGCACATCTTCCCAGAACAATGACATATTTGTTTCCGACTAGTTCCTGATTTTTAAACTCTTTTTTCTTTATTCTGCCTTCTATTTCTCCCACTTCCTACTCATTGAGACCATAGTTTTATTCAGTCAACCAGAGTCCTACGTTTCCATTTTTAGGGAAATTTTGCAATCTGTCTTTCAAGTTTCTCTCTGAATCAGTCACAGTCTGGCCAAGATTGATCTCAGATGTACTCTACAACTCAGGTAATACTTCTCCTGCAAAATTTCAGAATTCTTTTTTTCCAAATTTGAGATATACTTTTTGAGTCCTTTAATGCCCTCTGTGAAATGTGGTATGTTTATTTAAGTAATCCTTTCCTTGGCTGATTGGGTAGACTTTCCTGTGTCTCCTTTCTTGGGAATAATAGAATCATGGAGGAACAGAACCAGTAGGCAGGTGACAGTAAGTGTGTGTGGAACTATACAAATATATATTTTTTGCAGAGCTCTTGTCTATATTAACAATTGGAACCACTCCAAATCAGCATGTCAGCATCATTCTTGTGGACCAATCTCATGTGATTCTGTGCAAGAAACATCTGCTGGCCAAGCTGCCCTTCTGGCCAGGCAAGAGTGTTCCATGTGTCCCCATAGGTGTGAGTCCAATCCAGGTTCGCTGGACCCTGTCCAGATGGCACTGCCAGCCCTGACTGGCCCCAATCACCAGAGGTAAACTAAAAATTCAAGGAAGAAGTCCCAAATTCTAGGACCGTTTGAGGCAAGGCCCCGTTGGTCCAGCTCTAAGGGTGAGACTGCCAGTAGACCAACTATATATCAATACCACAACTTCCAGGTTGAGATCAGTTGGCTGTATCTAAAGACAGCTGAGGATGTTCATTTGTTTACCCTTTATGAGGTAGTGGTTTTTTATATTATTTTGAAAGTTTCTACTTCTACTGATAATGAGAAAATTCCTATTCTAATGCTGGTACTATATGAATTATATCCCTTCTTCTCTCCCTCCCTTCCTCCCTCCTTTCCCTTCCTCCTCCCTTCCTCTCTTCCTCCCTTCCCTCCTTCTTTCCCTCCTTGCCCGGCCTGCCATGGTGAAATGCACTGCTATAATACCTTGCCTGACCTAATGCAAACCATTACAAAGGGCCACAATCGAAGGCCCTGCTCACACACCCAAGTCCGAGCCCCAAAGTCACCGAAATCCTCTCTACGGGTATACAATATTTCTTTCAATCAAAATGCCACTGTTTTATTTGCTCAGTCAAATGCTGAGTGGGCAATGAAATTGCTCAAGTACTAAATTATTTTCTGAGGAGTCAGGCCTCTTCTCATCTGAGTTCTTAACTGAGAAATAAAACAAAGGGTGACAGAAAGAGGCCAAAATATCATGATTGTTATTACCAGTGATAATAAATTCTGAGGCAGGAATAGGGATTTGTAGCAAATTAGACAGAGAGTCACAGCAGAGCCAATGACCAATTTCCTTCCAAGAGTAAAGTCGGTGAAGCTGAGGGGAGCATGCCTGGTTTATTTTTTTTCAAGTTTGCCAATCTGGGTAATCACCGTCCTCCTCATGCCGTTCTCACGCGCTGTGTGCAGGGCCACAAAGGGAGGACCAAGAGTGATTAACGGGAAGCCATTCATTTGGAATTAAACATAAATGAAAGAGTTATTTCTCCTGCAAAATTATTTTGTGAACCAAATTGTTATTATAAGTCCATAATTTTTTATCAAAATCAAAAGAGCTCTCAAAAAAAAAAAAAAAGTTTTCTTATGAGATTGCAAAAAACCCATGTGGTGGCAAAATCTGACCTAAAATGACATGAGGTTACCTAAGACCTTTACTTATCCCATCTAGTTGAATATTTATATGATTTGATACTAAAATATAAAAGTTTTGATTATGGGGTGCAGACACAGTTGGGTATGCTATTTTAAATGTAGTATATGCACCATGTTACTGTTCTAAAATGTATACAATTCTGAGTCATGAAACATAATGATGGAGTAACATGCATAGAATCATAGGTAAGAATGAAAAGGAGAAGGAGGAAAGAGAACACACATTCCTTCTTTATCCCCCATCAATCCTGAAAGGTAGATATTCTTCCCATTTAACAGTCAGAGAATGGAGGCCCAGGAAAGATAGACAAACTGAGGCCCAATAAAAGGCCAGGGTTAGGACTCAGGCCAAGGATTCAGTCAGTTTGGCTAACTTCCCTCCTTCCTGACCGTGACCCCAGAAGTGCATTGGTCAACGCCATCATGTTAGGAGGAGGAAACTGGAGACCAAACAGCAGAATATCTTGCCCTGGGACTAGAATCCTGGTGTGTTTCTGGCTACAATTTGCCTCCTCCCAAAATAAAATTTCATACCAATTCCTCCCCCTTCCCCATGATACAAAAACAATGACTGAACAGAATGAAGGATTTCTAGATCCTTGCTTTCATGTATAGACTTCCTTTATAAAAATGCATTTAATGTGTGATTGTTCATTTGCATGGCCATCTTCCCACAGTATTGTTCCTTAAAGCAGAGGACCAGGTCTTTCTTTTTTGTATCCCTCAGAGCCGAGCACAATTCTCAGCATGTAGCAGGTGGTCTGTCACTAGACAGAACGAATAAATGAATGAAAAGTTTGAGGTCTCTGTGTCTGCAGGGTTAATCCAGACTGCCTGGGGTAACTCCTATCCCACCTCCACCTTTTTCCCATCCTCCAGACCTTAGGGTACCCCCCACCCCCAGACTTCCACCTACAGAACAGCAGGTACATTGCAACACAAACCCACCAAGGGACGCACATCACAGAGGATGTGAGAACCTGTTCCTCCAAAGCATAGGTTGGTCTTACTGGAGTTCTCTGTATATCAGGCCTCAATAGGATCTTCACCCTTAGAAACAACTTAGAAAGCAAGAGAGAAAGAGAAGGTAGTAAAGAAGACAGGAGTCTTTAATTCTGGGTCAACTTTCAATTCTTTACAGGCAGCAGGGACTATTAGAAAATGCTACTGAAGCAGGAGGTATTGTTTCCTAGGGTATCAGAGAAGAGAGATACTTTGATTTAAAGCTGTATATAAGTACATAACATTTTATGTCAATTTTTTGAAATTAAAGTTTAAAAAAGTCAGGTATTAATGGAACCCAGAGAGCAGGAGAACATTTTCCCTTATTTTTATTTTTTAGACAGAGTCTCCCTCTGTCACCCAGGCTGGAGTGCAGTGGTGCAATCTTGGCTCACTGCAACCTCTGTCTCCTGGGTTCAAGCGATTCTCCTGCCTCAGCCTCCCAAGTAGCTGGGATTACATGTGTGTGCCACCACACCGAGCTAATTTTTGTATTTTTAGTAGAGATGAGGTTTCACCATATTGTCCAGGCTGGTCTCGAACTCTTGACCTCAGGTGATCCGCCCGCCTCGACCTCCCAAAGTGCTGGGATTACAGACGTGAGCCACTGCGCCTGGCCAGGACTCGATTTCTTTAAGCTACTCGTGTTCTCTGTGGCCTGATCCATCACCTCTGTGGCATAAGTAAGTGTGGGGAAGACTGTTACTTCTTCCAGCTGGTCAGAACCTTTATGGAGACATAGATTTAAAAAAAAACAAAAACAAAATACACACACACACACACAAACCTTTCTGCAAAGCTGGATAACCAGTTATTTTAATGATCTGAAATCACCTAAGATTAAAGTACTTTGAATTTGATTTTGATACATAGTGTTCTATAGAAAGCATAATCAAAAATAAATAATTCATGAATTGCGTAGTACATTTATGATTTATTTACAGCTCAGAACTCATGCTAACTCAGAGAACATCAAACGCCCTACACCCTGGCCTGCCATTTAAAGCAGCATTTAGGGGGATGGAGGATAAGACAGAACACAGGAGATGCACTGTAACTTTATATATGGCAATAAATAAGAACCTTAAATATTTGCTGGGAAATAAATTGAACGATGATGAACGTAAAAGGTGGCTTTGAGAAAACTAGAAGTATCAAGATATTGACTACTGATGCCATGAAAGAAATCATAGTTGAGCCTTTAACAACATTGAGATTTGGGTCACTGACCCTCTGAGCACTTGAAAATCCACAGATAACTTGACTCCCCCAAAACTTAACTACTAATAGTCTACTGTTGACCGGAGGTCTTAGTGATAACATAAACAACACACATTTTGTACACTATATGTAGTATACACTGAATTCTTATAATAAGATAAGCTAGAGAAAGAAAATATTATTTAAAAAATCAGAAAAAAGGAATATATTTACTATTTATTAAATGGAAGTGGATCATCAGAAAGATCTTCATCCTCATCTTCACGCTGAGCAGCCTGAGGAGGAGGAGGAAAAAGGAGTTGGTTTTGTCCCAGGAGTGGCAGAGGCCGAAGAAAATCTGCGTCTAAGTGGTCCCGCACATTCAAACCCGAGTTGTTCCCGGGTCCACTGTATGTCTGTTATGTTACGGCCTTCTCGCTAGGCTTTTTCTTAATTAATTCTTCCTAATAGCTTGTGATTTGTTTTTCATTCTTTTCTGAATATTCTTATTTCCTAATAAGATTTTAACTATTTAAAAAAAACACCCTAAAATCCCTACAATGATCAGGAGAGGAACGTACTTTTGTAAGTTTCCAGTGTATTTACTAGATCATTGTTTTGCAAACATCTTGTTAAATAGCATAAATCTGTCTCCACCTCATCAGCCATTGTGCCCACCTTATCAGCCATTGTGCCCCTCCTTAGCCAACAGAGCCTCAGCTGGGAGGCTGTTTCAGGCATGACTCCTTCCTGCTGCTATGTTACATTAATTGAGTTACGCTGTGGGTGATCTAACAGTTGTAGAGGTGTAGGGGTGACATAGTATCTTCCTTTGGTTAAACTGTATTTTCCTCACAAAAAAGTGATTATATCAATTAGAGAAAAATAATGAAAAATTATCTTTAAATCCTTCATTAGTTTTATAAAATGCAATCCTCTGCAGTCTGGGGACATCGAGGCTAAGGAGCACCTCCCACCTGGCCCTTGCCCAGGGGAAAGCGCATGTGTCCTGAGCCAGGGCAGGGATCAGATGGGAGGCCGTGGCTACCTCAGGCTGGAATTGACTCTACAATTGCAGTTGAGGTGAATCCTCAGTGATTAACAAGCTTGTAGTGGAAAGAGGTTTGTTCCCACTAAGTTCTGCCTTTTCCATGAAGCCACCTCAGTTGCAAACACCATCTCACCAGTGTCTTTGTCTTTGTTAAAGATAAATATCAACAGTAACACCTCATTCTGAGGGGGAATTGTCATGCATATAATGCCCTCCCTCCACCTCTGTATGGATGGAAAGAATCACTCTTTTCCCGGAAAACCAGTCCTTAGTACAGGTTTTATCTCTTTCCTTCTCTTCACATGTAACTAATTCTTGTGTGAAACTTTTAGTCAGTTTTGGCCTGCTATAACAAATGACTATGGACTGGGTGGTTTACACACAATTTATTTCTCACAGTTTTGGAAGCTGGAAGTTCAAGATCAAAGTTCTGGCAGATGTGGGGTCCGATGAGGGTTCTCTTCCTGATTTGCAGATGGCCACCTTCTTGCTGTGTCCTCATGTGATGGAGACAGAGATCATCTCGTGTCTCTTATCCGGCACTGATCCCATTCGTGAGGGATCCACGCGCATGATCTAATTACGTTCCAAAGGCCCCAACTCCAGATTCCATCGCATTGGCGATTAGGGCTTCAACATATAAATTTAGCGGGGGAGGGGGTAAATATTCAGTCCATAGCAGAATTTATTCCTAAGTTAAAAAAAAATCAACCCCAGAAATTCTGAAAAGACGAAAGATACTCAGTAGGCTAAGACCATGGAGGTCTGTGCGATCAGGGCTGCCAGTTGTGGTGCAGCATTTGGTGACACCAAAAATTAACGGTCACGCCTGCTGCATGACTAGCCATGGTTGCCCCAATGACTCAGTCATTCTAAGGCTTTGCAAGAGGCATGTTAACCTATGTAGGCAATCAGAGTAGCATTTAGGGTGGCACATAAAGGAGACCTCTATCATATTAAATTTTTGCTATATTCAAGTCTGTCTTTAAGGCATGATATCCACACAAAGCACGTGTGATAGCCACTGGGGCAAGTACCAGGCTTCTGATCTCTTGAGAGGATCATAGGACAAACTGGCTTCATCAACTGTAAAATAATGTTTTTTTCCCCACTTGCCCTCCCTTGAGTTTTGTTTTGTTTTGTTTTTGTTTTTGTTTTTGTTTTTTTAGACGGAGTCTCGTTCTGTCACCCAGGCTGGAGTACAGTTGCATGGTCTCGGCTCACTGCAAGCTCTGCCTCCCAGGTTCACGCTGTTCTCCTGCCTCAGCTTCCCGAGTAGCTAGGACTACAGGCGTCCACCATGATGCCCGGCTAATTTTTGTATTTTTAGTACAGACGGGGTTTCACCATGTTAGCCAGGATGGTCTCAATCTCCTGACCTCGTGATCCACCGGCCTCAGCCTCTCAAAGTGCTAGGATTACAGGTGTGAGCCACTGTGCCCAGCCTCCCTTGAGTTTTTGAGCTAGTCTGTGTGACATTATTAGCATCTGTCTTACTTGCTCTTTTAAAACAAATAAGACAGTCAGTTACTTTAGGAGAAAGAATAAGTCCTCCAAACAGAGAGGAGAACTGGGCTCTTTGGAATGTGCAGGCCCCAGTGGAATAGGAAAAAGTGCAGTAGACCCCCAGTCATTGAAGGAATGCACATAGAGCTCCTCAAAGGGAAATCCTGCCACCCACTCTGTGTGGCATGGGCATTTGGGCATTTCGTATAGCATGCACATCTCCCACAGCCACACACACTACTGTGCCAAGCCCAAGCAGCAGCCTAGATTATGAGGCTTTTAGGGGGCTTGAACACATGGCAAATGACGTTTGCCAGTGGCCATGAACAGACTGGATGTTGTGCACCAGTTGTTTTGTGAGTTGGTTCATCTAAAACAGTAGCGTCAGTGGGGTAGGGTCTCCCTGAGATCAGCCCTCAGCATTTGCCACTGCAGGGGTTGGGGGAGGGGTACCGGGATGGGGGCTTGTCATGCAACCTTCTTTAGCTAAGATGAGACCCTCATCCAAGCCTCTCTCTCTGGAGCAAACTACCAGGATCAGGATCAGTCTCCTTCCATGACGTGAAGCGACCTGGGGGCAACTCACCTAAAATGGGACTGAGCCTACAGCAGAGCAGCCTGTGTGGTGGCTGAGAGTGAGTCAGAGACAACAAACTAACCAAGGTGTTTATTTCAAAATGCTGAAGTCCTCTGGTCTGCATGACAAGCACAGTGCAGTGGATCGAGGGGATTTGGCCTGGGCTGAAAGTGATCAGATGTGAGCTTGTACACAATGGCAAATAGGTTTTAATGAATATGTTAAGCACCTCTGGCTCATAGCTGCTGTCTTGGGGATGATCTGGAGGCTGTATCTGAGCCCAACAGGAAAGAGGACCATGATTAGTGGTCCTACGATTAGTGGGAATATCTTCCATGGACCAGGGATGGAAGTGTGGTGGCCCATGTACCCTACATTCTGTCTCTGAGCCTACACACTGGCATTAAAAGTTCTGTGTCTGGAAAAGTAAGTTGGAATCTAATCATGGAAAGCTTTAAATGTTAGACTGAAGAATTTGGGCTTTATTTTGTGGAATTTTGTGGTTTGTCTGGTCAGAACACTAGCTATAAAAATATGGACAGGAAATGCCTTCAGCAGGATTCACACTCTGCACCTGCCGGAGGAGCTACGCAGCACCCTGGTGTCTTACGCTCATTTGTGTCTCACATTTAAATCACCTGACTGTCTTCCAGTTTGCAAGCCTGCTGCCGGTATTAGAAAAGCACTGATGAACTGAGTGTTGGAAAATGACATTATCAGAAGGTATTTTAGGCAGGGATGTGAAAGTTGGATTGGAGAAAGGAGAAAAAAGGGTAGAAGCTGCAATATTAGTTAAGAAGTATTGAAAGTCTCCATTTAAGAGTCACGCATACCTTAACCAGAACTGTGAAAATAGAAAAGGGGGAAAGAGCTAAGAGGCGTTGCAGAAGTGTACCATCTTTGTTTAGCTTGGGACAGAGAGAAGAGAGACTTCAAAAGTGATGTCAAAGTTTTAAACCTAAGGGACTGGGGAAAGACTGCTGGTCCTATGAACAGAAATAGGGAATTCCAATAAATGAATAAATTTAGACTGGGCTGTGGGGAGGAAGGAGATGAGTGGATGCATTTTAGAACCCAGTTATTTTTTGATGATGCCACTGTTACAGACAAACCCACTCACACACAGCATTTCCCCGAGAAAAGCTGTGAGTTGGACATTGTGTCTTGTCCTATCTTTCCCAGACTAAGGGAGGACATCCAATTAGGACAGCTGGCTGGGTTAAAGGTTCAGACTGTGGCCATGGAATAAAGCCAAATTAACTGGGATGGAACCTGTGTCCTTGACTAGAAGAGCAAAGGACTAACTGGTAATCAGCTTCGGCTATTTCTGCTGTAACATCTAATCAGATATTGGCTTCCTGTCCTCAGTCTTCTTGCCAGCTGGATGGTTGCCTTGCCTTACTGCCTGTCCCAGCTATGGGTAGATGTCACACTGAACGTGTTCATCTTTCAACTCTCTTCTCATCTCTCTCGATCGGGGTGAGAATGGATCAGGAAGTGGGAGAGTTTGGCTAGGTCAACAAAGAAGCGTGTGTAATGTCATGCCAGATGCCTGGTAGTGGTACCCTCTGCCTGCCCATCCAGTTTCTGAGTCCTGCTTTATGATGCCAGACTGGAGTTTGCAAATAGTAGTTGCTGCACATCCTCCACCTAACATTTTCTTGTAGATGCTTGATGCCAGGACCCTGTCTCACCTGTTGAGTCCTGGTTCAGCTATCAGTTAGCTTAATAGCTTGATAAAACTTTATTAGTTTTCATGATTCCATGGGTTGACTGGGCTCAGATGGATATCTCACAGGACTCTTACGCAGCTGTGGATGGGGCTGTAACATCCAAGAAGCTTCATTCATGTATCTGGCCCTTGGCGAAGACAGCTGAAAGCTGGGCTCAGCTGGGCTGCTGATGACTGAGTCTCTTGCTCTCACCATGTAGTCTCATGGCCTCTCCTTTTCCATATGGCCTCCTCACAGGGTCTCTCTAGCAGGGTAGATGAACATCTTACATGGCATCCAGGGATCTCCAAAGCACGAAAGCAGAAACTATCATGCCTTCTGATGACTTAGGCCCCAGACAGGCACATCGCCGCCAATTCTGTGTTGTTCTGTTGGTTAAGTGAGTCAAAGAACCAGCCTCGATTGGGAGTTAGAAAAGGACTATGTAACCATGTAGATTTGGGGAGGCTCAATTCATTGCAGACATCAAATGTGTTTTTACCTCACCCAGAATATAATCCTTTCAGGGATTCTGTGAACTGTACCCCACACCCTCTGACCTCAACTCCAACTCCACCTTCCCTTCCTCCCTCCCCTCTCTCTGGCAATACTGACTTCTTCTGCTTTCCTTCTGTGGGCTGGGAGAAGGCACTCAGGGAGGTGGTGCTGGGAACCTGAGTATTCCCCGACATGTAGGAATCATTCAGGAAGACAAGTAGTGGTAAGGGAATCTAAGAGAGGGAAGAATGTTTAAGAACACTGAGGATGTGGAACACTTCCTGTTGCAGGGTTAGAACATAGAGTCACTACTGGGGTATTGTGTAAAGTCAGACAAAACAGACAAGGAGAGGCCAGGTCATGAGGAAAATTACATACCAAATAAGGAATTTCAGTTTGGTTTCCTAGATATTGAAGGGTTATAAGCAGGGAAACTTAATCAGATTTGCATTTTAGAAAGAACACTCTGGCAGTTTGGGAAATACACTAGAAAGTGAAGAGATTAAGAAGGAGGTAGACCAATTAGGACCAAAGATTAAGCAAGACATGGTGAAGGTCTTAGCTCAGCATGTCCCACATCCCTAGGCTGTGTGAGTCTATGGGCAAATTTGGAGTGTAGGGTGCGGGGAGCATGTCTATATAATCAATTTGATTTGAAATGTATTATAAATTTATGAACCTATGAAAGATGATAAACTGATAAAGATTTAGAAAATGGGTAGAGGGTACACATAGCCATTTGCTATCCAATCAGTGCACTGAAAGATTTCTTTGTAATGTCCAGGCCCCATCAGCTCCCATTCAGGTCTAGGAACCATCTCCTCATACTCTTTATTGTTAAATATGCTGTTCCTGGCTAATTTATATTTCCCACTGAAAGAAAAAAGTAGCACTGCAGTTATTATTCACAATGGCATGGCTCTTTGCAAGCTATTTGTATAGAAACAATATAGATCTTTTTCCTCTTGCAGTTTCCTAGTACCAGTTATTTTGTGCTGATTACATGCATGACATCATCCATCATGCTGCCTGTGAATGCTGGTTTCCAGTGATTCTCTCAGAGGTTGTTATGGTGCTTCCTTGATGACCACAAGTGCACCTGTTACCCAGGGCATGCAGGAAAATGTGAGCAACAATCTGATTTTCTGCTCATGTTAAATTTATTGTTCAGACTTTTGTACCACAAATGTAAATTAACACATATTCCAATCATGTCTTCTTTTGAATTCTCGAGGCTATAATCATTGCACTCCTAGAATGGCATCTCTTTTAATGTTGGACACACTCCTGCCTCCCACAGTGCTTTCTGTAGGGAAGAGAGGAAAGGAACCTCTAGGCTTGGCAGGAAAAGTACAATCCCATTCATCCAAGAAATATCTATCATCTCTCAGACCTTAAGACCAACCTGGGAGAGCACAGCATCACCATATCAATCAAATAGAGGCAACGCTGTGCAGCAACAGCCTCAGAAACTCTCAGAAGAAACAGGACTGGGGTCACCCCAGAGGACTTCCTGACATGTGTTATCCTAGCGTGTAAAAGGTGTGGCATGACCATCTTCGGTGCCCATGGCCTGGGGCTGGTAGTAAAAGATTCTGTTAATACTCTCATTACTCTTGGGTGCTAGAGACCAGAGATGGCACTGCAAGGTAACAAGTGAAAATGCACAGGCCCATGTATATCACACTGCTTCCCTCCTGGAACAGGGGCCCATCCACAGGGCCCCAGAACAACCCCACAGAAGCATGATTCAGAGTTCCTTGGGGCAACTGGTTGACCACGTATGTCAGGTAGAGTTGCAGGGAACACTCTGAAGAAGCAAAACGAGGACCAGGAACCATGTGGGCTGGGGTGGCCTGTCTGGATGCCACTGAAAGAGCTGCCAGTCCCAGGCACTGGAGAGGACTTAGAAAATGTCGAGGAGTGGGCAAATGTAGCAGCTCATGCCTGTAATCCCAGCACTTTGGGAGGCTGAGGCAGGGGGATCACTTGAGCTCAGGAGTTTGAGACCAGCCCAGGCAACATAGTGAGACCTTGTCTCTACAAGAAATGAAAAATTAGTTGGGCATGGTGACATATGCTGTAGTCGGAGCTACTTGAGAGGCTGGGACAGGAGGATCACTTGAGCCCAGGAGATTGTGGCTGCAGTGAGCTATAATTGCGCCACTCCACTCCAGCCTGGGTGACAGAGTGAGACCTTATCTCAAAAAAAAAAGAAAGAAGGAAAAGAAAACGTTGTGGAAAGCACTCTGAAACACAAGTCTCCCTTTTGCTTCAAGGCCTTAGATGGGTGCCCTACTTGCCCCAGTCTAGGAGTGGTACTGGCAGTTTGAAGGAACAGTGAGTTCAAGAGCTGCAGGTTCATTTGAGAGACTCTGTGAAGATGATTAGGGAAATAATCCACAATAAAGATTTCCAACCTGTCTCTCTCCGACTTAAATATATTTTTAAAATACATCTTACTGTAAACACCAATATTAAAGCAGATACTAGCACAGATGTTGTGGTTTAAGTGGAAGATAAGAGTTCAGAGCCTAGCTGATGACCTGAGTTCAGTACCACAGCACACCTCTGTCTCCATGAAATCCCAGGAAAACCTTAGGGACCCAGAGAACAGAGCCTGAAGCTATGCATCTAAAGAATGTGCACACAGGCTAGAGGCAAAAATGAAGGCTGAATTATCATTCATCCAAATATTAATATTGCAAATATCCAGTAGTATTTTCCATATGGTATAGTATAACCTGCTTTTAAAGTTTGTTGGCCAGGCACAGTGGCTCACGCCTGTAAACCCAGCATTTTGGGACGCTGAGGCAAGCAGATCACTTGAGGCCAGGAGTTGGCCAGCCTGGCCAACATGGTGAAACCCTCCCGACTGTACTAAAAGTACAAAAATTAGCCGGGTGTGGTGGTGGGCCACTGCAATCCGTCCTGGGAGACAGAGTGAGACTCTGTCTAAAAAAAATAAGTTTTGTTGTTTGTTGAAGAACTTAGACCACTTTCTTGAACTTTTTCAGTTTTTTTCCCTCAAAAATTCAATTCAAATCTTTATTAATTCTTTGTAGTTCTCCCCTGTTACCCACTACCCTCTGTAAGACTATAAGGAAATTTTAGAAAAGGAAGTTTCTGTTGTTTACAATTTATAATGATTCAGAAAATAAGTTATAAAGAAAGAAAAAGAAAGAAAAGAAATAATTAAAAAATGGCCTACCCAAATCCTTACAGTCCAAGATGAACTGGAACAAAACACTTTAGTGAGTGTCTCATACCTGTGCTTGGTTCTGTGTTGAGCGTCCCTGCAATTCCATTTAAGACTTGCTAGGAAATTATTTATTTATACTGGAAGATCACATAATGTCTCTTAAAGAAATCCTGTTGCTAAATGGCTCCAGGAGAGTTTTGCTGATTTCTAGAGAAGAACAGTCATGCTCTTTGTCTTGAACTGAATGGCTGACAGCAAAGGAGGCCAACCTCGGGTGCCCTCGCTGCCAGACATAAACGGGCTGCTTTGAAATTCTTGCCAACTGGCCGACAGTATTTTCATTATTTCTGTGAAGCCTGACACTGAGATCTTTTAAAGAAGCCACAGTTGTGTCTCACTGGCAGGATAAATTAGCTGAAATTGTGCATATTCTACCTGTCCTGATGTTCCCGGGGCTAAAGGCTGATGACCTACAGAGGTGAATTCACTGAAGAAGTAAGAAGGAAGCTCAAACAGGCTGTAATAATAGCAGCTCAACCCCGACCCCTGAAGAAAATGTACAACCATCGAGAGGGATCTCTATTTCAGCTGGAAACTGAGGGGAGGGAGAAGAGACGGGAGAGCAAGAGTCAGAACAGGGGTGGGATCTGTTCCACTGGGGGATGGAGTAAGTTCATGACAGGGGAAATATCTTTCCACCTCTTTATTCTTTGAGTGCTGTCAGAGCGACCCCTGATGTTTCTAGCCCCACGTCTTACCAATCATTGAGAAGGTGCCACTTTGAGAGGATTGTCAGACTTGCTTCTATTGTACTCCTTCCACTTCCACCACTTGCAAGGCCCCTCATGTTGGGAGGTACACATTGTCAGCCCACTCATGCCCATCCATCAGAGCACAGCTCATTTGTCACCTCCTCTGCGGACTCCTTGTTCCTTTATTCTGAATTAAGCTATGTTACTACCATGTGCTTTAAACCTTTTCTTTATACTAATGCCCAGCACTTCATTGCATTATCTTTCAATAGGCTGATCCTTGCAGGCATGAATACTGTCTTGTCTACAGTTGATTATCTGACAGCATCAGCACAGTATTGACTTTTCTGGATTTTTTGAAACTTGGATGTTAGTTGAGAATTTCTACATTCTTGATGGAAATAAAAACAAATAACTATTGTGTTTATTGATCATCTTAATGAGCTCTTTGGTGAAGTGCATGTCTGTCTTTTGTCCACTTTTCTATTGAGTCACCTGGCTTTTTCTTATTGACTTGTAGGTTTCTTTATAGATTGTGGCTAAGATACCTTTGTTGGTTGTAAGTGTTGCAAATATCTTTTCCTTTTTTTTTTTTTTTTTTTTTTTGAGACAGGGTCTTGCTCTGTTGCCCAGGCTACAGTGCAGTGGCATGATCTCGGCTCATTGCAGCCTCTGTCACCTGGGTTCAAGCAATTCTAATGCCTCAACCTCCTGTGTAGCTGGGATCACAGGTATGCACCACCACACGTGGCTAATTTTTTTTTTTTTTTTTTTCAGTAGAGATGGGATTTCATTTATTGACCAGACTAGTCTTAAACTCCTGACCTCAAATGATCTGCCCACCTCAGCCTCCCAAAGTGCTGGGAATACAGGCGTGAGTCACCGCTCCTGGCCATAAATATCTTTTCCTACTCTGTGGCTTCCCTTTTCATTCTCTTAATGATATCTTTTGGTGAAAAGAAACTCTTAATTTTATAAAGTCCAACTTATTTTATTTATGGCTAATGTTCTTTGTGTCCTAAGAAATCTTTGCCTAGCTCCAAATCATAAAGGTGTTCTGGTAAATTTTCTTCTAGAAGAATTATTTTCCCTTTCACATTTAGATAATCAATTCATCATGGGGGAAAAAGTGATTTTTTTTGGTGGGGGGACAGATGTGTAAATATTTACAGATCTCAAAGTCACCACCATCCAGCCTAGTTTTACCAATATATAACAATCCTCTGTGTAACCTCTTAACACTTGCCTCTAATGTCTTAAAAGAGAATACTAGTCAAGAAAGTTGGCCAGACATGGTGGCTCGTGCCTGTAACCTCAGCACTTTGGGAGACGGAGGCAGGTGGATCGCTTGAGGCTAGGAGTTCAAGACCAGCCTCGGCAACATGAAGGGACCCTGTCTCTACAAAAATAAAAAGTTAGTCAGGCATGGTGGTATACCTGTAGTCCTAGCTACTCGAGAGGCTGAGGCGCAAAGATCACTTGAGCCCGGGAGGTTGAGGCTGCAGTGAGCTGTGTTTGCCTCACATTACTCACGTGTTTGCCTGGGTGACAGATACAATTTTCTACACTGTACCTACTTCCCTGGAGGACTTTTGAACGAAGAGCTAGACTAAAAGAGACAGAAAAGCAGTCTAGTCAAAAAACAAAACAAAACAAAACATTGGTATTAAACAACAGCAGGTTTAAATCTCAGTCCTATTTTTCAGTTGTTTGTGGCCTAGGACAAGGTGTATACTGACTTTCAGCCTCAGTTTCTGCTCTGGAAAGTGGTCATAGTGGTAGCTGAGATTTTTTACTGTTTGCCATGTGCCAGACAGACTCTGTCGCAAGTGCTTCACCTGCACAATCTCATTTAAATCTTAGAACCACTCTGTTACATATGAACAGTTAATATATCTTCTTTATAGATGATAAGCAGAGAGGAGCCATACAGTAACCCAATGGCGCACCTAGGATTTAAGTCTGGGCAGGCTGACCCCAGGGCTCACATATGTAGACACCGTCCTTACTTCTTTCCTATTAAAATTCAAAAGCCCTAAGGTGGCAGTAAAGTGAGATAAGCCGTGTAAAGTGCTTAGCCCAGTGCATGGGCCCTGTTAAGTGCTTAATAAATACTAAAGTTTGTGAGTGTAGCAACAAATAACTAACTTATATTGTGCTCATCCCTAGGCACTTTGGAAGAGCTAGAATCCTTAGCCACTTCAGGAAATGACATAGGAAATCTTTCGAGGTACAGGTAAGAAAATCATGAAAGTTGCATGCTAGTGTGATTGAGGTTGGAAATACTTACTGAATACCCAACCAATGTTATAATCTTCATTAATTAATTAATTTTCCTTACTTTCACTCTAGTCTTCCCTTCCTTCCTTCCTCCCCTCTTTCATCAAGCAAATACTTATTGAGTGCTTACTATGTGCTAGGCCTGTTGTAGGAGCTGGTAACACAGCAGTGAAAACAACAGCCAAATTCTCCGCCCAAACCAAATTTCACTATGGTTTCATTTTCTGGTCTATACAATAAACAAAAGAATCAGTAAATATATAATATTTAATAAGTGCTATGAAGGTAAATAATGAAGATTAAAAGAGTAGCCAGTGAGAAAGCAGGGGAAAAAAGATTCATTTATGGATGGAGAGGTCAGGGAAGGCCACTTTGTTGAGGTGACTTTTGATTAGACACCAGAAGAGGTGAGAAAGATGTCGTGAGGATATCTGGTGATAAGGAGAAGAGAGGACAGTAGTTTCAGAGGCCTGGAGTGGGGGTGTATTGGAAATATTCAAGGAACTTCAAGCAGTCGAGTTTAACTGGAGCAGAGTGAGCTTAGAAGAAAATGAGACCCAAGAAATGTGAAGGGTCAGATCATGGAAGGCCTCAGAGCCCTTGGCAAGGTAGGGTTTTAGTGAGAAGCAGTTTTGCACGATGGTTAAGAACATAGTTTCCACCAGTGAGTTCTCTAAGTTCAAACACTAGCTTTAATAGTTACATAAATTTGAGCCTTGTGTTGTACCTCTTTGTGCCTTAGTTTCTTCATCTGTAAAATGGGATTATTAATATCAAATTAGGCTTTAGAAAATTCTGGCAATTTCTTGGCATCCAGGTAAAGAGCTGAAATTAAAGCATCTCTTGCTTGAACTTGTAATTCATGGAAGGTGTTAAACCTTTACTTACACCAATACCAAAAATAGATTTTTTATTAATTATATAGAGGTGGCTTTTCAGACTACTATCACAAGGTGTTTTTTTTTTTTTTTTTGGTGGGGGCAGTTTGAGACAGGGTCTTCCGTGTTGCCTAGGCTGGTATTGAACTCTTGGGCTCAAGTGATCCGCCTGCCTTGGCCTCCCAAAGTGTTGGGATTACAGGCGTGAGCCACTGCATCTGGTCAGCTATCATAAGATAATTGAACAAAAGAATATCCTTGGCTAATCATTGATTGAATTTCAATTAGCAAATGACTTTGCCTATTACCAGTAAGTTTCCAAAGAGACTTGAGAATAGGTCTGCATCAGATCACATATCAAAATAAACTTTCTCCAAGACAGATTCAGAGCATTTCATCAAGATGATTCAAGTAACATGAATGAAGACAAATCTGGGCCAAAAGAATGTGGCCTGCAAAGTATGACAGGGCTTGATGGAATAACATCATTATTGGTATTCTAATATGCAATATAATTAGATTTCAGATCTAGACTCTTCTGAAAATAATGCAGACAGAGAAGTGCCTCAGGTCAGGATTTTAATTCAGAGAGTAAGATGAGAATAAGTATTTTGTGGTAGTGCTCTTTTTTGTTGAAGGGTAACCTTTACTACAGAGTACATGTTGAGGTCTGATATATTTGACAGTGCCACCACCTTCAATGTCTCCGATTTGCTTCCCGAAGTAGAGAAGGGAACACAAGTGAAAAGGAAGTTGGGACTTATTTGGATCCCAGGTTTCCAAAGGGTTTACACCTCTTACTGCCTCAGTTAGCCACAGCTCAAAGCTAGAGAGATTTTTGTTTCTCCTCCAAGGTAGCAAGGAAGCAAATGACTTCAGTGGTATCTTTTGTGCTACATTCTGAGGTAGAGGATGATTGTGATTATAGGAAGTCTTGTTCCATTTTAATTTAATCAACCATCACTTCATAAAGCATCCCCTAGGTTGGCCATAAGCAGCTCAGAGTTCCACATTCCTGCTACCTTTGCTTTTCCCTCAAGAACACGATCAAGGGCAAGAAGGGTCACTGAACCCTTCTTGGGGTTTACAGTCTTAGTGGAAAACGTTAAACCAGTCAGTTCGTGGAAAAACGTTCTGCTGACACTGACTCTTTGGGCTCTTTTTATCCTAAGAGGTCAGAGAAGATGGGCCTGGATGCTAAGCCTGTTGAATAATGGGTCAAAGATAAAAAACAGAGATGCTGTTGACAAGATTTTAGCAGCTCCTCCTGCTCCCTCCACTTCCTCTCATTTCACTCCCAACAGGGAAGGGTGTGGCCATGCTGTAGGCTTCAGGATGCCTTTTACAGGGCCAGAGCCTGAGACAAAAGCCTAAGAGCTGAGCCTGGTCTAGGCAAAATACATTCACCAAGTTGCATGTGGTCTACTCCAGTTCACAAGAGTCTACACTGGAGCCTGAGCCAGAGCCCAGCTAAACAGAAAATGCCTTTTTGCCCATCATCCTTTTCTGTGTATATCATTTACTGCAGGACAGATGGAATTCAGGTGTGCAGGATCCCTGAGCCATAAATCCCTCCAGCTCCCTGTATTCCTACCAGATGGCATAGAGTTGGGGACTGAGAAGGCATATTCACTGGGGACCAGCATTTGGGCAGTAGAGGCCCTAAGAGAGTGAGGGAAGCTCTTGGAGAAGTCGGTATTGGTAGTAAAAAGGACTCCTTTGGGGTACTAGCTTATCCAGAACTCAAAATGTTGGAGCAGCAAGGAGCTGTGAGTCCCGTGGTAAGCTCATCAGTCAGCTCAGCCCAAAGGATCTGGAGGCCCTGATGGCTGCTTCTCTGGAATCTGAGCCAAGGAAGGCAAGCCAGGAGGATGAGATCACTGTCGCCTCATTAATGTCCTATGTGTAACACAAGTGGGTGGCAAGAAGAGCTCTCGTTTCAGAGAACACTTTGTCTTAATGCTTAGTCAAACAAGGACAAGTACATTTCAAAATGTGTGACATTTTAGCAGGAGGCAGGTACAGATTCATAATCCTTTCTCTATAATTACAAAATTTAAAAGGCTCTGAAAAACAGAAGCTCTTTTGTCAGTGTGGGTTTTGTCATGTGTGCCTCACATAGCAGCAAAAACCATTCTGACCATTGGTTATGTTTCAGAGCCCCTACTCAGCGCTATCACGTCTACTGTGTACATTTTTGTTATTTTGAAATTTGGGGTTAATTCCACTCTTTGAGAAGAGTTAAAGCTGCCCTTATAGGTAACAATGAAGAGAGGGAAAGGAAGAAAAGGAAGTGCCTGTTGAAATCAATAATACAATAAGTAAAGTTATTACAGAAGACAGATCCTGCTGTCTTGAAAAATACAGTATCAGAATCAAAACAATATATGACTTAAAAAACAGAATGGCAAGTTGTAGAAGATTTCCTGTGCAACAATGACTAAGAACTAATGAAAAATAGGAAAACACTGCAAAGGGCAAAGAATGCAAATCATGATGATGTGTTAATTTAGTGGATTTGACAATGAAGCGAACATATACCACTAGTTTGTCAGTTATGAAGCAAGCTATTATACACTGCAAAAATTGAACATTGAAAATAATGTGAATATTTAGAAGGCTGTGGTGGTAGGGGGCTGGTAAATCTGAAATCTGTAGGGCAATTCCATAGGTTGGAAATTCAGGCAAGGTTTCTATATTACAGTCTTGAGGTAGAAATCCTTCTCCAAAACAATCTATTTTTGCTTTTAAGACCCTCAACTAATTGGATGAGGTCCACCAACAATATCAAGGGTAATCTCCTTTACTTAAAGTCAGCTGGTGGTAAACTTAACTGCATCTACAAAATACCTCACATCAACATCTACTAGTATTTGTCCAAACAAATGCTAATGCCAATGACCATGGTCATGGTCATGGTCTAGCCAATCTGACACACAAAAATTTAACCATCACAGCTGCCTACAGAATTTAAGAGCTTTAATGCTAATAGACTAAAATAGAAAAAAACACACAGAATTTAAGAGCCTCATGGAGTAAAATATCTTACAAATATGTAATAAAATCACTCCTGATGATGTTGAAACAACTGAAATATCTTTTAAAATAATTTAAATATATTTTTTAAATTATTAAAATGAAATAACTTAAATTTTAATAAAATTGGGATCCACCCATCTTGCCTTCCCAAAGTGCTGGGATTACAGGCGTGAGCCACCATGCCTGGCCAGCACTGTGTTTTTAAAACAAGATAAAATTGACAGTACCTGAGGAAAGCCTACACCCAAGAAATTTGAAAGATATATGCAAATTACCTGCGCAAACGAGAAAGTATGAGTAATTAGAGAACTACTTTATGATGACTCAACGACCACTTTGTACCAGCAATATGGGTTTACTACCAGTAAGCTGATGTAGAAGAAAAATGTAAAGTTCTGTTACTCCTGGACCATGGCTTTACAAACCCTCCTCTTGAACTTCTTGCATAATGTTTTCAGTGTTTCTTTTCCTTGCAACATGACATCAGGAGTGTAGCCTTGGAGCCAAAGAGCTTTAGAGACTGAAAAGCAAGTCTGAACACTTCTTTCCAAAGTGTATGTTTGCTTCAGTGAACAGAAGCCAGGAATCTAAGACTTCCTAAAGGAGGTTATTCTCAAGGATACCATTTACTGTGCTTCCAGTGCTTAGAATGATATTATTAAATCAACATTCACAAATGCTAGGCACAGAATTTTGCTACTCCAATGCTGGAAAATAAAACCACCGACAAAGACTTAGAAATATGTGGGGCCATTGACGAAAAAACAGTTATGTCAATCTTTATTGGCTGAAGATGTTAGAAGAAGCTGATAGTAAAGAAATAGTGATCATTGATAGTGATGCAGTTGTATATTTTCAGTGATGGGGAGATTGCTGAAATGTTGCAAATGTAGTAAGCATGAGGATAACAGAAGATAATGATGATGATATTATAAATATAGGTGAAAAACACTGCAGATGATCTGGTGATGTTACTTAATGTGAGGTAGTTTATAGCTAGCCTGGAATAATATACTTTCAATGATGATGGAAAGATTGTTGACATTTACTCAAACAGAAATTGTTTAGACAAAAATCCATGTTAATGAAACAAATGACAGGACAAAGTTTGATTTTTATTTAATTTTATATAAAAAAAATTAAATCCATATTATTTCTTATGATCCTGTGAATCCCAGTCCAAAGGCAGGAGAAGGCCGACGTTCCAGCTCCAGCATGCAAGCGGGAAGAGAACAAATCCCTTCCTCTGCTTTTGTGCTACCAAGCTTTCAACGGGTTGAATGAGGCCTGCCCACATTGACAAGGGCAATCTACTTTCCTGAGTCCACCAATTCAAATGCTAATCTCATCTGAAAACACTCTCACAGACACACCCAGAAGTAGTGTTTAATCTGGGCACCCCATGGCCTAGTCAGTTTGACCCATAAAATGAACCATTACAGGAGTTCAGGGCTTCAACATATGAATTTCGAGGGGACACAATTCAGTCCATATCATCAGCAGGCTCCACTGATGGTATTATGTAAAATATAATATATGAATATATAACCTTTCTAAAAATTTCTAAAATTCTAAATTATGAATTATCCAGCCAAAAACGTTTCTGACAAGAGACTGTTGACCTCTACAAAATATCCTATAACCTCTTTCCTTAAGAGAGTTTAGATTATAGGACTATTGATCTAGAAAATAATAAAATTTGAGAAAAATGGGAGAAAGAATATTTCTATTGCTTGTTTCTCCCTTTAAACTCCTTTTGTTCTAAGGAGAGTGGGGACTTTTAAGAACTAGATAAAAGGGGTCCAGAATATCTCAACTGTGATTGCATTTCAGCCCTCAGCCTACTCTGTACTTTTGTGTGAAGTCATCCAGGTCCTCAGAGTCTCATATACTAGTCAGGAACAAGGCAGAACTGTGACTCTTACCCCAGGGACGTGCTCTTCCAAATACAGCACTCCTATCTACTCTAGATCTGCCACTTGCTGGTAGAGTGGTGGGCAATCCTCATCTCCAAAATGATAATAATGACAGTGCTAACTGCAAGGGTTAATCAGGCCTCTGAGCCCAAGCTAAGCCATCATATCCCCAGTGACCTGCATGTATACATCCAGATGGCCTGAAGCAACTGAAGATCCACAAAAGAAGTGAAAATAGCCTTAACTGATGACATTCCACCATTGTGATTTATTTCTGCTCCGACCTAACTGATCAATGGACTTTGTAATCTCACCCACCTTTAAGAAGGTTCTTTGTAATTCTCCCCACCTTTGAGAATGTACTTTGTGAGATCCACCCCCTGCCTGCAAAACATTGCTCCTAACTCCACCACCTATTCCAAAACCTGTAAGAACTAATGATAATCCACCACCCTTTGCTGACTCTCTTTTCGGACTCAGCCTACCTGCACCCAGGTGAAATAAACAGCCTTGTTGCTCACACAAAGCCTGTTTGTGGTCTCTTCCCACGGACATGTGAGACATTTGGTGCCGAAACCCGGGTCAGTGGGACTCCTTTGGGAGACCAGTCCCCTGTCCTCACCCTCACTCTGTGAAGAGATCCACCTATGACCTCAGGTCCTCAGACCAACCAGCCCAAGGAACATCTCACCAGTTTTAATTCTTGTAAATGGTCTTTTCACTCTCTTCTCCAACCTCTCTCGCTACCCATCAATCTTCCTGCCCTTCCAATTCCAGTTCTTTTTCCTCTCTGATAGAGACAAAGGAGACACGTTTTATCCGTGGACCCAAAACTCCTGTGCTGGTCACGGACTCAGGAAGACAGCCTTCCCTCAGTGTTTAATCATTGCGGGGATGCCTGTCTGATTATTCACCCACATTCCATTGGGGTCCAATCTCCATGGGGATGCCTGCCTTGGTCATTCACCCATATTCCCTTGGTGGCAAGGCATTTGCGGGGACACCTGCTTTGGCTGCTCACCCCACCCTTTCTCTCCATGTCTCTATCCCTTTTCCACTTTCCTGGGGGGCAAGCACCTCCCACCCCTTTTCAACTTTCCTGGGGTGGGGCAAGTACCTCTCACCCCTTTTCCACTTTCCTAGGGGCAAGCACCTCCCACCCCTTTTCTACTTTCTGGGGGGCAAGCACCTCCCATCCCTTTTCCACTTTCCTGGGGGACTAGCACCCCCTACCCCTTCTCTCCATGTCTCTACCCTCTCTTTTCTCTGGGCTTGCCTCCTTCACTATGGGCAACCTTCCACCCTCCATTCCTCCCTCCTCTCCCTTAGCCTTTGTTCTCAAGAACTTAAAACCTCTTCAACTCTCGCCTGACCTAAAATCTAAGCATCTTATTTTCTTCTGCAACACCGCTTGGCCCTAACACAAACTTGACAATGGTTCTAAATGGCCAGAAAACGGCACTTTTGATTTCTCCATCCTACGAGACCTAGATAATTTTTGTCGAAAAATGGGTAAATGGTCTGAGGTACCTAGTGTCCTGGCATTCTTTTACACATTGGTCCCTTCCTAGTCTCTGCTCCCAATGCGACTCATCCCAAATCTTTCTTCTTTCTTTCCTGTTTATTCCTTCAGTCTCCACCCCAAGCTCTGAGTCCTTTGAATCCTTCTTTTCTACAGACTCATCTGACCTCTCCTCTCCTCCCCAGGCTGCTCCTTGCCAGGCCAAGCCAGGTCCCAATTTTTCCTCAGCCTCTGCTCCGCTACCCTATAATCTTTCTATCACCTCCCCTCCTCACACCCGGCCTGGCTTACAGTTTCTTTCCGTGACCAGCCCTCCCCCACCTGCCCAACAATTTCCTCTTAAAGAGGTGGCTGGAGCTGAAGGCATAGCCAAGGTTAATGCTCCTTTTTCTTTATCCGACCTCTCCCAAATCAGTTAGTGTTTAGGCTCTTTTTCATCAAATGTAAAAACTCAACCCAGTTCATGGCCCATTTGGCAACAACCCTTAGATGCTTTACCGCCCTAGACCCGGAGGGGCCAGAAGGCCGCCTTGTTTTTAATAGGCATTTTATCACCCAGTCAGCTCCTGACATTAGAAAAAAGCTCCAAAAATTAAATTCCAGCCTTCAAACCCCACAACAGGACTTAATTAACCTTGCCTTCAAGGTGTACAGTAATAGAGTAGAAGCAGCCAAGTAGCAATGTATTTCTGAGTTACAATTCCTTGCCTCCACTGTGATTCCAGCCACATCTTCAGCACACGAGAACTCCAAACACCTGAACCTCAGCTGCCAGGGGTTCCTCCAGAACCTCCTCCCCCAGGAACTTGCTTCAAGTGCCAGAAATCTGGCCACTGGGCCAAGGAATGCCCACAGCCTAGGATTCCTCCTAAGCCATGTGCAAGACCCTACTGAAAATCGGACTGTCCAGCTCACCTGGCAGCCACTTCCAGAGCCCCTGGAACTCTGGCCCAAGGCTCTCTGAGTGACTCCTTCCCAGATCTCCTCGGCTTAGTGGTTGAAGACTGATGCTGCCACATCGCCTCGGAAACCCCCTGGACCATCACAGATGCTTTGGGTGACTCTTACAGTGGAGGATAAGTCTGTCCCCTTCTTAATCAATACGGAGGCTACCAACTCCACATTACTTTCTTTTCAAAGGCCTGTTTCCCTTGCCTCCATAACTGTTGTGGGTATTGACAGCCAGGCTTCTAAACCTCTTAAAACTCTCCAACTCTGGTGCCAACTTGGACAACATTCTTTTATGCCCTCCTTTTTAGTTATCCCCACCTGTCCAGCTCCCTTATTAGGTCGAGGCATTTTAACTAAATTATCTGCTTCCCTGAATATTCCTAGGCTACAGCCACACCTCATTGTTGCCCTTTTCCCCAGTTTTGAAGCCTCCTTCACATCCTCCCCTTGTATCTCCCCACCTTAACCCTCAAGTATAGGATACCTCTACTCCCTCCTTGGCGACTGATCATGCACCCCTTACCATCCCATTAAAACCTAATCACCCTTACCCCACTCAATGCCAATATCCCATCCCATAGCACGCTTTAAAAGGATTAAAGCCTGTTATCACTCACCTATTACAGCATGGCCTTTTAAAGCCTATAAACTCCCCTTACAATTCCCCCATTTTACCTGTCCAAAATCTGGACAAGTCTTACAGGTTAGTTCAGGATCTGTACTTTATCAACCAAATTGTCTTGCCTATCCACCCCGTGGTGCCAAACCCACATCCTCTCCTATCCTCAATACCTTCCTCCACAACTCATTATTCTGTTCTGGATCTCAAACATGCTTTCTTTACTATTCCTTTGCACCCTTCATCCCAGCCTCTCTTCACTTTCACTTGGACTGACCCTGACACCCATCAGGCTCAGCAAATTACCTGGGTTGTACTGTTGCAAGGCTTCACAGACAGCCCCCATTACTTCAGTCAAGCCCAAATTTCTTCCTCATCTGTTACCTATCTCGCCATAATTCTCATGAAAACACACATGCTCTCCCTGCTGATCATGTCTGGCTAATCTCCCAAACCCCAATCCCTTCTACAAAACAACAACTCCTTTCCTTCCTAGGCATGGTTAGGTACTTCTGCCTTTGGATATCTAGTTTTACCATCCTGACTAAACCATTATATAAACTCACAAAAGCAAACCTAGCTGACCCCACAGATCCTAAATCCTTTCCCCACTCCTCTTTCCCTTCCTTGAAGACAGCTTTAGAGGCTGCCCCCACACTAGCTCTACCTGACTCATCCCAACCCTTTTCATTATGCACAGCTGAAGTGCAGGGCTGTGCAGTCGGAATTCTTACGCAAGGACCAGAACTGCACCCTGTAGCCTTTTTGTCCAAACAACTTGACCTTACTGTTTTAGGCTGGCCATCATGTCTCTGTGCGGTGGCTGCCATCACCCTAATACTTTTAGAGGCCCTCAAAATCACAAACTATGTTCAACTCACTCTCTACGGTTCTCATAACTTCCAAAATCTATTTTCTTCCTCACACCTGACACATATACTTTCTGCTCCCCAGTTCCTTCAGCTGTACTCACTCTTTGTTGAGTCTCCCACAGTTACCATTGTTCCTGGACTGGACTTCAATACAGCCTCTCACTTTATTCCTGATACCACATCTGACCCCCATGACTGTATCTTTCTGATATACTTGGCATTCACTCCATTTCCCCTGTTTCCTTCTTTTCTGTTGCTCACCCTGATCATACTTGGTTTATTGATGGCAGTTCCACCATGCCTAATCGCCATTCACCAGCAAAGGCAGGCTATGCTATAGTATCTTCCACACCTATAGTTGAGGCTACCGCTCTGCCTCTCTCTACTACCTCTCAGCAAGCCAAACTAATTGCCTTAACTTGAGCCCTCACTCTTGCAAAAGGACTACGCATCAATATTTATACTGACTCTAAATATGCCATCCATCTCCTGCACCACCATGCTGTTATATGGGCTGAAAGAGGTTTCCTCACTACACAAGGGTCCTCCATCATTAATGCCTCTTTAATAAAAACTCTTCTCCAGGCCGCTTTCCTTCCAAAGGAAACTGGAGTCATTCACTGCAAGGGACATCAAAAGGTATCAGATCCCATCACTCAGGTCAACACTTAGGCTGATAAGGTAGCTAAAAAAGCAGCTAGCATTCCAACTTCTATCCCTCACAGCAGTTTTTCTCCTCATTGGTCACTCCCACCTACTCCCCCACTGAAACTTCCACCTATCAATCTCTTCCCACACAAAGCAAATGGTTCTTGGACCAAGGAAAATATCTCCTTCCAGCCTCACAGGCCCATCCTATTCTGTCATCATTTCATAACCTCTTCCATGTAGGTTACAAGGCACTAGCCCACTTGTTAGAACCTCTCATTTCCTTTCCATTGTGGAAATCTATCCTTAAGGAAATCACTTCTCAGTGTTCCATCTGCTATTCTACTACTTCTCAGGGATTATTCAGGCCCCTCCTTTCCCTACACATCAAGCTCAGGGATTTGCCCCTGCCCAGAACTGGCAAATTGACTTTACTCACATGCCCCAAGTCAGGAAACTAAAATACCTCTTGGTCTGGGCAGACACTTTCACTGGATGAGTAGAGACCTTTCCCACAGGGTCTGAAAAGGCCACTGCGGTCATTTCTTCCCTTCTGTAAGACATAATTCCTCAGTTTGGCCTTCCCACCTGTATACAGTCTGATAATGGACCGGCCTTTACTAGTCAAATCACCCAAGAAGTTTCTCAGACTCTTGATATTCAGTGAAACCTTCATACCCCTTACTGTCCATTGTGATTTATTTCTACCCCAACCTAACTGATCAATGTACTTTATAATCTCCCACACCCTTCAGAAGGTTCTTTGTAATTCTCCCCACCCTTGAGAATATACTTTGTGAGATCCACCCCCTGCCAGCAAAACATTGCTCCTAACTCCACCGACTATCCCAAAACCTATAAGAACTAATGACAATCCACTACCCTTTGCTGACTCTCTTTTCGGACTCAGCCCACCTGCACCCAGGTGAAATAAACAGCCTTGTTGCTCACACAAAGCCTGTTTGGTGGTCTCTTCACATGGACACATGAGACAGGTTATTGTGGGAATTTGATATGATGATCCCTGTAAAGTGCTTAGAACAGTGCCTTCTGTGTAGTGGGCTCTCAATAAATGTTATTTATTACTATGAAGGTTTGGAAGAGTAAAAATTACTTTGGTCTTTTCCATTAAGGTGAAATCGCCTCTGTGGATAGCATGGTCTTACATGTAGAAAACCCTAAATACTCCACCAAAAATCTATAAGAACTAAAACATAAGTTTAGTAAAGTTGCAGGACATAAAATCAACATAAAGAAATTAGCTGCATTTCTATACATTAACAGCCTATTTGAAAATGAAATCAAGAAAACAATCCCATTTACAATAGCCTTAAACAACAACAACAACAACAACAACAAAAAACCTTAGTACTGGGTGGAGTGATTCACCTGTAATCTCAGCACTTTGGGAGGCCGAGGCAGGAGGATTGCTTGAGCCCAGGAGACCAGCCTGGGCAACATAGTGAGACCTTGTCTCTACAAAAAAAATTTAAAATTTGGCCAGGCATGGTGGTGCACACTTGTAGACACAGCTTCTTGGGAAGCTGAGGTGGGAGGATTGCTTGAGCCCAGGAAATTGAGGCTGCAGTGAGCCGTGATTGCACCACTTCATTCCAGCCTGGGCAACAGAGCAAGAGCCTGTCTCGAAAATAAATAAATAAAAATAAAAACACTTAGGAATAAATTTAACTGACATGAAAGGTCTGTACAGTTAAAATTTTAAAACACTGATGAAAGAAATTGAAGACACAAATAATGGAAAGATGCCCCATATTTATGGATTGGAAGAATTATTGTTAAAATGTTCATAATATGTACATAAAACAATCTACAGATTCAATGCAATCTCTATTAAAACACCAGTGTTTTTTACAGAAATAGAAAAAATAATTCTAAAATTCATGTGGAACCCTAATGACCCTGAGTAGCCAAAGCAAATTGAGAGGAAAAAAAAAAAGAAAACTGGAAGCATCATACTATTTGATATCAAAATTCACTACAAAGCTATAGTAATCCAAATAACATGGTATTGGCACAAATACAGACATGTAGACTAGTGAAACAGAGATCCCATAAGTAAATCCATGTATTTACAGTCAACTGATCTTTAACAATGGTGCCAAGAATACACAATAGGGAATGAAGAGTCTCTTCAATAAATAATGCTGGAAAAACTGCATATTCACATGCAGAAGAATGAAATTAGATCCTTATCTCACATCATATACAAAAATAAACTCAAAATGGATTAAAGACTTAAATGAAAGTAGATCTGGAAAAAAGGAAACTCTCTAAGCAAAAGTCCTCCTCCCTACCTCTCTTCCAGCTGCTTTGCATCTGTTTGTGAAGCTCCACTTTTGTCCCCTTAAAGGTAAATGAACACCTTCCTCCTTCCATTTCCACTGCACAGGTAACTCTCAAAGAACTTCACACTCATCAACTCCAGCATGGAGAGCAAGGGACTAAAGAGCAACACTTCTCAGAGACAGCTTTTTAGAACATTTATCTTCTGATGATGATGGTCCTCCTCTGGTTTCCCAGAGTTGGGTGCCTACCTAGAGAATCTCCAAAAAATGCAACACTGCGCTTTGATGTTTGCTTACCATAGTTACCCTTGTTAAATGATATTTATGGGTCTGGGCACTTCTAATCAAAAGTGCCTGTAATCCCAGCACTTTCTGATTAGAAGGTTAGAACTTTCAGCCCCATCCACCACTCCTATCACTATGCAAGGGAAAGGTGCTGGGAATTGAAGGTGGCTGAGCAAGGTGGCTCACGCCTGCAATCCCAGCACTTTGGGAGGCTGAGGTGGGTGGCTCACTTGAGGTCAGGAGTTCAAGACCAGCCTGGCCAACATGGTGAAACCCCATCTCTACTAAAAATACAAAAATTAGCCAGACGTGGTGACAGGCACCTGTAGTCCCAGCTACTCAGGAGGCTGAGGCAGGGGGCACTTGAACCCAGGAGGCAGAGGTTGCAGTGAGCCAAGATTGTACCACTGCACTCCAGCCTGGGCAACAGAGCGAGACTCCATTTCAAAAAAAAAATAGTGAATGACTCAGTCTATTTGGGCTGTTATAACAAAATAGCATATACTGGGTAATTTATAAACAATAGAAAGTTGTTGCTCATAGTTCTGGAGGCTGGGAAGTTCAAGACCAGCCCGGCCAAAATGGTGAAACCCCATCTCTACTAAAAATACAAAAATTAGCTGGGCATGGTGGTATACACCTCTAGTCCCAGCTACTTGGGAGGCTGAGGCAGGAGAATTGCTTGAACCCAGGAGGTGGAGATTGCAGTGAGCCGAGATCATGCCACTGCACTCTAACCTGGGCGACAGAATGAGACTCAGTCTTAAAAAAAAAAAAAAAAAAAAAAAAAGGGAGGCCAGTATTTTGGACTGGTTCCTGTACTAGGCTCCATCAGCCTGGACCGAATCAGAATGAAGTAAGTTCTAGGTTCCACATAATGAAACTGAATTTAGAAATGGGCCAATTAAAAAAAAAAATCCAGGAGATTATCAGCAACCAATCCAAAGCCACCCCAGTCAACATGAGCTGACATAACATGAAAGGCCTCTCTGCTTTAACCCATACAAGGAAAGTTAACTGAAGCCATCTGATGTTAACCAACCCACTTTTGCCACGACACCATTTCCTTCTAGCCTAAGCTACCTTACAAAAATCGACTGTTCTGCCAAGCCTGGAGGAATGCCTTTCCATTTCGTGAATGGGATGCTGACCAACTCATAATTGCTAATAAAAGCTAATGATATCTTTAAATTCAATTTGTTGAAATTTTGTTCTCTGTCTTCCTCTACCCCATCACCTGTGCTCAGCACCACACCTCTGCTTCACTGTGCCCCTTTATTATTTTTCTAAAGCCAAACAAATCACATGGGCCCCACAGTTAGTGTTTACCTGATGGAATGAACTTTGTGGCCGCTACCAGAACAAACAGAGAAACAGAAAGATACTCTTCCCCCCAAATTAATTCCTCCTCTGCTCAAAAATGGCTTAAATTTCTTGAATTTCTTCAAGCCAGTCAAATGACAATCACACTTATCTAAATACAAAACCTTCGAGATAGTGCTTTAATTCACAGTAAGATTCCAGTAAATCATAACATCATATCTCGAGGGCAGATTTTCTTAATTGGGTACATACTGTTTTCATCAATTGTTTTCCTAGAGCTCTGGATATTTCTCTTCTCATAATAGGGCCAATCTGTGCAATTACAGTTCTGTAAAATACAGCTATGGAACGCTCTGACTTAAGTGTCAGGAGAACAGCCAAGGAGCAAGTTGAGAACTGCCTGGAAGGACCTCTGGCATTACTTCAAAGCCCTGCCAGATCACTTCCGGTATCACACCATCAATTTCCTACCCCAGCTTCACTGACTCCCTATATTAGCATTTCCTGTTAATGTTGTTCATACCCACATGTGAGGGTTACGTGGGATTTTAAGTTAGATTAAATAGAAGGAGCAGCAGTATAGAAATACCGTTATTACAATTCCACTGGTATCTTTTTACTTGTTTTAATGACTACTAAAAACTTAAAAATTATATTATGGGGTTCACACTATATTTCTATTAGGCAGTGCTGCCTTAGAAAATTCTAGTCATGTTCTAACAGAAAACCTATATGTACAATTAAAAACACTTAAACTGTGGGGGGTTACTAACAACATATATCCTTTCCCCCATTCAATTTCTCTCGGTAAGCAGTTTAAATTACCTCTTCATTCGCTGAATATAAAAATTTCAATATCTGAGGATTAAGAAGAGCAAAAGAGGGTCAGAGAAGGGAGATGTTCCCTGCCAGCAGTGTCCTTGTCACATGCTGGGAAGTGAGTTGGCGTAATGACACTTAAAAATTTGACATGTGAAAAAGAAGAAAACAAGCTGCCTTTTAATCCTGGCATCCTAATCTCTCTCTTCTAATCTCTCCCTAGCCTCTGTCTTCTAGGAATGTGGGATACGTTGGGTTGGGAAGTAGAGTGAACTTTGAAAGAGATTGGGATGGGGTCCATGGCAGCTGGCTCCTCTGAATAAATAGGTAAAGACAGGTACAATTAAATAGAGAGTAAGCATTTGCTCAGATGCAGTGGTCCACTAGGAGCCAGTAATCTGTCTAAGTCAATAGAATCCAGAGAAAGTCAAGGTAGTGTGAAGACAATGATGGAAAACTTCATCCACAGAGAAGAAAGAGTAGAGCGAACAGATGACCACAGTCTACTGATGGCTGAAGAACAAGCTATCCACTAAGACTTGTCCCTCGTGGCTAAATTGTAGTACCAAATTTATGTTTCCTGAAGCAATTAGTCTTACATTTTCTCTCTTGCTGTTCACATATTGTTGTTCTGCCACTGAGAAGCAAATGATGGCCAGGTGTGGTGGCTCACACCTGTAATCCCAGAACTTTGGGAAGCTGAGGTGGGTGAATCAGGAGTTCGAGACCAACCTGGCCAACATAGTGAAACCCCATCTCTACTAAAAATACAAAAATTAGCTGGGTGTGGTGGTGGGCGCCTGTAATCCCAGCTTCTTGGGAGCCTGAGGCAGGAGAATCACTTGAACCCAGGGGGCGGAAGTTGCAGTGAGCTGAAATCGTGCCACCGCACTCCAGCCTGGGTGACAAGAGGGAAGCTCCATCTCAAAAAAGAAAAGAAAAGAAGTAGCAAATGATGTGTAAAGCAGAGACTGTAGAGGCTCTTCTGTCCTCCCACAGATAATGTGCAGATAACATCATTCCGACATCTAAAAATGTGTTATTCATTTATTTCTGCAGGGGCAATATTCTTAGTATTATACCAGTGACAGCCCTTGGGAGTTACTATTACTAACTGTTTATAGAAGAAATTTCTCCTGATGAAATAAAGATTCTGAGTTAATGTCTCTTTTAATATCTTGGAACATTTTGGGGGAGGTTGACATTTTAAAAATATCTTGCTTTGAATATAGGGTCTCTACAGTTGATATATCTAAGCACAATATGAATATGGAATCAGAAATTAGAATAAAAGTGAGCTGGGCATGGTGGCTCATGCCTGTAATCCCAGCAGTTTGGGAGGTCAAGGTGGGAGGATCACTTGAGCCCAGGAGTTTGAGACCAGCCTGGCCAACATAGTGAGACCTCATTTTTTTTAAAAAAAAGGGCCAGATACGGTGGCTCATGCCTGTAATCCCAGCACTTTGGGAGGCTGAGGCAGGTGGATCACAAGGTCAGGAGATCGAGACCATCCTGGCTAACATGGTGAAACCTTGTCTCTACTGAAAACACAAAAAGTTAGCTGGCGTGGTAGTGGGCGCCTGTAGTCCCAGCTACTTGGGAGGCTGAGGCAGGGGAATTGGTGTGCACCCGGGAGGCGGAGCTTGCAATGAGCCAAGATTGCGCCACTGCACTCAAAAAACAAACAAACAAACAAAAAAGATGGAGAAGGAGGAGAAGAAGAATAAAGAAGAAGAAAAAAATTCTTTCTTTTTCTTTCTTTTTTTTTGAGACAGTGTCACTGCATCCTCAACCTGGGCTCTCAGCCTGGGTCCACAGGCATGCACTACCATGCACAGCTAATTTTTAAATTTTTTTGTGGAGATACTATGTTGCTCAGGCTGGTCTTGAAATCCTGGGATCAAGTAGTCCTCCCAACTCGACCTCTCAAAGCGCTGGGATTACAGGTGTGAGCCACCACACAGATGCTAACTTGCTGAAGATATTATTGAAAAGTTATCCTATTAAGATTTTATTAATATTATAAATTATTAAAGATTTTATTGTATTATTATCTTGGTATCTGGTTTATTCTCTCTTCCCATAGTTTCTTTGTAACTTAGGCTAAGATAGTTGTGTGTGTGTTTCTGACACCAAATATGTCATTTCAACACAACAAATTCTCCAGTTCTCCAGCACCAACTGGGTGCCCAACAGTTCAATCCAGTTCTGACACTAACTTTCCAGAGTTAGCACAGACCTCATAGGCTGAGGGCTCAGGACCACAGGCCTACTCCCGTTTTAGATGTCAGCCACAAATGAAGTCCCAGGGCTACCCACACTTCTAACCAACTGACTACTGGTTTGGAGATTCCCATGACACTCCCCCCTACCAATTGGGGTTTGATAATTCACTAGAGTGACTCAGAGAACTCAGGAAAATGCTTTACTTATAAAGGATACAATTCAGGAAAAGCCAAATGAGAAAGATGATGCATAGGGCACAGTATAGAGGCTTGGGGTGATGACAGTCCATGTCTTTTCTGGGCAGGCTTACCACCTTCCTGGTATATCCATGTCCAGCACACATCAGGTAGGCATAGTTGATTCAATCATTGACTGTTGATAATTGCACTCAATTTCCAACCCCTTTCCCGTGCATAGACGTGTGAGGGAGGATGGGGCTGAAAGTTCTAACCTTCTAATCAAAAAGTTAATTTTTCTGGCAACCAGAAAAATTAAAAACCAGTTAATTTTTCTGAAGCTAACTAGGTTGCCTCTGCAGTCATGTAAGTAGCATACAAGCAAGAGTAAATGCCAAGGGTCTTAGGAAGGAATAAAGACCACATATTTATTTGTTATTATACTCCAACAATGATCATGGTAAATAAAATAGTATTAATCATTAACATTTGTTGGATGTCAGGCAGTGTTTAAGAACCACATAGGCATTTGCTCATTCCTGTGTGGTGGAGGCTGGTGAGGTGAGGGTGGAGAGAATGTAGAACTCTCAGATTCTGATACAGTAGGCGGAGGACAGGGCTCAGGAGTCAGCATTTTTAATAAGCATTCCACACGACTCTAATTCAAGTGGCCTACAGATTACTCCTTGAAAGGATGGAATAACCCTTGAGAGGAGTTGTGACACTGTTCTACCTTGTTGAGTCCAACACTGCAATAACACCCAAAGGGATGTCTTTAATCAGATTCAGAAATGTCTCATTTATATTCTCTGAAGGTGATGTATCTAATGCTAGTGAAAGATTTTATTCTAATGCTAATTTGGTATCATAGAACTCAAGAGACACTCAGTCCCATTTAGTTTCTGAAATGGAGAGTAAAGTACATGAAAATCTCTAGTGCCCCTGGAGACTTGAGTTACACTCCAGCCATAGACTGAATAAAAGCAGAGTGTCTTGACTTTGTCATCATTGACATTTGGGGCTGGATAGTTCCTGGCTGTGGGGAGCTGTCCTTACATTGTAGGATATTTAGCAGCATTCCTGACATCTATTTACTAAATACCAGCAGCACGCTCCTCCACCTCCCAGTGCTGATGACCAAAAATGTCTCCAGACATTGTCAAATGTTCTCTGGGGGACAAAATTGGCTCTAGATGAGAACACTGTTCTTAGGTGGAGCATGCTGTGATGACCCTCACATGCTTGGCTCTCTCTTTTTGTTAAAGGGGTTTCTGTTGTGGGGACATCCACGAAGCAGCAGCGTTCAGTGAGGAGCCAAAGACAGCACCGAGCTCAAGGGAAATAAGAACACATCCCTGGATCCAGCTCGGGCCAACCAGATGTCTTCTAGACCTTAAGTGAGGGTCTCAGTAGGCTGAGGTGGGGACGAGGATCTTGCTGGTGGCACTTCCCCCCAGAATTTAAAGTAATCCTGAAATGTAGACGAAATGATTTTCACACATCTTCACCACAACTCAAAGTCCCCAAATGAGTCTGCTGAAAAACACCAACCTATCAACAGGAACATTTCCAGGAGCAGCTATTGGGCATTGTGAATGTGCCGCTGCCTCAATGCATGCCTGTAACTACTATTACCATCAGAAGCAGGACCTGGGATGTCAGGGCCTTTTCAGGGGGATTAGCAGTGACAGGAACATCAGCTTAGGAGATATGGCCAACATTATTAATAGACACTTTGCCCCAGCCTGTTGAGAATGGTCCAAACAGTTTTATTTTCACAGAATAAATCCAGGTGGCCCGTCCACTAGGAGAAAGGTAAAAATGCAATCATCGATTTCTCTGTAGATTCAGGAACTTTATGTGTAGTGAGGGGAAGAAAACAGAATTGAAATCCTCTTCCTGCCTTTGCTGCCAAGAAAATGAAATACGTCCTCTTAGAATCTGTTTGGATGGTTCCATTGGAACAGGATGATGAACCTGTAGAAACTCCTTTTAATTTTTCAACACGGAAAGAAATGGGGACCCCTGAAATTGTAATTGTAAGGAACTATACAGTGACTCTTTCCCCTGATGGACACTGGACACATGTACTTGGAGTATGTGTTCTGTGATGTGTCCAAGAGTGAGGGCTACCAGAAGGACTCCTTTCCCTAAAGCTGCTCCCCCAGTCTCTCAACTCTGTCTGAAATTAGAGAAGCATTCAGATGAAGGAAGTTACAGCTTACATCCTGTCAACAGCCCTTTAAAAAATTCAAATGTCCCTGTGAAGAGTAACAGTGAAGATGACATCAACCATTCACACATTAGTGTGAATTAGTTTATTATCTGGCACAAGAATGGGGAATTAGCTTGGAACTTTTGAGGGCATGGGAAGGAAGGAATGTTTGGGAGATGCTATGTTAAGACCAATCATCTACAAAGAAGAGTCTGGAGCAAAAATTGTTCACAATTTTTTTTAAATTTAATGCTTTATTATTATTGCTATTTTAAACTATAAAGGTAATACATGTTAAATTGAACAACATAGAACAGGGGTTCCAAACCCCTGGGCTATGGACCGGTACCAGTGCATGGCCTGTTAGGAACCGGCGGCACAGCAGGAAGTGAACAGCAGGAGGTGAGCAGTAGAGAGCAAGCATTACCTTCTGAGCTCCACCTCCTGTCAGATCAGCAGTGGCATTTACTTCTCATAGGAGCACAAACCCTGTTGTGAAATGTGCATGTGAGGGATCTAGGTTGTGCTCCTTATGACAATCTTTTTTTTTTTTTTTGAGACAGACTTTTGCTCTTGTCTCCCAGGCTGGACACAATGGCATGATCTCGGCTCACTGCAACCTCTGCCTCCTGGGTTCAAGTGATCCTCCTGCCTCAGCCTCCTGAGTAGCTGGAATTACAGGCATGCACCACCACACCGGGCTAATTTTTGTACTTTTCCTTATGAAAATCTAACCAATGCCTGATGATCTGACGTGGAACAGTTTCATCCCCAAACCACCCCCTCCCCATGGAAAAACTGTCTTCCACAAAACTGGTACCCAGTGCTAAAAAAGTTGGGGCCTGCTGATAGAGAAGTACACCAAGTAACACAGTATGGTCTCCTCCTCCCACGTCCAGATCCACTGCCATGTAAATTTGTTAGTATTCACTTTACTGGCTGTCCACTGGCAATGTTTTTCCATGTTTATATGAACTCACATGCAAATATAGTATATAATATAGGTTTTATTTTTTAGATTTCTAACAAAAAATATATATATACTTAGCAATTTGTTATGGACATCTTTCCAAGTTAATGCCTTTCCATCATTCATTATAATAGCTATATATATTCTGATATAGATATATCATTATTTATTCAATAATGTTTCTGTTTGCAGACTTTTTTTCAGTTCTTTGCTATTAAAGACAATGCTTCATGCTATAAGAATCAGTCAGTAAACTGTGATATCATATGATGGAATACCAACATTAAACTGACAGGCTAGATGTATATGTAACATGTTTCAATATTAAAAATCTTGAGTGAAAAATATACATAATAAAATTGTATACTATATAAAAATTAAGCATATAAAATAATGTTACATATTGACTATGGAAATGGACAGATGTAATAATTTTTTTTTTTTTTTTTTTTTTTTTTTTTGAGCTGGAGTCTCGCTCTGTTACCCAGGCAGGAGTGCAGTGGCACAATCTCGGCTCACTGTAACCTCCGCCTCCTGGGTTCAAGCGATTCTCCTGCCTCAGTCTCCCAAGTAGTTGGGATTACAGGTGCGCGCCAGACCTGTAATGTTTTGTATTTTTAATACAGATGGAGTTTCACCATGTTGGCCAGGCTGGTCTCAAACTCCTGACCTCAGGTGATCCACCTGCCTCGGCCTCCTAAAGTGCTGGGATTATAGGCATGAGCCACCAGGCCAGGCCTAAAAATTTTAACAGAAGAGAAAATAATGCTTCAGAAAATATCCTAGTACATATATCTTCATGTGCTCATGCTTTTAGTTGTGTGAGAGAGATTTATAGGATATGCTGCCTAGGACAAACACCAACAAATTTCCATTCCTTTTCCACATGACATGTTTTGGGTAAATTCACTATTCTGTTTGCCAGCTTTGAAACAAGTTTCAGTTTGATTAGTAACTTAAATTTTCCTATTTGGAAAACGAAGAGATATAAGAAAAATAATAATAGTTAAAATGCCTCTTCAAGTGTAGTGCTTGAATACAAATTTCTGGAGGAGTTTGGATAGGATGTAGATGTGGTTAACCAGACTGCTCGCTTTCCCTGTTCTAGATCCAAATGTAGAATCTAGTTTATTTAGAGATGACTAAAATTTGTGTTCACTTTGTGGGCATCAATCTTATGCATAGTTTAACCCTGACTCTTGAAATTATATATATTTCTAAAAAGACCTGAGATGCATTTTTCTTAATGTTTCAAATACAAAGGTAGGGCAGTTTATCCACCCTGAAAAGATGCAGAATAAAATACTTAGGACTAGGCAAGTCTGCGACCTTGACTTTTAAATTCAAAAGCTTACCCATTTTATGTGGTATAGGTTTGCATGATGGAAAGGTGGCGTGCAGGAGACAGAGTGTGCACGCGGACGCACACTCTACCCTTGCTTGCATGCCCAACTCTGTTTCGAAGGCGTCATTCTATCAGTGCACGAATGTACTTCAACAGCCCAGCAGTCCAGGACCCGCAGCCTTGCAGGCGCCACTTTGGGAAACAGCCTTGGGTGTAGCCTGTGGCTGTGGCGTCTGACCTGGTCTGGGTTCTCCCTCTGCAACGCCAGGAAGCTCATCTGCCTAGTGCCGCTCCTCAGATTGGCTGTGTTCTGGCACTCTTTCGCGTCCTTTGCCAGACATCTTTGGCAAGGGCAATTGCGGCAGAGTAAAACAAGAGGCTTCCTCCTCTCCTTCTGTGAAGTGGAGCAGAGGCACTCTCTATAGAGTTACATAAATACAAAACAAACAAACAAACAAACAAAAAAACCCCACAAAGCTGGACACAGTGGCTCACGCCTGTAATCCCAGCACTTTGGTAGGCCAAAGTGGGTGGATCACCTGATGTCAGGCAAAACCCCGTCTCTACTAAAAATACAAAAATTAGCCAGGGGTTGTGGGGCATGCCTGTAATCCCAGCTACTCAGGAGGCTAAGGCAGGAGAATCGCTTGAACTCGGGAGGCAGAGGCTGCAGTGAGCCGAGATCGCGCCACTGCACTCCAACCTGGGCGACAGAGCAAGACTCCGTTTCAAAAATAAAATAAAACAAACAAACGTAAACACCCCCACAAAAACCCTCTTATCCCCTCCACTTCTCAGAATTCCCCCTTTTAAAGTAGATTATCTTACCTTAAACATCTTTAGTTGCCCAGGTCACAAACTGAGGTCACCCTCCATGCCCCAGCTAATAGGAAACAAGGTCGCGTGGGGTGAGGGGGAGCAACGTGGACCCCACTCAGTGGCGTATTGACCTCTGGCCCCAAGTTCTGCCTCTGCCTCTGGTGCCTCTCCACCCTCGAAACTGTCTTCCATGTTATTTGTAAACTACCAAAACTAAAAAAGGATCGGGGACCTTTCTCTTTGTCTTTTTTCTCACTATGCTTGCTACTATCTCAGAATGTATCTCATTCCTAAGATTTTCAAATGAAAGTATTAGAGAAGGTGTATTCCAACTGATACCAAGACTCTTTAGGTCTTAATTCCCTAATGCAAAACCAAATTTATTATGTATCTTCACTGAGCCACGGGCAGTTTGATTCTGTTCCCAAAGTACACACCAGCCTTTAGGTTCTAGACTATATTCAAACGGCACACCTGGACTCCCCTACTTCCCCACAATAAATGTAACTAAATAAGTTCTAAAAATCGAGTAGCATGTCCCATCCTAGTGTGGGAGTCCTGTGCCATGCATGTATTTTGCCCAGCATTGTAGGAGAATGCACCCTGATCAATCTCAGTCTACTGGATTATAAATGTCTAGGATTCAGGGACTGTGTTTTATTCATCTTTTTTTATTTGTAGCTCCCAGTACAATGTCTTGCACACAATAGGCACTCAACAAATGTTCATTGAAAAGTTGCGAAATGGAAAAAAAAAAAAAAGAAGAAGCAGGGAAGGCAACAACATTCGTGGAGCACCTATGGCATGCCAGGCACTGAGCTAGGTCCTTTACAAACTTTAGTACAGTTTTTCTTATTTGTTAGTGCTCACTATGGTGTATGGCTCCAGGAAGGGTACTAGAACCAGGGGAAGCTAGAGGAAGACACATTTCAGTTCAATATGAAAAACCCTCTAATGTTCACAGCTTACTAAAGATGGAGGTGGCTGCCTCAGGAAGGGTGAAGTGCCTGTGGTTAAGCATAGATTGAAGATGTTATATGGGGAGCCAGGCATCAATATGGGGTACTTGGAGATGTTATATGTGAACCCACACACCAAGATGGGGTACTGTCAACCAAATCAGGCCCTATACTCAGATGCCTACAGAGGCAAGGCAAAAAAATACGAATGAGAGAAGAGGCCAGTGTAAGAAGCCCTTCATTTCCCCCTTAGCTCTAGGGAAATGGTGACAGTATCATGACAAATGGTGGCTGGAATTCAGCCTCTGCATTGGAGACACAAGAGGAAGGAGGGGTTCTGTGCATATTTCTTCTAAAGAGCACCACTGTTAGCACCAATAGACAGTTTTCATGTAGGTATGTGAATCCTGTTTTGAAAAATCTTTTGATTTTTCAAGAGAAGCCAGAAATCTTCATATTTATGTAAAACCTTCTGATTCTTTTTTTTTGTATGTATGTAAGTTTATTTATTTATTTTTCTTTTTTTTTTTTAAATTATACTTTAAGTTCTAGGGTACATGTGCACAACGTGCAAGTTTGTTACATAGGTACACATATGCCATGTTGGTTTGCTGCACCCATTAACTCATCATTTACATTAGGTATTCCTCCTAATGCTATCCCTCCTCCATCCCCCTAAAACCTTCTGATTCTTAAACGTGCTATCATATTCCATTTGAAAAAAAATCCAAACTGCAGGGCACACAATGTGTCTACATACTACATGGCTCATGGTCAGTGTGTGAGCCCTGAAACTAATCATGTTTAAGGTGACTCTAAGTTGTGAGACTCTTGGAATATTTACCTTTTAGCATGGCTATAATCCAGTGTTTGGTTGTAAAATGTTAAATTCCGATATTGAATGACCATGCCCTGGGTTCACAAGCTCTCCAGCTTAAAGTTTTAAACAAAGGAATGAATTTGTGCTAGCTCTATTTCATTTCACTACTTACTGTCACCGTGATCTTTGCATCAGAGGTTTATGTGACTATTTTATGTAGTTTCATCAACCACAGAGTTGATTGATGACACAGGCACATAGAAAGTCAGGCAATCGTATTATGCCTTTCAGTGCAGAGCTCAGCTCCCGGCGGGCTCAGACCAACCACAATGAAGAGAACCCTGTCCAAAAGGGTACATGCATGGGTGCTGTCATCTTGACAATCCCAGTTTTAAATTATCTCTCCAGATGTTCTCTCAGCAAAACGATAGAAGTCCCATTTTCAGTGAAGTTCCTTCAACTACAGTAGAAGAAGCTTTTATTCTTCTATAAGGTGACGTTTTCCCCTTCCTGATTTGGTAGATGGAGATTATTTTCTAATATCTGGAGTTTAGGAAAAGTGGTACAGAAATCACAAATGTTTTCTCTAGGGAGGAGATAGTGCTGATGGCCAACTAGAAGGTTATGTTTGTTGATTTCTAAGGAGTGATGAGAAGTGGCTTTGATCAGCTCTGGGCAGGTCCACTCCATTCCCTTCTTTTCTTTTTTGGGTTAGATTTTTGGGGGACTTTGTTTTGTTTTTGCCTCATCGTATCTGCCATACTTACAATTTTGGTGTGATCCTAAAGGGATGGTGCAAAGAAGGCTACTTGGCTAAGTTTTAGTGTTGTAAGACTTAGAGACACCTTCTCTAGGATAAAGAAGATGCTGTAGTTCCATGTGGTCCATCCTCTTCACCAGGAAACAATTAGGGTTAAGGATAAACTTATGGTAATGAACAGAGTGAATTTTCTTGGAGCAAGTCTATTATGTATGTCTTTCCTAATGTAGCTGGGGTTGGGAGAATGGCGTCCCCCTACCCTTTTACGTTCTTTGGGCTACAAATTAAATTGACAAAAGACAGATTAATAGGAGAAAAACAATTTCAATTATATTATGTATGCATGAGAATTACACAGGAACATGAGACTCGAAGGAATAGATAATTGAAGCTTATATAATGAAACAGTCTGACCTTCAGAAAGGAAGAGGAGCTTGGGATTTCTAGGGGGTGGTGGAAATAGGTTACGGGAGAGTGAGGGTAAGAAATGCGTGGCAAATAAAGCTTGCCTTGTTATGCAGAAAAAAATCTCAGGTAATAAAGGTTGTCTCCAGAGTAACCTGATATACGTTACATCAGGGGTGTCTAATCTTTTGGCTTCCCTGGGCCACATTGGAAGAAAAAGAATTGCCTTGGGCCACACATAAAATACACTAACATTAAAAATAGCTAATGAGCTAAAAAAAAATTGCGAAAACCTCTCATAATGTTTTAAGAAAGTTTACGAATTTGTGTTGAGTTGGATTCAAAGCCATCCTGGGCTGCATGCAGCCCATGGGCTGTGGGTTGGACAAGCTTGGGTTAAATAATCTCTTCCTGATAGAGATACCTTCACTCATAGAAATTTCCTTTATAGTTGTAAATTTCTTTTACAGAAAGGCAGCTTTTCAGAGCTACTCTGCTGTCTGCAGTTTCTCAAAATAAACAGCTAATAATCAATATGCCAAAGAGGACATTCTAGGGTGGTGCGTCCTGAGCCAAACAGTGACATAAAGTAAGCAGCGCTGAGTCACCATTATCCAAAGTTCTCTTGGGTTCTGCAGGTTTTGCAAGTTAGGCACTGACTGCCCTTTGCTCCAGACCGTCTTCTCAAGTATGATTATATAGTGAACAGTTGGAAGATATAGTTTCTGCCTTTGAAGAAACATCACTTTTTTCTTTTTCTTTTTTTTTTTTTTTTGAGATAGAGTTTCACTCTTGTTGCCCAGGCCGGAGTGCAATGGCACAATCTCAGCTCACTGCAACCTCCGCCTCCTGGGTTCAAGTGATTCTCCTTCCTCAGCCTCCCGAATACCCGGGATTACAGGTGCCAGCCATCATACCTGGCTAATTTTGTATTTTTAGTAGAGATGGGGTTTCACCATGTTGGTCAGGCTGGTCTCGAACTCCTGACCTCAGATGATCCATCCACCTTGGCCTCCTAATGTGCTGGGATTACAGGCATGAGCCACTGCACCTGGTCTAAACATCACATTTTTTTTTTTACAGCCAGAGATAGTGTCTTTCTTCAAAACAAAGAACATGCTCACTGGCTATTATAAAATATTCAAATTACCAAAATGCAGGGTTCCTCTCCTGTAATGAAACCTACTTTGTGTGCATGTGTCATCTGGCCTTCTTCATGCTGTTCCATGGGAATTAGGGCTCAGAAAAGTGATTAAAAATGCTAGATTCTCTGGCTACTGCTATTTCTCTGAGTAATAAACAATCCTTTGTTAGCTTGTAACTTGTTAGCTTGTAAATAGAGTAAAGTTTCACACGTTTAATTCTTGACTAGCAGAGAATTAAGCGATCAAAAATCGTAGGTCAACAGGCAAAGAAGTTACCTAACTGGCTGCCGGTGATGGATCCTAACTATACAGGAGAAATTGGGTTGTTGCCATGCAGTGAGGCAGAGACAACTATGTCTGGAAGCCAGAGGAGTCTCTAGGGGCACCCCTTAGAACGTATCCAATAGTAAAAGCTGGTTAAAAACACAGCTGCAATCAAATAAAGAAAGGACAATTGAGGATTCAGGTATTCGAGAGTAAATGTGGGCCATTTCATGAGGTAAAAATATCGACTATGAATTTGGAGAAGACACAGGAATGAAGATTTTCATAGCTCTGTACATTTTCTTCCTGACCAATTTCTTTGTTTATCCTTCCTTTTTCCTCTTACTGGCTAACTTTATAATACAGTCTTCATATTATACTATACAGGCAGGCAGGATTATTACCAAAGTAGAAGAATTAACATCCTTCAGAAATACTGTGGTCCTCTGACCATGACTCCTGTAACTTCGTGCCTTCTTTTTTGTGGGGGAGACGGGTGTTGGATTGTCTTCATTTGTACCAAGGGTACTTGCATCTTGTCAAGCAGAAGCATAAAGATGTTAGTGGCGAGATTTGGAAGTTCAAACATATACAGAGGAATGTGTGTTTTCATGTGTGAACACGTACAGGGATGGACGGTACTGGTAATTTACCTATAATAACTCAACTCCAAATCCACCCTTCTTTACCAGCTGGCTTCTTGTTGGGCTCTGCCAAGAGAAGATGTTATAAAAAGGGTAGAAAGAGGGGTGCTATGATTTGAATGCGCCCCTCCAAATACAGGTGTTGAAACTTAATGGCCAACATGATAGAATTAAGAGATGGGTCCCTTAAGAGGAGATTAATTAGGTCATGAGGGCTACCCTGCTTTGTGAATGGGCTAAGGACCTTATAAAAGAGGCTTCATGCTTTGCTCTTCCACTTTCTGCCATGTGGGGACACAGCGTTCCTCTCTCCAGAGGATGCAGCAAGAAAGTGCCATTCTGGAAGCATAGACTGGGCTCTCAGTGGACACTGAACCTGCTGGTTCCTTGAACTTGGATGTCCCAGCCTCCAGAACTGCGAGAAAATAAAGTTCTGTGCTTTATCAATTACCCAGTCTTGGGTATTTTGTTATCATAGCGCAAATGAACTAAAACAAGGAAAAGGGAATTCCTTCTTCCCATTAGGTTTGCTCTATTCATCAGTGTCACTCCAGAAACAGCCCTTCATCCCAGCAGGGACAGCTGGCTACAGACTCTAGCTTTTTTCTGGCATTCCCAGAATCAACTACCTTTCACCCCTTCTGAGGCATCAGCACCAGCTAGGCAGCACCCCCTTTCCGAGACCCAAGGCCATGATCTCTTTTCCAAATGTGTAGATTATGAGAGCCCCAACTTTTCTCTTGCTTCCCCAATCATAGCAGTGGCAGCTGTTTCCTGCCATTATTATCTCCGTGACTTCATTGATCTCCTACTGTTCGTTCATCCCTCCAACACTTGTGTAACCAATTTCTTGTATTAAATTTTCTCTGTAGAAGTATCAAATGTAATTTCTATATCCCTCAATAAACCCTGACTGTAAGACATAGTCTTTATATTTCTGTTAGAGAATTTTGTTGTAGATGACTATTAGTAGTACTTATAACTGCTCATTTGATTTTTATAACTTCATTTTAAGCAAGAAGTTTGATGGAGGAAAGAAGTTAAAATTATGAGCAAATTTGCATTCTAAGATAACTTATACATTTCAATTAACATCCAACTTTCTTTGTGTCCTTGTGTTTCAAGTATTTCTTAGGAATAGCATTTAAGTTAGTTTTTTGTTGTCGTTGTTTTTGTTTTTTGTTTTTTGTTTTTGTTTTTGTTTTTTTTTGTGATGGAGTCTTGCTCTGTCGCCCAGGCTGGAGTGCAGTGGCATGATCTCTGCTCAGTGCAACCTCCGCCTCCCAGGTCCAAACGATTCTTCTGCCTCAGTCTCCCTAGTAGCTGGGACTACGGGCATGTGCCACCATGCCTGGCTAATTTTTTTGTATTTTTATTTATTTATTTATTTTTAGTAGAGATAGGTTTTTACGGTATTAGCCAGGATCATCTCAATCTCATGACCTCATGATCCACCCACCTCGGCCTCCCAAAGTGCTGGGATTACAGGCGTGAACCACCGTGCCTGGCCCGGTCAGTTTTAATTTCTTAAATTCAATCACTCAGTTCTGACTTTAATTGGCAAATTGAGTCTATTCATAGTTAATGTAAAAAATATGCTTGATTTTAATTCTTCTACTTTATTCTAATTTTTTTAAATTTAACTTATCTGTTTCCTTTTTCCTTTTCCCTATTTTTCCTGGTTTGGTCATCCTAATCTTCAGCCTGATTTCTCTGAATAGTCAAAAGTTGACTCTGTGATTTTCAAAAAGAATATATTTTTTTCTTTGATATAAAGACCAGAGTTTGAAATACTGTTTTTCTAATGGTCATGATCTCATTCATACAGTTCTGCCAAAGATTCCTTTAGGGAAACTAGGTTGGCAGAATACATTCAGAAGATCTCATCACAAGTACTTTAGACTCCATAATGGTAGATTGCTTTGACTGTCCATTGAGTAACACCCCAACCCTACTCCCACACACTTTCTCCGAAACGTTAAGAAAAATGAACTTAAAAAGGAAACATCTAAATAAAAAAAGTTATGCTATGAAGAGCTTATTAACTGAATTGTGAAATTGGTTGCACATCTTCATGCTCTGGGATGCTTCAGGATGCTTTTCCCCTGTTCAGAATGCACTGCTTGCACTGGCTGACTCCTCTTCATCTTCTGAGATGCAGTCCAAAGGTCTTTTCTATCAGTCCTTCCCTGACTATCCTCTCCAAACTTGCTTCCTTCTCTGCACCTTCTCCACGCTTTACGCTTGCCTCCACTATAGCCCCTACATTACAGAGGTCCCCAACACCCAGGCTGCAGCTTGGCATAGGTCCGTGGCCTGTTGGAAACTGGGCTGTGCAGCAGGAGGTGATGGGCACACAAGTGAGCATTGCCGCCTGAGCTCTGCCTCCTGTCAGATAATCAGTGGGATTAGATTCTCATAGGAGTAGGAACCCTATTGTGAACCCTGCATGTAAGGGATCTAGGTTGCATTCTTTTTTTTTTTTTTTTTTTTTTTTTTTTTTTTTGAGACGGAGTCTAGCTCTGGCACCCAGGCTGGAGTGCAGTAGTGAGATCTTAGCTCACTGCAGCCTTTGCCTCCCAGGTTCCAGCGATTCTCCTGCCTCAGCCTCCTAGGTAGCTGGGATTACAGGTATAGGCCACCACGCCCAGCTAATTTTTGTATTTTTTGTAGAGACAGAGTTTCGCCGTGTTAGCCAGGTTGGTCTCGAACTCCTGATTTCAGGCGATTCACCTGCCTTGGCCTCCCAAAGTGCTGGGATTACAGGCATGAGCCACCACAACCGGTCGGTTGCGCTCCATGAGAATCCAGTGCCTGATGATCTAAGGTGGAACAGTTTCATCCCAAAACCACCCTCCCCGCAAATTCTTTCATGGAGAAATTGTCTTCCAGGAAACCAGTTCCTGGTGCCAGCAAGGCTGGGGGCTGCTGCCCTATAAAGGGTTTTGCAATTGTTGTCTTCTGCTCTAAGCTATGAGCTGTTTGAGGGCAAAAACTTTGGTTTATTCATCTTTGTGTCTCCAGAACTTAATACTGATGCTTAATAAACGCTTGTTGAGTGAATGATTGATCTTTTCACAAATAGTAGTGGTGTTTATTTACAGCAATGCATTTCTGGCATCTCTTTTATTTTTGCATTTTCCTAAAGCAACAGAAAAAATATAGTTAATATTACCACTAAGGAATATAAACAGTATATTTACTAGTCCTATTCATGTATTTTCCTAATATTTTGAGAATTTGGATTAGGCCTTCTGCAGCCATGTGGCTCTCTGTGCCTCAAAGATTCTTTGGCAGATCTCTGTATGAGCATCAGTGACTGACTAACCATCTAAAGTCAATTTTTCAAACTCCTTGCTCATGGAAGCAAATACTTGGCAACTATCCTGACTGGTAGACTCACTAGCTAAAATCATTTCTAATGAGATTTCCTTAGGGATAATCCAAATTTTGGTGATTTGGACTTTTTTTCAGAGATGCTTCCATGAACCCCTATCCTATAATCGAAAATCATCTTTTAATATCCCCTTTCCCAGCCTAAGGCCTTTAGCATGACAGCAACTTAATGTTCCCCAACTCTGACTGATATTCAACTTGACATTTAGATATTGACATTCAGTCAATACCTAAAATCAAGGCAAGAAAAGAGAAGTCCAAAGGCCTGCAGTGTAAATTTATCAAGGCTTAAGGTTTTCTGGGAATTTTAATGAATAAGCACACAGTCACTCTGCTGTAGCCATAAAAATAACACTGTGAGTTTAAACTAAAATAAGCAACTTGGATCTCTTGTAAGAATTTCATTATTTTTTTAAATGCAGAAAAACTATTGGGAAATAATTTCTACAAGTTTAGGGACCCTTGAGTAGTGAATGTCTCAATCTATTTGGGCTTTTTAAAACTAAAATAGCTTATACTGGGTAATTTATAAACAATAGAAATTTACTACTCACAGTTCTGGAGGCTGGGAAGTTCAAGACCAAGGTGCCAAAAGATTGAGTGTCTGGTGAGGACTCCTTCCTCACAGATGGTGCCCCCTAAGTGTCCTCACATAGTAGAAGATAGGGAACAAGCTCCCTCATGACTCTTTTTGTTTTGTTTAAAACATATATATATATATATATGGCACTATATATATAGTGCTAGGATTACAGGTGTGAGCCACCATGCCCAGCCTTGTGCCCCTTTTAGAAGGGCAGTAAACCCATTTATGGGGGCAGAGCCCTCATGACCTAATCACCTCCCAAAGACTCCACCCTTAATATTATCCCATTGAGGATAAAGTTTCAACATAACGAATTTGGGGGAGGAGGCGTGGAACAGGGGGATATTCAAACATTCAGACCATAGTAGTGAGAATAGTTTATTTTCATTTTTTTATCTGTTGCAGAGGGAGATAATAGCCAGAAGATATTTTCCTGACTGGTCAAGCAGATCTCTTACGTTCTCCTGTCTGTGTCAGAGGCCTACCACCACGGCTTAGTCATGTCATTCCCTCCACTGGGAGTGCTCTCTCTATTCTTCTTTGTCTAGATATTTAAGTCTTATGTTATTTTTCCTTCAAGACTGAGCTGAAGCCTTCCATCCTGGACCAAGAAAATTCATTTCTATTCAGAACTATTATAATTTTAAATTTTTATTTGTTCATATTGGACTTTTTGTTAACAAAAAGCCCCAGATCTTTTTCATGTGAATTGCTCTCAAGCCACAAGACTCCTATTCTATACTTTCACATTTTTTATTCTTTAATTTCAGTTATCTCTGACTTCATATCTTTAGAATATTATACCCATCTCTCCACTTGATCAGCAGAAGGACATGACCCTGACCGCAGGCTGGGCTGCTGGGGTGTGCATCCTGCTTGGTAATCTGATGCTGTGAGGCCACCTTCATGCCTTGGTCTTTCCCCTTGAACAAGCAACTGAAGCTGGAGCCAGTTGGATTATCACCACTGCATCCAGCCTTCACATCTATCCTGAAGGAGAGAATTCTACTGCTGGGTGTTGAATGAATCATTGGAGGTAGCTTAGGGAAAGTAGGTATGCACTGTTCTTTCTTGCCCTACCTCCTCGTGTAATACAGAGGCCATGTGGAACAATTATAATATTTCTTAGGTAAGCTAAAGTTAGCATATGTTGGGGTGATCAGAACCAACACGAGGCCGTGGGGGCTACGAAGTCTGGCAGAGTCAAAGGAATGAGAAAAGACAGGCTAAGAGTACATAAGGTGGGTCCAGGGGGCCAACGCTGGTATGGAGGCTGTGAAGGCCCCAAGCTCTTGAAGCCCACACTATTTATTGGTGATCAAAGAGGCAGGTGGTGAGGATATAAGGATGTGGGGGTAGGAAGGTAGTAGTGCATCAAGCATAGCTATGACGGTTTAGCATTTTCTTTGACGCATATAGAATATGCTCTGCTGCTTGAGATAATGGAGAACATGTTTACGAGCCTGGGAGAGCAACCGACAAGTCTGTGCACATTCCAGAGGCCACGAGGGGCTTCATGCCGTGAGCCCTGGATTCCATCCAAGCCACGAGGGGTTTTATGCTCTGGGCTTAGATTTGTGGTGCGGCAGGGCAGCCTTCCACCCTTTGGCACAGAGCTTGGTGTTTCAAAGGCCACGAGGGGTTTTAGACCCTGGACCTCAGACATCTTCCAAGACTCTTTTATATTATGACAGACAAATGGGTCCTGCCTTAGCTCTTCTGCCAACAAGCATATATACATGAAGGCCAGCAATCAGGACTGGAGGTATGCACTAGGCAGGCAGACACATGAGCAGGGCTCTTACTATAGCTTGGATATCAATCCCTGTGTTATTTTGGTGCTAAGAACAATCTTGTCCTATCAGGGTGTCCCTCAGTAACCTTACCTTCTAGGTCTTCATATAAGCAACTAAGTGAATTATATCCTGTATAAAAACAAGAATAGAGACTATGGAACATCCCTAGAGCCTTCCTTTATATTAGTACTAGAAAAAATACATTTTTTTTGAGACAGGGTCTCACTCTGTTGCTCAGGTTGGAGTGCAGTGGCACCATCATGGATCACTGCAGCTTCTGACTAACAGGCTCAGGTGATCCTCCCACCTCAGCCTCCCAAGTAGCTGGGAATACAAGTACATGCCACAACTAACATCTGGCTAATTTTTTTGTATTTTTAATAGAGACAGAGTTTTGCCATGTGTGGCCCAGGCTGGTCTCAAACTCCTGGGCTCAAGCAAGTCCCCTAACTTGACCTCCAAAAGTGCTGGGATTACAGGTGTGAGCCACTGAGCCCAGCCTATATTAGTATTAATCATATACTTTGGGTATTGCTATAGTGTGAAAGTTTGTGTCTCCTTCCCTACCCGCTCCCACCACTCCCACCCTCCCTGCAGATACGTATGTTGAAAGCTGACCCCCAGTGTAATGGTTTTAGGAACTGGGGCCTCTTGGGAGATGATTAAGTCAAGAGAGCAGGGTCTCCATGAATGAGATTAGTGCCCTGACAAAAGACACCCCGGGGAGCTCCTTTGCTCTTCCACCATTTGAAGATACACCAAGAAGACACAATCTATGTAACCAGGAAATAGGGCCTCACTAGACATCAAATTGGCTGGCACTTTAATCTTGGACTTCCCAACCTCCAGAACTATGAGAAGTAAATTTCAGTTGTTCATAAGCTATTCAATTTATGGTATTTTGCCACAGTAGCCCCAGTGAACTAAGACAGGTAATATTTGCTCTATCATGGTCTTTTTGTGCACATGCAGAATTCAGCTCTACTTCCAAAGTAAACTATGATATTCCATAAGTACAGGTGCAAAATAATATTGGTAAACTGAGTAAATCTTGACCTAGTGGCTTATGCAAAGTGGTATCTCCTGAGTGTCCATGAAGAGGCTAAAGTAGGAGTTTCTGCCTAGTAAATATGAGGTAAAGGCAAAAATGTATCTGATCTTCTTCCCCTTGGTGAGGCCTAGCCCAGAGTGAGGACCTCAGGGGCCCACAGGGAGCTCAGTGTGAGAGTAGGTGGGGCAAAAAGTTTCAGGATCCAGAAAAAAAGCAGTAAGCAAGAGAGAGGAGATCCAAGGTTCAAATCCAAGTCTATTAGGTACAAAGTAAAACTGGACTACTAAATAAATGTTTCACAACAAAAGACACATGAAGAAGATAAAGTCAGAGAGGTTAAACTCTATGCTGGGGTGGAGTGAGGGTGTTGCCAAGAAAAAGGAGGCGGGGCGGTGGCAAAGGGAAGGAGAGGTAGCTATTACTGAGGGCACCAGGACTTTTCAGACTATGAGGGTTGATGGATAGTTTCAGTCACAATATTTCCCTAAAAACTAGAACTATAAAAAATAGAAGAAACCTGTACATGAATATGTAGCTTTATTTGTAATAGTTCAAAACTATAATCAGCCCAGATGTCTTTCAACAGGTGAGTGGTTAAACCAACTGTGGTACATACATAGCATAGCATACTCAGCAATAGAAACACAAGAGCCAACTATTAGTATGCAAAACAACTTGGTTGACTCACCAGGGAATTACTGAGCAAAAAAAAAAAAAAAAAAAAAAATTCCAAAAGGTTACATACTGCATAATTCTATTTACACAACATTTTAAAAAGGTAACATGTTATAGATGGTGGGCAAATTAGTGTTTGCCAGGAGTAAGGACTCAGGGTGAAAGGGTGGGAGGGAGGTGAGTGTGGTTAGAAAAGGGCAATGAGCCGGGCAAGATGGCTCAGGCCTGTAATCCCAGCACTTTGGGAGGCCAAGGTGGGCAGATCATTTGAGGTCTGGAGTTCGAGACCAGCCCGACTAATGTGGTGAAACTCCGTCTCTACTAAAAATACAAAAAAAAAAAAAAAATTAGCCAAGCTTGGTGGCAGACACCCGTAGTCCCAGCTACTCGGGAGGCTGAGGCAGGAAAATTGCCTGAACCTGGGAGGCGGAGGTTGTAGTGAGCCGAGATTGAGCCACTGCATTCCAGCCTGGGCAATAGAGCGAGACTCTATCTCAAAAATAAATAAATAAAAAGAAAGAAAAAGAAAAAAAAAGAAAAGGACAACTCTAGAGACCCTCATGGCATTGAAACTGTTTCGCATCTTAGTTGTGGCGGTGGATGTGCAAACCTACACGGTGATAAAATTGCATAGCACTTTCCCCCACACACGTACAGGTAAAACTAGGGGAATATGAATAAGACTGGTGGATTGTATCTATGTCAGTATCCTGATTGTCTGTATACTACAGTTTTGCAAAATGTTACCATTGGAGGAAACAAAGCAAATACACAAGGGATTTTCTACATTATTTCTGCATGTGAACCTGCAACTATCTCAATAAAAATTTCAATTAAAAAATTGGAGAGAGGCTAAGCATGGTGGCTCATACCTGTAAGTTCATACCAGCACTTTGGGAGGCTAAGGTAGGAGGACTGCTTGAGGCCAGGAGTTTGAAACCAGCCTGAGAAACACAGCAAGACCCAGCCCCTACAAAAAATGTTAAAACTAGCTAGGTGGGGTGACACACCTGTAGTCCCAGCTACTCGGGAGGTGGGGATGGGAGGATAGCTTGGGCCTGGGAGTTTGGGGCTGCTGTGAGCTGTGATTGCACCACTATACTTCAAGCTGGGTGACAGAGTGAGAACCTGTCTCACATGGAGAGAGTTACAAAACTAAATGACTCTTGTTAAACCTAGAAGCAATTTAATAGAATTCAACATAACATACTTATATTGTGTGCCTGCTAAGTGACAGTGCTAAGTGTTGAGGAAATGTGGAAGGTCTGGTACCTTACCCCACGGCTTTCCTAGACAGAGAAAATCACACACCTGATTTCACCAAGGCTTCCTTTGTGAAGGCAGTAAGGGACTCCACCCTCATGTCTTGGGATACAGGAAGATGTGTATCTGACAGTCCCAGAGACGTACACAGTGAATACCATAAAACTGGCTTAAACACAGGGTCTAACAATGGCAATTGATGTCATGAAGTACTTTTGAAAGGGATTGGTAGCAATACCATTCCTCAAAAAAGTGTTCAGTTTGTCTTAGGAATTTAAGGATATTGAAGACCAGAGGAAGATTCTCAGAGATCCATGGGCACATTTGGCAGAATAGAGTTTCAGAGAGCACTCCAGGAAATAAAGACTCTTGAGGCCTCTTGCTTTTGTCTACTGACGGGCTGGCACCATAATTACTCACACAACCTGCAGATGCCTGTCTGACAGTAGATGGAAGCTTGGATAGGTTGAGTCACATTATTTTCCTTTCCTCCTTGGCAAACAGACTGCATTTCCCAGCTCTTCTAGAAGCCAAGTGTGGCCACATGCCTGAGTTCTGTGAATTGTACACAGGCAAAAGCGATGTACTGTCACGCACTGCATAACGACGTTTCAGTCAATGGGGGGATGCATATACAACGGTGGTTTCATCAGATGATAATACTATATTTTTACTGTACCTTTTCTATGTTTAGATACACAAATGCTTACCACCGTGTTACAATGCCTGTAGTATTCAGTACAGTCAAATGCTGTACAGTTTTGTAGCCTGGGAGCAATAGGCTGTACCATCTAGCCTAGGTGTGTAGTAGGCCATGCCACCTAGGTTTGTGTAAGCACAATGACAAAATTACCTAAGGACACATTTCTCAGAATATATCCCCATCATTAAGTGATGCATGAGTATACTGTGTATTTGGGGATGAACCTAAAAATTGTCTACCACTGGCTCCTTCTATCTACTGGCTGAATGCTAATATTGATGGTGACCTTGGAAGTAATGTGTTTTCAGAGAGTGGGGCTCTGTTAGCCTGAGTCCTGGCGCGACTATAGGAGAACACATCTCTTGCCCCATCCCGACAGCCATTGCCCTGCATGAAGGTGACAGTTACTATGTTAAGTCACTGAAATTTGGGAATTTATTTATTACAGTAGCAGAAGTAACTGCACCTAGAACTACCTCAGAGCACTCAGAATTACCCTCCTCTTCCTTTTTTTCCCCCCAAAACTGATGATATGGCTGAAACGAAATGATTTTATGGCAGAACCTTCCCCATTTAAGCTCTCAAAAAAAGTGGGCCTGTGGTTTCTGCCTCTGTGTTAAATGTTCAGCTTCTCACCTAGAGAGGTCTATTAGCCTAGTTTGATAATGGAACACTTACACGTGTGTGTGTATGTGTGTGTGTGTATTTCATTTTGTTTTCTGAGACAGGGCCTTGCTCTGTCACACAGGCTGGAAAGAAATCATGTCACAGTGCAGCCTCAAATTCCTGGGCTCAGCAATCCTCCTGCCTCAGCCTCCCAAGTAGCTGGGACCACAGGTGCATGCCAGTATGCTCTACTAATTTTTTTTTTTTATTTTTTGTTGAGATAGGGTTTTGCTTTGTTGTCGAGTTTGGTCTCAAGCGATCCCCCTGCCTTAGCCTCCAGAAGTGCTGGGATTACAAGCTATTCTTGCTATTCCTTTTTTTTTTTTTTTTTGAGACAAAATCTTGCTGTCACCCAGGCTAGAGTGCAGTGGTGTGACCTCAGTTCACTGCAGCCTCCACTTCTCTGGCTTAAGCAATCCTTCTGCCTCAGCCTCCCAAGTAGCTGGGACTACAGGCACACACCACCACACCGGGCTAATTTTTGTATTTTTTGTAGAGACGGGATTTCACCGTGTTGCCCAGGCTAGGAGTTATTCTTGCTAGCTGCTTAGATTAACAAAAATCTGGAATAAGATTTTTAGTCTCCAAAGTCAGCCTGAACATAAGCTGTAGAAATATCAGCTTCTCTAAAGCAGAACCAGAGGCAGCAGCTGAGGCCAGCAGCCATTCCGTCTCAGGCTTAGGCCTGATGAGGAGGAAGGTAGGTTCCCAAGGCTTGTAGTTCTTGGTCTTTCAAACAGTGAAGGCGTTGATAGAGGCTGGAGGGGTATTGTGTGAAAAAGTATGAGAGATGGCATTTGGCCAGGGACTCAGGGCTCCAATATTCTGTTTAGGGGTACAGGATATTAAGAAAGAACTTTCTAGAATTTAGAGCCATCTGAAAATAGAATGAGTATTCTCTCATGATATGCCTTAACGAAGTGTTTAAGTAGAGATTGGCTTGCTCCAGGATGCTGGGTTGGGATGGTTCACTTGGGATATCTGTTGGAAGATGTTGCTGACACATTCTGACTAGGATAAAAATTAGACTAGATTAGTGGGTCTCAAACTTTCAGATGCACACCTGTGAGTGTTACAAGAAGTGATATGCTTGGACTCCACCTCTAAAGATTTGGATTCATTGGACAGAAGCCTCAGTAATTCTAAAACAGATAATTTAAAGAATACACTTTGAAATATGTTGGACTCTTATCTCTGAAGACTTTTGTACGTTAAAAATTCATATTTATTATAATCTATATTTCACAGTATTCTTTAAAAAGAAGGCAAAAATCTTAAGTATTATTATTCAATATAATATAATTTTAAAAATTCAAATTGTGGCTGGGCATGGTGACTTATGCCTGTAATCCCAACACTTTGGGAGGCCCAGGCGGGAGGATAACTTGAGGCCAGGAGTTCAAGACCAACCTGGATAAGACAATGAGACTGATGTGGTTTGGCTGTGATCCTATGCAAATCTCATCTTGAATTGTCATTCCCATAATTCCCACATGTCATGGGAGGGTCCCAGTAGGAAGTAATTAAATTGCAGGGGCAGATCTTTCCGGTGCTGTTCTTGTTCTAGTGCATATAAGTCTCTCGAGATCTGATGGTATTATAAATGGGAGTTCTCCCGCACAAGCTCTCTCTTGCCCTCTGCCATGTAAGAAGTCCTTTTGCTCTTTCTTCATTTTCCACCCTGATTGTGAGGCCTCCCCAGCCATATGGAACTGTGAGTCCACTAAACCTCTTTCCTTTATAAAGTACGCAGTCTTGGAAGAGAACAGACTAATAAAGAGTCCCTGTCTCTACAAAAATAAAAATAAAAAATAAATTTAAAATTCAACTTATTATATAGAAATTATGAGTTTTCTCCTACAGAAAGTTTTTCTAGGTTATTTTAACCTGAGTACAATTTTGAACATCTGGAAGTGGTAAAACATGCATAGATTGGGACTTGTATTGAACAGGATTCAATTGCACACAATAGAATTCACTCTATATGAAAGAATTTAACATAGGGATTGGGTTCTAGGAAAGCCTGTAAAAGTAGTCACTGATCCTTAGGCTGAGCAGACAGGAACAAAATCCAGGCCCCAGAACCTCCCTATGCCTGAACAGGAAAGCCACTGCCGCAGCCTCCACAAATGTTAAATCAGGAAGCTGCTGTTGGTACTGCTGACTGCAGGAACAATTTTACCACTCCTGTAGTCCTCATTGCAGGTACAGTAAGATGCCAAATCAGGAAATCACTGGCTGCAGAACCACCCTGTTCTGCCACCATCTGTGCTGTCAAGTAGATGGCATGTAACTTGGTTCTCTGCCGAAGTCTCACCTACGTGGAAATGATTAGTGGAACTGTAGCTTCAATAGAGTGTGAAATATGATATGTGGGTTTTTAGAAAAAGAAGTTCAGTGGCCTGCTACATCCAGCTTCTATCAGCTCTCAAAAGCCAAATGTTAGTCTCTGTACTCAAATCCATGTTTAGTGGTGTCCACTTTAGTAGTTTGAAATCAGCCATAGTGGGAGCGTTTATACTGCAGATATTGGGAAAAACTACAGAGCAAGGATTTTGGGAGGGAAAGGAGGAGGAGCCAGCATACCTCTGAGTAGTTAAGATGGTTGTTAAGTAAGACCATCCACAGTGATTGCCATAATTCTTTCTGAAACAGATGCTTTTAAACATTATGTAAATATCATAAACAGATTTCTAGAAAGCACTTTGTCATTATATGTCAAGAGCCTTGACACACTTGCATGTGAAAGGCTCGATTTTTGGAAGTAAACAGTACAAACATATTTATTATGGCATTAATAATTGAAGCAAAAAGTTAGAAATAATATCTTGGTAGAAATTAAAAACAATATATTGGTACTCTAACAGCAGTGGATATTATGAAAATGAAAAATAACACTTGCAAAGAGATTTCAATCATGGTAAGTGATTATTGTTTAAGTGAAAAAAAAAATACAATTTTTTTAAAAATTTTAAATAATCCAAAGTAAGTTTTTAGAAAAGTAGAAAAAAGACAAGAAAAAATATCCCAAACTGTTAAGGTTAAAAATGGAAAGAATAGACAGGTTCCAGAGTAACATCAGAAAGACAACGGAGTAGGAGTTTCCAAAGCTCAAGCCTCATAGAAAGGTAAATTCGGACAACCATTCATGCTCAGAAACACCTTCGCAAGAGCTAAGGAATGCAGGTGAGAGGCCATGGCCCCAGAGCAGAGCACAGAAATGAGAAAACGTGCTCTGAAGACAGTGGGAAAGACAGTTTCTCACATTACCCTTCCCCAAGCCCACGCAGCACTGAAGAGCGACACCTTCTGTGTAGGGGAAGGAGAGTGAAGTGAGCACTCAGCTTTGCCATGGACCCCAGCACCAGGCCGGCCCTCATGAACCCTGTCACTAAGTGACCACTCCCTCACCATGGACCCAGGGTATAAGCCTGTCCCAGCACCAGCTTTGTCCTTGAACCTAGGCTCTAGGCCCCCATGGCTCCATGCACCATGCTGGCTGCCATAGCCTGAGTGTCCAGCCCAGCCCCTGTGTCCCCAGGTTCTATGCTTGGCCCCTCCAACCCAGGCTTTAGGCCTGCCCCTGCATACCCAGGTTCCAAGCTGCCCCAGTGCCAGGCCAGCTCCTATAGCCCCGGGATCCATGCTGCTCCCAAGGCCCTAGGCACCAGACTAGCACCAGTAGTGCCAAGCTCCATACTGCCCAGCCACATGAATTCAAGTTCCTGGCCTGCTTCAGAGGACTCAAGCTCCAAGCACCAGGCCAGTCCAGCCAAGGACTCCAGCAAAAACTCAAAAAATCACAAAGGAAGAGAGCACAAGAGTAAGAAAGGAGCAAAGGAACTATAAAACAATTAACAAAATGGCAGAAATCAATTAACAAAGTGGTAGTAGGCCCTTACCTGTCAATAATTATTTTAAATGTAAATGGAGTAAATTATTCAAGCAAAAGACAGAGGGTGGATGAATGCATAAAAAACCAAGACTCAATGATATAATGCCTACAACAGACTCACTTTAAGGATACACATAGGGTGAAAGTGAAAGGAAGGAAAAAGGTATTCTATGCAAATGGTAACCAAAAGATAGCAGGGTTGTTATGCTTATATTAAACAAAATAGATTTTAAGTCAAAAACTATTACAACAGAGAAAGATGGTTATGATACGAGGATAAAGTGGTCAATTCATCCAGAAGATAAAATAATTATAAAGGTGTATACACTCAATATTGGAGCACCTAAATATAGAAAGCAAATATTAACAGAATGGAAGGGAGAAATAGACAGAAATACAATAATAGAAGAGGTCTTTAATACCTCCCTTTTAACAATGGGTAGATCATCCAGACTGAAACTCAGTAAAGAAACAGCAGATTTGAACAACACCATAGATGAAATGGACCCAAAAGACATATACAGAATGTTCTAACCAACAGCAGCAGAATATACACGCTTTTGAAGCACACATGGAACATTCTCCAAGATAGATCATATGTTAGGCAACAAAACAAATCTTAACACATTTTAAGAAGATTGAAATCATATTAAGTATCATTTCTGACCACAATGGTATAAAACCAGAAATCAATAACAGGAGAAAAATTTGAAAATTTACAAATATATGGAAATTAAACTACATACTCTTGAACATCCAGTGGGTAAAAGAAGAAATTAAAATATTTATCTTGAGGCCAGGCTCGATGGCTCATTTCTATAATCCCAGTACTTTGGGAGGCCAAGGTGGAGGTATCACTTGAGCCCAGGAGTTCCAGACCAGCCTGGCAACATACTGAGACTCCATCTCTACAAAAAATTAGAAAAAAATGAGCTGGGTGTTGGGGGGCGTGCACCTATAGTTCCAGCTACTAGGGAAGCTGAGGTGGGAGGATCACTTGAGCCCAGGAGGTCAAGGCTACACTATTCTCCAGCCTGGGTGATAGAGTGAGACCCTGTCTCAGATAACAACAACAACAAAACAATAACAACAACAACAAAAAACAAATCTTGAGGCAACCAAAAATAAAAGAAACAAAACATACCAAAAGTTGCATACCAAGAATGCAACCAAAGTATTTTGAAGAAGGAATTTCATAACAATTAATGCTTACGTTAAGATTAAAAACCTAACTTTACACCTCAAGAGAAACTAAAAAAAGAACAGACTAAGCCCAAAGTTAGCAGAAAGGAGGAAATAATAAAGATTAAAGCAGAAATAAATGAGAAACTAGAAAACAATAGAAAAGATAAACATAACTAAGAGTTGGTTTTCTTTGAAGATAAAATAAACCTTTCACTAGACTAATTAAAAAGAGAGAAGACTCAAATCAATTAAAAATAAAAGAAAACATTGCAACTGATACTCCTGAAAAACAAAGGATCATAAACAACTACTCTGAACAATTATATTTGAACAAATTGGATAACCTAGGAGAACTGAATAAATTTCTAGAAACATACAACCTACCAAGACTAAATCATGAAAAAGTAGAAAATCTGAACAGACCGTAGCGAGTAAGGAGATTGAATCAGCAACCAAAAAACCTCACAACCAAGAAAAACTCAGGTCCTGATAGCTTCACTGATTAATCCTACCAAGTATTTAACAGTTTTTTAAATTTTTTGGCTGGGCATTGTGGCTCATGTCTGTAATCCCAGCACTTTGGGAGGCCAAGGTGGGCAGATCACAAGATCAGGAAATTGAGACCATCCTGGCTAACATAATGAAACTTCATGTCTAAAATACAAAAAAAAATTAGCCGGGTGTGGTGGGTGCCTGTAGTCCCAGCTACTCGGGAGCCTGAGGCAGGAGAATGGCCTGAACCCAGGAGGTGGAGCTTGCAGTGAGCCAAGATCACACCACAGCACTCCAGCCTGGGAGACAGAGCGTGACTCCATCTCAAAAATAAACAAATAAAATAAATAAATAAATTATATATAATAAATTATATATAATATATTTATTATTATATATTTATTTACATATAATTTTATATATATATTAATAGAGACAGGGTCTTACTATGTTGCCCAGGCTGGGTTCAAACTCCTGGCCTCAAGCCATCCTCCTGCCTCGGCCTCCCAAAGAGCTGAAATTACAGGTGTGAGCCACTATACCTGGCCCTACTAAGCATTTAAAGAAGAGTTACCACCATTCTATATCAAACTTTTCCAAAAAGTTGAAAATGAGCAATTACTTCAGTCAATTTATGAGGCCAGAATTACCCTGATATCAAAGCTAGGAAAAGATACAAGAAAAGAAAATTACACATCAATAACCCTGATGAACATTCTTAACAAAATACTAGCAAACCAAATTCAACAGCACATTAAAAAGGATCACACACCATAATCAAGTGGGATTTATCCCTGGGATGCAAAGATACAAATCAATAAATGTGATATACCACATTAACAGAATGAAGCATGAAAATCCTATTTTCATCTCAATAGAGAAAAACCACTGGAGAGCACTCAACGTCTTTTCATGATAAAGGTATCTCAACAAATTATGGGGCTGGACGCGGTGGCTCACGTCTATAGTCCTAGCACTTTGGAAGGCCAAGGTGGGTAGATCACTTGAGCCCGGGAGTTCATGACCAACCTGGGCAACATGGGGAAATCCGGTCTCTATATAAAAATTTTTTAAAATTACAAAAATCAACAAATTAGGTGTAGCAGGAACATACCTCAATATAATAAAGACCATATATGACAAGCACACAGCTAATATACCCAATATTAAAAATCTAGAAGCTTTTCTTTATGATCAGGAACAAGACAAGGATGTTCACTTTCAGCACTTCTATTCAATTAAAAAAAAAAAAGACATCCAAATTAGAAATAAAGAACAAAATGGTCTTTGTTTGCAGACGACCTGATAACATATATAGAAAAAGCCCTGAAAACTCCTCCATCAAAAAACCTGTTAGAATAAACAAAATCGGCAAAGTTACAGGATACAAAATCAACATGCAGAAAGTAGTTGCATTTCTGTACACTAACCAGAGCTATTCAAGAAAGAAATTAAGAAAACAATCCCCAGGCCTATAATCCCAGCACTTTGGAAGGCTGAGGTGGGAGGATTACTTGAGCCCGGGAGTTCAAGACCAGCCTGGGCAACATAGTAAAACCCTCATCTCTACAAAAAGTAAAAATAAATTTGCTGGGCATGGTGGTGCACACCTGTAGTCCCATCTACTCAGAAAGCTGAGGAGAGAAGAGTGCTTTAACCTGGGAGGTTCAGGCTGCAGCGAGCCATGTTTGTGCCACTACACTCCAGCCTGGGCAACAGAGAGAGACCCTGCCTGTAGTCCCAGCTAATTGGGAGGCTGAGGCAAAAAGATTGCTTGAGTCCAGGAGTTCAAGGTTGTAGTGAGCTATGATCACACCACTACACTCCAGCCTGGGTGACAGAATAAGACTCTGTCTCGAAACAAAATCCAACCAACCAAACAAAACCATTTAGAAATAAGTTTAAACAAAATGAAAAAGAGTACACTGAAAACTATAAAATATGTATGAAAATGAAGAAGACATAAATAAATGAAAGGCTATTCCATGATCATGGATTGGAAAAATTAATATTGTTAAAAAGTCCGTTCTACTTAAAATAATATAGATTCAACCTAATCTCTATAAGAATTCTAATGGCATTTTCCAAAGAAATATAAAAAACAATCCTAAAATTCATAGTCAAAGGAATTTTGAGGAAGAAGAATGAAGTAGGAGACATTACACTACCTGATTTCAAAATAGACTACAAAGCTATAGTAATCAAAATAGTATGGTGCTGGAATAAAAACAGACATACAGACCGATGAAACAGAATAAAAAGCCCAGAAATAAATCCATGTATTTGTGGTCAATTGATCTTTGACAAAGGTGCCTAGAACACGCAATGGGGAAAAGAGAGCTTCTTCAATAAATCATGATGGGAAAACTGAATATCTACATACAGAAAAATAAAATTGGACCCTTATCTCACATCACATGCAAAAATTAACTCAAAATATATTAAATAGTTAAACATAAGACCTGAAACTGTAAAACCGCTAGAAGAAAACATGAGTGGAAAGCTGACATTGGTTTGGACAATGATATGAACAAAGGCATATGAATATTTCTTTGGACAATGATATGAACAAAACCATATGGATATGACCTCAAAAGCCTAGACAACAAAAGCAAAAATAGGTAAATTGCATCAAACTTAGAAGCTTCTGCACAGCAAAAGAAGCAATCAACAGAAAGTAGAGACAACTATGAAATAGGAGAAAATATTTGCAAACCATATATCTGATAATGGGTTAATATCCAAAATATATAAGGCATTCAAACAACTCCACAAGCAAGAAAACAAATGACCAGTTTAAAAAATGGGCAAAAGACCTGAATAGGGATTTCTCAAAAGAACACATACAAATAGCCAAGGGGAATATGAAAAACTGCTCATCATCACGAATCATCAGGAGAATGCAAATCGAAACCACAATGAGATATTACCTCACAGCTGTTAGAATGGCTATTATCAAATAACAAGTGTTGGCAAGGATGTAAAGAAAAGGGAATACTCGTATACAGTTAGTGGAAATGTAAACTGGTATAGCTATTATAGAAAATAGTACAGAAGTTCCTCAAAAAATTTAAAATAGAATTACCGTGTGATCTAGCAATCTCACTTCTGCGTATATATCCAAAGGAAATGAAATCAGTGTGTTGAAGAGATATCTGCACTTCTGTTTATTGCAGCATTATTTACAATAACCAAGATATGAAATCAAGCTAAGCATCCATCTGTGAATGAATGAAGAAAATGTGATATATATATATATATATAGGGGTGTGTGTGTGTATATATATATATACAATGAAATATGATTCAGCCTTAAAAAGGAAGGAAATCCTGTCATTTAGGACAACATGGGTGAATGTGGAGGACATTATGTTAAGTGAAATAAACCAGGCACAGAAAGAAAAATAAATACTGCGTAATCTCACTTATACATGGAATCTAAAAGTGTCAAACTTACAAAAGCAGAGTAGAATGGTGGTTGCCAGGCACTGAGGGATGGGGAAATGGGGAGATGCTGGTAAAAGAGAACAAAGTTTCAGCTCTAGGATGAGTAAGTTTTGGAGGTCTAATGTACAGCATGATGACTGTGACAAATAATATTGCATTGCATACTTTTTTTTTTAGACAGGGTCTTGCTCTGTCACCCAGGCTGTAGTGCAGTGGTGCCATCACAGCTCACTGCAGCGATGACCTCCCTGGCTCAAGCGATCCTCCTACCTCAGCCTTCTGAGTAGCTAGGACTACAGATGTGCCACGTGGCTAATTTTTGTGGAGAGAGGATTTCACCATGTGGCCCAGTGGGTTTGGAACTCCTGGGCGCAAGGGACCCACCTGCCTTGGCCTTCCAAAGTGCTAGAATTACAGGTGTGATCCACCACGCCCTCAAGAGTAGATTTTGGCCGGGCGCGGTGGCTCAAGCCTATAATCCCAGCACTTTGGGAGGCCGAGACGGGCGGATCACGAGGTCAGGAAATCGAGACCATCCTGGCTAACACAATGAAACCCCGTCTCTACTAAAAATACAAAAAACTAGCCGGGCGAGGTGGCGGGTGCCTGTAGTCCCCGCTACTCGGGAGGCTGAGGCAGGAGAATGGCGTAAACCCGGGAGGCGGAGCTTGCAGTGAGCCGAGATAGCGCCACTGCACTCCAGCCTGGGCGACAGAGCGAGACTCCGTCTCAAAAAAAAAAAAAAAAAAAAAAAAGAGTAGATCTTAAGTGTTCTCACCACACACACACACACACACATATACACACACACACACACACACACACAATGTGAGGTAATTAGCTTGATTGTGGTACTCATTTACAATATGTACATATATCAAAATATTGCACTGTATGCTTAAATATATACAATTTTTATTTGTCAATTATACCTCAAAAAACATGGGAAAAATGGAAAGAATACATTCAACAAAAATCCATATCACTTCACCTAAATCCAGAACTGCCCCACACGTTAGAGGTCTCCTTTGCTTGCCCCCAGCCTTGCCCATCCCCAAGGGCTGGGGAATATTCTGGCTGACAGGCATGTCCATCTGGGGCTCATCTCCCACCTCTCCTTGTTATGTTTATTTCATGATTCAGATATCCTAGAGTACAGAATCTCTGCTACTTTCATCTTTCTGGAGTCTGCTTACCTGAGGTTAGACCATTCACTATGCACACTTCTAGACCAAAAGGTGGCCAAGGACCAACTGTGGGAGTGGGAGTGGGGAACTGTAGTATGGATGGTGTTTGAACACATGAACTGGGGTGTCCACACACATGTGCAGGATGGACCGAGGGCTAGGAGAAGGGAAACCCAGCTCCTGGCCAGATGACTGGAGGCTGGCTTTCCTTGCATTGCTGTGGGCTAGCATAAAACTTGTAGGAGTTTGCAAATTTTAAACGTGATCTTGGCTTCTAGGTTATTATGAAGATATGTGGTCAAAATAACAGTACATCTTTTTTTGTTTTGTTAACTTGCCTTATAAAACTTGAAGTATTTAGGCACATGGCTGAATAGTCTCCATTTGCATTTTTGTCCCAACCATGGCAAGAGTTAGGAGAGGATGGCTTGGATACACTAATTGGATACACTAATTGTCAGCATTTTTCCACATTTGCTTTCTCTGTCTGTCTGTCTGTCTACCTCCAACCTGCCTATGTAGCAATGTGCCTCTTTTTAAAGCTGAGCCTAGCCAGGTGCAGTGGCTCATGCCTATATTCTCAACACTATGGGGGCCCAAGATGGGAGGATCACTTGAGCCTAGGAGTTGGAGACCAGCCTGGGCAACATAGTGAGACCTTGGCTCCACAAAAAATTGAAAAATTAGCTGAGTATTGTGGTGCACATCTGTGGTCCCAGCAACTCAGGGGACTGAGGCAGGAGGATCACTTGAGCTTGGAAGGTCTAGGCTGCAGTAAGCCATGGTCATGCCACTACACTCTAGCCTGAGTGACAGAGCGAGACCCTGTCTCTAAGGAAATACATAAATAAAACTGAGCCACTTGAAAGTATATTGCAGACATCATGAGATTCTATCTCCAAGTACTTCACCATGTGTTTTCTAAGAGAAAGGACATTCTTTTTTATAATCACAATTCTATTATCACACCAAAGTAGTTTTATGTTAACATAATAAAATTATCTAATATCTAGCCAATGTTCAAATCTTCTCCATTGTCTTTAAAATGCCCTGTTGAGGGTATTCCTTGTTTTCTGTTCTTTAAATCTAGGATCCAATCAAGAATAACCACCAAATTTATTTTTTGTGTTGTATATAATGGTAATGACATTAGGAAATCACCAAAAAACCCTTTCTCTTAAATAGAGGTCAGGTCAGATTGCTTAGTGTAATTGGTGACAAAGTTAATACACTAAATACATTATATTGAAATAGAATGCAACGTCTTCAAAATTTTAAGGGATGAGGGGAAAATAAATGCCAACTGCCTTCAAGCTTCATTTTATACTTTTTTCCCTCCATATTGTTATTCCTAAATGATATGTAGCTGCTTTTCTTTCTGTAGGCTTCTATTATGACTCACCTTTGGCCTAAAATTTAGAGGAAAAAAGGGAATTTCAAATGAGGGAATTTTTGTAAGGAAAACTTTAAGCAGGTTGTGTTCACATGTTTTTAATTTGCAAAAATTTAAACTTTTGCACATTTGCAAATCCTTTGCAATGTTAAACACTGATTTTTCTCACCTCTCTCTTGGCCAGATATTTCTTTTTCGGTGTCTTCATGTGCACAGTAAATCATTGATGTTTGTGAAAACTCAATCATTTCCTGTTAGCTCATTTATTTTTGTGCCAACGTACTGTAATGTTATAAGCATAGGGCTATATCTGTCTTGTAAAATTTTATTCAAGAATAAAAAGATATGCAGATAAGTAAATGGTTTCTTAAATCTCATTATAGACTATGTCTTCTATATATTTGTTATTTTCCCAAGTGCCCATTATAGTGTTCTACACATACTTAAGATCGTTGACTGGCCGGGCGCGGTGGCTCATGTCTGTAATCCTAGCACTTTGGGAGGCCGAGGCAGGGAGATCACGAGGTCAGGAGATCAAGACCATCCTGGCTAACATGGTGAAACCCCAGCTCTACTAAAAATACAAAAAAAAAAAAAAAAAAAAAAAAACCTAGCAGGGCATGGTGGCAGGTGCCTGTAGTCCCAGCTACTCAGGAGGCTGAGGCAGGAGAATGGCATGAACTCAGGAGGCGGAGCTTGCAGTGAGCCGAGGTTGTGCCACTGCACTCCAGCCTGGGCAACAGAGTGAGACTCCGTCTCAAAAAAAAAAAAAAAAAGATTGTTGACTAACAAAAAATCAAAACAAACAAAAACTAAACTAAAATAAAAATAAAAATAATGTTCTTAACAGGAAACACATGAAACAGATGAACTTTGGGTGTTAGAGATCAATGTTCCTAGATATTCATTTGGGAATCATATATATATATATGTGTGTGTGTGTGTGTGTGTGTGTGTGTGTGTGTGTGTGTGTGTGTATATGTATGTATGTATATATGTATGTATTTTATGAGGAGTTTTTCTCTGTTGCCCAGGCTGGAGTGCAATGGCGCGATCTCAGCTCACTGCAACCTCTGCCTCCTGGATTCAAGTGATTCTTTTACCTCGGCCTCCCGAGTAGCTGGGACTACAGTCATTAGCCACCACACCCAGCTACTTTTTTTTTGTATTTTTAGTAGAGACGGGGTTTCACCATGTTGGTCAGTCTGGTCTCGAAATCCTGACTTCAAATGATACACCTGCCTTGGCCTCCCAAAGTGCTGGGATTACAGGAGTGAGCCACTGTGCCCAACCTGTATTTTTATTTATTTGTTTATTTTGAGATGGAGTCTCACTCTGTCACCCAGGCTGGAGTGCAATGGCATGATCCCTGCTTACTGCAACCTCTGCGTCCCGGGTTCAAGCGATTCTCCTGCCTCAGCCTCCTGAGTAGCTGAGATTACAGGCACCTGCCACCACACCTGGCTAATTTTTGTATTTTTAGTAGAGATGGGGTTTCACCATGTTGGTCAGGCTGGTCTCGGACTCCTGATTTCAAGTGATCCACCTGCCTCAGCCTCCCAAAGTGCTGAATTTACAGGTGTGAGCCATTGCACCCAGCCTCCAATATATTTTTATTTGAACCCAAGAATCCATTGGAAACTTTGACACCTTTGAGTATTTATAAGACTGCAAGAAAATAAGAAAATAAGTTAAAAGGTCTTTTCAAACAAAATCTTGTATCCTTAAAGATTATCAACTTCAAATGATTTTTTTATTTTAAAGCTATAAATAAATGTCAGAAGACAATATGGTTAAAACAAAACTTTTCTATATATAAACAGGCTAATCTTCTCTTATCACTTGAAACCATTTTTAGGAAATATAGGAAACAATGAAAGATGAGGCACATCACAGCACTTGAACATTGCTTTTTACATAATGTTTTTCTCTCTGGTTTATTTTCTTCTTCTCTACTCACCTTTCCTTAGAGTGTCCACACTATCCAAGAATGGCTTCAGCCAGGGTCAATAACCACATTTACTTTGCTTGTGCCTCAGAGTCTTCCCTCACAGTGGGTGTGAACGTCCTCCCTCTCTCTCATCGACTGTTACTTATTGGTTCATGTCTTCCATGCCTGTCTGCCCCTTCTTCATTTCCGTCTGCTCCTCTTCCCTCTGTCATAGCAGTTCCTGAAATCCCCTTTTCTCTGCAAGTTTTCCTTGCATTAACCTCATCTGCCTCAGATCACTCCATTAGATAATGTCAACTTTTATATATATTTAAAATGACTTTAAATTTTACTCAATAGTTTGCAGTTATTCTCAAACCATGCTCATTGACGGCCACCCACTTCCACACACAATCCATTTGGATTCTAAGTTCTGGCAGAAAATTAGTGGCTACTTTTTTTCTAGAACTGCAATGCCCAGTATGGTAGCCATTAACTATTTAATTTCAAATATTTAAATTTTAAATAATTAACACTAAATAAAATAAGTTGGTCAGGCACGGTAGCTAATGCCCGTAATCCCAGCACTTAGGGAGGCCTAGGTGGGAGGATCACCTGAGGCCAGGAGTTCAAGAGCAGCCTGACCAACAGGCGAAAACCCGTCTCTTCTAAAAACACAAAAATTAGCCAGGCACGGTGGCAGGCACGTGCAATCCCAGGTACTCGGAAGGCTGAGGCAGGAGAATCGTTTGAACTTGGAGGCAGAGGTTGCAGTGGGCCAAGACTGCGTCACTGTCCTCCAGCCTGGGCAACAGAGTGAGACTCCATCTGAAAATAAATAAATAAATAAACAAACAAAGAAACAAGATAAATTAACATTAAATAAAATTAAGAATTCAGTTTCTCATTTGCATTAGCCAGATTTCAAGTGCTCAATAGCCACATGTGGCTAGTTGCTATCATGTCAGACAATATAGATACATAATATTTCTATCATTGCAGAGGGTTCTTGCTGGGACTCAGAAAATCATACCCCAAAGCATGGCACTTTGACATGGGGAGTACTTTAAACTAAAAATAGCCTCAGAACCAAGGTCTCTCTGAACTCCTCCTGCCCTCCAGCCCATCCCACAGGGAAAGCTTTCTCTGAAGTTTCTTTATCTGACGAAGAAAGCTCCCCCAGAAGGAATGGAATTGTCTTGAGCCTTGTCCCTATAACCTCATCGAACAGGGATGATTAACTCACAGGAAAGAAGACTAGTTGTAACACCAGACCTAGAGCCCAGAGGAATTTTTTCCTAGGCTATTTGTCTGTTCTTTGGACCCATCCATCTCTCCTAAAAATCACTTATTTTTTCTCTAAAGTGCCTACAGTCCCCACTTCTCTCTCCCTATTGAGAAGGTTATTTAAGCTTCTGAATCTCATTGGATTATTGAACAGCCACGTTCCTGTGATGTCACTGTGCATGTAATAATAAACTTGTATACCTTTTCTGCTGTCAATCTACTGTCAGTTTATTTCAGCAGCCTCAGTTACTAAACCTCCAGAGGGAAGAGAGAAGGTTATCTCACTACTACCTTCTACTGGACAGCACTGTTCTAATATTCCTCAGAATACCTATTATAGCTCTCTGTTTACAAAACACAGTCAACACAGGAGTAATCAGTGTAGAACACATAGCATTACTAATAAGATGACTGTTACTAAGAGCAAGAGAAGTCACATCTATGAAATACCATATTTCTATAACCAAATTAAATAGCAAAGATGATATTTAATCAAAGACAAAAGTCAGCTGTGACTCTATTTATTATAAAACTGACCATGGGATGCTTCATATTTATTAGTGAGTGAATTAGATTGGTCACTAAGTAGCCACACATCATTGATATTTGACCTATCTTGTCAAGAGACACTTTAATTTTCATAGATGTGTAAGTCGGAGGTTTGGCTCTCCACTGTGTACTTCCAGATAATAACTCTTTTTCTCTTTTGGCCTCACTGATATAGAAATGGAAATAAGTTTACTGGAATCTCTGAGATTCAGTTTGTATATGCTGCAAGGGAGTGAGGAAATAAAACCAATGATAATACTTTGACTTTTTTATGTGCCCCAGAAAGACATTTGCACAGCTTCAAATGCTCTGTTACTGGAATTTTAACATCCTGAAATAAGATTACTATGTCTGCAGTTGTGTCAATATTCAAACTGGTAAAGAATGGTGTCATTTTTAGTCTTGAAGGTCATCACCTAAATCCAACAACAAATGACAATGGAACGTGAAACCATGTCAGTCATGAGGATTTAGTTAATCTATGTCTGCCCTTTGTGGTTGGATTTGAGCACATGAGTGTCTAAAACTTAGTTCCTTTGTCCACGTTACCATGTGTGCATCTAAAATAAAAATAAGCATAATGAAGGAAAGTACATTCTATCATCAATATACATACCTGGAGAGTTCAGTAGCAATAAATGCAAGACCCTAACTCACTGAGGGCCTTTTTAAAGTATATAAATAGACAAGTATTTACATAAGCCTTCATTGCTAGACCACAGTGTATTCTCAATGTATTATAATAATAATATTGTAACTTTAAGAGGGGTAATGTTTGGTGCTCATTGAGTAACAAGAGAAGAACCAGGCCAGGCACGGTGGCTCATGCTTATAATCCCAGCACTTTGAGAGGCCTAGGTGAGCAGATCACCTGAGGTCAGGAGTTCAAGACCAGCCTGGCCAACGTGGTGAAACCCCATCTATACAAAAATACAAAAATTAGCCGGGCATAATGGCGGGTGCCTGTAATCCCAGCTACTCAGGAGGCGAGGTAGGAAAATCACTTGAACCCGGGAGGCGGAGGTTACAGTGAGCCGAGATTGCGCCATTGCACTCCAGCCTGGGTAACAGAGTGAGATTCTGCCTCAAAATAAATAAATAAATAAATAAATAAAAGAAACCAGCAACAATGGTAGAGATTATGATGGCAAACATCTGTTTAGTGCTTTGTCTGTGCAGGCTCTGTGATAAGCACTTTACATACATTAATTCTCCTAACAACCCTATGACGTAGTTACTATTCCTATCATTCCCATTTTACTGACGAAGAAACTGAGGCAGGGTTACTGTTATGGGCTAAATTGTATCCCTTCAAAATTCATATGTGGAAATCCCAATCCCTAGTACTTCAGAATGTGACTGTATTTGGAGATAGGGTCTTTAAAGAGATAATTAATTTAAAGTGAGATAATTAGGGTGGTCCCTAATCCAATATGACTGGTGTCCTTATAAGAAGAGGACATTTGAGTTTTTTCTGTTGTTTTATTATTATTATTATTATTATTATTATTATTATTATTATTTGAGCAGAGTTTCACTCCTGTTGCTCAGGCTGGAGTGCAGTGGTGCCATCTCGGCTCACTGCAACCTCTGCCTCCCGGGTTCAAGCGATTCTTCTGTCTCAGTCTCCCGAGTAGCTGGGATTACAGGCACCCGTCACCATGCCTGGTTAATTTTTGTATTGTTAGCAGAGACGGGATTTCACCATGTTGGCCAGGCCAGTCTCGAACTCCTGAACTCAGGTGATCTGCCCGCCTCAGCCTCCCAAAGTGCTGGGATTACATGTATGAGTCACCGCGCCAGGCCTGAAGAGGACATTTGGACCAGACATGTACAGAGGAAAAACCATGTGAAGACATTGAGAAAAGATGGCCATCTATAAGCCAAGGAGAAGAGAGGCGTCAGGAGGCATCAACCATGCCAGCACCTTGACCATAGACTTCTAGCTTCCAGAGCTCTGAGAAAATACATTTCTCTTATTGAAGCCACTTAGTCTGGGGTGCTTTGTTAAGGCAGCTCTTAGCAAACTAATACAGTCATTTATTTAACCATTATTTACTAAGTGTCTACAACATACTGATACTGGCCTAAGAACTAGGAATAATCAAAACTTCCTTGCCTTCATGGAATTTACCATGTAGTGGTGAGAGATGTAGGTGAGGAAAAAAATAATTTTTATTTCTACCCTGCATATTCTTAGTTGGGGCAAATTCTTGGTTAACAAGAGAAAAAAATAAGTAAGTTTATAAACTTGTGGGTTTTTTGTTTGTTTGTTTTTCTTTTGTTTTGTTTTTTGAGATAGGGTCTCACTCTGTTGCCCAGTCTGGAGTACACTGGTGTGATCATAGTTCACTGCAGCCTCGAATGCACAGGCTCAAGCGGTCTTCCCAGCACAGACCCCTGAGTAGCTGGAACTATAGGTACCTGCCACCATGACTGGCTACTTCTTTATTATTTGTTTTTAGTAGAGATGGAGTCTCAGTATGTTGCCCAGGCTGGTCTCAAATTCCTGGGCTCAAGCATCCTCCCACTTTGGCCTCCCAGATTGTTGAGATTACAAGTGTGAGCCACTGCACCTAGCCTACTTAGGTATTTTATATATGCATGGAAAATACCTAGAGAAATGAACAAGTCTCACCGAAGTATCTTTGAATTCAGAATTAAATATCATTGTCTGCTGGAACAAAGAAATAAGGGAGTTGGGGGAGCCATTATGGAGGGGTAACCAGGAAAAGCACAGTAAACAAGGGTCAGGTTTGTTGGTGCCTTTTCCATTGATAAGAATCTCCAGTGGTTTAGAGTCACTCTTCTCTTCATGGTACAGAAAGAGACACCCTCAGAAACGGAGGTTTCCTTCATAGATGTAAATTTTCTTTATAAAAGGGTAACTTCTACTTTGTTTTTAGAGCTCCTCTTCTGTCTGCTGTTTCTCAAAATACTCAGCTCAAAATAATCTGTATGCCAGAGAGGCATATTTTGGGGTGGTATATCCTGGTCTCCTAAGGAGACAAAAAAATAAACAATATAAACACATCAATTATATGAAAAGTTAGAAAGTGATAAGTGATAGAGAAAAGTAAAGCAAAAAAGAAGGAGAAGGTTCTGTGAATGTGCTTGTGTGGGGGTGCAATTTCAAGCATAGGATGATGGACAGGGCAAGCCTCACTGAGAAGGTGATTTCTCAGCAAAGGTCGAGGGAGAGGAGAGAGAGACCCACACAAATGCCTGGCCAGAGAACATGGCAACAAGAGCAAACAGCCAAGTTCAGAAACCCTGAGGAGGTACCTGGAGTTTTGCAGATAGTGTGGAGGCCCCTGTGGGTGGAAGGAAGTAAGCATGGAGCCGGGGAGCCCGAGAAGAGGTCAGGGACGTAGGAGGAAGAGCCGGATCCTGTGGTCCTGGCAGATGTCAGCTTTGATGGAACTGAGAAGTCTTGGGAGGGGTTGTTGTTGTTTTAGCAGTTTTAGGTTCACAGCAAAATTGAGAGGAGGGTACAGAGATTTTCCACAGGCTATCTGCCCCTGCACATACATAACCTCCCCATATCACAACCCCCTACCAGGCTGGTACATTTGTTATAATTGATGAACCTACATTGATACATCATTAGCACCCAAAGTTCATAGTTTACATTAGGGCTTACTCTTGGTGTCGTACACTCTATGGGTCTGGAAAAATGACCTGTAATCCATCATGTTATGTCAAACGCAGTATTTTAACTGCCCTAAAAATCTTCTGTGTTCTGCCTCTTCATTCATCCCTCCCCACAAATCCCTGTCAACCACTGATCTTTTATTGGCTCCATAGTTTTGCCTTTTTCGAAATGTCATATAATTGGAATCATACAGTTTGTAGCCTTTTCAGATGGTCTTCTTTTATTTATTAATGTTCACTTAAGTTTCCTCCATGTCTTTTCATGGCTCAATAGCTCATTTCTTTTTAGGAGTGAATGACATTCATTGTCTGGATGTATCACAGTTTATCCATTCACCGATTGAAGGACATCTTGTTTGCTTCTATGTTTTGGCAATTATGAATAGAGCTGCTATAAAAATCTGTGTGTAGGTTTTTGTGTGAACATACGTTTTCAACTTTGGGTAAATATCAAGGAGCGTGATTGCCGGATTTCATGGTAAAGAGTGTGTTTAGTTTTCTAAGAGACTCCCAAACTGTCTTCCAAAATGGCTGCATCATTTTGCATTCCCACAAGCAATGAATGATTGCGGGGATTATTTGATAAGTTAGAAAGTGATGAGTGATGTGGAGAAAAATGTATCCTGTTGCTGCACATCCTTGCCAGCATTTGGTGTCATCCGTGTTCTGAATTTTGGCCAACCTATAATATGTAGCGGTATCTGATTTGTCATTTCAATTTGCATTTCCTTATAATATATATGATGTAGAGCATCTTTTCATATGCTTATATGCCATCTGTATGTAGTTTTTGGTGAGGTGTCTTTTAATGCCTTTGGCTCATTTTTAAATTGGGCTGCTTGTTTTCTTATTTCTGAGTTTTAAGAGTTTTGTTTATATTTTGGATAACAGTCTTTTATCAGATATATCTTTAGCAAATATTTTTATTGGTAAGGTTTTGAACAAAGACATAATATGATCTGACTTTTATTGTAAAAATATTATCTGGGGCTGGGCGTGGTGGCTCATGCCTGTAATCTCAGCACTTTGGGGGACCGAGGTGGGTGGATAACCTGAGGTCAGGAGTTTGAGAGCAGCCTGACCAATATGGTGAAACCCTGTCTCTACTAAAAATACAAAAATTAGCCAGGCACAGTGGTGGGTGCCTGTAATCCCAACTATCTGGGAGGCTGAGGCAGGAGAATCACTTGAACCCGGGAGGTGGAGGTTGCAGTGAGCCGAGATCATGCCTCTGCACTCCAGTCTGGGCGACAGAGCAAAACCCCCACCCCCGCCAAAAAAAAAAAAAATATATATATATACACACACACACACACACACACACACACACACACATATAAAAAATATTATCTGGATGTTAAATTGAGAATAGATGATATTTTGGTGGACACAGGATGAGGTGCTGGTAGGCTAGGGCAGAAACCAGGGCGATGGTTTACGAGGCTGATATAGTTTGGATGTGTGCCCAGCCCAAACTCATATTAAAGTATAATCTCCAGTGTTGGAAGAGGGGCCTGGTGGGAGGTGATTGGATCATGGGGGTGGTTTCTCGTGAGTGATTTAGCACCATTTTTCTTGGTACTGTCCACACAATAATGAGTGAGTTCTTGTGAGATCTAGTCATTTGAAAGTATGTAGCCCGTCCCCCCTCACTCTCTGGTTTTACCGTGTGATGAGCCTGCTCCTCCTTTGCCTTCTGCCATGATTGAAAGCTTCCTGAGGCCTCCCCAGAAGCATGTGCTGCTATGCTTCCTGTACAGCCTGCAGAACCATGAGCCAGTTAAACCTCTTTTCTTTATAAATTACCCAGTCTCAGGTATTTCTTTATAGCAATGCAGGAACAGCCTAATACAGAGGCTATTACCACAACCTGGGAGCTCTGGAAACTGTTAACAATACTTGGGAGAGCAATGAGAGGGTCTTGAGCCAGGATAGTTGCACTGGAAGTGAAGAGAACCATCAGATTCTGGTTATATTTTGGAGGTAAAGTCCATAGGATTTGCTAATAGATTGTACATGAGATAGAAAGATAAGAGTAAGGATGACCAATGACCAACAGAAAGAGTGAGGTTGGCATTAACTGAAGAGGAAGACTTAAAGAGGAGCAGGCTTAATAGAATCAGGAATTCAGTTTTGACATGTTGCATTTGACAGGACTATAAGACGTCTGTGACAGGCAGAATAATGGCCCCCAAAGGGGCCATTCAAGGTCCTAATCTCTGAAACCTGTAAATATGTTTGGTTACATGGCAAAGGGGAGTTAACACAGCAGATAGAATTAAGATTGTTAATTAGCCGACTTTAAAATCAGGAGATTTTCCTGAATTATTCAGGTATATCCCAATGTAATTGCAAGTCTTTAAATGTGGAAGAGGGAGACAGGGAAATTAGTATCTCCGAGAGATGCAATGTGAGAAAGACTTGGCTGGCCATCATTGGCATTGAAGATGGAGGGTGCTACATGTGAAGGACTGCAGGCAGCCTCTAGAAGCTGAAAAGAAAATGTATTCTCCCCTTGAGCTTCAAGAAAGGAATGCAGACCTACTGACATCTTGACTTTAGCTCAGTGAGATCGATTTTGGACTTCTGACCTCTAGAATTACAAGATAACAAATGTGTGTTGTTTTAATCCACTAAGTTTGTGACAATTTGTTGCAGCAGCAATAGGAAAATACAACATCCAAGTGGAGATACCTGGTAGATAATTGGATATACAAGTCTGGATTTTGGGTAGAGGTCCAGGTTAGAGATACATATTTGGGAGTTACCAGCATACTGATGATTCTTAAAACCAGAAGACTGGATGAGATCATCAAGAAAGTTGTGAGGAGAGGAGAAGAGAAGAGGAGGAGGGGAGGGGAGGGGAGGGGAGGGGAAAAGTGTGAAAACGGTTCTGGAAGGCCTTGATATTGAGAGATCGGGAAGATGAAAAGGAAACAGCAAAGGAGACCTAGACGCAGCTGGTGGTGTAGAAAGCAACCTGGCGGATGTGTTGTATGGAAGCCAGGTAAAGAGAGTGTTTCAAGGAGAAAGGAGTGATGACACATGTCAAAAGCTGCTGATGGGCCAGGAAAGATGAGGATGGGGAATGAATTGCCAGATTTAATAATGGAAAGTTACTGGTGGCCTTGACTAAAGCAGTTTGGGCAGAGTAATGGGGGCTAAAACCTTTTGGAGTGGGTTTTACTATGAATGGGAAAAACAGAATTGAAGACAGTGAGTATTGACCCCTTTTAAAAAGAGTTTTGCTCCAGTGTTAATTTGCTTAGGAAAAAAAGGAATTTTGCTATAAAAATGAGCAGAATGGGCTTTGGGGGTGGGGGTGGCGATGAGAGAGAAATAACAGCACATTTGTATGCTGATGTGAATGATCCAGCAGAGGACCAGAGAGGTTAGGTAACTTGCTCACAGTCACATGACAATGTGTAACAGAGATGAGCAGTCCCAGCTAAAGTTAATCTAGACAAACTCAGCCTCAGAAGTGGAGCCATTTAGCCTACCCAGTAGATGACCACATCCTCATCATGAGTGAGCCCAGCCAAGACCAGTAGAACCGCTCAGCTGAGCCCAACTGAAATTGCTAACCCAAGGAATCGTGAACCTAATTAAAGGTTGTTGTGTTAAGCTAGTAGCTTAGTAGTTTACATGTGGTTGTTATGCAGAAAAGTAACTAATATTGGGTTAAATTAGTTACATATGTTGGAGTTACAAGTGGTCACATAAGCTGAAGATCATGACTAATGTGGGATTCAAGAGGCTATAACTGGTCTCATTGTAATTAGGCTGTAAGAGATCTTTTGCTCTCAAAGTTCTGCTCAGATACAATAATGTGTATTTTATGTTAAATGTCTTGTTCTTTCTTCTTTCTTTCTTTTTTTTTTTTTTTTTTTTTTGTGTGTGTGTGTGTGTGTGTGTGTGTGTGTCGCCCGGGCAGTAGTGCAGTGGTAGGATCTTGGCTCACTGCAGACACAATCTCCCAGGCTCAAGTGATCCTCCTACCTTAGCCTCCCTAGAAGCTGGGACTACAAGCACAAACCACCAGGCCTGGCTAACTTTTTATCTTTTGTAGAGAAGGAGTTTCTCCATGTTGCCTAGGCTGGTCTCGAACTTTTGGGTTCAAGGCCACCCACCTCCGCCTCCCAAAGTGTTGGGATTACAGGCCTGAACCACTGCATCCAGCCTCAATAACTTATTTATGACATGACGACATGAAAATTGATACCTCTTTCTCTCAATAAGTAGCAAAATAAGAATAAATCCATAACATAATCACTGATCTCTGAATGCTTGTCTGGACAACACTCTGTGACTGCTTTCTCTTGCCCTAATACTAGGCTGTAATTTAAATGTGTTATAGTTTGTCTTCATTTCTTTGGTGAAATCATGAGGAAATTGTTTGCAGCTCAAATATTTTTTATTTGAAAACATCATTTTTCAAAACCTTTATTACTTTAGTTCTGACTCACCAGTAATTGGGCAAACTCACTTTTAGAGTATTATGACTTTGGTGCAAGAAGAACTGTGATGTCTGTAAATTATTAGCTTTTGGCTGTAACTGTTAAAAATCTAGCACTAGAACCTAAGGAATTTATCCTAGAATAAATTCCTTCTGGGTGAACCCATTCCTTTTCTCAAAGAACACTGATCTGGGAGACCAGGAGGATAAGGGAGTTAGGAGCAAAAAGTTTTCACAGCGTCTTATGCCTTCCTTAAGTCCCTAAGCGCAGAACTTTTTGCCTTGGATTCATTTCTCTCTTTCCTCTTTCCTGTAGGGTAAGGACATGATAGTTTGACCCTGAAGAGCCTTCCTTCTCTCCCCTCCCACATGGCTCTCACAATCTCACGATCAGAGGAATCAGGACGCACTATACTCTCGCTGATATTTTCTTTGCGTAAATCTAGTCATTTTTATTTTTACTAGAATTTATATTATTGACCAGCCCGCATCATTGGTCCTTGTATACCTTCAATGTAAGAAAGATCCAGCATACTATTTGAAGCCTGTGTCTTTGCACACTAGGTAGGCTAGGTGCACGGTTTCCTATAAGCATGGGGCAGCAATTTGAAAGTTTAAATCTAAAAAATGTGTTTGATCAAAGGTGCAGCAATGCGTTGATAACCACTCCTGTCCACAGAGGTTGTTGGGTCATTTAGTGCTGTATTATTGTAAAATGATGTTTCTCTGGTATATCAGGAAGCTTTTTTTTTTTTTTTGAGGTGAGTCTCACTCTATTGCCCAGGCTGGAGTGCAGTGGAGCTAACTCTTCTCACTGCAACCCCTGTCTTCCAGGCTCAGTCCTCCCACCTCAGCCTTCCGAGTAGCTGGAATTACAGGCACACGCCACCATGCCTGGTTAATATTTTGTATTTTTGGAAGAGATGGGGTTTCACCATGTTGTCCAGGCTTGTCTCAAACTCCTGAGCACAAGTGATCTGCTTGCCTCGGCCTCTGAAAGTGCTGGGATTACAGGCTTGGCCAGGAAGCTTCTAACAGAGAACAATTTTGTGTTCTATATGGAGAAATAAATGCTATGGAGAGGGGCTTTAATTGGAATTAGGGTAGTTATTCTGAACTTGACATTCACTACAGAGTCCAGGCTGTGTTAATGGACTTCCTCAGTTGGTGCCCAGGTATTAAGCACTTTCTTATATTAAGCATTTCCTTAACTACATAAGAGTCAACCTGCACTTCCACATAAATAAAAGTTTTATTGAACATTCCTTTTTTTTTTTTTTTTGAGACAGAGACTCGCTGTATCACCCAGGCTAAAGGGCAATGGCGTGATCTCAGCTCACTGCAACCTCCGCCTCCTGGGTTCTAAATGATTCTTCTGCCTCAGCCTTCCTAGTACCTGGAATTACAGGCATGCACCACCATGCCCAGCTAATTTTTGTATTTTCAGTAGAAATGGAGTTTCGCCATGTTGGCCAGGCTGGTCTCGAACTCCTGACCTCAGGTGATCCTCCTGCTTTGGCCTCCTAAAGTGCTGGGATTACAGGCATGAGCCATTGCGCCCGGCCGGTTTTGTTGAACATTTCTATGCCAGACTGTTCTAAGAGCTTTGTATACATTACTTCTTAAGGTGGGATATGGAATCCCTAAAGGACTTGAATTCCATGCATTTTAATTTTTAAAAATTCTTTGACCAAAAAAAGGTATTCAAAGTTCTTGAACGATCATTTTGTCACAAAGAGCAAATATATGAATTATGGAAGTAGTGAAAAACAAACAAATACTATGAATGTGTTTCTATTAAAGCAATCAATTGACTTATGGTACAACTAAGTAAGAAAGTATGACATGGGGTAATACAGGCAGCCATGTAAGAAGGAAATTGTTGGCAACGGCAAGGTGCAATCTTGAAAGAACAGAGATGGAAATCATAATGAGATCACTACAGCATGCAATGATGTAGCCATGAAGATGAGTTTAAAACCAAGTGGCTATACAAATGCTGGCACTAACGTGTGTCTTTTCTTATCAGACATATGTTACCAAACATTGCATAAGTCCCTCATTGCATAAGGAGTGGTGAAATCAACACTGGTCATGTGCCCAGGAGAAGGAAGGATTTTGAATGAGAAAGTGTAATAGTTATCTACTGCTTCATAACAAATTACCCCCAAATTTAGCAAATGAAAAAAATAAAAATGTGCTTCTAAATAGTTTCTGGGGGTCAGGCACCCAGGAGCAGCTTAGCCACGTGGTTCTGACTCCTGGGGTAGTAGTCAGGATGTCAGCTAGGGTTGCAGTCTTCTGAAAGTTTGACTGAGGCTGAAGAATCCATTTCCAGACAATCTTGTGGTTATTGTAGATGGTTTCATTTCCCCACTTTTCATTTTTGTAACCTAGTCTAGGAAGTAATATATAGTCACTTCTGTTGTATGCTACTGGTCAAACAGACCAACTCTAGCATGATGTGAGAGGGGACTCACAAGGGTGTGAATATTAGGAGCTGGAATGATTGAGGCCATCTTGGAACTGGCTACCACTGGAAGTTTGTTAGTAGTTTCCTCCTTTATAAAAAGTCATTTGGCCCAACCAGTTAATGAATCAGCATCTGCAGATACATCGATGTCCTTGTGGTTTATACGAATAATAAATACAGAAACATGGAGCTAAAAGAGGCTATAGAGATGATCTAACCCAAGTATTCATTTTCTTTTAAGATTCATCAGAAAGGAGTAAGGAAAATAAAGCCCAAAACATATAAATGACTTGTTTAAACCACCCTCTCTGCCATCAAGAGCTGATTCAGAATTTCACTTTAGACCTATCAGCAACTTTTTACAGAATATTTGAATCTACAATCTTTTGTTTATGGTTACCTTAATGATAAATCAGAAGAACCCAAATGTTGAGTTAAATTTAATTTGTACAGGTCAGTCAGTATTCACTCTCAAGTAAATGTTCTTTATTTTATTTGCTAAAAACTATATGTATTGCCAAATGCATGTTAGATACTGGGTATCCTATTTAATGTAAGGGAAAAACAAATCCCCTTCCTTGTCAGTCCTGCAGTCTAGCCTACTGGAGGGAGAAGATATATTTACCAGGCACTGAAATAGGCACTTCGTGAAACACAATATTATTCGTGTTCTAAAGGAGCTTAAAATCTAATACAATTAACTTTAGAATTATGCATGCTAGATGCTAATTGGCATAATTTGCCTTTTCTTATGACTGGTCTTGTGGCACTGGTGAGGAGCTGAAAGACTCTGGGGCCACGTTGGTGGCTGCTGGATTTGTTGCTGACAGTCAGACTGGACCCATGTTGCTTTAATGTGTGTACATTTTTAATGTTTCTGTAACATAGTCTTGTTATACACGCACTTAGAATATATGCATGGAAGAGAAAAATGATAAACAGGGTGGTTGTAGTTAAGAATCTCTAATTCCATGCTTTGTTAGGGTGCTTAAGGAATACTAAATGATGACGATTGTCACAATGACCAGCAGCTTATGGTAGCATCATATCTCCTTAGGAAATTAGCTTTTAAAATAGAGTTAACATCAGGCTCAAGGTCTGTATGGAACAAAAGATGATGTTTTTTTTCCCAAGGACAAAGGGGGCACAATTTCTCCTTCCAGCTCCACGGTTATTGTAGCTTCATCAGTAAAAATATGTTTGTTTCCAGGAACTAAACTGTAAATTTTTAGAAGAAGCTGATGTTTGTGAGATAAACTGCTTCTCAGCAATGTCCACTTGAGAAACATTTTGGATGGAAAAGTTCTTTTCGGATGACTTCTGTAAACCTCATCCTGTCTACTAATAAAACTCTCATGACTTTTCTCTCTGACTGCCCTATACATATTGGCTCCTAATTACCTGTGATTTGGGTTTGTGTTGTATGTACAATGTGTACTCTACTCGTTCATCTGCACCAGTGCTGACTCTCCCAGTGAACAGCCAGTTGGAGGGTAAGGTGGAGCCAAAGATGAACACTCCAGTTTAAATTATCTGCACAGTACACAGCAAAGCATTACATACAGGAGGACGCATAATAAACACTCTTTGATAAAGACAATAACTGTTGCTAGCAGAGTTTCTAAGTTCAACATAAGTTGGACTTGTTTTTTTCTTTTCTAAGATAAGCTTGAATTTAAGCCTTTACTTTAAAAAGTTATTTAGTATTACAAAGTACCACAAAGGTAAAAACAAGATACGATGGACACAAAGGATCTGAGTATATTATGGTGATAAGGGAATGGGCGTTGGGATTAGACCAGTTTTTATTCATTCATCTAACAAATACTTATTGAGAATACAAATACTTATAAGACAAATACTTATTCTTCACGTACTAGTGAAGAAAGCTAACTTTTCATACTAGTGAAGAAAACTAACTTTTCAGCTCCTCACCAGTGCCACAAGACCAGTCATAAGAAAAGGCGAATTATGCCAATTATACCATTTTTAAACTTGCATTGTAGTAAGTCAAATGTGTGGTATGTCAGATAGTGATAAGTGCTATGGAGAGAAATAAAGTGAGGACGAAGTGAGGAAGAGAGGTGGGTGGGGTGCAATTTTAATAGGGTGGTTAGAGAAGGCCTCACAGAGAAGGTGACATTTGAGTAAATACATGGTGGAGATGAGAAAGGGAGTGGAGTTCTGTGGATATGGGAGAAGAGTGTTTAGGCAGAGGGAACAGCTGGGACAAAGGTCCTGAAACGGGACCAGCAAGCCAGCCAGCATGGCTGGAGAGAAGACCTGAGTTTAAATCTAGTCCTGCTTCACGATCAACCTCACCTTCTTGAGTCTTCTCAGTTCCCTCTGAAAAAGTACAGATAGTTTGCAGGACTACTGGGAAGATCAAATGAAATAGTAAAGGTAAAGGTCCTAGCAAGTTCTAGATGTCCACATTAGAGCAGTCATTAGAATGTAAAGGATATCCTATAGCACGGATACTGCCTCTTTCTTTCTAGAAAATGAAGGAAATAACGCCACTTTTCTCAGGAGAAGTAAATGCAATAATACCTGCAAAGTACTTAGCCCAGAGGCTGACACATGGTACACTCATAACTAATGGCAGTTCTCATTACCATCAAATGTTTCAGTGAAGCATTCATTATTACAGAATAGACAAAATTAGGAGAGCAACTCCGAGTCACTAATCAATAGAGCTAGACAGAAAACAGGAGTTAGGTTAAGAGCCCAGAGGCACCAGCAAATGCAAAAGCAATGGATTTGACAATCAAGGAGGGGTGAGGATGAATTCCATCCAGATTTTACTCAAGCCCAGGGAAGCCACTGTGGGTAATCTGATTTATGTGGGGAGGTTAGAGTGGGAGAGACAGCAGAACAGGGGTGAAAACTAAGTGACCTTGAAGCTTTAATATAAGGAAAGAAATATACCTAAAAGGTATCACAGAGCTGAATGAGTAGAATCATCATAGTGCACTTGGCCATGGATGGGTATAACTTATCAAAAGGAACAGGCTAGAATGGAGAGGAAAGAGATTAGCGCTGTATGTAGAGAAGATATCCACATATGTGGAAACCCATAACTGTTAGGTGGGAGTGCAGTGGAGAACATTTGGATAAGGATAAAAGTGGAGAGAAAGCAAAAATGACATAGTTGTGGGAGGATGCTAAAGGCAGTTCCATTAGAAGTAGGAAACAGAGGTTGTACTCCCCAGTTAGACAACAAATGCTGTCCGAGCTAGCCAGAAAATTTCTAGATCCCAGATTCAATTAAGAGCAATGCATCCAATAAATCCTTGGAAGTCAAAATATCATGGTGGTTAACTTAGTGGACCATAAAGGTGAACAGTCTAGTCTCAGATGTGTTGTGACCTTGGATAAATTTACCTCTATAAGCCTTGATTTCCTAGCAAGTAAAACAAGGATGATAAATAAACTTCTTGTGAGGACAATAAATGAGAAGCCTTTTGAAAATGAGTAAGCATTTTTCTAGAATGTCATTTTCTGCTTAATATAGAAATGACAAGGGGAGTTTTGGACTTAATTTTAACTAAAAAGGAAGAATCTGTGGACTGAGTTGGGAGCTTCAGAAGAAAGACGGAAAAGAACAAAGCCATCAAGTACGTTAGAATACTGGATAAGGAGTGGGGCGTGCGCTGTGTGAGCCTTGGATCAGAATGCTCCACTCCATTCCGCCAGGACTCCTCCAAAGCACAACTTGACAAGAACGTTGTTTTTCCTCTTTCAACCAGACCACCCAGACTGCCACACTTTTCCCACCTCTTTGAAACATTTTCTTCCTTTTGTCTTTCAGTTTGACATTTTTGTGTAAACATTAATTATTTTTTTCCTCTAAGTGGTTCTGAAAGTGCTGAAGTCAGAGTCTGGAGCACTCAAGCTGTCTCTTTTATTTTACTCCTGAGCACAGCTCCTCTCTTCTTACCCTTTTCCTTTCTCCTCTCTCTTCTCCCTTTTTCCCCATCCAGACTCATCCCAAACTCGAATTCCAAATTATGGACTGAAAGTAAAGGGCTGAGAGAGCTCAAAATTGTTAGATGAGGGTCAGTGGGGTTGAAGGTACAGGTGATAGCCATTGCAACCTCTTTGTTACTCACCCCACCTCTACCTTGGGGTAAACCCAGTATCTATTCCTGCCTTTATCCTCAATGAAGAATCCTGATTGTATTCAAAGCTGCAATGTGTCCAGCCCTAGGTAATGAATCATGACTGGGCAAAACAAATCATTACAAACCTGCTCCATTCCTTATTCTCCTTCGCTGCTACAGATGGGGTGGTAGATACCACTCATGCCTACCACGTTCTTCCCTTCCTGGGCATGATTTCCTTGAAGTTAGGTGTGGCAAGGTGCCTTGTTCTGGCTAATGAAATATGCGTGGAAATTTTGCCTGTCACTTCTAGATGGAGGTATGTAAGAGTTGGGGCACCATACTCCGTGCTCTCTTTCCCTGCCCCCATAATCCAAGCAAAATAACCTTAGTCCTATCCCACTGTTCCAGCTAGTAACACAGCACCCCAACACGTAGTGGCCTAAGACAACCACTATCTCATGCTTCTGTGGATTGACGGAGGTCAGCCAGGAGGTCTTCTACTGATCTCTTTTGGAGTCTCACGCAGGTGCAATGAGATTATAGTCTTTGTTTGTTTGCACTGAAATAACAAAATACCTGAAACCGGGTAATTTATAAAGAACAGAAATATACTTTCTCACAGTTCTGGAAGCTGGGAAGTCCAAGATCCAGGTGTTGGCATAATTGGTGTCTGGTAAGAACCCAGTTTCTGTTTCCAAGATGGTTCCTTGTTCCTGCATCCTCCAGAGAGGAGGATGAATATGTCCTCACCTGGTAGAAGGTAGAAGGGCAAAAGAGTCTAATGCTGCATGAAGCCTCTCTTATAAGAGCCTTAATTACATTCATGTAGGAAGAAGCCCTCACGACCTAATCACTTATTAAAGGACCCACCTCTCAATACGATCACATTGGTTACTAGGTTTCAACCCCTGGATTCTGGAGGGGACACATTCAAACCATAGCAGGCTGCAATAACCAATGGTTCAGTCATATATTGGGCACCTTGGCAAGGATGGCTTGAAAGCTAGATTTGTATGGGTTACTCTTTTTCCCTATGTCATCCATAGGACAGGAAAAATAATTTTTCCTCTATCCTTCATGGTTCTTAGTTGAGACAGACCTCTGTAACAAAAAACAGGTTAACAAAAGAAAAAATAGTAGAAGTTCATTTTGTAGAACGTGTGTATGTCTGTGTGTGTGTGTGTGTGTGTGTGTGTGTGAAGGGGGCAGCAATGAGGAGATGCCCAGGAAAAGCATAGTAAACAAGGGTTAGGTTTGTTATGCAGATTTAAGTTGGTGCCTTCTCCATTGAGTTTCTAGTGATTCCGAGTCATCCTTCTCTTCATGGTACAGAGGGAGATACCCTTTCATATCACCAGAGTTGGTTTTCTGGTTCCTTCTCATTTGGGTAGACTCTGTCAGAGGGAAGGTCTAGGGTTGCAGGCTGTTGTTCAGATTCTTTTGTCCCACAGGGTGTTCCTTTGATGTAGTACTCTCCCCTTTTACCTATGGATGTGGCTTCCTGGAAGCCAAGTTCTAGTGATTGTTATCTGTCTTCTGGATCTACCAGGCTCCGGGGCCAGCAGCGGGTGCGGAAGGTTGTCTGCACAGAGTCCTGTGATGTGAACTGTTTGTGGGTTTCTCAGCAGTATTTGTGGTGTCTCCTGGGTTGCACAGGATCAATCTGCTCCCTTCAGAGGATCTATGGGTCCTCTCAGGTTTCCTGATGTATTTCTGCAGTCATTCTGGAGTAAAAATTCTCAATGCGAGCCTTCACATGCTGCTCTGTCCATTCGAGTCAGAGCTGCAATCTAGTTCTACCTTCCATCACCATGATCCCTCTGGAGACACCCTTTCAAATGGAAATTTTGTTTAGAGAGGTAAATTTTTCTTACACAGGGGTACTTTACCCTTATTTTCAGAGCTTCCCCTGTAACACAGTTTCTCAAAATAATCAGCTCAAAATAATCCTCATGCCAAAGCAGCACATTTGTGGTGGCATTTTTGCCTCCTCCAGTCATATTTTGGAGCATTGTGTCCTGAACCCCATCCCACCTCGGAGCCTTACACTCTCACCTGGCCTCTCTACGTGGTTTTTCATGTGTTTTCTCTAGAACCATAGCCACGTGGTGACACAGGGTTCTACAAAGTAGAAGGGGCCAGACCTCTCAAAGCTTAGGCCCAGTATTGGCCCAGCATTACTCCACCACATTCTCTTGGTTAGAGCAACAGTCGCAGGGCCAGACTAGATTCAAGACTGTGGAAAATAAACACCCCTTCTCAATGTGGGGAGTGACAAAGAATTTGGGTCCGTTTTGAATCTACCACACTTACATATAACATGAGAAAATGATATCTCCTTCATATAGACCCGGAAGGACCCAGATCTGGATTGGTGTTGGGGAAGACACCCGTCCTAGTCGTTGTCTTTCAGCTCTCACCCCAAACTTCTGCTCCCAGATTCTTCTCAGTGGCCTCCGGTCATTTTATTACAAAATCTCCATTTCCTTCTGGTCTACTTCATGCCTAGACAGGACCATAGTTGCACCCTCATGCTCCACAGTAGTGCTGCCACAGGGTGACAATAGAGAGTCAGCAGTGGGGAGTCAGATATCAGACACCCCAATTCCTATAGTCTCGTCTTCACTCCCATGAAGACTGCCCTGTTGGTAGTCATCTTCTCCCTCAGGCCTGCTCTCCCACCAAATTGTTAAGGATTCCCCTGTTAAAGAAAATTTAATTGGGAGGCCATTAGGCTGAGATGGCTCCAGAGCCTTTGGTTGCTACTAAACAAACCAAAACCCAATTTGGTGAAAACAGTAAAAAGAAATGTAAGTGGAACCAATTAGAAACCACCAACTAACCTCTAACTAGGGACTTTAAAGCTACTGTTCTAGTTTAATCAATCAAATATTTTCTCTGCCTTGCTTCTGTATTCACCTTATAAAAGCCCCCCCACCCCATCGACTTCCTGCACTTTCCCCCTAGGCCCCTTCAGTGGAGCCCAAATCACTTGCAATTTGGTGCTGCCCAATTCATGAGTTGTTGTTTGTTCAAATGAATTCTTTAACATTGTAACGTGCCTAAGTTCATCTTTTAACATCCCTCACTCCCCAGGTTTTCATTTCCGGTTTCTTCTTTTGTATAAGTTCTACTTTTTGTATCTATCCAGATGAGGATAGAAATTGTCTTACATGAAAACAATTTCCTTACCCCAGTAGGAATATTTCAAGTTTATGATGCTGAACCTTGTCTGATCCTCCTGAATGTACAATATTGTCTGTGGACCTTGTCTTTCACAACTAAAAGGCTCATTAATGAGTGAAATGGAAATAACAGGGATTGATTTTGTGCTTTTTACAATTAATATGATAACTTCCACTTTTATCTTTTATCATTTTATACATGGCCTCTTCTCTGTTCTCTCAGAGGTATCTGCTTGCCTTTGGGAGAATTAGGTTTGTAGCAGTAGGGAATGCAAAGAGGAAGGAGAAATCAATATCCTGATTTGACTTCCCGCTGTCGGAAACTAAATAACTATCTTAAAGCTACATGTCTTTATACCTTTGAGTTTTAGCGTGTGTTCAATTTGCAACTTCATTCCTCATGTATTCCTAAAAAAAAGAATTGAACAGGCTTCCTATGGAGAGGAGTTTTATAGCTCCTCAGGATGCAGAAACAGCTGTAATTAATTTTTAAAGCAAAAACAACCAAAAAAATTATCCCCTGCAAATTCTCCCTTTCTTTGATGCTTTGTTTAGAAAGACCCAGAACTGATGAAACACAAAACTCAGATATTACTAAGTAATTTCTAGCTTTTACCCTCTGAAGAATGTGACTCTTGATAGCTCCAGTCACCTTTCCATGTGGTTTGTTGCTTGTCCAAAGGAGGTTGTCAGAAGCTCTCCTTAACAACACTGTGCAGAGTGGCTCAGACACCTCAGAAACCACATCCTAGCTGCCCCCTATTCTGTGATCTTTTCTGGGTTTCCATCTGTCTCAGGGTCAGGTAACTGTCCTACTGAATTTCTAAAAAATAAAATTCTTCTTCCTCTTAGTTCAACAGAGATAAAACTGGAATTTTTCAAGAGGTATTTGCAGAAAGAAACTAAGAAATAATACTTAAAAAAAAAAAAAAACCACACACATGCTAAAGTATAAAAACCAATAATTTTTTAGAGTACAGATGTATTACAGTAAATGGAAACAAAGCAAAACAAAACATCTAGGCAAAGATTGCCTCAGATGCCCCGATTTTAGGGCATTCAGCTATGGTTTCATTTTCCCCTTTTACATCGTGCCAGGGGAATGGTGTCCCAGATTCAGAAATATCTCTTCTTCCTTTAATGAGTGGTTTTCTACTGGGGAGGCAATTCTGCCCCCCAGGGGACATGTGGCAATGTTTGGAAACACTTTAGGTTGTCACAACTTGGGGAAGGTGGTGCTACTGGCATTTAGTAGGCAGAGGGCAGAGACACTGCTAAAGATCTTATGATGCACAGGGCAGACACCCACAACAAAGAATTATCCTAATTGTCTAAAATGACAATTGTGCTGAGATTGAGAAGCCCTGCTTTAGGAAGAGCTATGCAGAATAATACCACTTCAAGAATCATATTCATTTGAAACATCTAGGACTAAATTTTAAAAAAGAAATCATATTCAATAATTAACTGGTATGGTCAAAGGACAGCTCTCAGTGGGAAAGAGAAATAATCACAATTCTATATTAATTAATCCTTCCATTACATCTATCAAATATTTATTGGCATCCACTGTGTGCATGGCACTGTCAGGCATTACGAAAGATAGACATTACTTGCCCTTACAGAGCTATGCGCAAGGGCAAAAGAAAGTCATTAAACATAAAATTATATAAATGTGTTATTTAATTATAATTGTGATAAATGAAATAAGCAAAAAATATGAACTGATATAAGAATGTATTTTGAAGGGGAAACCAATTCCTCCAAATCAATAGAACTTTATAGTTTCTAAAAATTAAAAATTCAGTGGGGAAAAAAATCCTTAATGTTTTATTCCCTTAAACATTTATCATGATGGTTTTCAATGACACAGTGTTCTTAGTCTCCTTAGTTGTCCTAAGGAGTACTGTGACTGTTCTTGTTTTCAAAATGTTCATTTTAATCTCTTTTTCAAATGAAATTTCTTTTGTTGCTCTTTTTCTATTGAAATTTATTTGTTGCTAAGCACAAACCTTCCCTTCTGATACCAAAGTGATTCTGAGCAGGGACGGGATTGGAGGGAAATACTGGAGTGTTCCAGAGTCAAGAGATAAGTGTGATAGTCCCCAAGTCCCCAGCTTCTCGCTGGTGATCCAATTCACTTTCGTGAATGGAGATCTTCAGTAAAAAACCAGACCTACATTTCAAAATTTGAGTTTGTGGTCTTTTCCCAGGGTTGTTGATCAGGGAAGTCTTTTACGGGGGAAGAAATATTTATTTAAGCTGATACCTGAAGGATAAATTAAGCAAAGTTGGAGGGGATAGGATAAGCCTTCCAAGAATAAGAAGGTCTATTAGATAGACTTTGGCATATCAAAATAATCCTTAGACACAGAAAAGGTGCTCAATATGGTCCTTTGCTCCCTATTCTCAAGGGCAAAATTCATTTCCTAAGAGAGGTAAAGACCTTGCTTTTATATTTAATCATAGGTATGTACCTCTACTTAGCGGGAAAGACATGGTGACAGAATTTGTCTTACAGTGACTTACTGAACCCTAACCCCCGATCAGCCATCCTGAAAATTTATGACAATACACAAATGCATGCAAATAAAGCAGTGGACATTCTCTACTGAAAATGTCCAGCACTATGCAGCAAATGTTTATGCAGACCTGGCTGAGTGCCACGCCACAGCCGGCTTTCATTTCTGTTTTAGTCAAAGATTCCAGGGAGAATCTGATGAAAGCTATGGAAATCTCCCCTGAAAAAGGCACAAGCACACATATACTACAGTTTTTATATAGTTTCAATTATTAGTGACTATTGTTTATTGAAATGATTATGTGCAAGCAATAATGTATGAAGGAGGAAAATGTCAGAGAGAAAGAAAAATATCTTAACAAAATTCAGGGCCCTACCATAATTTTAATTTGTGGCTTTTTGTTAATTTTATGAAGGCAGTTTCACCATCACATATACCCTTACAAGAGGGAGGCAGAGGGAGATTTGACATAATCAGAAGAGGGGAAGGCAGAAGAGGAAAGCGTAGTGTGACCTTAGAGGCAGAGATTGGAGTCATGTGACCCCAAGTCAAGAAACACCAACACCACCAAAGCTGGAAGAGCCAAGGACAGATTCTCCCCTATAGCTTCCAAAGGGAGCACAACCCTGTAGACACCTTGATTTAGGCCCAGTGGTATTTATTTTGGACTTTTGGACTCCAGAACCATGAGAGAATAAGGGAATAAATTTCTATTGTCTTAAATCATCACTTTGTGGTAATTTGTTATAGCAGCCAAGGGAAATTAATATAGGAGCTAAACTAGACAATCAAAGAGAGCATGAACTGTGTAGATCAGAGCCTGTCTATTTGTCTCAGATTTTTGATGAAGGGTTCTAGCTCACTTTGCATTCCAACCCCAGATACTTCTTTCTGAATTCAAACAAATCTTCTTCTCTGACAGTGACACTTGTATTTTAAAGCTCCACTGTCCTATACAGACCACATAGCTGATTTTGGTTTACTGGTACAAAATTCTGTTTTCTTTGTTACTATGTCTTGCATTGTTCCCCCATCTCTGAATAATCATTTATTGTTTTGGAAGAATCCATCTCTCTCTGTCTCTCTCCCCTCCCCACTCCCATTGTTCTTGATCTTAAAATAAAAGTTACATAAAATAAACAGCTCCTTCTTTCTTTTCTTGTCATTTCCTCCACTCAGCAGTGTGGAGCTGCAAGGCTGCTTGCCCGAGTGTTTGAAGCCACCCACACACTTTGAAGCATACTCCACGGCAGCTGACAGTTCAATGCAATCAAATGCCAGTCACAAATGCTTCTATCATTAGTTCCACAAATCCACTATGAAAATGGGTCTGTAGGATGTAAGAAGAAAAAGAGAAGAATATTTCGTGACTGGAATTTTTTTAAACTGAGAAATAGGAAATAAAGTGGGTCAGATGATTATTTTAAGACAACCAGTGGTGAAAATAGGAACTCAAAGCAAATCTATATCAGAGAATTTGGGAAATCCAAACAAGCCATCAGTAATTCTTTCGCATGAAGACATCTTAATGCTTCAGGGAGAAATGGTAAAACCATCCCCACAGGGTTGATAAAAATTGCATACCAGTTTCTGGACAGAAATATAATTATACTTAAGCATTAGTCAGGCTGTACTCTGGCCCACTTCCTTGTTACTAAAAGTCACCGTAGCACTAGATACTGACCATTTGAATGCCCATTGTTTCTATAGGTAGGATTTCTGACATTAGGGTCTTAAGACTGTTTAAGAATTGATTTCATCCCCATCATTCCTATAGATAGGCTCTCTGACATTAGAATCATAAGGCTTTTATTTAAGGATTGCTTAAGATGTTTTTCAGACCCCAAATTCCAGCAACCAGTTTGAAGACCCCCACAGAGGAATGGGATCAGCATGAGAATATAGCTTCTTCATCTCCCTGTCCCATGACTTCACTCTGCACTCGTTGATCAAACAATCATTTTGGCTCACTCCAAAACCCTTAAAAACCCTAGCCCCAAACTCCTCTGGGAGATGAATTTGAGGTTCTTTCTCATCTCCTTGTTCTGTGGCCCTGAGATTAAACCTCTTTCTCTGCTGGTGTCACAGCATATTGACTTGCCATGTGCATCAGGCAATGAACCTATCATGGATACAGAGGACTCTAGGAGGACTGCTAAGAGATGGGCCACCAAGATCTCAGGCTAGAACATTACATTTCAGGGCTGTAACATAGTTTTAGTGCATACAGCTCTTAAAACCCTTGCATTTCCTGAGTAATAGAGGTGCTAGGAGCATTTTGTGTTTTAATATTTGGTCTCTGCCCCTGGTTCCTGACATAGAGTTCCTGAATCCCTTTACATATCTTAAGAAATAGGAATATCTTTTATTCTAATGAAGCAACTCTTGGTTGGCTCCTGAATAGCTTCTGGCTGCCACCAGAAAAACCAAGCCATTATTAGAAGCTTGGAATTTGCAGTCCTACCGCTCATCCTCCAGGAAGGAGAGAGGGGCTAGACACTGAGTTAATAATTGATTGGGCCTATATGATGAAGCTGTCAGAGGCATTTGAACCAGAGTGACTCCATCTTGAACACGGAGTGGGTAAAATTAGGCTGAGACTTACTGGGCTGCATTCCTAAGTTAGACACTCTAAGTCACAGGATGAAATAGGAGGTCAAGATACAGGTTACAAAGACCTTGCTGATAAAATAGCATGTGGTAAAGACAGCAGCCAAATCCCACCAAAACCAGGATGGTGATGAAGGTGACCTCTGGTTGTCCTCACTGCTCACTATATGCTAATTATAATGTATTAGCATGCTAAAAGGCACTCCCACCAATGCCATGACAGTTTACAGATGCCATGGCAACACCAGGAAGTTACCCTATATAGTTTAAAAATTGGAGGAACCCTCAGTTCTGGGAATTGTTTACCCCTTTCCCAGAAAACTCATTAATAATCCACCCCTTGTTTAGCATATAATCAAGAAATAACTATAAGTATAATCAGTTGAGCAGCCAGTGCTGCTGTTCTGCCTATTCTTTTTTGTAGCCATTTTTTTATTCCTTTACTTTCTTAATAAACTTGCTTTCCCTTCACTCTATAGACTCGCCCTGAATTCTTTCTTGCAGAAGGTCCAAGAACCCTCTCTTGGGGTCTGAATGGGGGTCTCTTTCCAGTAAAAAAGCCACCATAAAAATTCCTAAAATATGGGATACAGAGAGTTTCTGGGTTGGTGATCCATGTGCCAGGAGGGTGGCACGCCCTAGATCTGCAGGGATACAGCCCCTGTACTTGGAACCCTTCGGGACCTCCCCCGTTGTGCTATTCATCTGGCTGTTCGTCTGTATCCTTTATTGTATTCTCTGTAACAAACTAGTAAACATAAGTAACTGTTTCCCTGAGTTCTGTGAACCATTATACTAAATTATCAAACCAGAGGAGGAGGTGTGGGAACTCCATCTACAGCCAATCGGTCAAAAGTATGAGTGACAACCTGGGACTCGTGACTGTTCTCTGAAGTGGGGGGCAGTTTTGTGGGACTGAGCTCTTAACCTATGAGGTTTGCATTAACTCCAGGTAGTACTGTCATAATTTACCTGTAGGACACCTAGTTGGTGTCAAGAGAGTTGGAGAATTGGTTGGCATGGGGAAAACCCTCACACATATGGTGTCAGAAGTGTTGAGAGTGTAGAAGAAAGAGTTTTTCCTTTAAGGGATCAGTAAACTATGGTCTACCACCTGCTTTTGTAAATAAAGTTTTATTGGGAAACAGGCACACCCATTCATTTATGTATTGTCTGTGGCTACTTTCACACTACAACTGCAGAACTGGGAAATTGTGACAGAGACATATGGCACACAAAGCCTAAATATTCACTCTTTGGCCCTTTATGAAAAAAGCATGCCAACCCCTATTATAATGAAACTGCAGCAGTAATAATGGGTGTACAGAGTGGGCTCTAACAATAGAAGAACAGCAAAGATACTAGTGTACAAAGTGTACTAGTTTCCTGTGTACCCAAGTTCAAAGCTCGTACTACTCACTGTATGACAGCCAATAAATCAAGAGACCAGGTGTTGGGGCAAGGAAAGTGACTATTATTGTACTTGCTTTCAAGTTAAATAAGAAACTAAATTCCTCCCATGGTTAACTTGGCCTATGAGCAAAGATAAGCAAAAGCAGTTAACCTAAAAGATAACACTGCAGCTGGGGAAGTGGAAGTGGTTAGTTGCAAAACGGAGACAGTCATGCTAGGTTTCCTTTCCACTGCTATACTAGAGCTTCCTTAACAAATTATCACAAACTAGACAGTGATTACACAAATATTTCTTTAACTTTGATATACAGTTTTTACATTGTAAGGAGTATACTAAATCCACAGAGAACACAATATTTTATTTATTTATTTTTAATTTTATTTATTTATTTTTTTGAGACGAAGTCTCACTCTGTTGCCTAGGCTGGAATGCAATGGTGCGGTCTCAGCTTACTGCAACCTCTACCTCCCAGATTCAAGTAATTCTCCTGCCTTGGCCTCCCAGGTAGTTGGGATTACAGGCGTGTGCCACCATGCCTGGCTAATTTTTGTATTTTTAGTAGAGATAAGGTTTCGCCATGTTGGCCAGGCTGGTCTCGAACTCCTGACCTCAGGTGATCCACCCTCCTCGGCCTCCCAAAGTGCTGGAGTTATAGGCATGAGTCACCTCACCCAGTCGAGAACACTAAATTTTAATGTTATACTTTTGTTTTTTACTTTTTTCCTTATTAAATTTTGTGTCATTTACAGTTTTATGTTTGACATGTAGAAAATTTAGGGAACTTAAGCTGTTGTGGACTTAAAAATAGCAAAATGAACAAAAGACTGGAGGTAAGAAGAGGAAGAGAAGCTCAGGGTCAGGAAAATCGGTTCCTGCAAGCTCCGTTGGTAACTACGACGAAAGAAGCATCATACAGTGGGGCTGTGGGATAGCAGCACAAAGTGAATCTAGTGAAGACCTTTCAAGTCTACGTGAACCTCTTGTCAGAACAGTTTTGGTTTTTTTCATCTGTGACTTCAGAACAAGAAGGTGTTGCTGCACTCTGCATGGTTCATCTTGTCTTTTCTTTCATTCTCATTACCAGATTCTGGACTAACACTGAACAGACGAAACCCAAGGGGGCCGGGCGCGGTGGCTCAAGCCTGTAATCCCAGCACTTTGGGAGGCCGAGACGGGCGGATCACGAGGTCAGGAGATCAAGACCATCCTGGCTAACACGGTGAAACCCCGTCTCTACTAAAAAATACAAAAAACTAGCCGGGCGAGGTGGCGGGCGCCTGTAGTCCCAACTACTCGGGAGGCTGAGGCAGGAGAATGGCGGGAACCCGGGAGGCGGAGCTTGCAGTGAGCTGAGATCCGGCCACTGCACTCCAGCCTGGGCGGTAGAGCGAGACTCCGTCTCAAAAAAAAAAAAAAAAAAAGAAACCCAAGGGGAAAGAGAATATAGCTGATATTTCTGCTAGGATTTCTGCCTTTCCCCCTCCCTTAAAATATATACTATTGTGCCTGGAATTCACAAACAAGAGGGGGAAAGAACCCACAGTTACGTTGTCACTCTTTGGGAGAAATGTCTGAGTAGAAGTGACAGCTCCCTTGTAGGGGTTGTTCTTGATTGTCACTAAAGTCAAGCTGGGAAGAGAGAGTCAGGGAAATCAGAGCTCTTCTTCCAAGAATGGGAAAGGACATTACCTTGAGGATGTGTCAGTGGAGCCCCACAGCATGAGGGAGGTCAGGCAGCCACAGCGGGTGCCAAATGAGGAATCCCTTGTGTTGATTTCTTTCTGCTTGAAATATCTATAGTAGGTTGCATTGTTCTGTGTGAACCTTATCTGTTACCTTCAGGATCTGGGACAAATAACGTCTCCAAGATCTCTTGTAATTTTTAGATATTTTCTTCTTTTCTTTCTTTCTTTCTTTCTTTCTTTCTTTCTTTCTTTCTTTCTTTCTTTCTTTCTTTCTTTCTTTCTTTCTTTCTTTCTCTCTCTCTCTCTCTCTCTCTCTCTCTCTCTCTCTCTCTCTCTCTTTCTTTCTTTCTTTCTTTCTTTTTCTTTCTTTTTTTTTTTTGAGATGGAATCTCGCTCTTGTCACCCAGGCTGGAGTGCAATGGTGTGATCTCGGCTCACTGCAACCTCCACCTCCCAGGTTCAAGTGATTCTCCTGCCTCAGCCTCCCGAGTAGCTAGGATTACAGACACCTACCACCACACCTGGCTAAATTTTCTGTATTTTTAGTAGAGATGGGGGTTTCACCATGTTGACCAGGCTGGTCTCGAACTCCTGACCTCAGGTGATCCACCCTCCTCAGCCTCCCAAAGTGCTGGGATTATAGGCATGAGCCACCACGCCTGGCCAATTTTTAGATATTTTCTAAGGATTCATACCCATAGCACACTGGCTTCTTTATTCTTTCCCCAATCATGACAAAGTTTCCTGCATTCATTAAATATGATTTGCATTTCGTAGGCTTACCAAGCCTAAGTTAAAAAGAAGTTCAAACAATGATTTAAAGAAAAAAGACTGGGCACGTTGGCTCAGTCCTGTAATCCCAGCACTTTGGGAGGCTGACGTGGGCGATCATGAGGTCAGGAGTTCGAGATCAACCTGGCCAATATGGTGAAACCCCATCTCTACTAAAAATACAAAAATTAGCCAGGTATGGTGGCACATGCTTGTAGTCCCAGATATTCAGGAGGCTGAGGCAGGAGAATCACTTGAACCTGGGAAGCAGAGGTTGCAGTGAGCTGAGATCGCGCCTCTGCACTCCAGCCTGGGTGACAGAGTGAGACTCTGTCTCAAAAAAAAAAAAGAAAAAGAAAAAGAAAAGAAAAGAAAAAAAAAAGCACTTCACTTCTCTGAATATACCTACTTATTTGACTGATAACTGTAGTAACTCAAATTTTTTAAATAAAATTTCTGTGTATTATAATTCTCAGGTTATTGCACAGGCTCGGGAGTCAGATAAACCTGTGTTTACATCTCAGTGCCACCATTTGCCAGCTAAGTAACTAGTCAACTACTCTAAGCCTCCTTTGTCTTCATCTACAAAGTGGGAATAACAACCTACCTACTGTGCAGAAGTTTACATAGCAGGCCCAAGACTACCATTCTCAGAAAGGCCTGATGGCAGGGTTGACCCTTGCCTGGTGTCTGGGAACTTAGATTTGATGAGGGTTCCTACTATCTCCTAAATGGTAAGAGAGGCTTATCGTGCCTAGACTGTTTGTAAAACTGCGATTTATGCTGAACGCCTGTTTTTCTTTTGGGAGTCTGGAATTTTGGTACATGCTAGACAGAGAGTGCCCACATGACAGCCCCCGGTAAAAACCCTGTGCACTGCGGCCCTAATGAGCTTCCTTGATAGACAACATTTCACATGTGTTGTCACAATAAGTTGCTGGAGGAATTAAGCACATCCTATGTGACTCAGGACTTTTGGAAGCTTGCACCTGGTTTCCTCCAGGCTTTACCCCATGTGCTTTTTCTCTTTGCTGATTTTACTTTGTATTCTTTGCTGTAATAAACTTACCCTTGAGTAAGACTATATCCTGAGTCTTGTGTGTACTCCTCGTGAATCATTGAAATTGGTTTGGTTTGAAGACTGCTGACACTCCAGGCACTCTGCTAGTTTATGCATTATTTTATTTAATCCTTACCACAACCTCCATTTAGTTTCTGCTAGGATTTCTGCTTTTTCCCCCTCCCTTAAAATATGTACCATTGTGCCCAGAATTCACAAGCAAGAGGGGAAAGAACCCACAGTTAAGTTGTCACTCTTTGGGAGAAATGTCTGAGTAGAAGTGACAGCTCCCTTGTAGGGATTGTTCTCGATTGTCACTAAAACCAAGCTGGAGAGAGAGAAAGTCAGGGAAATCAGAGCTCTTCTTCCAAGAATGGGAACGGACATTACCTTGAGGATGTGTCAATGGAGCCCCAGAGCATGAGGGGGGTCAGGCAGCCACAGAGGGTGCCAAATAAAGAATCCCTTGTGTTAATTTATACCTGCTTGAAATACCTACAGTACATTGCATTGTTCGATGTGAACCTTGTCTGTTACCCCTGTCTAGTAATAGAGAAGACACAGAGAGACATAGGGAAGAAGACCATGTGAAGACAAGGCAAAGGTTGGACAGACCAAGGAATTGCAAGCATCACTGGTCATTACAACAACCCATTTAGTAAGGTTGTTGCAAGGATTAAATAAAATAATGTATAAATGAGCAGAGTGCCTGGCATAGAATGAGAATCCAATTTGCATTATTATTATTGTTCTTTCAATCACATATTATAGACTTTCTGGGACAAGGGCTGCAACAATAAGCAGAAAAGAAAATTCTTGCCAGCTTTCATTTCAATGGGAGACAAGAAGGAAAAAACAAAGCAAATAGCTAAAATAAATAGAATGCAGCTGGGCACAGTGGCTCTTGCCTGTAATCCCAGCACTTTGGGAGTCCAAGGTGAGTGGATCACCTGAGGTCAGGGGTTTAAAACCAGCCTGGCCAACATGGTAAAACCCCATCTCTACTAAAAATGCAAAAATTAGCCGGGTGTGGTGGTGCGCACCTGTAGTCCCAGCTACTTGAGAGGCTGAGGCATGACAATCTCTTGAACCCAGGAGGTAGAGGTTGCAGTGAGCCGAGATGGCACCACTGCACTCCAGCCTGGGTGGCAGAGCGAGACTCTGTCTCAAAAAAAAAATTAAATTAAATTAAATTAAAAAATATATATACACACACATATACACACACACATGCATATATATGTTATATATAATGTTACATGGTGATGAATGCTATGGATAGAAATAAAGCCAGGAAGCGGGATACAAGGAGTGTCAATTCTGGGGGCTTTGCAGTTTTAAATAGGGCAGCCAGTAAAAAATCTCATGAGGTGATTCTTAGGCATATATCGAAAGGAAATAATGGAGGGACTAAGCCATGTGGATATCTAACAAGAGGTTGACCTAGCAAATGGAAGAGTCAATGCAAAGGCCCTGGGGCTGGAGCACACCTGGCATGTTTGAAGAACATTAAGGAGGTCAGTGTAGCTGGAGCAAAATAGGTAAGAGGATAGAGGTTAGAGTTCAGAAGGGTAGGCAGGAGAGAGGGGATAAGCATATTCTGTGGGCCTTTGAAGAGCACTGCACGGGCTTGAAGGTCATTCATGACTTTGCCTTGCCTTGAGAGTGAGATAGGAATCCATTGGAGTGCTTTGAGTAGATGAGTGACTTGGACTGATTTGTGTTTCAATAGGATCACTCTGACTGCTGTGCGAGAATAAACTAGAGTGGGGTGAGGGTGGGAGCAGGGAGACCATTTAGGAGGCTGCTACAATAGTTCAAGGAGATGATGGTGCCTTCATCAAGAGTGGTCCAGTACAGCAGGGTATTGAGAAGTGGTCAGATTCTGAATATGTTTTAGAGAAAATCTAACAGGGTGTACTGGTGGGTTGGGTATGGGGTGCAAGAGAAAGAGGGTCCAGGGTGACTCAAAGGTTTTTGAAGTGTTTCTCTGAGGGGAATTTTTCCTTCTGCTTCTCAACTCATCCATCATTTCCTCTGGGTTTTTGTTTGTTTGTATGTTTCTTTGTTTTTTGAGATGGAGTCCCGCTCTGTCACCCAAGCTGGAGTGCAGTGGTACAATCTCGGCTCACTGCAATCTCCGCCTCCCAGGTTCAAGCAATTATCCTGCCTCAGCCTCCCAAGTAGCTGCGATTACAGGAGCCTGCCCCCACGCCCAGATGATTTTTGCATTTTTTAGTAGAGATGGGATTTTGCCATGTTGGCCAGGCTTGTCTTGAACTGCTGACCTCAGGTGATCTGCCTACCTCGGCCTCCCAAAGTGCTGGGATTACAGTGTGAAACACTGCACCTGGCCATTTCCTCCTTCTTTTCCAGCAGCTTGCTGTGTGATGTATCCTCTCTTTGCTGCCTCCACCAAAAAGACAAAAGTGTTAGCAGTGCTCCTGGTCTCCAACAAAGTCTACAGTGGTGCCAGATGTCAAGGACCCTGTTGTGTGAGCTAAAGGTGCTGCCTCTTGCTGTGGCCAAAACAACAGAAACCGCATGAGGATGCTACATCTGCTCGAAAACTCTTTCAGTGGATTACTCACTGATTTTTCAATCTTCTCTTACTCTAGGGTTCAGACAGCAATCTAAAGTAAAATCTAAATGACAGATCCTATGTGAGACTCAGAATCACCCCTCCCCTCTGACTTGCTGTTGGCCTTAAATCCAACTTGTCTGCCTCTCTGTTGCCTTAGGATGAGTTCTTTCTACCTTGGGAGTTCCTTGGTCACTTATAAAACTAGACCCCACTAGGCCTCCAGACTCGCCTGAATCCTGGGGGAGACAGAGGTGAGGAGTGGGAGGACACTTGTTAGGGACAGTCTGGAATCTACTTTACCAGTATTAGATATCTCACCAACTCACTCCCATGGTAGAGAACAATTGCATTATTTTATTGCCACACTACGGTAAATATTTTGGCAACTGCCTTTCTTTTCTTTTTTCTTTTTTTTGAGACAAGTACAAGTACTATGTCACCCAGGCTGGAGTACAGTCACAATCACAGGCACAATCACAGCTAACTGCAACCTCAATTTGCCAGGCTCAAGTGATCCTCGCACCTCAGCCTCCCAGACCTGCCTAATTTTTGTATTTTTTTTGCAGAGATGGGTCTTGCTATGTTGCCCAAGCTGGCAACTGCCTTTCAGTGACAAAGCACTGGACTGAAGAACATGATATACAATGTTGATTTTCATAACAGTGCTTTTTTAATGACAAAAGAGGTTTGTGACAGTCATGGTTTAAAATTTTCTTTCTTTATTTTTTAGCATACATAATGGTGATAGATGAGTGAAATTGTACCAGTATTACTCTTCCTTTATGGGATTGTGAGAATTTTCTGGAATAATTATTAAGAAACCATTTCCATTTGTGGCAAGTAAGAAATAGCAACGAGCACCCCGTGTCCTGAAGACTTCAAGGACGAGAATCAAGCAAAGACCTGTAAATGTCTCTTTGTCCTTGGTCTGATGAGCTGTGGCTTGTGTCACCCATGTTATATACAAGGTGTAATGATAATGGAACAAGACTGGATTTTATCAACCAGACCAGAAATCAGGGTTATTTAGTTGGTTTAGCAAAGTTCTATTCAATTTATGGAGTCATCACTCTGGTAAGCCTCACGGCAGTGTCACAGTCAAAGAAATTTTTTTAATAATTTACATTCTTTACTTGCATTTCCTGAATACTTTGAAGGAGATACCAAGGTCACAAAGGTAGATACGAACATCACCCATCCTCATCCTCCTCCCCTCTCCTGTACTTCCTCCCTCATTGCAGCAGCTACTGCTTCACATCTTATCAATTCCTAGGAAAACTCTTCTCTGAGATAGTGTGCCTCTCCTCTTTCCCCTTATCTCTCTGTTCTCCATCGAAAAGGTCTGAGATCTACCTCGGGGATGGGGCAGAAAGCCAAATAGATCAACTCAGAATTCTCTTTGGCACAAGAAGGAAGGAAATGACAGGGAATCTCCACACATTAATTCTTTTCCTTCTGACACACATTCAGATTAGTACTGTTTATTTCAAAATAGTGGCCTTGAGGGGCTCCAACCTTTACACCGACACCTCAAACATTCTGGGATATTCACTTTTGAAACGGTCTCATAAACCACTGTGACGAAAATCCATTGTATCCTTTTATGGTCACATTTCACAGAGCATAGCTTCCCCCTGGCACCCCTGCGACTTTCAGGACTTACCTCTTTAAGCGTCTCAGCCCTCCATTATTCTGTACTGAAAGAACTGACAGGTGAGGGACTTCTCAGAAGGCATTGGGGCTACTGGTGATGGTCAATAATGCCCCTCTGGCTGTGACATAGGTTGGTACAGGAGACGGATGAAAGAGGAAGGAAAAAAAGAAAGAAAAAATATATATAGAAGAATAAGACAATGGGAGTAAAGAGGAGAAGGCAAAAAAGAATGGAGGAAAGAATATTAAAAAGAAATACCTACTGAAAACAGAGGAACAGTTTATGACGCAGATTCTCCAACCTCCCAATGTAGTTAAGTATTTTACTCTGGTTTATCACAGGTTCCCAGTCACCTGGTGAAAGGGACTAGTGAGAAGTGGGGGTGAAGAGAAGGTAGAAGGAGTGAAGAGGGACTGCCCAGGGACGCTAGTGTCGGGTTTTGTTATATACCAAGAAGTCGCCCTGTTGATTAAACCCTGCTCAAAGAGAGTTGGAATATGAAGCAAGATACTCAATCTATCAGTAAAGAAATCAACAAGTCTTTTCTTTCCAAAATGTTGATGTCACAAGCTATTATCTGCAGCAGGACACTTGATTATAATAGAATTAATTGTCATATCACAAATGTTGGATTAATGAATGAAAGATTGGACTAAGTGAATGGATGGGCCACTATTATTATGAGAATACAGTTTGATTAATAGAAAGAAAGACTGGGAGCCAGGCACAGTGGCTCATGTCTGTAATCCCAGCACTTTGAGAGGCCGAGGCGGGCAGATCACCTGAGGTCAGGAGTTCAACACCAGCATGGCAAACATGGTGAAACCCCATCTCTACTAGATATACAAAAATCAGCCAGGCGTGGTGGTGCACACCTGTGGTCCCAGATACTTGGGAGGCTGAGGCACGAGAACTGCTTGAACCCAGGAGGCAGAGGTTGCAGTGAGCTGAGATGGTGCCACTGCACTACAGCCTGGGTGACAGAGTGAAACTCTTGTCAAGAAAGAAAGAAAGAAAGAAAGAAAGAAAGAAAGAAAGAAAGAAAGAAAGAAAGAAAGAAAGAAAGAAAGAAAGAAAGAAAGAAAGAAAGAAAGAAAGAAAGAAAGAAAGAAAGAAAGAAAGAAAGAAAGAAAGAAAGAAAGAGAAAGGAAGGAAGGAAGGAAGGAAGGAAGGAAGGAAGGAAGGAAGGAAGGAAGGAAGGAAGGAAGGAAGGAAGGAAGGAAGGAAGGAAGGAGGAGAAAGAAAGAAAGAAAGAAAGAGAGAGGAGAAAGAAAGAAAGAAAGAAAGAGAGAGGAGAAAGAAAGAAAGAAAGAAAGAAAGAAAGAGAAAGAAAGAAAGAAAGGAAGGAAGGAAGGAGAGAGAGAGAAAGAAAGAGAAATAAAAGAAAGAAAGGAAAGAAAGAAAGAAAGAGGGAAAGAAAGAGAAAGAAAGAAGAAAGGAAGGAAGGGAGGGAGGGAGGGAGGGAGGGAGGGAGGGAGGGAGGGGAGGGGAGGGAGACTGGGAAACAAAAAATCAGAAAGAAAAGACCACTTTAAAGAGAGAGATGCGGAGAAAAAAATAGATTTAGGGAACTTAAAAAATAGGTTGAAGACAGTGCACATAATAATATAAAAAGGCAAAAAATCATTTTCTACCCTTTCTAAATGTTACTGATGGAATGGGCAAAAATCACTCCAACATGTGACTGCCACGTGGACATTAGTGTGTGTGGGTGTGGGTGTTTTTAAACAATTGAAGTTACCTGAGGTAAGTACCTGGTATTATTTCACACTGGACATTTGCCTTCAGAGCATAAAACAAGTTACATGGCTAGTGATGGACCCGGAAGTTACAACTGACTAATTTTCACCTTTAGTTCTAATATGATTTTTAAAACAAAAACATACAGTAAACTTGTATAAAATCTTCGAATTTTTTTTCATCTTTTCTTTCTATAACTGACACCCAGGAGCAAACTGGTGAATTAACTTTAATGTTTTGGCATCTTTTATATTATTATTTGATTTTCTTTTTTCTTCTATTATTTTATATTTTACTCATAGATCCAGCAGAATTGAATATTATTTTAGCTTTTAAGGCAGCCTCTACTATTGCATCAGAGATGCTGAAACCTCCAAGAAAAATTAAAAGATTGTTTCTTATGAACTAATAGATATGTCTTATTACTCTTCTACTCAACATTTTAATGTATGAACTTTGTTTTTATAGACTAGTTCAAGACCAGAGTCTCTTAGTAAAAACAGATTTTACAGAAAAGTGAAAAATGATAATCTATAAAGATCATTGGAAAAAATGTGCTCTCTGATAGGTAGTAACATATGCTAGTTTTTTTTTAATTAATAAATTAGATATCTGAAGAGGAATACAAAGATTGTCAAAGGCTTATGCATATATCAAAATATTTATCCCTGTCTTTCATTTCATAAGCTGAAAATGTCTAATTCATATAAAAAAATGTTAATACAGCTATTATCATCTTGGCACCTTGGTACTTAGATTTGTTATGTTTATGTAGGCAAGGTTCACAATCTTGACTGCACATTAGAACTATCTGGGGAGTTTTTTAAAATAAATTTTGATCCCCAGGCAGAAGCCCAGACCAATGAATCAGAATCTCTCAAGGGTAAAACATGGTATTTTTAAGGAACCTCAGGTGATTCCAAACACACCAGTGAAGTTGAGATCTACCAATTTTAGCAGTTCCTGATCAAGCCTCATTTTAATCACCATCTCTGTTAGAGTCATTTCCTCCTCTGCACTAAAAGAAGAGCACGAAGCAGATTGTATCATTGCAACTTATGCCTGTGTTTCATTGTTTTTTTAATCTTCAGTACCTGACAGCTGCTCAAAAATGAATGAATAAATGAACGCACTTATTTCCAACCAGGACCATGGAGAAAGGCTGCCACCATTTTAAAGACAGCAGATTCATTTAGAGCACATTGAGAGATGATCTGACTCATTTCATTACATTACACAGCTCTGAGTCACCTGGCACTTTCCCAGACAAAAAGTTTCAGAACCTGATGTTTCAGATCCTCATCCAATAGACATTTTTATCCCAGGAGCCGGGGCTGAGGATGCAGCTGACAGAATCAGTACAGGGCTTCTCTTCGGGAAGCGGTGGGAAGTCGCTGCTGCTCTGTGCTTATGTAACCATATGTTGTACAAGCATGACCCATAGAATGTGATCCAAACACTATATTTGTCTTGCTCCATCATTTTAAACTCTATTCAGTGGAGACAAACTTCTTGTTCATGGACAGTCTTGGGCCACTCTCAGTGTTAGTCACTTTTAGTTGTAAAAGAATTCTATTTTAGAAAGTTAATGTAGTCAGTCTCACATAATAATAAAAAAATCCAAATGTGTAATCAGGGTTAAACCGTCACCTCTTCTCCAGCCTAGGCTTGTGTCGAAAGCCTGCACGTGGAAGGACTTTGTGATCCTTCTGTTCTCTCTTTTCTCCCAGCTCAGCTGTGCTACCTGTGATTTCTCTCTGGCTGGTGTCAAAATAGGGAGCGGGAGGAAAAGGAAGGGAATATGATACTGTTACTTGGCTGAACTTTAACATGGTTAAAGTGGGAATCCTTGGATGAGACCAAGAGATGGTAGCAGTTGATTCTTTTCTCATGGGAGACTTTTATGGATTCTTTAGAGTTTCTTGCTCTGGTAGTTACCTTGACCTGGGATGATTATGCTCTACTTTGGGTGGTGCAAGGAAGGAAAAATGTTTTCTTCTACCCTTCTAGAATCTGTGACTAGTCTGAGGATTTAACTGAAATAAGGGAATAAGAGGCGAAAAAAATTGAATTGTGTCTGCACACACAGGAAACCCACAAAAATATAAGACTCAAGGAAGGGGTCAGATGATTGAAACTCATATATTATCAGGAGCTACAGAAAGGAACAGGGGTTAGAGTTTCTTGGTGCGAAGATGGGTGGAGACAAATTATGGGAAGAAGAGAGGAAATGTATGGTGAATAAATATTGTCTTGTGGTGCAAATAAGCGTCTCTCAGGTGAGAAAAGTTGTCTAGGAGTAGCTCTCTTTCTGGTACTGATGTCTTTAATAATAAAAATGTCTTTATAAAATTCCTTTAGGCTGGGCGCTGTGGCTCATGCCTGTAATCTCAGCATTTTAGGAGGCTGAGGCAGGCAGGTAACTTGAGGTCAGGAGTTCAAGACCAGCCTGGTCAACATGACTCAACCCTGTCTCCACTAAAAATACAAAAATTAGCCAGGTGTGGTGGCACGTACCTGTAATCCCAGCTACTCGGGAGGCTGAGGCAGGAGAATTGCTTGAACCTAGGAGCAGAGGTTGCAATGAGCCGAGATTATGTCAGTGTACTCCAGCCCGGGCAACAGAGTGAAACGATCTCAAAAAATAAAATAAAATTCCTTTAAATAGGAAAACCTATGCTTTAGTCTAGGCAGCCAAGGGGAAATTCCTTTGTTGGCTGGTTCTCAGTTGCCTTTAGTTCAAAATAATCAATATGCCAAAGTGGCATATTTAGGGGTGGCACTTTCTGAACTCTCAATGGCCGTTTGTGACACTTTCTTCACCTCAAGGTACATGGGCCCCTCCAGGCAGCCTAGTCCACCCAAAAGAGCTCCTGACAAAGGCTCTCTTCTTTGGCCAAGCTTGAGTCAGGCTCCTTTGGGTCTTTTCTGACTAGACCAGACCTTGAGTTTCCTTCTCTGTCTTTGTAGAATCCAGTTAGAGCAAGAATCCTGCTAAGTCAGGTTAGTGAAAATTCTCCACCCTGGGTATCTGACCACCTTCAATATCTTACCCTGGCTTGCCTTCAACAAGAATACTTTTTTTTTTTGTTTTTCTTTTTTAAGACAGGGTCTCTCTATCTTGCCCAGGCTGGAATGCAGTGGCTATGCATAGGTGTAATCATGGCACAATACAGCCTTGAACTCCTGGCCTCAAGTGATCCTCAATCCTCAGCCTCCCTAATAGATAGGACTATAGGCAGGAGCCACTGCACCCAGCATACCTTCAGCAAGAATTCTGTTGAGTCCATCTAGCAAGAATCTCCCTTAAACCTGATCTTTCCTCTTAGTCACTTTCCATCCACTGACTCCTATCCTGCTCCATGGCTAAAAATCCCCATTTGTCCTTGTTGGAATTAAAGTCAAGCCCAAGGCTGGCCTCAGTGGCTCATGTTTGTAATCTCACCACTTCAGGAGGCTAAGACAGGTGAATTGCTTGAGCCCAGGAGTTTGGAACCAGCCTGGGCAATATAGCCAAACCCCATCTCCATAAAAATTAGCCAGGAATGGTGGCATGCACCTGTAGTCCCAGCTACTCAGGAGGCTGAGGTGGGAGGATCACCTGAGTCCAGGGAGTTCGAGGCTGCAGTGAGTCATGATCTCGCCACTGCCCTCCAACCTGGGCAACAGAGCAAGACTCTGTCAAAAAGAAAGAAAAGAAAAGAAAAGAAGAAAGGAAGGAAGGCAGAAAGAAAGAGAGAGAAAAGGAGAAAGGAAAAACGAAAGAGAAAGAAAGAGAGAAAGAGAGAGAGCGGAAGAGAGGAAGGAAGGAAGGAAAGAAATAAAGAAGGAAGGAAAGAAGGAAAGAAAGAAGGAAGGAAAGAAGGAATGAAGGAAGGAAGGGAGGTCAAGTCCATTCTCTCTCCCCTACTGCAAGACCCCATTTCTGTGGTCCCAATCCACATCGCTATGGCCTTCCTTACCATCTCTACCAAGCGTTATGAATAATGTTTTGTTTAACAACCTACACTGCTCTTCTTAGCCCACACTGGCCCATGAGACACTCCTTGATCCCTCGTCTCCCTACCATATGGAGTCATCTCTAGGTAGCACCACGCTGCTAGTTCCACCACTGAGGCAGTTGCCACTAGAGCTTCAAGACACCATTCACAGTTCACTTTTCCTTCCTCAAGCCTGAGTGAGGGACTAGCCCTTTTTCTCTCTTGATTGTAGGGAGTACTTAAAGCTCTGCCTGTAGTTACCATGAAGTACCCATCTTCAAGGTATATCCCCACTCTCTACAGGTGCACCTCTTCTCTCTTAGTTCAGTTTCCCTAGAAGCAGAGCTAGAAATGAGGATTCTTGTTTAAGTGACTTACTGAGGAAGTGTTCTCATTAAAAGTGGAGTGAGGAAAAGGATAAAGTGGCGGGGGAGGTGGGGGGTTTGGGGAGGTCCAGCACTTGCAGACCAAGCAAGACCCCAGCTAGAGACTAGCTTCAGTCTCGTCCCAGAGGGAAAATTCTGCAGCCCAAAGCGCATCACAAATACAGTCCCACCTTGGGGCAAGGAATTCAGTTTATTTCCTCCTGCTAGTAGGGTTAAGGTTTGCAGGCCAAAGTTGTCTGTCAATGGGCAATTCTCCAGAGAAGCAGGTGGCTGAGAATTGTAGAAGACAAACTCTCAGGCGCTGGTGGGTGCGAGAGGGTGTGGCCACTGATCAAGGCGCTCTGAAGGGGCATCAGCAATATCCACTACACCCACCCCACATCAGCCTTTCTCTCTGTCTTGATCTTTTGGAGCAGTTCAAGGACTGTGGAACAGATTTTTGAAGACATTTCCTCTTACATGTTCTAATTGGGAGAGGGAGTGCCTGTCTCACTCACTTTGGTATCTGACATCTATCATAGCGTCCCCTCCATTGAATCAGAGGCAGGAGGAGTTCCATTCTAACGTCCTCTCATTCTGAAGTGTGTTCAGGTTTTTCTTTTACACTAGTGATCATAGAGCTCAATGCCTTAATCCCACAGGCCAGAAGCCAGAAGAGTGAGTAATCTCAAATCTCAAAACTACGTTTAGTGGTTTCCCTGGTTGCTATGACAGATTTGTGCTATTCATACTCTTCCTCTCAACAGACAGCATTAGAGACATGGGGAGAGAGGGGTGCATTCTCTGTCCATGAAACAGAACACAGTCACCTGGGAGAAACCCATGAGTTTCTCATTAAAAAGCAAGCGCATTAAGTAAACTGGACTACCAAGCCATGGAGAACAACTTTTAGAGTATCCATTACCACGCTGCGGCTAGAACAGCTTTTTAGAAATCTTCCTGAGGTATTCAGGAACTGCAAGGAGAATGGACAGAGAGAGGAGAAGGGAGACAGCAACCTAGTATGACAGTATGTTACCAATTTCCAAAAGAACACCCATGCCAGGGAAGCCCCCAGTTAGAGGTAAGTTGAGAAGAGGAGTCACTGAATCACAAAGATGTCAGAGCCGGAGGGAATCCTACGTTTTATGTAGAAAAGCATCCTTTTTTTCACAGAGGAGGATCTGTGGCACAGAGAGGTCATGATGAAGCACTTGCAGACTGGCAGCTCACAGGTCACACTTGGCCTGCACGGTCTTGATTAGAGTATAAATTCATTGTGAAGACTGAAAACCCAGAAGATGGCCGTATGCACATATGCACATATGCACACACACGCACATGTGCATCTGGTTTTTAAAATCTGGAGACCTGGCAACAAGAGGCCCGTAGTCTGGCATCACAATAACCATCCAGGGCTGAATGAAGATGATAATCTAGTTTATTGTGTCCCATACCCCGCCAGTTTGGTTTTTATTTTTTATTTTATTCATTTGTTTTTTTATTTTAGAGACAGGATCTTGCTCTATGACCCAGGCTGGAATGCAGTGATGTGATTATAGCTCACTGCAGCCTTGAACTCCTGGGCTCAGGTGATCCTCCCACCTCTGCCTCCAGAGTATGTGGGACCACAGCTGTGAGCCACTGAACCCACATCCCCAGCCAGTTTGACTAACTAGCATATCACCTGGTCCCTATAGGTAACATGGGGTGTGGCTTCTCAGTCATGATATTTATCCAGAGTCATATAACTAGTGACAGACTTGGATAGGGGCCCATGTCAAAATTGACACTTGATACACACTCGCAAAAAAATTCTAGAGGGTCCGGGACCTGTAACTACTCCTGGTCCAGAAGTGGTGCTGAACCAAGTTGGAACGGGCTTTCAGGCAGGCTGGCTAAACACAGCTCCAGTGAGTGAAAGGAAGAGACAGGTGATGGGCGGTTACCTAAACCAGTCAGCAAGAGGTGCACGTTCAGGAAATTAGGAAGGATACAGTAACACAGAGTTTTGTGGCAAACCATTGGTGTCATCAGAAAATTGTTGCATGAATTAGCAAGGTCCCAGCCACAGAGCTGACAGTCAGGAGTGGGATCCCAGTCCCTGTTTGAAGGCAGAGGGCCCCACTCAATCTTGGAAGAAGAGCTGGAATATCAGGAGAGATCTAAGGTCAGGAGATTAATATTAGGACTCAGTTACATTGCTAGAACCAGTACCTAAAGTCAGAGCAGAACTCTCTGGTTATATATGTAATATGTAACCTGAAGATGGCTGACTTCTTGCAGAGCTGTAATTTCCTCCTTGCTGAAATCCTAGAGGTTCGGGGTAGTGCCTGAGGATGTCAGATACCCAAGAGCTTACTTATGGACAGAGGTGTTTCACAGGATTAGGCAGCCAAGCCAGTGATGACATCTCCCTGCCTGGCCTCCTTTGCCAGGCATCCCACCCACTAGTTCTCATTCACATGCAAAGTCAGCCTTCACATCATTTTAAAAGCTGATTTTGCCCTGAATCTACACTACGCCTCTTTTCATATTTATAAACACCAAAGCTGGAACAAAACAAAAAGCAAATTCTCATCATTCTTTAGCTTGGCAGCAGGTGAAAAAATGAGCTCACAATGCTGTCAAGAACCATGTGAAGCAACAATAGCACTTGGCAGCTGTTACTTTCAGTGGGCATTAAGTCTAATGAAATAGCCCAGTTATACAAAAGGGGGAAAAATAAATGACAGCTATGGAGACAAATGGCAAAAGACCAGTTTCTGTACCTACAGATACCAAGTTTTATTCAAATACCTTTAAAGGTGACCTTCTTAGATAATTGTGCCTCACCATGAACTGACCTGGTTCTAGGGCATGTTCCTATTTTGTAAATTGTGGGAAAGATAAATCGGTTAATCTGGGCAAAAAATAAATGCCATGAAGGTCAGCCCAACTGGATGCATAATAATTAACAATATTTTCTGGGTCCCTGCTATGGGCCAGGTGCCATGCTAAGCTGCTTTGTGTCTCATTTAATTCTCACAACAACACTACGAAGAACCAAGCATTATTATTATCTCTATTTGCATGTGAGAAAACTGAGGCTCAGAAAGTAAAATAAGGTACTGCCTAGGGACACACCACGGGTGAGAAGGTCCCATTCACAGCAGCCCTGCCTGTCGCAGAGGCAAAGCACCTAAGTCCTCACCAGTGGTGCAAGGCCTGATGTGGCAATGTCACTAGCTGACAGCTCCAGTGTCCATTCTCCCTGTCCTCCTTAGCAAGAGAACCCCATGTTTATTCCAGATAGCAATCCTAAAGAATTCCAGACTAGTAGGGTCATTGATACATTGCATGGATGGCCCCAGTAAATGTCCTCCCTGTGCCCATGACCTTCGCAACGAGACTTGTAATCATAACTGTGATGATAGCCAACCATAACAATAGCTGACATTTCTTCAGCTCTCACTATGCCAGGTACTGTTCTAAGCCCTTTGTACGGATTCTGGCATTTATTTGATTTTTCAGTTATTTTGGTTATTTATTGAAAACTTCGTTATATAGAACTTATGTTTCTCCATGTAAACCATGTTATTTACCTACATAAATAATATAAAGCTAAAATTCACAACTTCATATATATATATAAGCTGAAATTTATGTATTTTATATAGTATTATATATAATATATAACCTGAGGTTCGCATTAAGGCACTATTTAATCCATAATATCATGAAACCAATGTATTAGTTTGAGTTTGAGGTCCTGTTAATAGAGAGTACTTCTTTTTTTGAGATGGAGTCTCGCTCTGTCGCCCTGGCTGGAGTGCAGTGGCGCCATCTTGGCTCACTGCACCCTCCACCTCCCAGGTCCAAGCAATTCTCCTGCCTCAGCCTCATGAGTAGCTGGGACTACAGATGCGCACCACCACGCCTGGCTAATTTTTGTATTTTTAGTAGAGACAGGGTTTCACCATGTTGGCCAGGGTGGTCTTAAACTCCTGACCTTAGGTGATCCACCCGCCTTAGCCTCCCAAAGTGCTGGGATTACAGGCGTGAGCCATCACACCAGGCTAAAAAATGTGTGCACTTTGACCCAGCAATTCCACATTTAAGAGTTTGTCTTTAAGAAATAATAAGTGAATAAGCACATAACGATGTTTGTCAAAGTGCTTTTTAAAATAGAGGATTGGGCTGGGTGAAGTGGCTTATTCTTGTAATCCTAGCACTTTGGGAGGCCAAGACAGGAGGATTACTTGAGGTCAGGAGTTCAAGAGCAGCCTGGGCAATATGGTGAAACCCCGAGTCTACTAAAAATACAAAAATTAGCTGGGTATGGTGGTGCAGGCCTGTGGTCCCAGCTACCAGGGAGGCAGAGGTTGCAGTGAGTCAAGATTGCACCACTGCACTCCAGCCTGGGCTACAGAGACTCTATTTCTAAATAAATAAATAGATAAATAGATAAATAAATAAATAAACAAATAGATGATTATTGGAGATTTTCCATAATTTCCCAAAGTGCATTGTTTAGAAAAGTAATTTATAAAAAAGTATTTTCTTTTTTTGTTTGGTCTTTGATTTATTAGTTTTATTCAGGAAATACATAGAATGTGAAGTTATTTTGGGGGAAGTTGAGCAAACTACAGAGGGCAGGCTTTATTTTAGAAATTGTTAAAAGCCAGAGTGGATGTTGGGAAAGCTCTTTTCTTTTCAAATAACATGTAACATTTTTGAGGAAGCTTTGTTGTTGTGTTAACTGGTTTGGGGTTTTTTGTTTTCTTTTGTTTTTGTGTTCCAGACAGGGTCTTACTCTGTCACCCAGGCTGGAGGCCTAATCATGGCTCATTGCAACCTCAACCTCATGGCCTCAAGTGATCCTTCTGCCTCAGCCTTTCAAGTTGCTGGGACTACAGGCACACACCATGACACCTGGCTAATTTTAAAAATTTTTTTAGAGACAGGGTCCCACTATGTTGCCCAGACTGGTCTTGAACTCCTGGCCTCAAGCGATCCTCCTGCCTCAGCCTCCAAAAGTGCTGGGGTTACAGGTGTGAGCCACCACACCTGGCTGTGTTTTAACGGTTGATAGTCTTCGGGGGGTAGTGGTGTACCGAGGGCCTCACAGTAGGGCAGTCTTCCTGAGGCAGTAAAAGAGTACATTTTCTGTGCAGAGGATTTAATGGGAATAATGATTTGAACAATAAATTCAAAAAGTTGGTCTGTTTTTTATGATCACATATCAACAATTCTGAACAACGTCAGTGATAAAAAAGCAAGGTTATGTAATAATCAGGAATGTCACTTTTTCTTGAGTTTTTTTAAATTTTGAAATAAATAACAATGTTAGAAGAATAAATTTCAGTTTTGGAAACATTTTAAATTAAATAAACTGTGTCACGCATTGAACTAAAATTTGCTTTATATGGCATGAAGGTGTTAAAAACTGATCTGCTCCGGGTGTGAAATCCACTAGGTGTGCCACTGCCTGGGGGAAAACTTAATAAGACTCAAAGTGTTACTAAGATTTCTCTGCGACTTGTTGAAAATTGTTGGTGGGAAAGCAATTCATCACCGCATGTGTTAGTTCTTCAGGAACAGAATGTCAGGGCACATGAAAAGACAACAATCAACGCCTTCCTCTACTTGCACAATCTGTCACCAATAACCAGCAATGACGGCCGTCTACTATCATGAAAGGTAGTCATTGATTGTTAGTAATTCTCAAAACTTATAAAAGTAACCAATGCTTCAGAGGCTAACCTGTAATTTTTTTTTTTTTTTTTTTTTTTTTTTTGGCACGCAGTTTCGCTCTTGTTGCCCAGGCTGGAGTGTAATGGTGCGATCTCAGCTCACCACAACCTCCGCCTCCTGGGTTTAAGCAATTCTCCTGCCTCAGCCTCCCAAGTAGCTGGAATTACAGGCATGTACCACCATGCTTGGATAATTTTTTTTGTATTTTTAGTAGAGATGGGGTTTCTCCATGTTCTGCAGGCTGGTCTCAAACTCTCGACCTCAGGTGATCTGCCTGCCTCTGCCTCCCAAAGCGCTGCCATTACAGGCATGAGCCACCGCGTCCAGCCACCTGCAATGTTAAGAATAGCAAAAGTATTGAGAAAGACATCCAACATCTACCATTCTTGTAAGAGGATAGACTCATAGCAAACTGTTAAGGTAGTAATAAGCATCCTGAAAGAAGCATAGGTTTTGGAGGAGACTTGGATTTTGGTCATGGCCCTTCCAAAATTACTTGCTATTAATTTATTCAAAATATTTACCGATTCTCCACTGTGTAGGTGCTGGGAATACAATGATGCTCAAGACAGATACGGTGTCTGCCCCAAAGGAAGGGGACTCCTCACCCACCCCACCAAAAAAGTAAACAGACAAATAAATGAAACACCTTTTAGTTGTTTTAGCGCCATCAAGGAAACAAACAAATGGTTTCCCATTATCCTAGGATAAAGACCAAATTCTTAATATGGCCCTTACCATCCATTTCAACCACATCTTACACTTCTTCCTTGCTAGGTCTGTCTGTTCCAGCCATAGCCTTTTTTTTTTTTTTTTTTTTTTTTTTTTGAGACAGAGTCTCTCTACGTTGCCAGGCTGGAGTGGTACAGTGGCGTGATCTCGGCTCACTATAACCTCTGCTTCCCAGGTTCAAGCAATTCTGCCTCAGGCTCCCGAGTGGCTAGGATTACAGGCACGTGCCACCATGCCCAGCTAATTTTTGTGTTTTTAGTAGAGACAGGGTTTCACCATGTTGGCCAGGATGGTCTCGATCTCCTGACCTTGTGATCCGCCCGCCTTGGCCTCTCAAAGTGCTGGGCTTACAGGCATGAGCCACTGCACCCAGCCCGCAGCCTTCTTTTAGTTCTTCAAATGCACCAAAGCCTTTCTGTTTCAGTCCCTTGACATATGTTGGCCAGCTCCACCCCTACTTTGCCTCAGTTAATTCCTCATGTATCTTTCAGATCTCAGGACAAATATGTTTGCAGAGAGACTTCCTTGGTGTCTGCCTACCTACACACTCCCTGAGCATCCCCAACTTACATACAATCAATAGCCAGGCCAGTTACTCCCTAGAGCACCCTGGGTTGTTTCTTCATAACTCTCACTATAGGTTGTAATTAATAATTTGCCTGTATAATCATTTGTGTAATTTCTGTCTTCTCTCCCATCACGATATGTTGCTACTGGACCGTAGGTTTCATGGGGGGCAAAGTTTACTGCTTTACTTACACCATTGAATTCCCAGGTCTTGGCACAATAAATATTTATGGAATGAATGAATGGAGGTATGCATAAATGAAGACATAACCAGCCAAAAAAAAAAAAAAAAAAAATCTACCACCAGGAATATGCCTCAGGAAAACTTTTTATGAGGAAAGTCTGGCTGTCCAAAGAATTTCCTCTTTCCTAGCTTCTCTTGTCTGACCTCACTGGGCAGATTGTTGTTGTTTTGAGTTTTTGTTTTTATAAGTTTCCTTTTTTTTTTTTTTTTTTTTTTTAACTTTCTTTCAATTCTAAAATTAAATTTAGCTGAATTTTTTCTTTTTTTTTTTTAAATTTGGGTTTCAGCTTAATGGTATAGCTCTCCATTTCAAAGTTTTCATCTCGTTTCTCTAGCACTCAGCCTTTTAACAAATTATAAACATTTATTTTGCTTTCATCAATTCAAATCTTAATTTGGAATATTTAGGTCTAGTCTTTACTCTTTTTTGAATTCCTGCTTTCAGTTTTTCAATATCCCTTTTCAAATCTAATTTTAAAATAAGCATCATTTATCTCATAATTTCTTTTTAATTTGTTAATGGCTTATTTTTAACTTAACTGACAGATTTAAGCATTGTTTAACCATGAAATTTCTCTTTTATTTGGAATTTTACCCTGTTTGCTCTCATCTCCTGCTCCCTCTCCCTCCCTCTGTTCATCCCATTGTTTCCCTCTCACCCATCCTCCACTCCCACTTCCCCACCTGTATTTGGGACGTTCAGAAAGAGGGGAGTCAGGAATGTAAACACTGGAAGAGTTTGCTTTATGAACGTAGAAGAATGAAAGCCATCCTTCCCTACCAGTTTTCCTAGCATCAGCCTATTGGGCCACTTCATCAGTATTCCTGATTTATTAAGGATGGTTCTCCACAGAACCTTATTATAGAAGATTGGGTGAACTCAATTCATTGTCTCCAGAGAAACAAGCCCCATTTTGCAGTTGGAATATTTGATTTGCTGGAACAATGCTGCTTGTTAATATCCCTTACCATCTGGCTCTTATATGAGAAATTTGGGGGAAAACTATGCCAGCTGCCTGCCCTGGAGAAGTTGAACCTTGGAAGGGATTCTCCAGGTAGAGGCTCTCCAAGCCTGATCTGGTGAGATGCTGACAAATCTCTCAATAAATATTTACAGGAAGTTTCAAAGCACAGAATCTGCAGCCAGTATCTTGGCTCCACGTCAAGCCAGCTTGGATTCATCATTCTCCCAAAGATGTGTTCCTTCCCCTCTTGGCAGGTGGACACCATGGGTTTCCTGTGCAGTGGCTGTTCTCTACTCCCTTTCTTGACTGTCTGTCTGTCTGCTTATAGGACATGGGGCTCTCCAGAGTGCTAAGGAAAGTCTTTATGCCAGGGACATTGGCTAAGTTACTGAGATATTTTGTTTATCCCTGCAGAGGACAGTTGGATGCCATTCTGGGGGATGAGAATCCCTACAAGATCACAACACCATTTCCATCCTCAAATCTAGCATTGGGCTCCTTTATAGGTTTCTACCAACATGGACTCTTTTCCTTGAGGAGATGTGCTCCACTCCGCATTACTTGGTTGGGTTAAATCCATTCCCTCCCAGTTTCAGAGAAATAATCACTCTTATGGAGTAGACCTCAGATTCTCTGATCTCACTGTCTTGTTATTCTTAAGAACACTCCTTTGAGAATCCTTCTTTGATCAACTCATCAACTAGTTCTGTTCCTGTATGGGTGATCTGGATCTGTGGATTCACCTTAGTTTCCTCAACTGTAATAATGGGGACAATAAGATCTACCTTTTAGGGTATGCCTGAGGACTGCATGATACATTTATATAAGGCAGTTGATGTATACACACCAGTGTCTGGCATACATGAGAGGTGGGTAATAAAAGTTAGATATTTTAACTGAATTTGTCTTCATCTTTCCTTTTAGAAATAGATCTTCATGAAATCCATGGGCCTATAGTTTCTGGCACAGGAAAATGTATTCAACACACCAAAATCTTCAATTTTTCCAGGAGGCTGAGCCCTCTCTCGTACTTAAAATAATTTGGTTGGATCTGGGCTGGCAAGATGGGGGAATAGGAAGAGCTCCAGTCTATAGCTCCCAGCAAGATCAACCCAAAAGGCAGGTGATTTCTGCATTTCCAACTGAAGTACACGGCTCATCTCATTGGGACTGGTTAGACAGTGGGTGCAGCCCACTGAGGTAAGCCAAAGTAGAGTGGGGCATCGCCTCACCCAGGAAGCACAAGGGGTCAGGTAACTCCCTGCCCTAGCCAAGGGAAGCCGTGAGGGACTGAGCCATGAGGAAAGGTGCATTCCAATCCAGATACTATGTTTTTCCCATGTCTTTGCAACTAGCAGACCAGGAGATTCCCTTGGGTGCCTACACCACCAGGTCCCTGGGTTTCATGCACAAAACTGGGAAGCTATTTGGGCAGACACTGAGCTAGCTGCAGGGATTTTTTTTTTTTTTCATACCCCAGTGGCACCTGTAATATCAGTGAGACAGAACCGATCACTCCCCTGCAAAGGGGGCTGAGGCCAGGGAGCCAAGTGGTCTAGCTCAGTGGCTCTCACCTGCATGGAGCCCAGCAAGCTAAGATTCACTGGCTTGAAATTCTCACTGCCAGTACAGCAGTCTGAAGTTGACCTGGGATGCTTGAGCTTGGTTGGGGGAGGGGCGTCTGCCATTATCGAGGCTTGACTAGGCGGTTTTCCCTTCACAGTGTAAACAACGTTCAAACTGGGTGGAGCCCACCACAGCTCAGCAAAGCCGCTGTGGCCAGACTGCTTCTCTAGATTCCTACTCTCAGGGCAGGCCATCTCTGAAAGAAAGGCAGCAGCCCCAGTCAGGGGCTTATAGATAAAACTCCCATCTCCCTAGGACAGAGCACCTGGGGAAAGGGACAGCTGAAGGCACAGCTTCAGCAGACTTAAACCTTCCTGCCTGCTTGCTCTAAAGAGGGCAGCAGATCTCCCAGCACAGTGCTCGAGCTCTGCTAAGGGAAAGACTGTCTCCTTAAGTGGGTCCCTGACCCTTGTGCCTCCTGACTGGGAGACACCTCCCAGCAGGCGTTGACAGACACCTCATACAGGAGAGCTCTGGCTGGCATCTGGCAGGTGCCCCTCTGGAACAAAGCTTCCAGAGGAAGGAACAGGCTGCAATCTTTGCTGTTCTGCAGCTGCCACTGGTGATACCCAGGCAAACAGTGTCTGGAATGGACCTCTAGCAAACGCCAGCACACCTGCAGCAGAAGGGCCTGACCAATAGAAGGAAAACTAACAAACAGAAAGGAACAGCATCAATATCAACAAAAAGGATGTCCACGCAGAAACCCCATCCAAAGGTCACCAACATCAAAGACCAAAGTTAGATAAATCCAGGAAGATAAGGAAAAACCAGTGCAAAAAGGCTGAAATTTCCAAAAACCAGAATGCCTCTTCTCCTCCAAAGGATCACAACTCCTCTCCAGCAAGGGAACAAAAGTGGATGAATTGACAGAAGTAGGCTTCAGAAGCCTCCTCCGAGCTAAAGGAGCATGTTCTAACCCAATGCAAGGAAGCTAAGAACCTTGACAAAAGGTTAGAGGCACTGCTAACTAGAATAACCAGTTTAGAGAGGAGCATAAATGACCTGATGGAGCTGAAAAACACAGCATGAGAACTTTGTGAAGCATACACAAGAATCAATAGCCAAATCCATCAAGTGGAAGAAAGGTTATCAGAGACTGAAGATCAACTTAATGAAATAAAGTGTGAAGACAAGATTAGAGAAAAAGGAAAGAACAAAGCCTCCAAAATATATGGGACTATGTGAAAAGACCAAACCTACATTTGATTGGTGTACCTGAAAGTGACAGGGAGAATGGAACCAAGTTGGAAAACACTCTTCAGGATATTATCCAGGAGAACTTCCACAACCTAGCAAGACACACCAACATTCAAATTCAGGAAATACAGAGAATACCACAGAGGTACTCCTTGAGAAGAGCAACCCCAAGACACATAATCATCAGATTCACCAAGGTTGAAATGAAGGAAAAAATGTCAAGGACAGCCAGAGATAAAGGTTGGGTTACCCACCTTACCCAAGCTCATCAGACTGACAGTGGATCTCTCTACAGAAACCCTACAAACCAAAAGAGAGTCGGGGCCAATATTCAACATTCTTAAAGAAAAGAATTTTCAACCCAGAATTTCAGATCCAGCCAAACTAAGCTTCATAAGCGAAGGAGAAATAAATCCTTTACAGACAAGCAAATGCTGAGAGATTTTGTCACCACCAGGCCTGTCTTACAGGAGCTCCTGAAGGAAGCACTAAATATGGAAAGGAAAAACCGGTACCAGTCACTGCAAAAACATACCAAATTGTAAAGAACATCGACACTGTGAAGAAACTGCATCAACTAATGGGCAAAATAACCAGCTAACATCATAATGACAGGTTCGAATTCACACATAACAATATTAACCTTAAATGTAAAGGGGCTAAATGTCCCAATTAAAAGACACAGACTGGCAAATTGGATAAAAAGTCAAGACCCATCAGTGTGCTGTATTCAGGAGACCCATCTCATGTGTAAAGACACACATAGGCTAAAATAAAGGCATGGAGGCATATTTGCCAAGCAAATGGAAAGAAAAAAAAAAAAAAATCAGGGGTGGCAATCCTAGTGTCTGATAAAATAGACTTTAAGCCAACACAGGTCAAAAAACACAAAGAAGGGCATTACCTGATGGTAAAAGGATCAACACAACAGGAAGAGCTAACTATCCTAAATATACGTGCACCCAATACAGGAGCGCCCAGATTCATAAAGCAAGTTCTTAGAGACCTACAAAGAGACTTAGACTCCCACAAAATAATAGTGGGAGAATTTAACACCCCACTGTCAATATTACACAGATCAATGATACAGAAAATTAACAAGAATATTCAGGACTTGAACTCAGCTCTGGACCAAACAGACCTAATAGACATCTACAGAACTCTCCACCCCAAATCAACAGAATATACATTCTTCTCACCACCACACCACACTTATTCTAAAATTGACCACATAATTGGAAGTAAAACACTCCTCAACAAATACAAAGGAATGGAAATCATAATAAACAGTCTCTCAGACCAGAATGCAATCAAATTAGAACTCAGGATTAACAAACTCACTCGAAACCACACAACTACACGGAAACTGAACAACCTGCTCCTGAATGACTACTGGGTAAATAACGAAACTAAGGCAGAAATAAAGAAGTTCTTTGACACCAATGAGAACAAAGACACTATGTACAAGAATCTCTGGGACACAGCTAAAGCAGTGTTTAGAGGGAAATTTATAGCATTAAGTGCCCACAGAAGAAAACGGGAAAGATCTAAAATTGACACCCTAATATCACAATTAAAAGAACTAGAAGCCGGGCGCGGTGGCTCAAGCCTGTAATCCCAGCACTTTGGGAGGCCGAGACGGGTGGATCACAAGGTCAGGAGATCGAGACCATCCTGGCTAACACGGTGAAACCCCGTCTCCACTAAAAAATACAAAAAACTAGCCGGGTGAGGTGGCGGACGCCTGTAGTCCCAGCTACTCGGGAGGCTGAGGCAGGAGAATGGCGGGAACCCGGGAGGCGGAGCTTGCAGTGAGCCAAGATCTGGTCACTGCGCTCCAGCCTGGGCGACAGAGCAAGACTCCGTCTCAAAAAAAAAAAAAAAAAAAGGAACTAGAGAAGCAAGAGCAAACAAATTCAAAAGGTAGCAGAAGACAAGAAATAACTAAGATCAGAACAGAACTGAAGGAGATAGAGACATGAAAAGTCCTTCAAAAAAATCAATGAATCCAGGAGCTGGTTTTTTGAAAATATCAACAAGATAGAGAGACCACTAACCAGACTAATAAAGAAGAAAAGAGAGAAGAATCAAATAGACACAATAAAAAATGATAAAGGGGAGATAACCACTGATCCTGCAGAAATACAAACTACCATCAGAGAACACTATAAACACCTCTATGCAAATAAACTAGAAATTTTAGAAGAAATGGATAAATTCCTGGACGCATTCACCCTCCCAAGACTAAACCAGGAAGAAGTTGAATCCCTGAACAGACCAATAACAAGTTCTGAAATTGAAGCAGTAATTAACAGCCTACCAACCAAAAAAAAGCCCAGGACCAGATGGATTCACAGCCAAATTCTACCAGAGGTACAAAGAGCAGTTGGTACCATTCCTTCTGAAACTATTCCAAACAACAGAAAAAGAGGGACTCCTCCCTAATTCATTTTATGAGGCCAGCATCATCCTGATACCAAAACCTGGCAGAGACACAACAACAAAAAAAATTTCAGGCCAATATCCCTGATGAACATCGATGTGAAAATCCTCAATAAAATACTGGCAAACCGAATGCAGTAGCACATCAAAAAGCTTATCCACCATGATCAAGTCAGCTTCATCCCTGGAATGCAACTCTGGTTCAACATACACAAATCAATAAACATAATCCACCATATAAACAGAACCAATGACGGAAACCACATGATTATCTCAATATATGCAGAAAAGGCCTTCAATAAAATTTAACACCCCTTCATGCTGAAAACTCTCAATAAAGTTAGGTATTGATGGAACATATCTCAAAATAATAAGAGCTATTTATGACAAATCCACAGCCGATATCATACTGAATGGGCAAAAACCGGAAGCATTCCCTTTGAAAACTGGCACAAGACAAGGATGCCCTCTCCTACCACTCCTATTCAACATAGTGTTGGAATTTCTGGCCAGGGCAATCAGGCAAGAGAAAGGAATAAACGATATTCAAATAGGAAGAGAGGAAGTCACATTGTCTCTTTTTGCAGATGACATGATTGTATATTTAGAAAACCCCATTGTCTCAGCCCCAAATCTCCTTAAGCTGATAAGCAACTTCAGCAAAGTCTCAGGATACAATGTGCAAAAATCACAAACATTCCTATACACCAATAATAGACAGACAGAGAGCCAAATCATGAGTGAAGTCCCATTCACATTAGCTACAAAGAGAATAAAATACCTAGGAATACAACTTACAAGGGATGTGAAGGACCTCTTTAACAAGAACTACAAATTACTGCTCAAGGAAATAAGAGAGGGCACAAACAAATGGAAAAACATTCCATGCTCATGGATAGGAAGAATCAATATCGTGAAAATGGCCATACTGCCCAAAGTAATTTATACATTCAATGCTATCCCTATCAAGCTACCATTGACTTTCTTCATAGAATTAGAAAAAACTACTTTAAATTTCAAATGGAGCCATAAAAGAGCCCATATAGCGAAGATGATCCTAAGCAAAAAGATCAAAGCTGGAGGCATCACGCTATCTGACTTCAAACTATACTACAAGGCTACAGTAACCAAAACAGCATGGTACTGGTACCAAAACAGATATATAGAAAAATGGAACAGAACAGAGGCCTCAGAAATAAAACCACACATCTACAATCATCTGATTTTTGACAAATCTGATAAAAACAAGCAATGGGGAAAGAATTCCATATTTAATAAGTAGTGTTGGGAAAACTGGGTAGCCACATGCAGAAAACTGAAACTGGACCCCTTCCTTACACCTTATGCAAAAATTAACTCAAGATGGATTAAAGACTTAAATATAAGACCTAAAACCATAAAAACCCTAGAAGAAAACCTAGGAAATACTATTCAGGACATAGGCATGGGCAAAGACTTCATGACTAAAACACCAAAAGCAACAGCAACAAAAGCTAAAATTGACAAAGGGATCTAATTAAACTGAGGAGGTTCTGCACAGCAAAAGATTCTATCATTAGAGTAAACAGGCAACCTACAGAATGGGAGAAAATTTTTGCAATCCATCCATCTGACAGAGTTAATATTCAGAATCTATAAGGAACTTAAACAAATTTACAAGAGAAAAACAAACAACCCCACCAAAAAGTGGGCAAAGGATATGAACAGACACTTCTCAAAAGAAGACATTTATGCAGCCAACAAACATATTAAAAAAAAAACAAAACTCATCATCACTGGTCATTAGAGAAATGCAAATCAAAACCACAATGAGATATCATCTCATGCCAGTTAGAATGGCAATTATTAAAAAGTCAGGAAACAACAGATGCTGGAGAGGATGTGGAGAAATAGGAATGCTTTTACACTGTTGGTGGGAGTGTAAATTATTTCAACCATTTTAGAAGACAGTGTGGCAATTCCTCAAGGATCTAGAACCAGAAATACCATTTGACCCAGCAATCCCATTACTGGGTATATACCCAAAGGATTATAAATCATTCTACTGTAAAGACACATGCACACGTATGTTTATTGCAGCACTGTTCACAATAGCAAAGACTTGGAACCAACCCAAATATCCATCAATGATAGACTGGATAAAGAAAATGTGGCACATATACACCATAAAATACTATGCAGCCATAAAAAGGATGAGTTCATGTCCTTCGCAGGGACATGGATGAAGCTGGAAACCATCATTCTCAGCAAATTAACACAGGAACAGAAAGTCAAACACTGCATGTTCTCACTCATAAATGAGAGCTGAACAATGAGAACACATGGACACAGGGAGGGGAACATCACACACCAGCCTGTCATGGGGTGGGAGGCTACGGGGGGGATAGCATGAGGAGAAATACCTAATGTAGATGATGGGTTGATGGATGCAGCAAACCACCATGGCATGTATATACCTATGTAAGAAACCTGCACGTTCTGCACATGTATCCCCAAAACTTAAAGTATAATAAAATAATAATAATAATAATTTGATTAGATTAGTCTTGTATTGTATTTTTAAAAGAATTGTGTTTTAATCTTAGTTTCAGTCAAAGAGAATTGTCCATTATTTCTCACTGCTTGATCCTGTGGGAAGCCACTGTCCCTGAGGCAATCCCAAATGTTATGGTGTGACTTACATTGTGATCACAGAGGCCCTAGCACACTTTCCATGAGAGAAATGAGTGATCTCCTATACCTTAGGCATATTTAGGTGTGAACAATAACTCACCATCTGCCTTACCCCGATAGATACCTGTAGTTCCTTCCTCAATCTAAAATCAGATTGGTCAGGACAAACATCCTTAATCTGACAGTTCTATTTTATCAGGGAATGTGAAATTTTAGAGTTTTATGGATATGAATTAGATGTACAGTTTTAGGGAACAAATCATAGGGAAGTGAATAGTTACTTATGTAGCATTAATTAAAAATCAGTCTCGGTGAATTTGAGTAGAGAGTAGGCCTGGGACAAAGAACCATTTGTAGAAGACTGAGATGGTTTTGGGATTATGGAGAAACCAAGGTGGTTATTACAGTGATAATAATAGCTACATATGTCAAGACTTTACTAAGTGCCACTTCAATTTCTTCCTGGTTGGCTAAGCTAACAGTTTTCACATCTTGAGTTCAGGATATTACAAAATGATTCTATACTATCAACTATTACTGAGCACAGGGAAGGAAACAGATTTAGGGACCCAATTCCTTGCTCTGAGCTGACCAAATATTTGAGAAGTCTCAGGCAGATGCATATTTGCAAAGGGGTCGCTTAAAATACAATGTCTTGGTCTGCACATATAAAATCACTCATTTATAATAAGTATGACATTGAGTGTAGTGGGGAAAGGAAAAACATTTTAGTAAATGGTCTGGTCAACTAAATATTCATGTGGAAGTAATAAATATTGACTCCTACATCATACCATATATAAAAATCATTTGAATTGGATTGCAGATGTAAATGTGAAAGGGCTGGGTGCGGGCCCACGCCTGTAATCCCAGCATTTCGGGAGGCTGAGACAGGTGTGTCCCTTGAGGTCAGGAGTTCAAGGCCAGCCTGGGCAACATGGTGAAACCCCATCTCTACTAAAAATACAAAAATTAGCCAGGTGTGGTGGTATACGCCTATAATCCCAGCTACTTGGGAGGCTGAGGCTGGAGGATTGCTTGAACCCAGGAGGCAGAGGTTGCAGTGAGCAGAGATTGTGCCTGGGTGACAGAGTGACAGAGTAGGACTCCATCTTTAAAAAAAAAAAAAAAAAAGATAAAAAAAAAAGTAGTGAAAAATAAAACACCAAAGATTTTAGGGGGAAAAAAAACCAGAATATGATCATATCCTTGAGAAGAGCTGAGATTTTAAAAATATGACACAAAACTATTAATCATAAAGCAAAAAATCGATAAATTTGGTTTTATTAAAATTATTAAATTCAGTTCATTAAAAGATACCAATAAGAGAGTGAAGAGGCTGGTCATAGTGTGAGAGAAGATATTTGATACACATTTTTTTTTTTTTTTTTTTTTGAGACAGAGTTTTACTCTTTTTGCCCAGGCTGGAGTGCAATGGCATGATCTCAGCTCACTGCAACCTCCTCCCAGGTTCAATCAATTCTCCTGCCTCAGCCTCCCGAGTAGCTGGGATTACAGGCATGCGCCACCATACCTGGCTAATTTTTGTATTTTTAGTAAAGATGGGGTTTCTCCATGTTGGTCAGGCTGGTCTCAAACTCCTGACATCAGGTGATCTCCCCACCTCAGCCTCCCAAAATGCTGGAATTACAGCCGTGAGCCACCGTGCCCGGCCTTGATATTTGATATACTTATATCCAGCAAATTACTAGTAAAAAATGATGAAAAGATAGATAATCCAATAGAAAAATTGGCCACAAATTTGGATAGTAACTTCACAAAAGAAAATAATCGAGTGTTCAATAGACATAAGAAAAGACATAGGCCGGGCGCGGTGGCTCAAGCCTGTAATCCCAGCACTTTGGGAGGCCGAGGCGGGCGGATCACAAGGTCAGGAGATCGAGACCACTGTGAAACCCCGTCTCTACTAAAAATACAAAAAATTAGCCGGGCGCGGTGGCGGGCGCCTGTAGTCCCAGCTACTCAGGAGGCTGAGGCAGGAGAATGGCGGGAACCCGGGAGGCGGAGCTTGCAGTGAGCCGAGATCGCGCCACTGCACTCCAGCCTGGGCAACAGCGTGAGACTCCGTCTCAAAAAAAAAAAAAAAAAAAAAAAGACATCAGAGAAATGTATTTACACTGGGATGAAATACATCTCACCTGAATTGTTAACATCAAAAAGATAAGCAAAATGAAATGTTGGAGAGAATGTGGAGCAATTGATTTTCTAATAGGAGCATAAATGGATACAGTGGAAAACTATTTGGCAGAATCTACTAAAAGGTGAACATAAACATATTCTATGACCCTGCAGTTCTACTCCTAGGTATTAATAGAAATGCATGTGTGTGTGTGTATATATATGCATTAATGTGTGTATATATATATATGCATTAAAAAACATGTTCAAGAATTTTTAGAGCAATACTAACTGTCATGTTACCACCACCCTGGATTCTTTCATTCTCCCAGAATAGAAATCAAGAGAAATCACCAAACATTACAGCAAAGGAAAGTTTATTTCAGCTTGTGCACAAGAGAGTCAGCACTGATAAGGGAAAAGGAATGGGCTGCTCCCCAGGGTGGTGTGTAGGTTAGTTTTATAGCGTCTTTCTATAAGTAGGGCTTCCATCAGGACATGTATAGAAGAGGTTTTTCTAGCATGTGTGCAGTGGCTCAGCATGCTTCTCCATACATTGTATGTAGCATTAACATTTTAAATTTCCACCTCTAGGCATGAATTTTAGCATTAAAATGAGGAAGGGGTAACTTTTGGTTGAAGTTTTAAGCCTAACTGCCCATGCAGGGCTCTGAGGAAGTCCCTAGCCCCCTGAAACAGGAGCTTGACATTAATAGCTTCTTGGGTCTTTTGTTACTGACTGGCTGAGAGTTAGATAAGCTAGAGCTTGAGTGAGGGGCTTCTGTCCTTTTCCTCCAGGTCATCTTAAAATAGGGAATCAACTAGCCTGCTCTCTCAATAGCAGCCAAAAGTTGAAAACAACCCAAATGTCAACCAACAGTAGAATGCATTGACAAATTGTAGTATATTCATACAATGTAATACTACCTGAGGATATACTGTCTACTGCTTCCTGTAGCAACATAGATGAATTGCATAAACTTACCATTGAGCAAAAGAAGCCCAACAAACACAAAAACATATACTGGATGATTACATTTGTGCAAAGTTCCAAAATAGGCAAAAATATAATCTAGTGTGAGAAGTATGCATAATGCTTACCTTTGGAGGGACGGTAATAACTGAAAGTATGCTCAAGGAAGACTTCTGGGCCATCGGTAAAATACTGTTTTTTCATCCAGGTGCTTGTTGCATAGGTATGTTTTTTTTGTAGAAAGTAATCAATCTGTACACTGGATTTCTGTGTGAATTTTGTGTATGTATGCTACACTTCAGTAAAAACTTTACTTAAAAAAAGACAAGGACCAATGAGCTTGATTGAAGCGGGTATTTGTCCTGTGGCCTCAGGAATGGAGAGAACCAAAATGTCTACAGACACATATTTTGAAAACAGAACAAAACACAAAGAAATTTACTAAACATCAACAAAGGTTATTACTGGATAATTGGATCAAGGGTAATTATTTTTTTCTGTTGTCCAGCACTTTCCAAATCCTCTTCCAAGAGTCTGGTATTAGTCCTGCCATCTGGGTATTGGGGCAAAGCAGAATCCTGAAGGATATTGTTTTATCCTCAAGGCTTTGAATAGAACTGTCTATGCTCATCACATCCTTCCTTCTTGCAAGCACAAATTTCATTCAAGGTCTCTCTACATGTCTTCTAAGGTTTCTTGGTAGACAGTTTAGGGATAACTTTATTTGAATTTATTTGCCTTTGGAAAATTATAGGAAATAGATATTAAGCTCCAAGGAAGTAGTGTAGGAAATCATAAAAGCTTCCTGCAGGAGGTGACATTTAATCTGAGTGTCAAAGGGTGAGCAGCAATTTGTGAAGTGTACTAAGAGGAGGGGGGATGAAGGATGGAAGGATCGTTGTAGACCAAGGAGACAGCACATGCAAGACATGAAAGAGAATGACATGTTTGTGGACCAGAAAAGAATTTGGTATCATTTAGGAAGAATGGAGGGACAGGAGATGGGAAAGGAGCCCCAGTGTTTGTAACTTTGTCCCATGCTATACACTGTGTTTGTAGATACAATATAAAAGATGCCAAACATTGTTCATTGCATCAGACCATAAAAATGTATAATACAAGTCTTAAAGTTTTAAATAGCCTTTTAAAAATATGTTTTACAGCAACAGCTTAATTAAAAAGATCATGGTGCCTATGTCACCATACTGGAAGCCCAGAAATAATCAACTTGAAATAAACCAGTCTTTGTAGAATTATCTCAAATTTTAAATTATTTCAGTATATCAAAATCCAAGCATGGATATAACATGTGTTGTGCCAACTGCAGAGGACTCTCAAAACCTCTTCCCCTAAAAGTACAGAATACCTTGGTGCCAACATTACATCCCCACATGCAATGAATTTACAAGGAGATGAAGTTACATTCGAGGATATTGATATTATAAGGACAACTATCAATCTGATGTATAGCTGCAGACAAAGTCTGTAGCCTGTCACAGAACAGCTCTCTGATTTGGCAAAGAACCACTTAAAATGCATAAATGCATTCTTTGTGCTAATGGAACAGACCTCTTTCACGGTTTCAAAGGAGAAGAGAGAAGGCACAGAGAGAGGCTGGTTCTTGTGCCACTTCCTATGGCTTCCACACCGAGACAACCCAATGAGAAAGGCAGCTTGCTCTCTGAGCAGCACCAAACCAGAAACGAAGGTTCAGACCACTACCCATTCTTCCTTCTCACTTCTGAGTTACACCATGAAAGTGGAGGCAATGAGGTGTGCATTCCAACACACGGGCCTGTGGTTGGCTCTGGGGATGAATTCAGCAGTATAGACTGTGGCTGTGTTCAGTGGGTCACCACGCTCCCATAACTGACCACTAGTAGGCGTGAAAACTGAGGCAACCCAAGTTGCTGTAGTAGAACAGGTAGTTGCTGCTTTCAGATTCAGTTTCTAGCTAGAATGTCACAGCATGAATCACCTTGGAACAGATTCCTGATGGCACGAGAGCTATAAATTGAATGGTACAACACGTTGTGGCTTTCACTGGCTCTGACATTAGCAGAAACAGCTGAGTAATCAGACAAAAGGCAGTGCAAGAGGAAAATGGAAGATAATTAATATTGAGCAACTTCCCTGTTCTGGGCACAAACTAAGAGTCTTCACATGTGTTATGGAGACAGCGTGGTTCTTACGATTCTGCATCTACCTCTTGCTAGCTGTGTACACTTGGACAAGCTCCTTAACTTCTGTGAACCACAGTTTCCTCATATCTACCTCCTAAGGCTGTGTTGGGAGAAAAAGAGAATCCAGGTTTACATGGCACATATATATAAGGTATATAGTACATAGAGTAGGTATACACAACTTAGTATATATAATATATATACATTACATACACACACTATATATGATATATATAGTACACAACCTAAAACCTATATATAAATATATACACACACATCATGTTGGTTTCTCCATAATTGTGTGAGCCAATTCATTAAAATAAATCTCTCTCTAGTATATAATACATATATTTAATGAACAAGCTCCTTAACTATATATATAATATATATTTATTAGACAGGTTCCTCATATTGTATTATATATTGTATATTATATTATTAAATATATATGTGTATATATATATAGAGAGAGAGAGAGATGGAGAGAGATCTATTTTAAGAAACTGGCTCACACAATTGTGGAGGCTGGAAAATCCAAAATCTGCAGGGTAGGCTGACAGGCTGGAGACCTAGGGAAGAGTTGTTGCAGTTGTGAGTCTAAATGCAGTCTAGAAGCAGATGCCCTTCTTCCTCAAGCGACCACAGTCCTTTTCTACTAAGGCCTTTCCACTGATTAGATGAGGCCCACTGACATAATGGAGGGAATGGAGGGGGAATCTGTTTTACTCACAGTTTACTGATTTTGTGTGTGTGTGTGTGTGTGTGTGTGTGTGTGATGGAGTCTCAGTCTGTCACCCAGGCTGGAGTGCAGTGATGTGATCTTGGCTCACCGCAGCCTCCGCCTCTCAGGTTCAAGCGATCCTCCCACCTCAGCCTCCCTAGTAGTTGAGGCTAAGGGAGCCCACCAGGCTGGCTAACTTTTTAATTTTTTGTAGAGATGGGATCTCACTTTGTTGCTCAGGCTTGTCTAGAACTCCTGGCCTCAACCAATCCTCTCACTTCGGCCTCCCTAAGTGCTGGGATTACAAACACGAGCCACTGTGCCTGGCCTAGATTCAGTATAATTTTAAAACCCACTGGGATTTGACACATAGAGCACTTTAAGTAATCCAAAGAGTGAAAGTTGTTGGTTCTTACTAGCTTTAGCTATAAAATAAGAAGCTGTTGGAACTGGAAACGTACTTTAGAAATCCTTAATTTATCTTTGTCTCTCATCATTTATTTCACAGACAAGGAAAGAGGAGCCCAAGGTTTAATCCAGAAAAGAGAATCAATCACTAGGCCAGAACCTGAACACAAATCTCCCAACACTAGTTCTTTGCCCCATGGTTATTTTTTCTTCTTGATCTACAAATAGAAACATAATCCAGATGTTGTACATCATCACAAAATAAACTAGAAACCATTGCACACATGAGAGTACTGTTCATCTGGATAACATTCGGGCTACCTTGTAACATAGAATTGCCCAACATGCGGTTGCTGAGTTTACGGACAGAATAATCTGGGCTCACACTACAGTGCTCGTTCCACACTTGAGCATCATAGAACAGTCCTTACCCAGTGTCCAAAGGCCTTCATTATCCGACTGTTGTTTAATGCCAATTCTTGTTAGCTGCAGGCAAATTACCTACAGACCCAGCAAAGAAAGAAGCCCATTTGGCAACTATTCACCCTTGTCAGATTTGAAACTGTTCTGGGAAGGCATTTTAATTAGGCAAGTGGGAGAGCTGCCACATTTAGAAGCAGCTCCTAAATGGAAGCAGAGAATTTCAGGACCAACTGAAGTTCTTGGTGCTTGTGTTGCTTTACCACTTAAAAGACAACCAGTGAATTCTTCTCTAGTACTCCTTTAGTACTGCAGGCTTTGTAAGATTCGGAACGGTTGAATGACTTCTTAAGGCTCATTCCTTAATTCTCATTGCACCTCTGAGTGCATGGTTTGCAGACAGAACACGAATCCTTTGATCATTGTCTGATTAACTCAAGCTATGTACCATATAAATGCTGACTGTTTTGATGATTGTATTCAGTTTTTCCAGAAGTGCTCATTTCAGTGAAGGCCTTTACAATTCATGAATATTAAGTGAGGTTTTTGTGTACAATTAAAGCAATAAATCAATCATCACTGCAATGTTCTATATTTATTATCTTCTTGCTTACAAAAAGACTGAGCAGTAACTCACTCGAACTTCAGTGTCTCTATTTTATAGGGAGGAAAGAGCAACAGAGAAATATTATGTCACCCAGCTTGGGAAAGGCAAAGTAAGAACTCTAAGCCAGAACATAGATCATATTGTAGCAATCAATCAAAAAAAGAAATGACAGTTTTCATCTTCTGATTTGTGCTATACATTTTGGCAATATCCTTAGTATCTTGTGAGTGAGAATCTACTTAAAAGAAGTTGCCCAGCTGAGATATGAAGAAGTGGAACATGGCATGCTATAGAACGAAGTACATTGGACTAGAGATTGAGATTTGAGTGCCGCCCTCAGCTCCACAAATGACAACTGCTGTGACCTTGAGCAAGTCACCACATTTTGCTGGGCCTCCAGTTCCTCACCTACAAAATGATGTCTTAGCATCAGGAAACTTTCATCACAAGAAACATTTTGCAAAACCCCAATGTGTAAAACAGATAACAGATAAGAGAGCTCTGGCTGAAGAGGGGCCAAGGGGCCCAGGACCTAACTTTTTTTTTTTTTTTTAAGACAGAGTCTTGCTTGTTGCCCAGGCTGGAGTACAGTGGCGTGATCTTGGCTCACTGAAACCTCCACATCCTGTGTTCAGGTGATTCTCCTGCCTCGGCCTCCCGGGTAGCTGGGATTACAAGCACATGCCACCATGCCCAGCTAGTTTTTGTATTTTTAGTAGAGATCGGGTTTCTCCATGTTGGCCAAGCTGGTCTCGAACTCTCAACCTCAGGTGATCTACCCACCTTGGCCTCCCAAAGCGCTGGGATTACAGGAGTGAGCCACCGTGCCTGGCCTGGGCCTAACTTTTTGGTCTTGCTTTTACACCTGGAATCAATAGTTGCGAAGGCCGCTTTGTAAGCTTAGGGCACTGATCCACATTACTGTAAGTTCTCTCTCAATGTTTATATTTTAACAGTTATTTCCTCTCTCCTAGGCTTTTCCAAAATGTGAGGCATATGGAAAATTCAGGCAACACCCTGTTACTTATTCATCACTTAAGCCATGTTTTGGCTCAGAAGATACCAAGCAAAGCTGAATATTACTGTATTTCAGAAAGAGGAGTATTTCTTCAGTGCTCATCTGGTGGGTCTTCATAAAAAAGGGTTAACAGCTGACAGCGAACGTCTATTTTCACTTCATTGCCTTATGGGAAGAGATAATCATGAGCAGGCCATTTGGGAAAGTGAGGAATATTATCTAAGAATCATGATCCACAGAACCTGTTCATGGGTGAGGAGAAGGGGACGAGGTAGGGAGAAAACATCCCTAGCACAACCTGATTCTCCCCTATTATAAACGAGGAAAGTAAAAAACAGGGTCATGCTGCATTCATGTCTAGGCTTGTTAGACTTACTACTTTTCTGGGCACAGTGGTAGACTTACTACTTTTCTGTAGTCCCAGTGACTCAGGAGGCTGAGGCAGGAGGATCCCTTGAGGCCAGGAGTTTGAGACTAGCCTGGGCAACATAGACGCCATCTCAGAAAAATAAAAAAGAATTACTACCTTCCTCACACTGAGGGATTCTCAGACATTATTACATGGAGAATGAGCTCACTTTGTGATGGTTCTCTAGAAATTTTGACTCACTACTCTCTGTCTCTCACCTAGAGATTGGGTCTCAGCTAAATCCCTTTTCCACCAGTCACCAAGGATGCCCATTCACTAAATTATGCATACATATTTTTTGCTCAGCGAGGCCAGATCTATTTGCTCTCATAGAAAAATAAAGCATTTTTGCTGTTTTCCTTCTGTTTCTGCCACCTTTTAGTCCATGGTGGCATCATGGAAGCTTAAAGTTTGAGAAGCCTACTCTGACAGCCCACGGACTTTCCTCACCCCGACTCCATCTATAATTACCACACTTCGGTCCAACTGCAGCTGCTCTGTGTGGCATCATGTTCTACAGGTAATCTGAAAACTAAAATCATGAAAGAAAAGTAGGGTTTGTGTTGTCAAATGGGATTTTTTTCCGACTTGCCTGATTTGCAACTCAATCAGCAGGTAAGGCTAAAATAAAATACACAACCCAGGCCAGGCATGGTGGTGCACGCCTGCAATCCTAGCACTTTGAGAGGCTGATCACTTGAGGTCAGGAGTTTGAGACCAGCCTGGTCAATATGGTGAAGTCCCGTCTCTACTAAAAATACAAAAATTAACTGGGCACAGTGGTGAGCGCCTGCAATCCCAGCTACTCAGAAGGCTGAGGCAGGAGAATCACTGGAACCTGGGAAGTGGAGGTTGCAGTGAGTCAAAATTGCACCACTGCACTCCAGCCTTGGTGACAGAGTGAGACTCAGTGTCTCCTTAAAAAAAAAAAAAAAAGTATATATATATATATATATATATATATATATATACACATACACACACACACACACACACACACACACACACAATCCAGAAATCCAGCCACTAAACAATGGCAGATGCTTTGTCTATATTTCTAAAATGTTAAGCTTCATACAAACTACGTCCTGGTGGTAGATTGCAAAAATGACCACAATTTTTTCCCATCTCTGTAAGCATACCTCTTTACAATGTGAATTTTAAGCTCCTCCCACCAAGAGGTAGATTCTATTTCACCATACCTTGCATCTGGGCTTGACTGTGTGACTTGATTTAGAAAGTGAGACTAGCAAATACAAAACAAGCAGAGATTTGCACATTATGCCTTGTTCTCTTTTGCTGTGGTTAGAACCTTGAGATCTCCGCGTGGAGGAGCCCAAACTGGCATGCTGAAAGATAAAAGGAGAAAGTATGAAGTATCCTTGCCAGCCAGCTCCTAACCAACAACCTGCCAATGGCCGGACGTGTGAGCAAGGCCATCCTAGACCATTCTGCTTCTAGTCAAATCTCCAGCTGACCACAGACAATGTAACCAAGCCCAGCAAAGAACAGGAAAGCAAACCTAGAGAAAAACTACACCACCAGCCTGCAGAATTATGAGTGAAATAAGTACTTGCTGTCTTAACCAGCTAAATTTGTTATGTTGCAATAGCTAACTGATATAGCACTCAATAAATAATATTAATTCAGATTTCTCAGAAGAGTATGAAAATGAAAAAGGAATTATGTATATTTAGAACAAAGCAAAGAGAAATCTGCTAAATAGAGTAGAAACTGGCAGACATACGGCTGATTTTTCTTCTTGAATTAAAAAAAAATTTAAATAAAAAAGCAATAGAGGCCGGGCACAGTGGCTCACACCTGTAATCCCAGCACTTTGGGAGGACGATGTGGGCAGATTACCTGAGGTCAGGAGTTCGAGACCAGCCTGACCAACATGGAGAATTCCCATCTCTACTGAAAATATACAATTAGCTGGGCATGGTGGTGCATGCCTGTAATCCCAGCTACTTGGGATTCTGAGGCAGGAGAATCTCTTGAAACCGGGAGGCGGATGTTGAGGCAAGCCAAGACTGCGCCATTGCACTCCAGCCTGGGCAACAAGAGGGAAACTCCGTGTCAAAAAATAAAATATAAAAAGCAATATAAACAAATTTGTAACTCAACTTTTATTTATTTATTTATTTTGAGACAGGATCTCACTCTGCAGTGGTGTGAGCATGGCTCACTGCAGCCTCAACCTCCTGGGCTCAAGAAATCCTCCCACCTTAGCCTCCTGAGTAGCTAAGACTATAGGCAAGTTCCACCATGCTCAGCTAATTTTTTGATTTTTTTTTTTTTTGCGGGGGGGTGGTGGTGGTTGTTGTAGACACAAGTTTTTCACTATGTTGCCCAGGCTGGTCTCAAACTCCTGGACTCAAGCAATCCTCCCACCTCAGCCTCCCAAAGTACTGGGATTACAGGCATGAGCCACCACACCCAGCCTGTAACTCAACTTTTGATTCACCTGCCACTCTGACCTGTTCTATGAATCTGCTGAGTTCATACTGGGCCTCATTCAAACTAGTACTGACTCCTTCCCCCATCCAAGTGTGGGGAGGACTAACAAACCCCAAAAAGAATCCTGGGGTCCTTGAATGAGACAGGAAAGACAGAGCATTATTGCTGACACAGAAGCAGCGTCAATGGTTTCTGCATCAATATGTAGCAACAGAGAAGCCTCTTTAGGAAACGGATGGGCTGGTTCCACAGCCAGGGATGGAAACTAGAGAAAGCAGTAGGTGGGTACAGGAAGTGCACGGAAGCATATGAGTATGTGAATTTCAGACATGTTCCTATTTTTAATGTTGGCTAGGCAATATCTGTATTTTTGTCTGTTCAAACGGTATACCTTCTCAGGAAGGAGGATAAAAACATCGGTGTATACATAATAAGGAAGATAAAAACGTAGGTATAGCATTTGCAGCACAAATTGCAAACTTTTTAAAGATTTAACTTTTCCAGCAACTTGTCTGCTAATACTTAATAGCCAAAGTATAGAATATAATAGTTTTGCTGAGATTAAAATATTTTACTCATTTGAAAAGACTTTCAAAGTCAAAAAAGCTTATAAAATAAATAAAATCTTTTTGTACATTTTAATGACTCAGGACTATGGTTTTTAGGGGAAAAAAACACTTTTTTCACCCAAAATCAAATTTCAGTGTTAAATGTCCCTCTACGCAGTCTGCACTGATGAGTCCCAAACTCTGATTATCAGCATTCCTAAGGCTCTTTTCAAAAATTCCTCTAGCGACCTCAGCCTCACTTATGGATGTTCTGATCCAGTGGAACATAGGAGTCTGTATTTTCTTTCTTTTCTTTTCTTCTTTTTTTAGACAGAGTTTCGCTCTTGTTGCCCAAGCTGGAGTGCACTGGCGCAATCTCAGCTCACTGCAACCTCCAACCTCCCTCCGCCTCCCAGGTTCAAGCGATTCTTCTGCCTCAGCTTACTGAGTAGCTGGGATTACAGGTGCCTGCCACCATGCCCGGCTAATTTTTTTTTTTTTTTTTTTTTAGTAGAGATGGGGTTTCACATGTTGATTAGGCTGGTTTCGAACACCTGCCTCGGCCTCCCAAGGTGCTAGGATTACAGGTGTGTGCCACTACACCTGGCCAGGACTCTGTATTTTCAAAAAGGTGACTCTGTTGATGAACCAGTTTTGGAAATCACTGTCAGTAAAATGCCATCCATGAACATAGTTATCTGATTGTCTTTTCTGCAGTCATAATAGAGATTCATTTCAAAACATTTTTTTCCAACCTTACACAAATACCTGCTCGCTGTTAGCAACTGGACTATTTCTGAAACAAATATAGCGGTCTTTGATGAAAAATTAAAATCAGTACCTGTCGCAGAAGGAGTTATTTGGAGCAAGTGTCTTTCTGGTGAATACTCGTACCGGTCACATTCATTTGAGTGCACCCATGTAGGTCAATTCCTAAGTGTAAATCTAACTACTAGGGGTGTCTAATCACCATTAACATTGAGCTCCCAGCCTCTGCCCCCCATCCAGCTCCTCTCGTTAGGAAAGGGGAGTGACTCTAACAGATTGATGAGCTTCGAAGAGGACACTGGCCATGTGCAGCCCCACTCCTTCCTTGCTGCTTCTTCTAGAAAGAAAGTTTCTGCTGAAGCACATGCTCATTGTTCCTCTGTGCTCCCAGTTATTGTCTGGCCAGTGTGCCTCATCATGCCAATACGTTTCATGTTGGAATTCGGTATTATAAAACCACTTCCCTGCAGATAGCCACATTTTTCTTGATCAGATTTAGGAATCCTCATGGAGCTACTTCAGCCTTTACAGGAGGTAGGCAAGGGAAGAGTGTGGGTATGGGACTCTCCTCAAATATACCAACATATCCCTGTGAAATCATTATTACTATTATTATTATTATTATTATTATTATTATTTGAGGTGGAGTCTCTCTCTGTCACCCAGGCTGGAGTGCAGCAGCACGATCTTGGCTCACTGCAACCTCTGCCTCCTGGGTTCAAGCGCTTCTCCTCCCCAGTTGCTGGGATTACAGGTGCGTGCCACCACATCCAGTTAATTTGCTGTATTTTTAGTAGAGACGGGATTTACCATGTTGGACAGGCAGGTCTCAAACTCCTGACCTCAGATGATCTGTCTGCCTTGGCCTCCCAAAGTGCTGGGATTACAGGTGTGAGCCACTACACCTGGACAAAAGCTTTATTATTATTACTTCTATTTTAGAGATGAGTAAATTAAGATTCAACAGCTTGTGTTTCTTTTCCAAGACCACTCAAGCCATAAGAGGTGACCCTGAGTCTTGCACACAGTTCTGCTGACTGTAAATAATATTTATTCATTAATGGCAACAAATATACTAATGTTAGCTGTTAACAATGGGGGTTGGGTGCAGTATGTATGGGACCTAGCAATCTGTACAATTTTTTGAAAATCTAAAACTGCTCTAAAAATAAAGTTTATTTCTAAAAAGATTACATGTGCAATAAATGGCATCATAAAAAAGAATACACGTTTCTGGGTACTAAATAATAATATTTATTATTTTAAAAATAACACAACTACAAGTTTGAGTATGTCTCCATTGTCTCATTTCCAGTTCTGGCAGAGTGCAAGGGTTACAAAGGCGCTAGAAGTAGACTTTGATTGGAGTCACAGCTCTGTGACTCGATGCCAGTTACTTAACCTCTCTGAGCCTCAGCTTCCTCACCTGTAAAAAGGGGCCAATACCTGACAAATGCAATGGTTGAATTAATAAAAAAAAATAGGGGCTATGATAATAATAGTGTCCAGAATAATAAAAGTGCCTAGAACAGTGCTTGGCACAGACTCATTGCCTCATCCTCATTTGAATTCAATGCATCTGGGATAGAACCAGGAGGCCACCTTTTACATGCTCTTCCAGGTGATTTTGATGGCTTAGGTATTATTAGTGAAGCCCCACCTCACCTGTAGGCATTGTAGTTGACCTGGCCGCCTGGACTATCAGAAGTTGGCTCACTGACTCTGCATTTCAAATCTCACCCTCTGCTGGAGATTTTCTTTCAAATTCCTCTGTAGGATTGTCATCTGGCACTGTTCTTTGTTCCAAGTAAAGATGCTGGTCAGTCTTGAGCTGAAGGAAATATCATATCGGCTCGGTTTGCTTCCTTATTCACCTTTCTCTGTTCTTCTTGAACTCTGATTCCTGAAAACTTCAAAAGAAAGAGGAATTCTTTCCACAGTACTGGAATTGCATTCTTGCAGCATATATTACAATTTTCAACTTTATGGCCATATAACAAGAAACTCTTCTTGCCACTGAGCTTAAAAAAAGAAATTGTTAACAAATGCACAGAGAGCTATGCCATCACAGAATAAAATAATATACATTCCAAACACACCAATATGCTCCTGTCTTGAATTCCACCAACATTCTGTGGCCTTCCTCAACTCTAATGTGCTTAACAGTCTATATTTTCATAGATCCGTCAGCCATAATAACTAGACGCAGTTTATCTTTTCTTAGTGGTATCTTTCTTACCACACGTTGAATATATGAGTCTTGAGAGAATACATGGAGATATGAAAAGTGAAGTCAAAAAGAGGTTAAAAAGGAAAGAAATCTGTGCTTCAAGGGGAGAAAATTATTTTAGCTGCTTCTAAAAATATTTATCCTTCATATGGAGAGACACACAAAAAAATCTTCCTACTAGAATAGCATTAGTAAAAATAAATACAAAGGTAAGACACTGCTAGCTATGAATGTGTCCCCCAAAGTTCATATATCAGAAACTTAATCCCCAATACATCAGTGTTGAGAGATGGAACATTTAAGAGATGATTAGGTCATGAGGATGCTGCCTTCATGAATAAATTAATGCCATTATCGCAGGAATGGGTTTGTTACTTTAAGAGAGGATCTGTTACAAACGTGGGTTATAAAAAGGGGGTTGTTATAAAAGTTTGGCCCTCTCTTGCTTGCTCTCACATGCTCCGTCACCATGTGGTACCTGTTACTGTGTTATGACACAGCAAGAAGGTCCTCACCAGATGTAGCCTCTCGTTCTTGGACTTCCAAGCCTCCAGAACTAGGAGCCAAATAAACTTCCATTGTTTATAAATTACCCAGTCTGTGGTATTCTGTTATAGCACCATAAAATGGACTAAGGCAAAAAGCAAAACAAAACAACAACACCAACAAAAAAAAAAACGGGAAATACTAAGAAACCTAGAAAAAATATTTATTATACAGTGGATATGATAGGCTATGTACTGAGGGTATGTTGATGCATCTTCTCTTTAAAAGATTAATTACAATAAAATAGATGGCTAAAAACGCCATTATTAAGTGCCTTCTACAACACAGATTTGGTCCATTGTCAAGTCCTATTTATTATGTGCTTGTGGTACATAATGTTGTTGTCCTTCTCCTCTAAGACCAGTGCCATTCAAGGTTTTTGTGAATGTCTGTGTTTTTGTCTGCACAGCATCCATTTCTCATTTTTCTTGCGATAATACTCGAATTTTTTTAAGGTAAAAAAATTTTACCTTCATTCCCACTCCCTTCCCATTCTCCATCCATGTGTTATGAGTAAGTCACCTCCCCTTAGCTCCAAGGGTGGGCACGTGTCCCAGGCCTACTCAGTCAGGGTATCCCACTATTCTAGCCTATGGGTTGGTTCAGTGATGGGTTCATAACTCATTCAATGTCAATGAGACTCAATTATGAAACTCTTGTGAGAACCAATGGGAGAAGGTCTCTTTCTCCTAAATATCAAGTTTGGGCAATCCAGGTCTGACAATGACAGTGACCACAACATGGGGAGGGTCAGTCTGATGCCAAACTCCAAAAGAAAATGGTAGAACTGAGAAAGAGGGAGAAAGAGAAACAAAGAGAAAGAGAGAAGGAGGGAGGGATTCTTGACATTTTCAAACTCACTTATCCAATGAGATTGAAGGCCCTTGGTGTTTTCATTTTGTTAAAATCAATAAATTCCCTTTTCCCTTAAGCTTAAGTTGAGGTGTCTGTTACTTGCATTCAGAAAAGCCCTGACAATAGTTATCTGTTTTTAATATAAAACAACATTTTTAAGAAAAAATAATTATCTTTCTGATGGTATAAACATCTTGACAAAGGAATTCTTCCAACGTCTCAGAATTGCATCAAAGGAAATTTCTCCTGAACCCATTTAAGGTTATCATAATGATTCGCATTATTGAGTGCTTACCATGCGCCAGCCGTGCTCAGTGCTAAAACTTAGAACCTCTCATTCCATCCTCACAACAGTGAATGGATGAGAAAATGAAGGCCAAGAGCCAGAATTTCAACCCAAGTCTGCTTCAGTTTAGAGTCCATGGCCTCAATTACGTCTCCTCCTGGACATATTATGCTGTATTCTAGAATCTGATATTATAAAAATTCATATTAGAAACATGCATAGTTAGGTGTCAGTTTAATGGCAACCTTTTTAAAAATTCAGGTCATTCACTCTAAAACATAAGCAGAAATATTTAAAAGGATTCACGGTCCTAGTGAATATTAATATTAACATCAAATAAGTTCAAACCTTAGCCCTTCCTCTCCTGTTCCTGACCCAGCTGCTGTCTTCTCAACATTGCTGACACAGTCCACCTTCCATCCGGTACTAAGCACCACTCACACAGACCTGTTGTAGAGCAGGATGTCACAGCACACGGATTTTAGCTACCACAGTTTTTGAATTTCTTCAGCCATTCCTGCTCCTGAAATTCTCTTTAGTTATTTTGCTTCAGGGCCATACATACCAGCACCCTGGAACCTTCTTCTCAATTCTTCTTTAAATCACAGGATTCCTAAGCCTCCCATCCTGTAGGTGATCCTGAGAAAATCAAAACTTCCCAATATTTGAATATGCAGTGTAGTTAAGACCCCCTGTTGCAGTCTTTTCCATTAAGAGTAACTCATGGGTTTATCAAAAATTCCATGATATTTTCCTTTTCTTTTTTCCTTTTTTTTTTTTTTTTTTTTTGAGACAAAGTCCTGCTCTGTCACCCTGGCTCGAGTGCAGTGGCACTATCTTGGCTCACTGCAACCTCTCTGCCTCCCAGGTTCAAGTGATTCTCCTGCCTCAGTCTCCTGAGCAGCTGTGACTGCAGGCGCTTACCACCACACCCAGCTATTTTTTTTATATTTAGTAGAGACAGGGTTTCACCATGTTGGTCAGGCTGGTCTCAAAATCCTGACCTCAAGTGATCCATCCGCCTTGCCCTTCCAAAGTGCTGGGATTTATAGGCATAAGCCACTGTGCCTGGCCTCCACACTGTTTTCTTAACAAAGTAATCCTTCTGGTGGGTTTCTACCCTTAGCAATACAGAACTCAAGAAGAAACTTGAGATGATTTTTTAATATCTTACTTTCTAATTGTACTTGTTTAAGTAATGGTCTGAGAGTTTTCTTCCATTTTTCCCAGTTCCTATTACAATCTAGAACATAGAGTAAGACATTTATAATGGTTGTTAATGGAGTGTTCACCACATGACCAACTTTCTTCTTTCTCTGATGTTGTTATATAGACTTAATACCTTCATAAATTTCCCTCTGGGGTATGTAACTTGGAGGACAGCTACACTGAGTTCAACCTTATAATCTCTCCAAACTTCCAAGGGATTTTTAGGTTAGTGCCCCAAAGAGTGCTGAAAACTGGAGCAAATCTAGACATGATACATCCGCAAAGAGTGAAGAATAAGCCTAACTCCATCTTCATAGGTTGTGGGTTTTCATTCCCACCACGTCTGAACACATAGCTGGGAGATGATGGGTGATACCTGGGCATCCATATTTTGTAAGGTTTCCCTTGAAAAGATTCTGATCATCACTAAATTTTCAAACGGCATTTTAGGGGTTCAAATGGTGACAAAAAAGGTGATACATACAAGTGTCTTTATTTCCCCGTGTGGGAAATGGACACTCTATAGTGTCTCCTATCTATTAAAACAGGGAAGCCTGAGGAGAAACCGGAATTCAACTGCCCAGTGCTTTGGGCACAGGAGAGAAAAGCATTTTTAGGTATCATCAATCATTCAAGAGTGAGAGGCCTTTACCCGACCAAAGGAATTCATTTTTTTTTTTTTTTTGTATCTTCAATTTTTTTCAGCATCTTTATTTTTATTTGTTAATTTTTTTTTTTGGCCAGAGTCTTGCTCTGTCTCCCAGGCTGGAGTGCAGTGGCACAATCTTAGCTTACTGCAACCTCTGCCTCCTGGGTTCAAGCAATTCTCCTGCCTCAGCTTCCGGAGTAGCGGAGATTCCAGGCGCCCGCCACCACACCCAGCTAACTTTTCTATTTTTTGTTAGTAGAGACAGGGTTTCACTATGTTGCCTCAGAATCTGAAGGAATGACAGATGAAAGTCTTCTCTCCCTTCCTGCAAGCTTTGCAAATCAGAAATGACATTCCTTTCCCGGAGTGTGATGCTTCTGTAAATGTGATTTTACTCTTTTTGAAAGCTATGGCTTCTTGATCCTATAGTGTATTGCGGGGGAGGTCAGGATCATCTGGGGAAACTTCTTCAAATGCATGTACACACACACACACACACACACACACACACACACACACACACACCGCTCACTCCCTGGGCAGAATGCCAAGTCACACTGCCTAGACATCCTTCAGAAAAATACGTCCATCTGAACTCTCATAGAATGCCGGGGGAATCTCTGCTCTGTGCTGTCACAGGCGGTGCTATGCGTGTGGGGAGTGGATTGATCCCACTATATCTGTAGAAAGATGCTGTATAATGAGGTTTCACTGTGCTTTCCTCACTTCTCCATTCTTCTGAGAGACCATGGCAGAAACAACTTTATTACTTTCAGTCCAGTTTATTTGACTAGTATCCAAAATCTGTGCTTTATCATTGGTCATGGGAAAGCTGAAGAAAGGAAGAAGAATGTAAAGAGATAGTATGCATGGAGAGGGTAATGATAATCTCAAAGCCAAGGATATCCATCGTGGCTTTGTTGTTGTTTGTTTGTTTCTTTCTTTTTTTGCCAGCACGCCAGAGAGAACCTTCATTTACTTTTATAATCACCTCTTATGCTTTTTGCCACGTGACTTTGGAGCAGGCGCTTTCTGGGTTGCAGCTTTTTGACCTTTCTTGAGCTTTGGGAGGAGGTGCTGCCTTCTGGCCTGTAGCTTTCTGCAGGAAGCTTCTGGGCTGGAGCCTTATTGTCTGCTTTTGAACCCCAAGAAAGCAAATGCTTTGGGCAAGTAGGTTAACCTCTTTGTGTCCTACTTTTCTTTTCTCTCAATGGGGATAATAATATACAGGTGGTATTACAATGATGGTATTGTACAAAAAATAATAGTGCATTAAAAACAAGGTAAAAACTGCCAGCTGAAATTTTCTAAGTGCTTACTATGGACCAGGCACAGTTTCAAGCATTTGATACTTTTGAGTTCATTAACTCTGATAACAAAAAAATGATTGAATATACATAAGGTTCTCAAATCAGGGCAGGGCACATGGCAAGCCCTTTTCAATTGTGTGATTCTGAAAAACTACTAAATAATAATCTATATGATTAACCTTTTTTCCATTCTGATGGGCAGTTATCTCCTCATTTTCACTATTACAAATAGTGCTTTAGTGAACATCATTGTACGTATCTCCTCTGTGCATGTTTAAGAATTTCTGGGAGAAGAGAGCAGGGACATGGGAGAGTCTAGAAATAGAATCCTGTCATGCATTTAGCCTGTTTCCTTCTTCTGAAAGAAAAAAAAAAAAGTCAGTAGTATATGTTTCCTCACTTCTCAAGAGAGCTTTAAAACATAACCAAATATTAGCCAGGTGTGGCAGCGTGCACTTTAATCCCTGCTACTTGGGAGGCTGAAGCAGGAGAATTGCTTGAACCTGGGAGGCGGAGGTTGCAGTGAGCTGAGATCACACCACTGCACTCCAGCCTGGGTGACAGAGCGAAACTCTGTCTCAAGAAAAAATAAAAATTAAAATAAATAAATAAAAGGTCACTTTTTTTTTCTTTAAACATTGGTTTGTAGATAGTATTTGAATTACAATGTGCTACACTAAACAGAGTGTACCAGCAGAATGGCTAATGGTGATTTACCTTTTAATTGTCAATTTGAATTAGAGGATAAATTTGGTTGAAAAAATTGAGCACGTAGACAACATTAATTTGGGAAGGTGTGATTATCAGTTTCTCTGCCTCTGTTTTTTGTTGGTTTTTGTTTGTTGTTATGTTGTTGTTTTTTTGTCTGTTTCTGCAGATTGACATTAATTGCTGGCCTTGTGACCAGATAACGTTTTCCAGTTTAAGATAAAGGGCAATACTTCAGGTTTTGTGACACATCCTAATGAGCTTCGCCAACTACTCTCCTACCACTCTTGTTCTGTGTTTGAAGAACAAAGAGTGCAGAGTTGAACAGGGCAGGTCCCAGCTCACCTGAATACCAGTGATAATTAAATCTCAGCCCATGTCTCTGATTGCCGAGTGCCTCTGAATTTGCGGTGATTGTGTGGAACAGATTGTCCAAAGAGCTGGCCCTGGTCACAACATGCCTCACAAACTGAAACAGTGACAGCAGGGGTGATTGATAGAAATCCTTCTATGAGTAGCAGGTGCTACCCAGGTGAACCAAACCGTGGCCATTATTGTTTTGGGTCAGAATGCAATTAGTGTCAGAAACAAGAGCAGCCTTCTGAGTTGTTCTGTGCTTCTTCTAAAGTAAGCATGCAATAGTTCGTAATATTTTAGTTTGCATTTCCCTGCCACTGGTGAAGTGGAGAATCTCTTCATACTGTTCTTTTGTATTTCTTCTTTATTGTGTGTTCATGCTCTTTGCCCATATATATGTTTTTATAAATTAATGGTTTATTTTTTTCAAATGTCATTTTCTTACTTTCCTATTTTAATTGCTTACTTTATTTCATTTTTTTCATGGACACCTCTAATATCATATAACTTTATTTCTTTAATTGCACTTACTATTATTTTATTTTTAATTTTTTTAATAAAAAGTTGAGACGGGGGGGGGGTTCTCATTATATTGCCCAGGCTGGTCAAGAACTCCTGGGCTCAAGTGACCCTCCCACCATTGTCTCCCAAAGTGCTGGCATTACAGGCATGCTCCACTGCACCCAGCCTATGATTTGAAATTACCTTGTTATTTCTTACCGTATTTGCTGCTACTAATTTGTTTATTCATTTATTTATTAGCAGGGATCTTGCCAGTTATGTTTTCCGTTGTATTTGTAACAGCCTGGTTTATACAAGACACAAAGTATTTGATAAATTAATAAATTGCATTGTTGCTTTGATACCTATAAAATACAGTAGATACTTGTGATACATGGTACACGATCAAGTATCTAGGGGATTGTGTAGGCACCAACCCCCTACACAATCAAAAGTTCAAATATAACTTTTAAGCCAGGTGCGGTGGCTCACACCTGTAATCCCAGCACTTTGGGAGGCCGTGAGGGGCTGATCACTTGAGGCCAGGAGCTCCAGACCAGCTTGCCCAACATGGTGAAACCCCATCTCTACTAAAAAAAAAAAAATATATATATATATATATATAAAAATTAGGCAGGCATGGTGGCACACACCTGTAACCCCAGCTACTTGAGAGGCTGAGGTGGGAGAATCGCTTGCACCTAGGAGGCAAAAGTTGCAGTGAGCCAAGATCAAGCCACTGCACTACAGCCTGGGCAACACAATGAGACTCCATCTCAAAAAAAAAAAAAAAAAAGGAAAAAAAGCAAACATAACTTTTAAACTCCCCCAAAACTTAACTACTGATAGCCTACTGTTGACCAGAAGCCTTACTGATAACACATACAGTTAACATATATTTTGTATGTTATATGGATTATGTACTGTTATCTTACAATAAAGTAAGCTAGAGAAAATGTTATTAAGAAAATCATAAGGAAGAGAAAATACATTTACTATTCATTAAATGGAAGTGAATCATCGTAAAGGTCTTCTTCATCTTTGTTGTCTTCACCTTGAGTAGGCTGAGGAGGAAGAAAAAGGGTTGGTCTAGCTGTCTCAGGGATAGCAGTGGGGAAGAAAATCTGCATCTAAGTGGAACTGGGCAACTCAAACCCATGTTGTTCAAGGGTCAACTGTATACCAATACCTTGACATTAACAGATGGTGGATTATTGTGTGTTCTCCTCTAAATTAAACTTGAATGAAAATCTGTTACAAGTCCAGGTGTCAGTAGTTGAAAGAACCAAGGGAATTCTCTGGTGGGGGTTAGCAAAAACGTTTAGCTGAGTTGTAGGAGTTTTAAGGCAGTAAGGTAGGAAGGTTTCCTGCTTCAACCAGATCAGCTCCTCGCTCATCAGCATTCCTTTTTTTCTTTTTTTGAGATGGAGTCTCTCTGTCGCCCAGGCTGGAGTACAATGGTGTGATCTTGGCTCACTACAAACTCCACCTCATGGGTTCAAGCAATTCTCTTGCCTCAGCCTCCCCAGTAACTAGGATTACAGGTGCATGCTACCACACCCAGCTAATTTTTGCATTTTTAGTAGAGATGGGGTTTCCCCATGTTGGCCAGGCTGGTCTCAAACTCCTGACCTCAGGTGATTCACCTGCCTCGGCCTCCCAAAGGGCTGGGATTACAGCTGTGAGCCACGGAGCCTGGCCACTCATCAGCATTTCACAGAGACATCCTGCACAAACTTTTGTTTGAAGAAAGGTTCCATTGCTCAAAACAGGAAGTTGGTCATGTGGGAGAAATCACTGTTTTAGGGAATTTGGAGAAAAAGGTAATGGAAATGACTTTACCTTTTAAGTTATATTTTTCCCTTTAAACATCAGTGTGCTGTTATTATTAATGTTTTTATAATATAAAAATATAGGCCAGGCACAGTGGATCACGCCTGTAATCCCAGCACTTTGGGAGGCTGAGGCGGGTGGATCACTTGAGGTCGGGAGTTCAAGACCAACCTGATCAACATGGTGAAACACTAGCTCTACTAAAAATATAAAAATTAGCCGGGTATGGTCGCAAGTGCCTGTAATCCCAGCTATTCAGGAGGCTGAGGCAGGAGAATCGCTTGAACCAGGGAGGTGAAGGTTGCAATGAGCCAAGTTTGTGCCATTGCACTGTAGCCAGGGCAACAGAGTGATATTCCATCTCTATTCCTAAGTGTTTTATACTTTTCTGCTGTTGTAAATTAGACTTTTTGTATGTTATTTCCAAATTTATTATTTCTTTAATTTTTGTACATTGGCCTTTTATTGAGACACCATATTGAACTCCCCTAACCTCTCTCTCATTTGCTTTTTTTGATTAATTTTACCTATAGACTTAGTTCTGTAGTTTCAACTCTATACTCTCAAAATCAGTTTTGTTTCTTCCATCTTAATATTTCCCTTTTTCTGAGTTAATTAAATTGGCTAAAATTTCAAGTACAATTTTACAATAATAGTATTGTTAGAGGAAGTATTTGATTTTCTTCTAATTTAAATGGGAATTCTTGGAATGATTTACATTATGCATTGGACTTATTGAAAGTTTCTGCTTTCACCCTTTTCCAGGTTTATTTCTAATCTTAGTTTACTAAGATGTGGTCAATGTAATTGCTGCTGAATTTTATCAAGTGATTTTTTTACCATCTATTGAGATTATTATAAACTTTATTGATATGCTAATGTAGTGAATTACAATGATACATTTTTCGAGTGATGAACTAATTCAATCAAACTCTAATTATAATGTTTTGTTATCTTAATACACTGCTGGATCAACTTTACAAATATTTTAATTAAGATACCTGTACATTATGGTCATAGCTGAGATAGCTTAAATGTTTGATTGCTTGTCTCTCTGGGTTTCTGGCTATCTCTCTATTTGGTTATTTGTCTGGATACTATGCCTGGTCTGGTTTTGATGTCAGAGTTACGTTTATTTCACAGAAATAACGTAACGTTTTTTTTTTGCCCTAGAAGAGTTTAAGTAACATAAATATGGTCAATTTCTTGAAGGCCCAAAAGAAGTTTATTAAAGGTATTATTAAAGGTATATTGGTTTAGTGCCTTTTTTAGAGGTAGAGTTCTCTATTATTTATCTATTGCTGTGTTAGGAATTATCCCAAAATTCAATGGCCTAAAACAACAATAACCATTCATTATCTCATTGATTCTGTGAGTCAGGAAGTTGGGAGCAGCTCAGTTATATGGTTCTGGCTTAAAGTTTCTCATGAGGTTGTAGTTAGATATTGGCTGGGGCCACAGCGATCAGAAAGCTTTACTGGGGCTGATGGATCAAAATATCTCACTAACATGACTGCCAAGTCAGTGCTGGCTATTGGCCAGGAACCTCTGTTCCTTTTCTCATGGATCTCGCCACAGGACTGCTTAAGTGTCCTCACAGCATGGTGCCTGGCTTCCTCTAGACTGCAGGGAAGCCATTTTTTGGCTTCCCTGGGCCACATTGGAGAAGAATTGTCTTAGGCAATACATAAAATACACTAGCACTAATAATAGCCGATAACTAAAAACAACAACAACAACAAAAAACTCATGAAGTTTTAAGAAAGTTTATGAATTTGGGTTGGCCGTATTCAAATCCTTTCTGGGCCACATGCGCCCATAGGCTGCAGATTGAACAAGCTTGCCCTAGAGAAAGCAGTTAAAAAGAGCATGATAAAAGACACAATGTCTTTGAATGACCCAGTCTTGGAAGTCACACACTGTCACTTTTTTTCTTATTCTATTGGTCACTGGGCTAGCTCAGATTTAGCCCTGATTCAGACAGGGGACTACAGGAAGCAAAAGTTTATTTGAGAGCATCTTGTAGGCTGGCCCCCATAAGTGCTCAGTGCCTTTTCAATTATTTAATGATTATTGCTCTAGTCAGATTCTAGTTCTTCTTGAATCAATTTGGTATTTTATAGTCTTCAGGAAATTTACCCTATCATATAGTTAAATGTTCTATAAGTTTTTAGTGGAAAGTTTTTGTTTCTCCAAAGTTACAAACAAATTCTGCCCTCAGATCTTCTAGAATTTTTGTGGTTTTATAGTAATCAAATTTTTTGTCAAATAATTTAGATATTTGTCTGGGCAGGGTAGCTCACACCTATAATCCCAACACTTTGGGAGGCCAAAGTGGGAGGATAGCTTGAGACCAAGAGTTTGAGACCAGCCTGGACAACGGAGCAAGACTCCATCTCTACAAAAAATTTTAAAAATTAGCTGGGTGTGGTGGCACATGCATGTAGTCCCAGCTACTCCAGAGGCTGAGGCCGGAGGATCACTAGAGCCTGGGAGTTCAAGGCTGAAGTGAGCCACGACCAACACTGCACTCCAGCCTGGGTGACAGAATGAGACCTTGTCTCAAAACAACAACAACAAACTAAACTAAATTTCAGGCTATGAAGGGGAAGGGAGGTTGGACATGCCTCATTATACCCCCTTTTCTTTTGGAGTTCGGGTTTAACTGACCAGCATTACTGTTAAAATGCAGAGCATAAGACTGATAAAACAGATGCTTTGGCAATAAAATAGCAAATTCCAACCAACTCTGATATAGCATCACATAACAGATAGCAGATCCTGAAGGCAATAAAAATATTTTACCCCAAAATATATTTTCTTAACATACTTTGAAACGGCCCTGCAAACCTGTCTTTTGTGGGGAAGTTTGTGTCTGTGAAGAATCTCCTTCTGTTTCTAGGTCTTTCCCAGATCTAGGAGAGATTAAATGAGAATCTGACACCGTTATGTTCTGAAAAGAGATATGTACCGTCTATTCTCTCTAAGGCTGCTACTGGGAAGCTCCGTCGACAAAACAAGAACCTTGGCTTCCACAATACACCTTTCTTCACTCAAGCATTCCCCACGCCCCAGTGTATAAAACCAAACTGTAACCTGAGCCATGGTCATTCATATTGGCTTCTTTAAATATTTTATGAAGTTTGGCTTTATGGTCAACACTTCTTTTATTGAAAGTTTCTTTGTTTTATTATCTAGGATTGTTGTTGAATTTTGTCACATTCCTTTTCAGCATCCATGGAGATGATCATTTGATAGACAACAAATATTATTAGATTTTTCTAGAGTTGAGCCATCCATATATGCATAGGAGAAAAAAAACTTTCATAGTCATAACTTGCCATTGGATTCTGCTTATTAATAATTTATTTAGTATTGATATTAATTGAAAGACTAGTCTATGGCTTTGTATCTTTTTTGTTTTTTTGAGACAGAGTCTCACACTGTTGTCCAGATGGAGTAGAGTAGTGTGATCATAGCTCATGGCAACCTCCAGCTCCTGGGCTCATGTAAGCATCCTGCCTCAGTCTTCCAAGTAGCTGGGATTACAGGCACACAAAACTGTGCCCAGCTAATCAAAAAAATTTTTTTGTAAAACAAGGTATGCCTAGATTGCCCAGGCTGGTCTTGAACTCCTGGGCTCAGTGATCCTCCCACCTCGGCCTCTCAAAGTGCTAAGAGGCATGAACCACCACACCTGGCCTTAGCATTTGTAAATTTTGTAGTCTTTGTTGGTTATGTATTTTATATTCCCTTCATAAAAATAATTAGGAAACTGGCTCCAGAATAATTTAAATGAAACTGGAATTATCTGCATTTTAAAGATTTAGTAGAATTTCCCTGTGCAATAATGTGGTTTTGATACTTTCCTTGGGAAGAGAGAGGAGAAACTGTTAACTATTTTCATATTGGACTTTCTCATGTAATCTAATGAGTATGGGATGGTGTAAAATAAAAAGAAATAGGATGGACGTGGTGGTTCATGCCTGTAATTTTAGCACTTTGGGAGGCCAAAGCAGGTTGATTGTTTGAGCCCAGCAGTTCGAGACCAGCCCGGGTAACATAATGAGACCCCATCTCTACTTTTTTAAAAAAAAAGAATAAGAAAAAATATATATTTGGTCACTTTCCTTTCATTCCCTTGGCACACAGCTTGATATGCTCTGGATCTGTGTTCCCACCAAATATCATGTCGAATTGTAATTCTCAATGTTGGAGGTGAGCCTGGTGGGAGGTGATTGGATCATGGGACTAATTTCTCATCAATGAATGGTTTAGTTCCATTTGCTTGGTGCTGTTCTCAAGATAGTGAGTGAGTTCTCACAAGATCTGGTTGTTTAAAAGTGTATGGTACCTCCCCCTTCTCTTTTGCTCCTGCCCCTGTCATGTAAGACATGCCTGCTCCTGCTTTCCTTCCACCATGGTTGTAAGTTTTCTGAGGTCTCCCTGGAAGCTGAGCAGATGCCAGTATCATGCTTCCTATGCAGCCTATGGAATCATGAGCCAATTAAAAGTCTTGTCTTTTCCTTTTTTTTTTTTTTTTTTTTTGAGACAGGGTCTCACTCTGTCACCCAGGTGGGAATGCAGGAGTGTGATCACAGCTCACAGCAGCCTCAACCTCCCAGGCTTAAGCAATCCTCACACCTCAGCCCCCTGAGTAGCTGGGACTACAGATGTGAGCCACCAAGCTTATCTAATTTTTGTATTTTTGGTAGAGATGGGGTTTCACCATGCTGCGCAGGCTGATCTCAAACTCCTGAGCTCCAGCAATCCACCCACCTCGGCCTCCTAAAGTGCTCAGATTATAGGCATGAGCCACCAAGCCCAGCCTAAATCTCTTTTCTTTATAAATTGCCAAGACTCAGGTATTTCTTTATAGCAATGCAAGAACGAGCTAATACAGAAATCCATAATCCTAAAACCACTGGGATCACTGAAGTGATAAATGTCTTTGTGCATGCTAATGAATGACTGGTAGCTGGGGGCTCCTGGATAGCCTCAGGATGGGGGCTGGTTGCCAGGGGGACTAACCATGTGGTTAGAGGGTTTGAACTTTTAGCCCCCAAACCCCTACATCCAGTAGGAGAGAGGGATTGAGGATTGACTTAACCACCAATGGCCAATGACTTCATGAATCACGCCTACAGAATGAGGCCTCAGTAAAACCCCGAAATGACAGGGTTCAGAGAGAGCTTGCAGGTTGTGGAACCCAGGGAGGTGTTGGGAGGGTGGTGTGCTTGAAGAGGGAATGGAAACTGCATACCCTATCCACCCTATGTGGCCCTATATGTCTCTTCCATCTGGCTATTTCTGAGTTGTATCCTTTTATGGTAAACTGGTAATCCAGTAAGTAAACTTTTTCCTGAGTTCTTTGAGCTGTTGTAGCAATTTTTTTTTTTTTTTTTTAGACAGCGTCTCACTCTGTTACCTAGTCTGGAGTGCAGTGACGTGATCTTGGCTCACTGCAACCTCTGCTTCCTGGGTTCAAGCAATTCTCATGCCTCAGCCTCCCAAGTAGCTGGGATTACAGGTAAGCACCACCATGCCTGGCTAATTTTTATATTTTTAGTACAGACTGGGTTTCCCCATGTTGGCCAGGCTGCTCTCGAACTCCTGACCTCAGGTGATCCTCCACCTTGGCTTTTCAAAGTGCTGGGATTACAGGCGTGAGCCACTGTGCCTGACCAGTTCTAGCAAATTATTAAAACTGAAGTTGGCAGGGGGGTGGGGGTTGTGGGAACTTCCAATTAATAGCTGGTCAATCAGAAGCACAGCTGACTTGGAGTTGGCATATGAAGTAGGGGCAGTCTTGCAGGACTGAGCCCTTCTTCTGAGGAGTTTGGGCTAAGCTCAGCGAGTAGTGTAAGATTTATTTGAATTGTGGGACACCTAGTTGGTGTCCAGACAGTTGGAGAATCAGTTGGTGTGGGAAAACAACGAAAACAACAATAGCAGCAATGTACCTTTGATGTCAGCAGTGAAGTGGGTTGAGTGTTGAGAGTAAAGTATAGAGGAAACAGGAGTTTTCCTTTCAGGTGGGAAGCAATACAGCTAAGCATCAAAAACAAGTAATGTGGCTAGGAGCGGTGGCTCAGGCCCGTAATTCTAGCACTTTGGGAAGCCAAGGTGGGTGGATCACCTGTGGTCAGGAGTTCAAGACCTGGCTAACATGGTGAAACCCTGTCTCTACTAAAAATACAAAAATTAGCTGGGTATGGTGGCAGGCGCTTATAGTCCCAGCTACTTGGGAGGCTGAAGCAGTAGAATTGCTTGAACCTGGGAGGCAGAGATTGCAGTGAGCCGAGATTGCGTCACTGCACTCCAGCCTGGGTGACAGAGCGAGACTCCCTCTCAAAAACAAACAAACAAACACACAACAACACAAAAAACAAGTAATAACTTCATATCATGTTCCAGGTCTTGTGGGCCGCCCACACTTTTATTGACATCTGCATAGTCATTGCAACACCAACCAACCTGGAAAGGCAGAATCAATCAGAAGCATCTAAAATGCATTTTTCAACTGAGAAGAAACAATAGTATGAAAGATATCCAATGAAAGTTCCCCATGTTTCAAAGAAAACAATGAACATTGCTAGTTTTTTTAAATTGAAAACTATTTTTGATGGCTACTATTAAAATGTCAAAAAATAACAGATGTTGGCAAGGTTACAGGGAGAAAAGAGAATGCTTATATGCTGCTGGTGGGAATGTAAATTAGTTCAGCCACTGTGGAAAGCAGTCTGGAGATTTCTCAAAGAACTTAAAAGAGTACTACTATTCAACCCAGCAATTCCACTACTGGGTATATACCCAAAGGAATATAAATCGTTCTACCATAAAGACGCATGCACGTGTATGTTCATTGCCACACTATTCACAATGGCACAGACATGAAGTCAACCTAGATGTTCATCAGTGGTGGACTGGTTAAAGAAAATGTGGTGTACATATACACCATGGAATACTACACAGCTATAAAAAATGAGCTCATGATCTTTGCAGAAACATAGATGGAGCTGGAGGCCATTATCTTAAGCGAATTAAAGCGGAAACAGAAAACCAAATACCACATGTTCTCATACCATAACTGGGAACTAACCCTTGAATCCACATGGACACAAAGAAGGGAAGAATAGACCCTGGGGCCTGTTTGAGGGTGGAGGGTGAGAGGAGGGTGAAGACTGAAAAACTACCTATTGGGTATCATGCTGATTACTTGGGTGACCAAATCATCTGTATTCCAAACCCCTGCAACACACAATTTGCCCATAGGACAAGTCTGCACACGTACCCCTTGAACCTAAAAGTTGGAAAGAAAAACTGTTTAAAAATAAAAATTAAACTATTCTTGGAAACAGATGGCAACCTGCCTTCATGACCCAAATTTACTGTATTATAAAAATTTAAACCAACCACAGAAATTAACATGAATCAGACAAAGCAAAAAAGGAATCAGGTTAGACTTGCTGTAGGTGAGAATTTGGCTAAAAAAGAAGAATATCAATTTTTGAATTATTTTTAATTTCAGCCTGCTACTATTGTATAAGTACCTTCCTTAACTTTTTAATCTCTAGGGCAAGCATATTTTCAATAATGGTTTTAAAAAAGATTGCCTGATTTATGACTTAATGAAATTATATATATATAAAATTAAAAAATAAATTTTATAAAATTTATTTTTTGTAGAGTTGGGGTCGTGCTATGTTGCCCAAGCTGGTCTTGAACTCCTGGGCTCAAGCAATCCTCCTGCCTCAGCCTCCCAAAGCACTGGGATTACAGACATGAGCCACTGCACCCAGCCTCAAAAACTTAACTTTTAATTTCAGAACACTGACCCCATTTCTCTTGAGTCTGTGTTTTCCAGATGGCAATTACCAGCTTTTAGCTTAAATAAACTCTTTAAAACTAAATTTTAATGCTTTGAATTATTTCAGGTTGGCACAGGAACCAAATAAAGTTGGTTCACAAATATAATTGCATCACATTCTACTTGAAAACCTTCCAGGGAAGTCTTTGGTGATCTGGTCTCAGCCCATCCTCTATTTTCACTCCTGATAACTCTCCTTTGTACATCTTATTCAACCTCTTTTATGCCAACATTAGATGTTTGGTCATGTGTCCACTGGTTTTCCTTTTGTCCTAAATCCTTTTCTATTTCTCAAAGTGATAAGCTATTTCTCATCCTTCAAGACCTAGCTCAAATCTTAATATCTATAAGAAGTCTTCTTGGCCAGGCACGGTGGCTCATGCCTGTAATCCCAGCACTTTGGGAGACTGAGGTGGGTGGATCACCTGAGGTCGGGAGTTCGAAGCAGCCTAACCAACATGGTGAAACACTGTCTTTACTAAAAATACAAAAATTAGCCGGGTATGGTGGCGAGTGCCTGTAATCCCAGCTATTTGGGAGGCTGAGGCAGGAGAATTGCTTGAACCCGGGATGCAGAGGTTGCGGTGAGCCAGGATCATGCCATTGTACTCCAGCCTGGGCAACAAGAGTAAAACTCCATCCAAAAAAAAAAAAAAAAAGTCTTCCTGAGCCCTAGTTGATCAGCTTCTATCTTTTTCCTTCCACAGTACAGTATTTAACTATATGTCTCTCCCTAGACTGAGACTTTCCCAGCGACTGTGAAAGCAATGGCATTATCATAGTCACCTTCTTGAAAATAATGTCAGTGCCTTATTCATCTTTATATTCTCATCTCTATTACTATTCCCTCATACTACTGCCCAGCAAAATGTCTAGCATAATACATCTTTAATGGATGAGTGAGTGCTGAAGCAATATGATCCTTCGTTGCTCCAAAGTGCAATCTAAAAAAAGGACATTAGTCTAAAGGCAAGAAACAAACCTGTATAATTTAAACAAAAAACTACATATAATATATGCAATTTAAAGCAAAACTTTTATTCAGAATATAAAATTAGAATCTAAAGTTACAATTCCAATGTACATCATTGGAAATTTACATAGAAGCCAGTGCTGAACGTGGATGGGTCATCCAAATCTTCCTTCCATTATATGCTGAATCTTTGAAGACAGTGGACTGTTTTGGTCACATAGCTCGCTTTGACATCCATTACTGCTTTGTTTCACCCATAGTTTTCCTATGTATTTGAGTTGTTTCAATGGTCTCTTTTTTTGTAATTTATAGTCACAATACTTTGTTTAAACAAACACAACAAAACAACAACATTCATCCCAACATTGATAACAAATTACAATTTTTTTCTTTTGACATGGGGTCTCACTATGTTGCCCTGGCTGGAGTACAGTGGCTATACACAGGCACAATTGTAGTACACTGATGTCTTGAATTCCTGGGCTGAAGTCATCTTCCCACCTCAGCCTTCTGAATAGCTGGGACTACAGGCACACCGCCACTGCATCTAACACAAATTACAATTTTTAAAGGTGGTTGGGTGTCGTGGTTCATGCTTGTAATCCTAACACTTTGGGGGGCCTAGGCAGGTGGATCACCTGAGGTCGGAGTTCAAGACCAGCCTGGCCAACATGGTGAAACCTCATCTCTACTGAAAATACAAAAATTAGCCGGGCATGTAAACCCAGCTACTTGGGAGGCTGAGACAGGAGAAGTGCTTGAGCCCAGGAGGCAAAGGTTGTAGTGAGCTGAGACTGCACCACTGCACTCCAGCCTGGGTGACAGAGCAAGACTCTGTTTCAAATAAATAAATAAATAAAGCAGGTAGGTAGACATGAGAAAGGGCAGAAACTGAAAAGTAGAGGTAAGAAGATGGTTTGGGAATACCAGGTTTAGGTATTATTACCTGTGTGACATGTAAATACTGAACCCTCTCTAAACCTCAATATGTAAAATGAGAATATCAGAATCTATAATCATTATTGCCAGCAGCAAATGAGATACACATGTAAATTTGTAGCTTCCCTGATCCAGAGTAAGCTTTTTGTTTTCTTATTGATTCCGAGTTAAAAGAATCATTACATTGTATTTTTAAAAATAGAGATATAGTTCGTAAGCATAATGCATTTGAAAAACAGTTAAAAATCATGGCCTCAGGTGGTGACTCACAACTGTAATCCCAGTACTTTGGGAGGCCAAGGCAGGAGTATCACTTGAGGCCAAGATTTCAAGACCAACATGAGCAACATAACAAGACCCCCCTCCTCTACCAAAAAAAAAGGAGGGGGGGCAGGCGCAGTGGCTCTCACCTGTAATCCTAGCACCTGGCACTTTGGGAGGCCAAGGCAGGTGGATCACTTGAGGTCAGGAGTTCGAAACCAGCCTGGCCAACATGGTAAAACCCTATCTCTACTAAAAATAACAAAAAAAATAGCTGGGCATGGTGGCAGGTGCCTGTAATCCCAGCTACTCAGGAGGCTGAGGCAGGAGAATCGCTTGAACCCTGGAGGCGGAGGTTGCAGGGTTGCAGTGAGCCAAGATCTCCATTGTACTCCAGCCTGGGTGACAGAGCAAGACTCCATCTCAAAAAAAAAAAAAAAAGAAAAAGAAAAAGAAAAAGAAAAAAGAAAAATCTTGATTTTTAGAGGTTGGAATAATAAACTAAATAAAAAAAATATAATATTTAAAAATTGACTATTTGATTAACATCTGGCTTTTGATTAACAAGGACAGAAACTTGATTTTGATTGCTCACATTGACATATAGGAGATGCTCAATAAGTCTTTTTCCAGTGCATGACTGCAGGCATGCATGATGAACAAAGTTTATTACCTTCAAGAAGATATTATTTAGGCCCTGCAGATGTCATATTCTGGCTATGAATTTGTCTAGCGATCATAAGGTCTTGCCTTTGAATAGCACTTGAAACCTTTAAAGGTGTTTCCAATGATGACAAATATGTGAGGTAGATTTGAACAGTACTATTTTCTCATTTTGTTGGACAGGGTAAAGAGGAACAGAGTGAAACAATGTCACACCTCTAAAAGATAACAGATCCAAAACTAGACAGAATAGTTTTCTGACTATTCCTTGTTTTTGTTTTTGTATTTTTACAAACTTGTCTGTATGTTATCTGAATGTCTACATGAATTCCTTACAAATTATCTTGTATAAATATAGCTATGGCCATAAAAGATGTTCAGAATATACTGTCTTGTAAATAGTTATTAGCAAAGACCATACAGCATGGCCTTATTTTTATTTAAATATATATAGATATACATTTAAATATATATATTGATCTCTGTATCTAAGACTTTGGAAGACTATACGCCAAAATACTAAAAATACTGGCTATTTCTTTCTTCTTTTTTTCTTTTTTCTTTTTCTTTTTCTTTTTTTTTGAGACAGAGTCTCGCTCTGCTGCACATGCAGGAGTTCAGTGGCGCAATCTCAGCTCACTGCAAGCTCCGCCTCCCAGATTCACGCCATTCTCCCGCCTCAATCTCCCGAGTAGCTGGGACTACAGGCATCCACCATCACGCCTGGCTAATTTTGGTTTTGTATTTTTAGCAGAGGCGGGGTTTCACCATGTTAGCCAGGATGGTCTCGATCTCCTGACCTCGTGATCCGCCCGCCTCAGCCTCCCAAAGTGCTGGGATTACAGACGTGAGCCAGCACGCCTGGTCAATACTGACTATTTCTGAATGGTGAAATTTCATGATTTAAAATTTTAATTTATGTGTATTTTCTTTCTTTTTTTTTTTTTTTTTTTGAGATGGAGTTTTTTGCTCTTGTAACCCAGGCTGGGGTGCAATGCACAATCTCTGCCCACTGCAATCTCTGCCTCCTGTGTTCAAGCGATTCTCCTGCGTTCAAGCAATTCTCCTGCCTCAGACTCCAGAGTAGCCAGGATTACAGGCGCATGCCACCATGCCCAGCTAATTTTTGTGTTTTAAGTAGAGATGGGGTTTCCCCATGTTGGCCAGGCTGCTCTTGAACTCCTGACCTTAGGTGATCCTCCCTCCTTGGCCTCCCAAAGTGCTGGGATTACAGGCATAAGCCACTGCGCCCAGCCTTAATTTATGTGTATTTCCTAATTTTTCTAAAGTGCTCATGTATTATGTAATTTTCATAAGAACAAGAAATGTTTTTTTTTAATTAAAAAGATGACTCTTTAAAAATAGGCAAAAACTGGATGTAGTAGTGCATGCCTGTAATCCCAGCTACTCAACAGGCTAAAGTGGGAGGATCACTTGATCCCAGGAGTTCAAGGCTGTAGTTGACTACCCTTGTGAATAGCCACTGCACTTCATTCTTGGCATAGTGAGGCCCCATCTCTAAAAAACAAAATTATAGAGTCCAAATTGGACAGTACACAACACTGGGGGTATTGGAAAAATGTATAGGAGTAAAAAGTTTTCTTACTCTTAGAGAAAAGACCTCAAGTTGAAAAAAATTTGATAAAGATGAAAGATTGACCAGGCACAGTGACTCAAACCTGTAATCTCAGCACTTTGGGAGGCTGAGGTGGGTAGATCACTTGAGCTTGGGAGTTTGAGACCAGACCAGGCAACATGGCAAAACCCCAACTCTACAAAAAACACAAAAAATTAGCTGAATGTGGTGCATGTGTATGTTGTCCCAACTATTTGGGAGGCTGAGGTGGGGTGATCACTTGAGCCCAGGAGGTGGAGGTTGCAGTGAGTCAAGATTGTGCCAATGCACTCCAGCCTCAGCAACAGAGCCAGTCCCTGTCTCAATAACTAAGAGAAGAAAGAAAGAAAGAAGGAAAGAAAGGAAGGAAAGGAAGGAAGTAAGGAGGGAGGGAGGGAGGTTGTAAAGAAAAGGACAAGTAAATACAGTTTGATAATATCAAGTGAAGAAGTGTTTGAATAGTCTCTGTATGATAATAATTACTATAATATTTTCAAAATATTTATACTTGTAACTATTTCTCCCTAAAATGTTATCACTTATAAGGAAATAGCCACAGATAGTACATAAATAATAAACACACAAATTCACAAATTAAAAATAAAAAGTTACTGTAGACTTCAGATTTAAATATTTTGTAAAACTATTTATCCTGACTTTCCAACATCAGCATATTTTCCAGTCATTGTAGTTTTGTTAAACAGAGGAAAAAGGAATTCTCAGAGATGACTGATTGTTTAGGGAAATGAATCCTGCCAGAAAAATGTTAAGAAGGAAATTGCTTAGCATCAAACTTTTAAGTAGCTTAAAATGCCACTATCTAGTCAAGCATTTTTATTATTATTATTGATCAGTTTCATCATATTCATAGGCATTATTTCATCCCTCCATGCAGTCACCTTAAATCTACCCTATGGAGAATCTTAAAACCTTTTATAATAAGAGCTTAAATACAGTGTGCAGCATTAATATACAGAAATTAGTAAAACTGAGATTATTTTATCTTCAAACAGTGTTTGAGCATCTGCTATACTGTGTTCCTCACTGAGGATGCAAAGAAATGGGAGGTGTAGTCCAGGTCCAAGAGAAGCGCTCAGATCCAGGGGAAGATACGGCAGGCAGGTAAAAAGATGGTTAACAATGGATGTGGTATCACCTAAGTGACATGTGAGCCGGTGGCTAAGGCACAGAGGAGAGAGGATCTGGAAGCTGGATTTATGGATGAGAGAGACTTGGTTTGAGTTTCAAAGAAACAGTTGTAACAAAGTCACAGATTAAAAGGGAAACGGGTTGATGCTGTTCCCAGCGTGAGTAAAACGTTCCCACAGTGTGATTTCCAGCACTGTGAAGGGTGAGTTGTAAATTCAGGAACACTTTGTAATAGCAAATCTAATCACACAAGTTAAGTAACCTTATATGGTAACTTAAAAGACTTTAACCTCCCCTAGCTGGGAGTTTTGGATAGATATCTTTTTCTTTTCTATATTTCTAAAAACATTTTTGCAATATTTTTAGTTACACAAGCAATACCTACTCAACATAGGAAAAAAAAGTAAGCAAAAATAAGAAAATAAAAATCAGTGAAACTTTCAGCTCTGAAGTTACCGCTCTTTTTATTTTCATAGATAATATTGCTAAATTGTTCTCCAAAATAGTTACATCAATGTATATTCTCACCATGGATATTATTTGTACGCAAAAATACGTAATTAATGTATTTTTTTTTTATTTTGAAAGGACAAATGTTTGTTAAGGCCATTTGGTTAATCCCAGAGTAGGTGTGATTAAAATCATGGTCTTTTGAATATATTAAAGTAGAAGTAATGATTCTGGGAACTGAATGGAGGAGAAAGTATAACTTTTGGTTATAAATTCTTATTTTCTTCCTAGACTCATGATTGGGAGAGATACCTTTGTAAGCAAATTGTTGATGGCTACAATAAGAATAAAATTTGCCAAAATTTTGGCTTTAAAATTATGCAAGGGCTGGCCAGGCATGGTGGCTCATGCCTGTAATCCCAGCACTTTCGGAGGCAAGGGTGAGTGGACTGCTTGAGCTCCAGAGTTCAAGACCAGCCTGGGCAACATAGCAAGACCTTGTCTCAAAAAAGAAAGTGTGTGTGTGTGTGTATATATATATATATATATATAAAATATAAAATATTGAAGGTGAGTGGGAAGATTTGGGGATGAGAAGGAAGAAAAGGATGACAGTTGCATCTGAATAGGTTAGATTTCTTTTGGAGAGTTTGGGGCATTTATTTGTTTATTTATTTTTAGCTCAGAGACCAGAAGGACAATGAACAGAGATGGCTTAACGTCTGTTCTCAACTGTGTTTGAGTTGTTGGGATAAAAGAAGAGAAAACTACAAGCTGATAAAAGTGATTTCATAATATTTGGTAAGATTCTCAGCAAGATCTAAGGGCCTACACTGATAGAACTAACATTTCTTGAAACTTTGGGATTTTGGCCTAAACAGAGCTGCTTGGTTCTTAGTGGCAAAGTAAAGCATAGAGTTAGTAGGCCACTGCCCCAGTACCAGGAGGACCAGTGAGGACCACACTGGGCCTAGCCCTTTGCTTTCTCCTTGGATGCCAAGACAATATGTTAGGGGTGGCAAATATGTGAGTCTCAGGGCACCAAACATGTTACTGCTGGAAAATATCCACGTTACTGGCAGCAAATCTGTTATCAGTCTGCAGCCACCTCAATTCTTGCCAGCTCAGAAGACAGAATTTGACTAAGGGACATAAGGCAGAAAAAAGAGACATGGGCAAGTTTCCAAGCAGGAGTGGAAGTTTATTTAAAATGGCTTTAGAACAGGAAAGAAAAGAGAGTACTCTGGGAAGAGACCCAAGTGGGTGACTTGAAGAACAAGTGGGGTGTTTAACCTAACTAATACTTTATAAGCGGGCCCCTTTCCCATGATTCTCCCCTTAGGGTGGGCTGCCCACATGAGCAGTGCCCTCCTTACCCTTGGGAGGTGAGCACGCTCAGTGTGTTTAGAATGCCCATCTGAGGTGTTCTTCCCTTTTCCAGTGGTATGCGTCCGGAATCTCATGCTCTGCCATTTTGTCTCAATGCACATGCACAGGAAGTTGCTTCTCCCTGGTGCCTACATTCAATTAACACTTTATTTATTTATTTATTTATTTGTTTATTTATTTATTTATGAGATGGCATCTCACTCTGTCACCCATGTTGGAGTGCAGTGACACGATCTTGGCTCACTGCAACCTCCGCCTCCCAGGTTCAAGTGATTCTCCTGCCTTGGCTTCTCAAGTGGCTGGGATTACAGACACCCACCACCATGCCCAGCTAATTTTTGTATTTTTGGTGGAGATGGAATTTCTTCATGTTGGCCTTGAACTCCTGACTTCAGGTGATCCACCTGCGTTGGCCTCCCAAAGTGTTTGGATTACAGGTGTGAACCACTGCACCAGCCTCAATGAACACTTAATGCAACTGGTGTGGACCATCAGGAAATGGCCTCTCCCTGGCACTGGCTGCTAATTTATCACTTTTAGTGAGGCAATGTGATAATTACCAAACCATCACCTGACATTCCTCGTGAGTCAGGGAGAGCCCTCTCCTGCCCCACTCATGCCTAACTGCCTGTAACAAATTGGTGGAGGCCACACCAGACACTGACCTTGGCTTTCTCACTACACACTCTGTCAGGAGGACCAGCGGTGAGGCTTCTGCACATGGCATCAAGTGGGAGACAGAGGAGGAGGGGCCGAATGGGCAGGCACTGTGCTGTGACCACAGTGAACAGCCCCCACCTGCCTTTGGGACCCCCAGAAATATCTCGGGGACAGTCTGAGTGGGACTGCTTTCTTGTTGGGTCAGGTGGGCAGGGATGTGGTGTAATCACCTAACAAGTTCTTCCCACTGCACAGAGAAAATCAATTCACTGAGACCAAGGCACTGCAGTAGAGAAGAAGAGGCTGGCCCATCCAAGAGAACTGGAGTTATCACTCAAGTCAGTCTCCCCCACCTCCAAGTCTCAAAGGTTAGGGTTTTTATGGACAATTTGGTGGGCAGGGGGCTAGGGAATGGATGATGCTAATGGGTTGGGGATGAAATCACAGTGATGTGGAAAACACTCCCTGTGTACTGAGTCTACCCCTGGGTGGGGCCACTGGACCAGTTGAGTCAAGAGTCTGGGTGGGATCAGTCTGAAAAATATCTCAAAAACCAATCTTAGGTTTTACACTAATGATGTTATCAATAAGAGCAATAGAGAAAGTCACAAATCTTGCGATATCTGGCCACATGATTCCTGAGCGGTAACAGATTATGGAAAATATACCTACTTTTTAGCAGAGTTCAGGTCCCTCACATAATCCTATTCTTGTGATCTTTCATTAGTATAACTAAGGTGGGTGTTTGTCCCTGAGCAAGAAGAGTTAATTTTAGGGAGAGACTATTATCCTTGCTTTCGAACTAAACTATAAATTACTACTAAAGTTAGCTTGGCCTATGCCCAGGAATAAGGAGAGCTTGAAGGTCAGGAGCAAGATGGAGTCAACTATGTCAGACTTCCCTTACTGTCATAATTTTGCAAAGGCAGTTTCAATGAGAAGGGAGAACAGATGGTTGGAGAAGGGCTCAGGCCACTGTATAGTGGCAAAATCAAGAATGACCTCGTTTTGTGGGCAGGCTGGTAAGGACTGCTCTTATAGCTCTGTGTGAATGTGACTGAAATCCATTGTGACTGTGCTCAATTATTTTTGGGAAAATTCATTCTATAAATATTTATTTCTTCTCTTCCATTTGAAACCACTTTATTTTTCTCTCTTTCAACACAATCATTTTAAACAGTGGGGCACTTTTTATCACATGGTTCTATCATATTTGATTTTAGGATCTTGCTATTTTTGGACTTTTAGGCTATTTTGTGCTATCATTAATTATGATACAGTAAACATCCTTCTTAATACAGTTTTGAGCACAACTATTATTTTCTTAAAATAAAAACTCTAAGTGAGGTTCCAAGATGGCCAAATAGGAACAGCTCCAGTGTACAGCTCCCAGCGTGAGCAATGCAGAAGATGGGTGATTTCTGCATTTCCAATTGAGGTACCGGGTTCATCTCACTGGGGCTTGTTGGATAGTGCGTGCAGCCCACAGAGCATGGTGGGGCATCACCTCAACCAGGAAGCACCAGGGGCCAGCACCCTCCCAGTAGGGGTCAACTGACACCTCACACAGCCGGGTGCCCCTCTGAGATGACGCTTCCAGAGGAAGGATCAGGCAGCAACATTTGCCATTCTGCAATATTTGCTGTTCTGCAGCCTCCACTGGTGATACCCAGGCAAACAGGGTTTGGAGTGGACCTCCAGCAAACTCCAACAGACTTGCAGCTGAGGGTCCTGACTGTTAGAAGGAAAACTAACAAACAGAAAGGACATCCAAACCAAAACACCATCTGTTCGTCACCATCATCAAAGACTGAAGGTAGGTAAAACCGCAAAGATGGGGAGAAACCAGAGCAGAAAACCTGAAAATTCTAAAGATCAGAGCACCTCTTCTCCTCCAAAGGAATGCAGCTCCTCACCAGCAATGGAACAAAGCTGGATGGGGAATGACTTTGACGAGTTAAGAGAAGAAGGCTTCAGACGGTAATAACAAACTTCTCCTGGCTAAAGGAGGATGTTTGAGCCCATCGCAAAGAAGCTAAAAACCTTGAAAAAAGATCAGATGAATGGCTAACTAGAATAAACAGCATAAAGAAGACCTTAAATGACCTGATGAAGCTGAAAACCATGGCACAAGAACTATGTGACACATGCACAAGCTTCAGTGGCCGATTTGATCAAGTGGAAGAAAGGGTATCAGTTATTGAAGATCAGATGAATGAAATGAAGCAAGAAGAGAAGTTTAGAGAAAAAAGAGTAAAAAGAAATGAACAAAGACTCCAAGAAATATGGGACTATGTGAAAAGACCAAATCTACATCTGATTGGTGTACCTGAAAGTGACGGGGAGAATGGAACCAAGTTGGAAAACACTCTTCAGGATATTATCCAGGAGAACTTCCCCAACCTAGTGAGGCAGGCCAACATTCAAATTCAGGAAATACAGAAAACGCCACAAAGATATTCCTCGAGAAGAGCAACTCCAAGACACATAATTGTCAGATTCACCAAAGCTGAAATGAAGGAAAAAATGTAAGGGCAGCCAGAGAGAAAGGTCGGGTTACCCACAAAGGGAAACCCATCAGACTAACAGTGGATCTCTTGGCAGAAACTCTACAAGCCAGAAGAGAGTGGGGGCCAATATTCAACATTCTTAAAAGAAGTTTCAACCCAGAATTTAATACCCAGACAAACTAAGCTTCATAAGCAAAGGAGAAATAAAATCCTTTACAGACAAACCAAGGCTGAGAGATTTTGTCATCACAGGCCTGCCTTACAAGAGCTCCTGAAGGAAGCACTAAACATGGAAAGGAACAACCGGTACCAGCCACTGCAAAAACATACCAAATTGTAAAGACCATCGATGCTAGGAAGAAACTGCAACTAACAAGCAAAATAACCAGCTAACATCATAATGACAGGATCAAATTCATACATAACAATATTAACCTTAAATGTAAATGGGCTAAATGCTCCAATTAAAAGACACAGACTGGCAAATTGGATAAAGAGTCAAGACTCATCAGTGTGCTGTATTCAAGAGACCCATCTTACATGCAGAAACACACATAGGCTCAAAATAAAGGGATGGAGGAAGATCTACCAAGCAAATGAAAAACAAAAAAAGCAGGGGTTGCAATCCTAGTCTATGATAAAGCAGACTTTTAACCAACAAAAATCAAAAGAGACAAAGAAGGCCATTACATAGTGGTAAAGGGATCAATTCAATAAGAAGAGCTAACTATCCTAAATATATATGCACCCAATACAGGAGCACCCAGATTCATAAAGCAAGCCCTTAGAGACCTACAAAGAGACTTAGACTCCCACACAATAATAATGGGAGACTTTAACACCCCACTGTCAACATTAGCCAGATCAACGAGACAGAAAGTCAACAAGGATATCCAGAACTTGAACTCAGCTCTGCACCAAGCGAACTTAATAGACATCTACAGAACTCTCCACCCCAAATAAACAGAATATACATTCTTCTCAGCACCACATTGCACTTACTCCAAAATTGACCACATAGTTGGAAGTAAAACATTCCTCAGCAAATATAAAAGAACAGAAATTATAACAAACTGTCTCTCAGACCACAGTGCAATCAACCTAGAACTCAGGATTAAGAAACTTACCCAAAACTGCTCAACTACATGGAAACTGAACAACCTGCTCCTGAATGACTACTGGGTACATAATGAAATGAAGGCAGAGATAAAGATGTTCTTGAAACTAATGAGAACAAAGACACAACATACCAGAATCTCTGGGATACATTTGAAGAAGTGTGTAGAGGGTAATTTACAGCACTAAATGCCCACAAGAGAAAGCAGGAATGATCTAAAATTGACACTCTAACATCACATCACAATTAAAAGAACTAGAGAAGCAAGAACAAACACATTCAAAAGGTAGCAGAAGGTGAGAAATAACTAAGATCAGAGCAGAACTGAAGGAGATAGAGACACAAAAAACCCTTCAAAAAATCAATGAATCCAGGAGCTGGTTTTTTGAAAAGATCAACAAAATTGATAGACCGCTAGCAAGACTAATAAAGAAGGAAAGAGACAAGAATCAAATAGACACAATACAAAATGATAAAGGGGATATAACCACCAATCCCACAGAAATACAAACTACCATCAGAGAATACTATAAACACCTCTACACAAATAAACTAGAAAATATAGAAGAAATGGATAAATTCCTGGACACATACACCCTCCCAAGACTAAATCAGGAAGAAGTAGAATCCCTGAATAGACAAATAACAGGCTCTGAAATTGAGGCAATAATTAATAGCCTACCAACCAAAAAAAGTCCAGGACCAGATGGATTCACAGCTGAATTCTACCAGAGGTACAAAGAGGAGCTGGTACCATTCCTTCTGAAATTATTCCAATCAATGGAAAAAGAGGGAATCCTCCCTAACTCATTTTTTGAGGCCAGCATCATCCTGATACCAAAGCCTGGCAGAGACACACACACACACAAAGAATTTTAGACCAATATCCCTGATGAACATCGATGCAAAAATCCTCAATAAAAAACTGGCAAACTGAATCCAGCAGCACATCAAAAAGCTTATCCAACACGATCAAGTTGGCTTCGTTCCTGGGATGCAAGGCTGGTTCAACCTATGCAAATCAATAAAAGTAATCCATCATATAAACAGAACCAAAGACAAAAACCACATGATTATCTCAATAGATGCAGAAAAGGCGTTCAACAAAATTCAACAGCCCTTCATGCTAAAAACTCTCAATAACCTAGGTATTGATGGGACGTATCTTAAAATAATAAGAGCTATTTATGACAAACCCACAGCCAATATCATACTGAATGGGCAAAAACTGGAAGCATTCCCTTTGAAAACTGGCACAAGACAGGGATGCCCTCTCTCACCACTCCTATTCAACATAGTGTTGGAAGTTCTTAAACTTTCAACTTAACTAAGAACTTAAACTAAAGAGCTTCCGCACAGCAAAAGAAACTACCATCAGAGTGAACAGTCAACCTATAGAATGGGAGAAAATTTTTACAATCTAGCCATCTGACAAAGGGTTAATATCCAGAATCTACAAAGAACTTAGACAAATTTACAAGAAAAAATCAAGAACCCCATCAAAAAGTGGGCAAAGGATATGAACAAACACTTTGCAAAACAAGACATTTGTGCAGGCAACAGACATATGAAAAAATGCTCATCATCACTGGCCATCAGAGAAATGCAAATCAAAACCACAATGAGATACCATATCACACCAGTTAGAATGGCGATCGTGAAAAAGTCAGGAAACAGCAGGTGCTGGAGAGGATGTGGAGAAATAGGAACACTTTTACACTGTTAGTGGGACTGTAAACTAGTTCAACCATTGCGGAAGACAGTGTGGCGATTCCTCAAGGATCTGGAACTAGAAATATCATTTGACCCAGCCATCCCATTACTGGGTATATATCCAAAGGATTATAAATTATGCTGCTATGAAGACACATGCACAGGTATGTTTATTGCAGCACTATTCACAATAGCAAAGACTTGGAACCAACTCAAATGTCCATCAGTGATAGATTGGATTAAGAAAATGTGGCACATATACACCATGGAATACTATGCAGCCATAAAAAAAGATGAGTTCATGTCCTTTGTAGGGACATGGATGAAGCTGGAAACAATCATTCTGAGCAAACTATCGCAAGGACAGAAGACCAAACACCGCGTGTTCTCACTCATAGGTGGGAATTGAACAATGAGAACACTTGGACACAGGGTGGGGAACATCACACACCAGGGCCTGTTGGAGGGTGGGGGGAGGGGGGAGGGAAAGCATTAGGAGATATACCTAATGTAAATGACGAGTTAATGGGTGCAGCACACCGACATGGCACATGTATACATATGTAACAAACCTGCACGTTGTGCACATGTACCCTAGAACTTAAAGTATAATAAAAATAAAATAAAATAAAGACTCCAGAGGCGGTCAAAGGATACAGTTTTCAAGTTTTTAATAGCACTACACCTTATCCTCCACAAGGTTGTGCCCATTTACACTCCCGCTAGGAGGGTAGAAGTGTTTACCCACATCCATTTTAACAGTGGGCGTTGTTATATGAAACACTTTTGTGTGTGCGTGTGTGTATGTGAAATGGCTTGCTCTGTTACCCAGACTGGAGTGCAATGGTGCGATCATAGTGCGCTGTAACCTGGAACTCCTCCCACCTCAGCCCTCCCAGGTAGCTGGGACTATAGGCATGCACCACCATGCTCAGCTAATAAAACATTTTTTTTAGGTGAATATTGGTGTCTTGATTTTTCACCTATGTTTGACAGTCATTAGTGAGGTTAGATATGCTTTCCTTTATTTGTTGGCCACTTGTATTTGTTTTTTTAAGTCACTTTTTAAAACATTTACTGACATTTAATGTGTGGAGCACAAAAAGAGATAATAAACCTTAAATTAGAATATTAAGGCCAGGCGCATTGGCTCACACCTGTAATCCCAGCACTTTGGGAGGCCAAGGCAGGTGGATCACTTGAGGTCAGGGCTCAAGTGATCTTCTCACCTCTGCCTCCCAAACTGCTGGGACTACAGGCATGAGACACAGTGCCCAGCCCCCATGTGATATTTAAATGGCTTTTCTTTGTGTCTCTGGTGGTTAACTCCCATTTCCCCCTCTGCCCAGATCCTTTTAAGAACTGAAGTCTGCTTATCAAGTAAGTTTGAAGGACAGACTCTGCAAGTTTAGCCTGAGGCCCTCCCTGCCCTACTTCCAGGAATGTAATACTCATCCTCTTGCATACAGCTGATAAGCATGCATGCTTTGGGAAACTCTGAAACAGGATGCTTCCTGTCCCTCCCTTCTTTTATTTTATTTTATTGTTTTAAAGACAGTATCTTATTCTGTCCCTATCATAGCTCATTGTAAACTTGAACTCCCAGGCTCAAGGGATTCCCCACAACCTTAGTCTCCTGAGTAGCTAGGATTACAGGTATGCACCACACCTGGCTATGTTGAAAATTTTTTTGCTGGGACAGTCTCCTTATATTGCTCAGGCTGGTATTGAACTCCTGCACTCAAGTGATCCTTCGGTCTCAGCCTCCCAAAGTGTTGGGATTACAAAAGTGAGCCACCACCTCATACCCTTATCCCTCCCTTCTAAGAAAAAATACTAAAGCAAAATATCGCTGAGGTCTCAAAATACAAATAGTTCAGTTTTGAGATACATGAATTGCCCTAGTCACTCAGTAATGACTTTGGAAAAACACACAGGCTAATGTATCCTTTTCAGCAGATAACATTTCTAAGGCTGTCCACAGGGACACATTTATTTTTAGAGTCCTGTGGCTAGCACACTAGCCTAGGGCATGATTGATCTCTTCATTTCTTTTTTTTTTTTTTTTTTGAGACGGAGTCTCGCGCTGTCACCCAGGCTGGAGTGCAGTGGCCGGATCTCAGCTCACTACAAGCTCCGCCTCCCGGGTTCACGCCATTCTCCTGCCTCCGCCTCCCGAGTAGCTGGGACTACAGGCGTCCGCCACCTCGGCCGGCTAGTTTTTTGTATTTTTTAGTAGAGACGGGGTTTCACCGTGTTAACCAGGATGGTCTCGATCTCCTGACCTCGTGATCCGCTCGTCTCGGCCTCCCAAAGTGCTGGGATTACAGGCTTGAGCCACCGCGCCCGGCCCTGATCTCTTCATTTCTGCTCTCTTTAGGGTTGAAGGAAATTGCTGCAGTTGAATCAACTGTGTCATGAACCAAACTCGTAACCACCAACACAAATGGTTTAGTGGTGCCTTGGGCTTTTATTTTGTGGGCGAAGTCATCATTTCTCTTTGGTTCCATTCAGAATCTGAAGGAAAAAACTCTTTGTAGCCATGATGAATTTTGGGGGGAACATAAATTGCGAAGTGTTGATTCTCTGACTGAAAACCTTTTTAGGTGGTGATGTTTTCACTGCTGGATATAGCTGCTCCCATTTAGATATGCAAGTCTCTCATTCTTGGTCTAAGTGCTGGTGCCCTTATTAAAGAGTTGTCTGGGCCAGACGCCGTGGCTCATGCCTGTAATCCCAGCACTTTGGGAGATTGAGGCGGGTGGATCACCTGAGGTCAGAAGTTCGAGACCAGCCTGGCCAATGTGGTGAAACCCCGTCTCTACTAAAAATACAAAAATTAGCCTGGTGTGGCGACGGGCGCCCATAGTCCCAGCTACTCAGGAGGCTGAGGCAGGAGAACCCCTTGAATCCAGGAGGTGGAGGTTGCAGTGAGCCACGATTGTGCCACTACATTCCAGCCTGGGTGACAGGGCAAGACTCCATCTCAAAAAAAAAAAAAAAAAAAGAGTTGTTCAATTGTGTTTTGTGGGAACCTGCAATTCATGGCAGCCAAGTTTCCAAATTGTTCGTTCTTTGCATTGCATCATTTCTTTTCTCTTTCTTATGTGGAATTTTGTTAGCATTAAATAAAATGATGTTTTAGCCAGGAAGACAGGAGAACAAAACCCTAATTCTGGCAGGAGCAGGACTTGAATTATTGGGCTAAGCATAAGGAAGGAATTATTTCAGAGACAGAGAAACATTAAACACCAGTTGTAAGCAGTAAATTTTATCATTGAGGTGATGCCAATGTATAATCACTGTTAACAGTCTATCATCCAAGTCTAAGGCTCCTTGGATGTTTTTTGCCATAGTTGGTTACTCTTTGCAGAATTTACACATTTTGAGGGCGTTTTCTTTTAACCAGCTTGGGAGGTAGGGGCTGGGGGAGTTGCTGATGAGAAAAACAAAGACATGAGCCAAAACCAAATGTGCAAATAAGTGCAATGGGAATGATTGGATAGACTCACCTCTCAAGAAGACAGAAGAGAAACTATTGAGAAGTGGTTCTGGTAGACAATGCTCAAATGGCACAGGAAGTACTTGACTTTTTTTTTTTTTTATGAAACAAAGTCTTGCTCTATCACCCAGGCTGAAGTGCAGTGGTGTGATCTCAGTTCATTGTAATCTCCACTTCTCAGGTTTGAGTGATCCTCCTATCTCAACCTCCCAAGTAGCTGGGGCTACAGGTGCATATCACCATTTCCAGATGGTTTTTGTAGAGATGGGATCTCCCTATGTTGCCCAGGCTGGTCTCGAACTCCTGGGCTCAAGTGATCTGCCCACCTCAGCTTCCCAAAGTGCTGTGATTACAGGCATGAGCCACTGTGCCCAGCCAGGAGTTACTTTAATGTGAACACTCCATAGGTATGCTGTGAGAAGTTATTAATTGACCTTGTGAGAAAAGCAGTGACTAATTCAGACTGTGCTTTGAAAATAATGGCTGGAAATCTTTTTGCTTCAAAGCAAGCAAAGCAAGAACACAGATTAATGAAAGAGTTTTGGCTATCTTGAAAATAGGAAAGAGTAAATAAATAATAAATAAATAAATAAAAATAAATAAATAAAAGAAAGAATAATAAATAAATAAAATGTTTTTAGCAGTTGGTACCATACTTTTGCTTCTAGTATTCTTGAAAACACATTTCTCTGACTTAATTTTAGATTATAGAAGCATTTGGCCAGGCACAGTGGCTCACACCTGTAATCCCAGCACTTTGGGAGGCTGAGGCGGGTGGATCACCTGAGGTCAGGAGTTTGAGACCAGCCTGGCCAACATGGCGAAACCTTGTCATGGTGAAAAATTACCCGGGTGTGGTGCTGCGTGCCTGTAATCTCAGCTACCTGGGAGGCTGAGGCGGGAGAATCACTGGAACCTGGGAGGCGGAGGCTGCAGTGAACCAAGATCCTGCCACGGCACTCCAGGTTGGGTGACAGAGTGAGACTCCATCTCAAAAAAAAAGCACTCACTAGTTAACCTTCCCAGGCATCTAACTCTCCTCCAGTTTAATCAATTAGTGATTATTAGATTATTAGAATTCCTGAATTTTTCTTAGATGAGATTGATTTTACCTTTGTTTCTGATGTTCAACTTTCACCACATTCTGATGATCTTGGCTCAGTGACCAATTACAAAGCCAAGAACATGTTCCGTCTATGAGATTTCTCTTTCTCTCTCTCTTTTCTTTTCTCCTTTCCTTTTCTCTTTCTCTCTCTCTCTTTCTTTTCTTTCTTTCTCTTTCTCTTTCTTTCTCTTTCTTTCTTTCTTTCTGTCTCCTCTCTCTCTTCTTCCCTCCCTCCCTCCTTCCCTCCCTCCCTCCCTTCCTTCCTTCCTTCCTTCCCTCCTTCCCCTTCCTTTCCCTTCTTTCCCTTCCTTCCTTTCTTTTCTTTTAAGACAGGGTCTCACTGTGTTGCCCAGGCTGAGTGTAGCAGCACAAACACAGCTCACTGCACACTCAACCTCCCAGTCTTGAGTGATCCTCCCACCTCAGCCTCCCAAGTAGCTGGGACTACAGGGACTATATGTACATGCCACCACACCTGATTAACTCTTTTGTGGTTTTTTTTTTTTTTTATTTTAGAGATGGGGTTTTGCCATGTTGCCTAGGCTGATCTTAACCTCCTGGCCTCAAGTCCTCAAGTGAACTGCCAGCTTTGGCCTCCCAAAGTGCTGGGATTATAGGCACAAGCCACCATGCCCAATGAGATCTTTTTTTTTTTTTTTTTTTTTTTTTTTTTTTGAGATGGAGTCTCCCTCTGTCACCCAGACTGGAGTGCAGTATGGTGCAATCTCAGCTAACTGCAACCTCTGCCTCCCAGATTCAAGTGATTCTCCTGCCTCAGACTCCTGAGTGGCTGGGATTATAGGCGTGGGCCACCATGCCTGGCTAATTTTTGTATTTTTAGTAGAGACAGGGTTTTACCATGTTGGTTAGGCTGGTCTCGAACTCCTGACCTCATGATCTGCCCACCTTGGCCCCTCAAAGTTCTGGGATTGCAGGTATGAGCCACCATGCCCGGCATGCCCAGTGAGATTTTTAATTGTCCCTGGCTCTCTAGGTATTGGTCATTTGTACCTCACGTACCATGCTCAACCTGTTCATTACCGCAAGTCTTCATGACACCACCTGTTTTCTGCCTAGATGGATCATAAAAAGGTGTTAGGGCTTTTTATAGTTTAAAGTCAAGTCTTATTGCTCAGCTCATACTTTCCTACTTACCCCCTCTCTTCTCTGCTTGCTCAAAAGTAGTAACAACAAAACCCATAGGTACTTCTCATTTTCCTCCACTCAAACATTGAGCTCGTTCAAGTCTCCAAGTCTGCTCCCAGATTCAGCTCCAGGACCCCAGTGAGGCCTCTAAACGTCCGTCTAATTCAGTTTTTATACAAGGGGTATTTTTCTCCAGCCTGTCCGAGGTGAGGGTGTCCAATTCTTTAACTTTCAATAGAACGTATTAAGTCAGATAAAATCACAAACTTTAACACAATTATCACTTGCAAGGGCTCACAAACCTTCCTTGTTCAATTCTGAAGAGCTAAATAAAAATGCCTTCAATATATAAGGAGCACTCAAACTATAAATAGGATCCATTCCCAAGTATATATTGGTTGTTTAGAATGCTAAACACGTTTTTCTTTAAACAAAGATTTATTGAGAGCCTAATGTGTGCTAGTCACTTTTTCCATCAAAACAATAGAATGAGTATTATTTGGGTTCCAGGGCCAGCTGATTAAAGCCGTTTTACCTAACATGGAATTAAACTATACCACAAATTGTGCAACTCATATTTTTATTTTATTTTATTTTATTATTTTATTGAAGCAAGGTCTTGCTCTGTCACCCAGTCTGGAATGCAGTGGTGCTATCACAGTTAACTGCAGCATCAACCTCCAGGGCTCAAGTAGTCCTCCTACCTCAGCCTCCAGAGTAGCTGGGAATACAGGTGTGAGCTCCTACCACACTACCACCAACCCCCATGACAACTCTGCCTCCCACCCCCAGTGGCAAGTAATATCTTTGAGTCTTGGAAACAGCAGACTATGTGATAAGAAAGGAGGGAGAAGAAGGAGAAGAATAGAACTTTCTCTCCCTGTTGTGGCAACTTACTAGCCCTAGGACCATTGATTAGTAAATACTTATTTGGGTCTAGGTGCTATTCTAAATGCTTTATATAAGCAGCTGTTTAAACATATTAAGCATATGTTTTGGTTTGTGTTGTCATTCGTCTTCCTTCTGTACCCCTTCTCTACTCTTTGAGAGCCTCTCTGTAAGGTACAGGGCACACCTGTGGACCTGGGCACTCCCTCTGCCTCTTGCCCTGGCCAGTTCTACCCACCAAAGTGTTCCATGCTCTCAATGTCCTATTCTCCAACCTCTGCTCATCAAAATCCCCATTTCCTCAGTGTAGCTAATCTCAGGTGCTAGGAAGAAACTTTCCAGAGATGTATGTATGTATGTATGTATGTATGTATGTATATATGTATGTATTTGGAGATGCAGTCTCACTCTGTCGCCCAGGCTGGAGTGCAATGGCACGATCTCGGCTCACTGCAACCTCCGCCTCCTGGGTTCAAGTGATTCTCTTGCCTCAACCTCCGGAGTAGCTGGGATTCCAGGCACCCGCCACCATGCCTGGCTAATTTTTTTGTATTTATTTTTTAGTAGAGATGGGTTTCACCATGCTGGTCAGGCTGGTCTTGAGCTCCTGACCTCAGGTGATCTACCTGCCTCGGCCTTCCAAAGTGCTGGGATTACAAGCATCAGGTACTGTGCCCAGCTGAGATGCTTTTATTTTTAAAGAGGATACCTCAGAAATCAAATGCATTTCTTTTTTTTTCCTTTTTGAGACAGGGTCTCACTCTGTAGCACAGTGCAGTGACACAATCACAGCTCACTATAGCCTTGAACTCCTAAGCTCAAGCAATATTCTCGCCTCAGCCTCCCGAGTAGCTGGAGCTACAAGCATGTGCCACTATACCCAGCTAAATTTTATTTTTAAAATTTTTTGTAGAGACGGGATCTCGCTATGTTGCCCAGGTTGATATTGAACTCCTGACCTCAAGCAATCCTCCCACGTCAGCCTCCCAGAGTATTGGGATTATAGGCAAGAGCCACTGCACCCAGCATCAAATACATTTCTGGTGGCATTCAGGCAGATGGATCTGGCAGTGAAGGACTGGCAAGGGAGTCCTGGTTACTGGGTGGAAGGGTTGATCCTTTTTAAGAGTCAGTCCTGGCCAGGTGTGATGACATGGACCTGTAATTGCAGCTAATCAGAAGGCTGAGGCGGGAGGATCGCTTGAGCCTGGAAGGTCCAGGCTGCAGTGAGCTATGATTGCACCACGGCATGCCAGCCTGGGTGACAGAGCAAGACCTCATCTGTATAAAAAACCAGTCAGTCCTTGGAGGCCACACCTCAGAGCCATTTCTATTTTTATAGCCTCTTCCCTTCTCCACTTTGAACATAAAGGAAGCACAGGGGGAAAGTACCAGCAAAGGTAAATTAGCACCCTCAGCTTCTCAAATTCTGTAGAACACAGCAAGGCAGGGGCAGCGAAGACAGTGTTGTGAAGGAGATAGAGTCGTCTTTGTGACCAGTTTCCTATTCTTGTTGTTAATGTGCTGACACCTGTATCTGCTGATTACTGACTGACCCATATGAAAATTAATTCACATTTACCCCATTTCAGGGGACCTATGGGAAAATAAAGTCTTTTTTTTTTTTTTTTTTTTTTTTGAGATAGGGTCTCACTCTGTCGCCCAGGCTGGAGTACAATGGTTACAATGGTGTAATGTCGGCTCACAGCAACCTCTGCCTCCTGGGTTCAAGCGATTCTCCTGCCTCAACCTCCTGAGTAGCTGGGATGACAGGCGTGCACCACCATGCCCAGCTAATTTTTTATTTTTAGTTTCACCATGTTGGCTAGGCTGGTCTCAAACTCCTGGCCTCAAGTGATACACCGGCCTCAGCCTCCCAAAGTGCTGGGATTACAGGTGCGAGCCGCCATGCCTGGCCAGAAAAGAAAGTCTTAAAATTAATTTCAACAAATTCTTAGTCCTTGATGGTATTTTTTTATATCAGCTTTTAATGATGACAATGGACTAAAGCTTTCAAAGGCAGGAACTGCTGGTTTATCTTCATCATCTTTTGAGTATAACTTTCTGATGTAAGAATTAATTATTTCACAAATCTTTGCTTGTCAATCTTAACTTCTACACAGGTTAAGACTCTATTAGTCTTTATCTTTTCCAAATTAATAATGTAGATGCCAAAAGAAAAGACATCTTTTTAACTCAATTTTCATTTTTATTATAGCAAAACTACTTTATATATTTAAGAGATGAATTTTTAAAATTATAGTCATACTGAAAGAAAAAAATGAGAGCAAGAATACTTATTAGGTGCTCCCTTATAAGTAAAAGGGATATTTATGCCTCTTATTTATTTTAATTTTTTTCTAATATACTTACTATGAAATTATATACAATGAGATATAAGCATATAATAGAATTGCCGACTGAATCACAAAGTTTGCTTCCAGTGGTTCTTTTTATTAACCAGTTCATTAAACCAGGCCTGTTTCCTGCACAGATCATGCTAACATTTATTTACCATTTGTGGCTCTTGTCACATTATGATCAATCATTTCTGTTATTTATGTACTTTTTCTCTCCCTTGTTAGACTGTGGGCTACCTGAGGAGATTTCTGTTATGTTTCACCATATTCTATATCCCCAGAGAGTTTATACTCCTGGCAAAAAATAGACCTCATAAATATAATAATCATATGTTGAGTAAACAAATGATACCACTAAGCACCTGAGATAAGTTCACTGCGATAGCTGAACAATGAATTTGGCAAGGTTTCTAGGCAGTTAAGGATTAAGGAAAAACATATTGGTTTATGTAACTTTTCTTCTAACTAAAAACAGCATGTGCGTAGAGACGGTTTTTCTTGAACTAAACTCAAAGACATTGAGTAACAGAAATGACCACATCTGTGGTTTCGCAGGACAACCAAATGGCTATTCAAATGAATTATTTTATAGACCCTCTGTAAAAGTTTGTTACATTTAACTAATAAGAATGTTGTCGCAGATAACAAATTATGTGGCCCAGGTGCGTTGATAGCAGTTAACCAAGACCATTTAGTGTTTAATTGCTTAAGCTTTGAGTAAGAAAGATCTGGGTTTGCATCCTGGCTGTACCATTTAGAAGCTGTGTGATATGGGCAATTGACTCACTCCCTCTGAGCCTGTTTCCATGTCTGTCAACTGTGACACTAATCCCTAATCATAAATGTATGAATTAACGAGATAATTTGTGTTATCCTCCTAACAATAAGTAAATGCTCAAGTATTATTCGCCAGCAATATGGAAACAAAACTAGAGGAATTTGAAAGGATCAATAATAACCATAATGATAAATCAGTTTTTTCCAATCTCAAGTCCTTAAATAAGCATTATGTGAGTGGTATCTCTCAGTCAATTCTTAACTAAATTTTTCTGGTCAGTATGGGAAATGAAGAAATTTTATGTTGATAGCTAAGGAGAGAGTATGTTTTAGATACCACGTAGTAGGGAGCAAATTTGTTCTACTAGGAAAGAAAAATATCCAGACTTATCTTTTGATCCAAACAGGATTTTCATTCAATCAGAAGTACAGGCAGCAAGAGTGCTTGGGGATATAATCAAACCCTTTTATCAAAACTTAAACAAGGCTGGGAGCAGTTGCTTACGCCTGTAATCCCAGCACTTTGGGAGGCCGAGGTAGTTGGATCACGAGGTGAGGAGCCAGCCAGTTCAAGACCAGCCAGTTTGAGATGAGCCTGGCCAACACGGTGAAACCCCATCTCTACTAAAATTACAAAAATTAGCAGGGCGTGGTGGTGCGCACCTGTAATCCCAGCTACTTGGGATGCTGAGGCAGAACTGCTTGAACCTGGGAGGCAGAGATTGCAATAGCTGAGATCTCGCCATTGCACTCTAGCATGGGCAACAGAGCAAGACTATCTCAGAAAAAAAAGAAAAAAAAAAACCTTAAATAACTACTTGATTGACGTTCCAAATGCCACCTAACAAGAAAGAGCAGCAGAAAACTATGAAAACTATGTCATCCTGATGGACTGCCAGATGAGTCAAGTAAAAAAAATGCATCTCCCAAGGTGGTGAATAAATTGAGGTGCCTTTTAGATCTGCTTAAGGGCTCTGTTAAAATGTTGCAAACTTGGCTAGATACAGTGGCTCATGCCTGTAATCCCAGCACTTTGGGAGGCCAAGGTGGGTGAATCACCTGAAGTCAGGGGTTCGAGACCAGCCTGACCAACATGGTGAAACCCTGTCTCTACTAAAACACAACATTGGGCATGATGGTGCGTGTCTGTTGTCCCAGCTATTTGGGAGGCTGAGGCAGGAGAATCACTTGAACCCTGGAGATGGAGGTTGCAGTGAGTCAAGATCACTCCATTGCACTCTAGCCTGGGCAACAAGAGCAAAACTCCATCTCAAAAAAAAAAAAAAAAAAAAAAAAAAAAAAAAAAATGGCCAGGCGTGCATGGTAATCCCAGCACTTTGGGAGGCTGAGGTAGGCGAATCACCTGAGGTCAGGAGTTCGAGACCAACCTGGCCAACATGGTGAAACCCCATCTCTACTAAAAATACAAAATTAGCCAGGCATGGTGGTACGCACCTGTAGTCTCAGCTACTCAAGAGGCTGAGGCAGGAGAATCGCCTGAACCTAGGAGGCGGAGGTTACAGTGAGCTGAGATTGTGCCACTGCACTCCAGCCTGGGCAACAGGAGTGAAACCCTGTCTCAGGAAAAAAAAAAAAAAAAAATGTTGCAAACTACCTACAGAGTACAACTCTTCAAGTTTGGGAGTAATGACCAGCAAGACTTTTGTCAGCAACTCTTCAATGGGTCTGATTGTTTCTTAGGACAACATTTATTATAAGAAACCACAGAGGCTTGGACAGTGGTTTCGAATTTGAATGGCAGTGGGGTGAGGGGCAGGTCTCAGACCCATCAGAAATGGAATAGCCTATCACAGTAGACCATTAGTGGAGGGGAGAATTTCAGAAAGTTGGAATCTTTTGGCAAATCTAAAGTAACATTTCATTTTCATGGAGGACTAGTCTTCATTATTCTATTCCTTCTGCAGATCGAGATGTCACAGACAGGAGTACAGGAAGACAGGATCAAAAACATCAGCCAATAGCAAAGGAACCATTTATTATTACACAACCTGATTGAATATATATATTTTTTTCTTTTTTAAAAATTCTTTTTCCTTTTCTTGTTTTTAAAAATACATGGGGTCTCATCATGTTGCCCAGGCTGGTCTTGGACTCCTGAGCTCAGGTTATCCTCCCTCCTCAATCTCCTAAAGTGCTGGGATTACATCACTCCCTGGGGCATGTCCTCATCCGCACTTTTGAAGACTGTTAGCCACAAAGCCAGGCTATATAGTGGGAAAAGCAGTGAGGACATGGAGAAGGCATTATCAACTGTTAAAACCCAAGCTTAGGAGCATACACATCATTTCTACTCATGCTCTGTTGGCAAGAGCTTAGTAATACAGCCACAGCTCAATGTTCAGAAGACTGGGGACCGTATTGCAGGAAGGCAGCCACGTGCCCAGGAAGGAGAAGATAATGAATTTTGGTGGGTAAATAATAGTCTCTGCCAAGGGGTATTCTCCTTCTTGGACTGACTGGGCTTTATCCCTAGGGCAGAAGGAATGATATATCTGCTTGGGGAGTTTGGGGGAAAAAATGGGCAAGAAAGCCCAGTCCCTTCTTGGATTTCCTTTTCTTCAAACTTGCCTGTCCAGGTCTGCATTCTGATTTGCTGTAGGGGAGGGAGAGGCATGTGCCTGCCCAGGAGGGCTTTGTTAGTCAGAGGTGAAGTTCACTGCAGATACAAAGACAAGTTCTCCAACCTTTCTTATCTGTAAGAAAGGTGATATTCCATATGTCTGTCCCCTGAATCTCTTCTCCAATTGGTTTCAAACTCAGGCAGGAAAAATAGGTTTTATTTACCAGTTCCCTGGAACCCAACAAGTAAATAGAATCCTTCACCTTCTTTGCTCATGAAAGTATCCTACACTCATTGTAAAACTGTGTCTGAACCAGGTGAGGTGGCTCATGCCAACAATCCCATCATTTTGGGAAGCTGACATGTAAGGGTCGCTTGAGGCTGGGAGTTTGAGACTAGCCTGGGCAACATGGCAAAATCCATCTCTACAAAAAATTTAAAATATTAGCCAGGCTTGGTGGCTCAAGCCTGTAGTCCCAGCTACTTGGGAGGCTGAGGTGGAAGGATCGCTTGATCCTGGGGGTCCAGGATGCAGTGAGCCCTGATCATGCCATTGCACTGAAGCCTAGGTTACAGAGTGAGACTCTGCTCAAAAAAAGAAAAACAAGGCTGAGGCAGTGGCTCACACCTGTAATCCCAGCACTTTGGGAGGCTGAGGCGGGTGGATCACCTAAGGTCCAAGACCAGCCTGGCCAACATGGTGAAACCCCATCTCTAGCAAAGATACAAAAATTAGCTGGGCATGGTGGCAGGTGCCTATAATCCCAGCTACTTGGGAAGCTGAGGCAGGAGAAATGCTTGAACCCAGGAGGCGGATGTTGCAGTGAGCCGAGATTGTGCCACTGCACTCCAGCCTGGGTGACAGTGAGGCTTGGTATCAAAAAAAAAAAAAAAAAAGAAAGAAAAGAAAAGAAAAAAGAAAAACAAATTGTGTCTGAGCTAAGCTATAAATTATTATTATTATTTGAGATGAGGTCTGACTATGTTGCCGAGGCTGCTCTTTTAACTCTTGGGCTTAAGGGATCCTCATGCCTCAACCTCCTGAGAAGCTGGGACTATAGGCACATGCCACCTAAATCATTTTTGATATGTGAACCAAGTTTTACCTTGTAGATATGAAGAATTCTGCTTTGTATATAATTATGAACCTAATTATTGCTTTTCCATAAAAATTATAGTTTTTGTTATTGGTGATTCTGATGAAATTTGTTAACTATCCCAGAAGTTTCAAAACATCCTAAGAGCAAACGATACCAAAAAAGAACACCTGAAGAGATAACATAATAATTATAATGGTAATAAAATACCACTGAAGTTGGAAAAATGGAATTAAAACACTTCTTTTTGCTTGTTTGCTTCTGAGACAAAGTCTTGCTCTGTAGCCCAGGCTGGAGTGCAGTGGTGTGATCTCGGCTCACTGCAACCTCCACAAGTGATGCTCCTGCCTCAGTCTCCGAGTAGCTGGGACTACAGGCACCTGCCACACACTTGGCTAATTTTTCTGTATTTTTAGTAGAGACGGGTTTTCACCATGTTGGCCAGGCTGGTCTTGAACTCCCAACCTCAGGTGATCCGTCTGCCTTAGCCTCCCAAAGTGCTAGGATTATAGGCGTGAACCACCGCACCCAGCCCTCTTATTTTCTTCTTAATTTACACCTTTTCCATGAATAGCTCTCCTTTCTGCATGCACACTAAAGATTTCTGAATCTGTGCTTGCCCCACAAGTAATTTTCTTGAACCATACAGTCAAATTTCTAACTGCTGGACATTCTACAGCTAGTGAAAATGTAGCATGTCCAGAACAGAGCTCATTTTATACACTCTTTCTCCCAAATTGGAAGATTTCATATAAAAATATATTTTTCCAGTATCTCTTGAAAAATTGGAAAATGTGAGAATACTGTCCCCATGTAACAACAACTAAGGTTGGTAGCTGCCCCCTTTATTTATTTATTTATTCATTTATTATTTTTTTAGAGCCAGGGTCTTGCTCTCTCAGGCTAGAGTACAGTGGTGAGATCATAGCTGGGATTACAGGCGTCCACCACTGTGCCCTGCCCAGCTTCCCTCTTTAAACAAAGCCTGTGGTCTCCTGTTATTCATAATTCTTATTGCTCCCCACTGTCTTACACTTGGCTGACTTCACACAATACGTTTCTGGAATGGCCCCTATAGGTATTTGCGTCTGTAATCACCGATCTAGGCCATACTAGACCATCTGTTGAATTAATAAATTAATTAAAGTACAAATAGCATCTTTTCTGTGAAAGCTGGAATTTGGCCAGGCGCGGTGGCTCACACCTGTAATCCCAACACTTTGGGAGGCCAAGGCGGGTAGATCACCTGAGGTCAGGAGTTTGAGGACCAGACTGGCCAATATGGTGAAACCCCATCTCTACTAAAAACACAAAATTAGTCAGGCATGGTGGTGGGTGCCTGTTTTCCAGCTACTGGGGAGGCTGAGGCAGGAGAATCGCATGAACTCAGGAGGCAGAGGTTGCAGTGAGCTGAGATTGCACCACTGCCCTCCACCCTAGGTGACCACCCTGGGTGACACCCTGTATCAAAGAACACAGAAAAGAAAACTGGAGTTCCCTGATGTCATTGAACCCTGGATCCGGCAGTTGCTAAACTGATTGCAACTTTGTGTAAGTTACTCAACCTCTCTGTACCTCAGTTGCCTCATCTATAAAATAGAACAATACAGTAGTCTCCCTTTATCTGTGATTTCAGTTACTTGTGGTCAACTGCAGTCGGAAAATACTAAATAGAAAATTCCTGGCTGGGTGCGGTGGCTCAGGCCTATAATCCTAGCACTTTGGGAGTCCAAGGTGGGCAGATCACGAGGTCAGGAGCTCAAGACCAGCCTGACCAATGTGGTGAAACCCTGTCTCTACTAAAAATACAAAATTAGCCAGCATGGTTGGCACGCGCCTGTAATCCCAGCTACTAAGGAGGCTGAGGCAGGAGAATAGCTTAAACCCAGGAGGCTGAAGTTGCAGTGAGCCACGACTGCACCTAGGCAACAGAGCGAGACTCAATCTCAAAAAAAAAGAAAAAAAAGAAAAGAAAATTCCAGAAAGAAACAACTCATAAATTTTAAATTGTGCATCATTCTGAATAGGATGATGAAATCTCATGCTTCCCCACCCTGTCCCACCCAAGATGTAAATCATCCCTTTGTCCAGCATATCCCCACTGTGGAGTCTGCCCTCCCCACTAGGCTGTAGCTTAATTGTAGTAGATTGTTGCGGTATTGCAGTGCTTTTGTTCTAGTATCCCTATTTGACTTAAATATGGCCCCAAAGTGCATGAATAGTGATGCAATTCAGATATGCCAAAGAGAAGTTGTAAAATGAAAAGGTGAAAGTTTTCAAATTAATGAGTAAAAGAATCGTATGTTAAAAAAATGTTTGTTATAGTAAGAATGAATCTAAACGTGAAATTCTGAAGAAGGAAAAAAGAATTTGTGCTTGTTTTGCTGTCGCACCTCAAACTACAAAAGTTTATCGCAATGCATAACTGCTTAGTTAAGATGGAGAAGGCATTAAATGTATGGAGTTGAAAACATGAATAGAAAACATGTTGTGCCAGAAAGTTTTGAGGCTGTATAAAGACTTCAGCATGGGATCCCCTGAAGCAAGTGACATTTAGCCATTTACTATAAGTAATGCATAGTGTTTTTGTTTGTTTGTTTGTTTGTTTTTTAGACAGTCTCGCTCTGTCGCCCAGGCTGGAGTGCAGTGGCGCTGTCTCAGCTCATTGCAACCTCTGCCTCCTGGGTTCAAGCCATTCTCCTGCTGCAGACTCCTGAGTAGCTGGGATTATAGGTGCGCACCAACACAACTGGCTGATTTTTGTATTTTTAGTTGAGACGGGGTTTCATCATGTTGGTCAGGCTGATCTCGAACTCCTGACCTTGTGATCCTCCCACCTTGGTCTCCCAAAGTGCTGGGATTACAGGTGTGAGCCTCCATGCCCGGCTGTTATTATTGTTAATCCCTTACTCTAATGTATAAATTAATTTATCAGAGGTATGTACACATAGGAAAAAACAGTATATATAGGGTTCGGTACTATTCATTGGTTTTAGGCATTCACTGAAGGTCTTGGAAGATTTCCCCCGCAGACAAGGGGGGATTACTGTAGTAGTTACTTCACAGGGTTGTTATGAGAGTTAAATGAGATAAAGCATACAGGCAATTTAGAACAGTGCTCAACAGATAGTTAATGGTAGCTGTTCTTGTATTGCTATAAAGAAAAACCTGGCCAGGTGCCGTGTCTCATGCCTGTAATACCAGCACTTTGGGAGGCCAAAGCAGGCAGATCATGAGGTCAAGAGATCAAGATCATCCTGGCCAACATGGTAAAACCCTATCTCTACTAAAAATCCAAACATACAAAAATTAGCCAGGCACGGTGGTGCGCGCTGTAGTCCCAGCTACTCGGGAGGCTGAGGCAGGAGAATCGCTTGCACCCCAGAGGCGGAGGTTGCAGTGAGCTGAGATCGTGTCACTGCACTCCAGCTTGGCGACAGAGTGAGACTCCATCTCAAAAATAAAGAAAAAAAAAAAACCACCTGAGGCTGGTTTTATAAAGAAAAGAGGTTTAATTGTACACATGGTTCTGCAGGCTGTACAGGAAGCATAATGTTGGCAGAGTGGAGTGGGGGAGGTACCACAGTTTATAACAACCAGATCTCATGAGAAATCATTCCTCACTCACTATGGTGAGGACGGCCTCAAGCCACAAAGGATGCTATCCCATGACCCAAACATTTTCCACCAGGCCCCGCCTCCAACACTGGGAATTATATTTCAACATGAGATTTGAGCAGGGACAAATATCCAAACTATATCACACTGCCTCTAGGCTTCCTCAGTGGGCAAAGCTAGGAAATATATTAGCCTATGTATATGTACATCTTTATTGTCCATCTATTTATCATCCATCTATCATCTATCTATCTATAAACATGACTTCATTCATACTTCTATCTCTGACCCTAATCTAGCACCACATGGTTCATTCTAGCCTTCTCTCCTTGCTTATTTGTGACTTGTTCCCTGGTAGCAAGAGACCTGGCTCCCATTATCTACAATTATTTAGTCATTTGCCAGACCCTAGTGTTAGGAGTTGAATTGTTATCCTAAAATTCATACATTGAAATTCTAACCCCCAGTACCTCATAATGTGACCTTATTTGGAGATAGCATCTTTACAGAGATAATCAAGTTAAAATGAGGTAATTAGGATGGGCCCTAATCTGACTGATGTCCTTATACAAAAGGAAAATTCAAACAGACACACACATAGAGGGAGGCACAGGGAGAGGACAGCTATTTACAAGCCAGTGAGAGAGATCTGGAACAGATCCTTCCTCCACAGCCCTCAGAAGGGACCAACTCTGCCAACAACTTGATTTTGGATTTCCATCCTCCAGGACTATGAGAAAATACATCGTATTGCTTAAGCCACCCAGTTTGTTATGGTAGCCCTAGCAAACGAATAGAGGTATCTTAGGATACAGGGAAATTAGTTTCCAAATTGCTAATGCTTATTATCCCTTTGATAAATAAATTTATCAACTATAGTGCAATGCTTATGTGTAGCTCTTTTTGCCTTTAGCTTTATAGTGTCCAGTCAAAATACTGTTTTCAAAAGTCAACTCCTTTTTCACTCACCCCCTTGTGAGATTATATGTTTATAACTCAGTTAGATGAATTTGTCACAGTCTGTGTTTTATCCTAGTATTTCCCCAACATCTGGTTGACTTTCTGAGAAACTGAATATAGCAAATGGATTTTGCTCAATGTATGTAGTCATATATGCACTACCTATAGAATATAGAACAATTCCATTATCTTTAAAAAATCCCCCTACAACCCCTTTGGAGTCAACTCTGCACCTCTCACCTAACCCTTGGCAATCACTGATGTTTTCTCTCTTCATAGTTTTGCCTTTTACATATGCTGTAGAAAATGGAATTGTAATATATAGAGTTTTGAGTCTGACTTCTTTCACTTAGCAAAAATGCATTTGAGTTTCATCCATGTTGTTGAGTGAATTAATGCAGGACAGGTGAGCTCCAGAATTGAGGCTTAGCCCTGGAGGGTTCTTGGCTTTGCCCAGGAAAGAATTCAAGGGTGAGTGGCAGTGTTAAATAGCAACTTTTATTGAAGTGGCAGTGCACAGCAGCAGCAAATGTACTCCTCCTGCCAGAGCAGAGTTACCCCATAGGCAGTGTGCCAGAGTAGCAGCACAGAGGCACTTCTACAGTCCTATTTATACCCACTTTTAATTATATGTAAATTAAGAGGTGGTTATGCAGAAGTTTCTAGAATGAGGGTGGTAACTTTCAGGTCATTGCCATGGAAAGGGGTGGTAACTTTCAGGTGTTGCCATGGCAATGGTAAACTGACAAGCACACTGGTGGGCATGTCTTATGGAGAGGCGCTTCCACCTTAGACTTGTTTTAGCTAGTCCTCAATTTGATCCTAATGTCCAAGCCCTACCTTTGGAGCCAAGTCCTGCCTCCTACCTCAGAATCAGTAGCTTTTTTCTTTTCATTTCCATCATATGAATGCGCCAGTTTGCTTATTCACTCACCTGCAGAGGGAGATCTTGGCTGTTTCCTGGTTTTGCCAATTAGAAATAAAGTTGTATATGTGTGTGTGTTTGTGTGTGTACATAAATTTTCAATTCATTTGGATAACTACTCAGTAGAAAGATTACTGTGTCATATAGTAAATGTATATTCAACTTTATTTCATTTATTATTTATTAAAATTTTTTGTTCATTTTTGTTGTTGTTTTGTTTTGTTTTGAGACGGAATCTTGCTCTGTCACCCAGGCTGGAGTGCAATTGTGTCATCTCAGCTCAGTGTGACTTCCACCTCCCAAGTTCAAGTGATTCTCTTGCCTCTCAGCCTCCTGAGTAGCTGGGATTACAGGTGCGGGTCACCACGCCAGGCTAATTTTCTATTTTTAGTAGAGATGGGGTTTTGCCATGTTGGCCAAGCTGATCTGGAACTCCTGACCTCAGGTGATCTACCTGCCTTAGCCTCCCAAAGTGCTGGGATTACAGGCGTGAGCCACTGTGCCTGCCAGCCTATTTTTAAATTTTTTTGAGACAGGGTCATGCTCTGTCACCCAGGCTGTAGAACAGTGGCACGACTGCTCACTGCAGCCTCGACCCCCCCCGCATACACACACCCCCTCCCCCCGGCTCAAGTGAACATCCCATCTCAGTCTCCTGAGTAGCTGGGACTACCGGCATGCACCACCATGCCTGGCTAATTTTTAAATTTTTTGTAGAGACAAGATGTTGCTGTGTTGCCCAGGCTGGTCTGAAACTCCTAAGCTCAAGCGAAACTCCCACCTCAGCCTCCCACCTCAGCCTCCCACGGTGCTAGGATTACAGGCGTAAGCCACTAAAGAAACTGCCAGTCTTCTGAAACGATTGAACCATTTTGCATTCCCACCAGCAGAGTTAAGAGTTCCTGTTGTTTTATGTCTTTGTCAGCATTTCGTACTGTTATATTTTTTAAAATTTAAGCAATTGTAATAGGTGTGTAAGAGTATCTCATTGTGGCTTTATTTTGCAACCGCTACATTTTAAAGATTCAATATTGCCATATTACATTCAATGTTCTGCTACATAATACTCCATGTTGTGCGTATAGGACATTTCACTCTCAATTGTCCCAGTAATGGACTCTGATCGTCTCCAAATTATACCATGTAATTTGTTTTATTTATTCATTATGATCTAAAATATATCAACATTTCTTTACTTTCTTTTTACCAGCAAATGGATGAGGGAAAATAATATCCTAACAAATACCCAAATAATATTCAAATGAAAACCCAGACAATGTCCAAACCATATCCAAAATCTTCTTGTGCAGATTAGTCAAATTTGTCTACTATAGACTCTATGATAAATGTAGAATTGATGTAATTGACTTCAAAAAAGGATTATTTACATAAAATATTGTGACTTCCTGATTGTTTTCAACAGGTTCTTTATTTCCTTTCTCCATCCTTCCCTTCCTTTCTTCCTTGAATCTTTCCTTTCATTTCATTTTTTCAAGCAAATAAATATTTACTGAAAGCCCTTCACAGCCAGTCACTGTTTAAACCAAGGGTATGTAAAAAACAATAACACTGCCCTGCAGCAGTTAACAGTCTAGAGTAGTGCATGTTGTGGGAGAAGGAAACATGGGCTGAGGAATGAATGAATACATATCTACATAAATACCCACATACAAGTGTTGTCCACAAACAGAAGGGTTTGCAGCCAGCTTTGTCTTGACGAGTCAGAGAACCTTCTCTGACTTGATTAGACTTACATTTTAGAGCAGTAACTTTGGTAGATTGAAGTGGAATAACAGATTGGTATTAGGGAGACCAACTGTGAGGCTATTGCAAATGGTTTAGGGCAGAAATATTGAAGGCCCGCACAAAACAATGGCATATTTTTTTTTTTTTGAGATGGAGTTTTGCTGTTGTTGCCCAGGCTGGCGTGCAATGGCGCGATCTTGACTTACTGCAATCTCCGCCTCCCAGGTTCAATCAATTCTCCTGCCTCAGCTTCTCAAGTAGCTGGGATTACAGGCATGTGCCACCACGCCCAGCTACTTTTGTATTTTTAGTAGAGACAGGGTTTCTCCATGTTGGTCAGGCTGGTCTCGAACTCCCGACCACAGGTGATCCCCGCCCCCTGCCTCGGCCTCCCAAAGTGCTGGGATTACAGGCATGAGCCACTGCGCCCAGCCTAACAATGGCATATTTTCTACCTAAGTGGTCTATGTGTGAGAAACAAAATAAAATCTAGGAATGCAGAACATTGTGTGGCATATAAAAAAACAAAAAAACAAAAAACCCTGACCGTCACAAAAGGTCAACATACACTGCAATAATCCTGTTCAGGAAAAAAAAGAACTAAAATTTAAAAATAAATGAATGAATAAAAGGGCAACATAAAGGATCCTTGGGGTGATATAGCTGATCTGTATCTTCTTGGTGATAGATACACAAACCCACAAATGGTAATATTGTATAGAACTAAATCCATAAACACACAAATGGATACAAGTGAAACTGGGAAAATCTGAATAAGATTGTGGATTGTTACCATTATGGTAAACTGGGGAAAGTTTTCATGGATCTCTCTGTAGTTATTTCTCAAAACTTCATGTGAATCTATAATCATTTCAATAAAAAGTTCAGTTAAGTAATGACAGCAAAATAAAAATATTCTTAAACAAGGCAGGCACAGTGGCTCATGCCTGTAATCCCAACATTTTGGGAGGCTAAGGTGGGAGGACTGCCTGGGCAACATAGTGAGAGCCCCAAAATAAAAAAAAAATAGTCAGGCATGGTAGTGTACATCTGTAGTCCCAGCTACGTGGGAGGCTGAAGTGGGAGGATTACTTGAGCCAGGGAGGTTAAGCTGTAGTTGCACCACTGCACGCCAGCCTGCGTGACAGAGTGAGACCTTGTCTCCAAAAAAAAAAAAAAAAACCAAAAAACAAAATACAGGTGCCGTGGCTCACTCCTGTAATCCCAGCACTTTGGGAGGCAAAGGAGGGAGGATCACCTGAGGTCAGGAGTTTGAGACTAGCCTGACCAACGTGGAGAAATCCCGTCTCTACTAAAAATACAAAATTAGCCAGGCGTGGTGGCGCATGCCTGTAATCCCAGCTATTTGGGAGGCTGAGGCAGGAGAATTGCTTGAACCCCGGAGGTGGAGGTTGCAGTGAGCCGAGATCGTGCCATTGCACTCCAGCCTGGGCAGCAAGAGCAAAACTATGTCTCAAAGAAAAAAAAAGATTTTTTTAAACAAAAAAACTATTAATCCTTTTTTTTTTTTTTTTTTTTTTGGATGTAGAGAGAAAAATTTAAGGCATCTTGTTCCTAATTTTCCACTTGGAATTTGATTACATTGCAGCTATAAATTAATTTGGGGAAAAGTAGGAAAAAATAAAAAAATCCAGATCTAACCAAGGTAACTGTTATTTAAATGTATCTTGTGCAGTTTTTAGATGATAATTATTATTAGTTCCTTCAGATGTTTTACCTACAGATTAATTGAGAGGGAAGAAAATAAATATTGAGTACTTAAAGGGCAAGTCATTTCTCTGGGAACTTACAGACATTTCTTTATTTTATGCTAATAAAGAGACAGGTTTTATTATAATTATTAATGCATTTTTCAGATAGGGAAGCTTGAAGATCAGAGTGGGTAAGTACTTTCACAAGGTCACAAAGTGTTGGAGGGAGCCTATACCTGTCTGATGTTAAGGCCTATGCTTTTTTCCTACTACATAGGGGCTGAAATACAGACACAAGCACAGGTGAAATACCATCTTTGTCATCAACTTTCTTGTTGATCTCTATAGTTCTTATCCAATATTGAGAAACGTTGACTATAATATTTTTATTGTAATTGGTGTGGATTATTGCAGCTCAGGAAAATGTCTTTTAAAAGTTGTGACTAGATAGTTTTTAATAAAATATTTCACAAAAAGTGTCAGATACTATCAGAAGACTTTGGGGTACTTCCTTAAACCTTTAAATAAAACAAAAATAAAAACAAAACTTTGGTAAGAGGTTGAAAATGGTTACCTTTTATTGAGCATTCACTATATATGTCAGGCATTATGTTAAGCAACTTAAATGTGTTATTTAAAGTTTCACAGCTAAGCCAGGCACAGCAGCTCACACCTGTAATCCTAGCACTTTGGGAGGCCGAGGCAGGTGGATTGTCTAAGCTCAGGAGTTTGAGACCAGCCTGGGCATTGTGAAACCCCATCTCTACTAAAATACAAAAAATTAGCAGAATGTGGTGGCACACACCTGCAGTCTCAGCTACTTGGGAGGCTGAGGCACAAGAATTGCTTGAATATGGGAGGCAGAGGTTGCAGTAAACCAAGATTGTGCCACTGCACCTCAGCCTGGATGACACAGTGAGACTCTGTCTCCAAAAGTTTCACAACTGGGCAAGGTGGCTCAGGCCTGTAATCCCAGCACTTTGGGAGGCTGAAGTGGGAGGATCTCTTGAGTTCAGGAGTTCAAGACCAGCCTGGGTAATACACCAAGACCACTCTTGATTAAAAAAAAAAATTTTTTTTTCTTTTTTTTTAAGTTTCACAACAACCTTGTGAGAAATACATGCTTATTTTCCTCATTTTACAGATGTGGAAAGTGAAACCTGGGATGGCTAAGTGACTTAGCCAACGTTACACAGCTATTAAGTGGTAGAAAAATAGGGACAAAACAGGCTGTTTGACTCCAGAGCCACACCTCTAAGCCTCTAGGCTACAATGCTATAAAAATCTACCAAATGAAAATCATGGGAGATAGAGAAAAAAGAAACTTTATTTTAGTATATACGCTGCCAAAGAGAGCATGAGAAAAGGAACCATAACAGAAAATTTGGCATTGCCCCAGATCAGTGACCAGGGTCACCATTTATTGCAATTAAATTAGATGAGTTAACTACATTGTGTGATTTGGGGGTATAAGAGGGGCCAATGTAAAAAGCTCAAAGGTGGCCAGGTGCAGTGGCTCACACCTGTAATCTCAGCACTTTGGGAGGCTGAGGCAGGCGGATCATTTGAGGTCAGGAGCTCGAAACTAGCCTGACCAACATGGTGAAACCCCATTTCTACTAAAAATACAAAAAAAATAGCTGGGCGTGGTTGTGCATGCCTGTAGTCACAGCTAATCAGGAGGCTGAGGCAGGACAATCGCTTGAAACCCGGAGGCAGAGGTTGCAGTGAGCCGAGATCGGTGCCACTGCACTCCAGCCTGGGCAACAGAAAGAGACTCCGTCTAAAAAAAAATAAAAAAGCTCAAAGGTATCTTCAAGTCAGTCACTTTCTATCCCTTTTCTCATTATATTTTCTTTATAGCTTTCACTTATCAATTATTTATTATTGATAAGTGAAATTGTTTTATTACTAATAAAATATTTTATTAGTAAAATTATTTTATTGCTAATCATTTGCCTCACCTCACTAGACCATAACTTCAATAAAATCAAGAACCTTGTCTTTCTTACTAAATGCTGTATTTCTACAGTCCAAAGTTGTGCCTGACATAAATATTTGTTGAATGAATGCATAAATGTCTGCCCTTCCCTGGACTTTAATTCAAAAGACTATATAAAAAAGGCATGCATTATTAGAAATATTTTATTGTTTTAGTTTCTTAGATTGGCTAGGATACACTGAAAAAAGAAGAGGAAGCTGGAGAAAAGGGGGAAAGAGCATATCCACTAGTAATGATAACACCTAAGTTATAGGGGTTGGCAGGGAGTGGCGGTGAAACCTAAAAAATCAAGAGCCTTCATGGGTGAAGTGCCAAAAATTGGTGAGGCTCTCTGGTGTAGGATAAAAACCATCACAAAAGCTAACTTCTCAATTTTGTCTCAGAAATTCTGCTACCATAAAGATTTATGGAAAGTGAAAGTTATTTAGTTCATTTTAATATGCTAATTACCTTGCATTGTGCAAAGCTTTGATTAAAATGCAACATTCCTGAAGTTCTCATTGAAATTAACGTGTCAAATTTATGTTCAAACTGAGCACTGATCTACATTGTTTATGTATAGTGGGTTCTTCCTGAAGATCCATTATTGATGCTATTACGCTCCTTGTTAGCATTACATCAGTGTTGAGAAGGGTGTATAGGAACAGGCTCTGAGAACAACAAAGGAATTGTATATGAAAAACTAAAATGAATGAATAAACAGAGGCATCTGCAGTGTAGAGTGGGAAAGGCAATTAATTTCAATGAGGTTCTGGAGCGCCAAGGAAAACATCGTATCCCCTCAAATGGAAGATACAGCTGTTAAATGTGTGGATTACAACAGGGGATTCTAGGCAGTTTGAAGTTTCAAGAAATGTAAGATTTAGAGAACAGGTTCTCAAACTTTGTAGTCTTAGGATTCCTTTACACGCCTTTAAAAGTTGAGGACCCCAAAGAACTTTTATGTGCATTATTGATACTGATACTTATGTCAGAAATTAAAAGTGAGAAATTTTAAGAGTATTTCATTTAAAAACAATAAAGCAATCAAATATTAACAAAAATAATTTTTTATATGAAAAATAGGCCCGGTGAGGTGGCTCACACCTGTAATCTCAGCACTTTGGGAGGCTGAGCCGGGCGGATCACGAGGTCAGGAGATCGAGACCATCGTGGCTAACACGGTGAAACCCTGTTTCTACTAAAAATACGAAAAATTAGCCAGGCGTGGTGGCGGGTGCCTGTAGTCCCAGCTACTTGGGAGGCTGAGGCAGGAGAATGGCTTGAACCCAGGAGGCGGAGCTTGCAGCGAGCCGTGATCGTGCTACTGCACTCCAGCCTGGGCGACAGAGCGAGACTCCCTCTCAAAAAAAAAAAAAAAAAAAAAAAAAAGAAAAGAAGAAAGAAAAATAACTACTCCCTCTTGCCCCCAAATCGAGTTTTTGCAAATCTCTTTAACGTCTGGTTTAACCGCAGATGACTGGATTCTCCTATCTGCTTCTATTTTCAGTCTGTTTCCTTATCACATGTCACATAGCCTCCGGAAAACCCCACTGTACACTTGTGAGAGAATGAGAATGCAAAAGACAGTCTTGACATTAATATGGAAATAGTTTTGACCTTCCTCTTGAAAGGGTCTGGGGACCCTCAGACCATATTCTGAGAACAACTTTTTGAGTTATTGTTAGTCAATTCATCATCACTTGAAAATTAGTTATGAGGTTTTACAAGCCTGAGGATTTAATGCGATTTACTTTTTCAGAAAGATGAAACAACAGACATACTGAATGTCCTCATTACAACGCATCCAGAGAATGCACAAATATGCCATTTTCATCCGTCAAAAGAACTGAAGGGACTGTACATCAGGTACAAGTATGTGGCGGGGGGATGGGGAGCTAAGGATGACGAGCACCCCCTAAAGGCACGGAGACCCGCTGGCATAGTTCGAAGCAAAACAGGCAGAAGAGGCCGCCGAAGTGGTCTAGAGGAAAAAACTGTTTTTCTTAGGCGGGGAGGGAAAATAGTTACCGGGGGCCGGCGAGTTGCAGGAATTAGGCCCTGACAGGGAGCGCCCGCCGTCTAGGCTGCGGCGAGAGAGGGACCAGGCGACTAGCGCCCGCCCTCAGCATTCCCAGCACAACGCCGAAGGGGGCGGAGCGGGCCGGGCGCCGGGCACGCGGGCCAGGCCTTCCCCACAACTGATGGGGTTGAGATTTCCTTTCCGGCTCAGCGGGGAGAAAAGAGATGGTGGGGTGCTTAACAGAGAAGGTTAGACACCGGCGGGTACCAGAGGAGCCCAAGCGCGGCGCTGGGCCTCGGGGCTGCAGGAGTCCTGGGTCTGCAGGAGTCCTCGGCTGCGGTATGGAGGTCGCCGGGGAAGAAGGACGGTTCAGTTGCTAGGCAACCCGGCCTGGACCCGCCTCTCGCTCGCGTTGCTGGGAGACTACAAGGCCGGGGGGAGGGCGGCGAGAGGGCCCTACGTGCTGACGCTAATTGTATATGAGCGCGAGCGGCGGGCTCTTGGGTCTTTTTTAGCGCCATCTGCTCGCGGCGCCGCCTCCTGCTCCTCCCGCCGCCGCTGCCGCCCTGAGTCACTGCCTGCGCAGCTCCGGCCGCCTGGCTCCCCATACTAGCCGCCGGTAACGGATGGGGGCCTGGAAGGGAAGGGGGAACGTAGTTTTCGCTGGGCGGCCTGCGCAGATGGGAGGGCCGGAGGGATAGAGGGACTGGGAGCGGGGAGTCGGGGCCGCTGGCCGCCCAGGGCCTCCGGGGTCGTCCTGTGAGGTCGGACAGGACCGCGGAGTCTGGACCCCGGAGTCTGAGAGGGGCCCTAGGGCCGACCAGCGCTTTTATCTGGGACGGCTGAGGCGACTTAGGGGTTGGCGCGGCCTGGCGGCGTGAGGTTCTCTGAGCTCCACCGTCTTCTCCGCGTGTACCGGAGCGAGGCCGCGGTGACGCCCGGGTGCTCTGAGAGTCGACTGCGCCGCGGGGACCGGGAGGCCCCCGGCGTACGGGCCGGGCCAAGTGCAGAGCCGGCCGCCTTTTCGACACCCCCCTGCTTTTCCCTCAAAAATAATACCAGGAGGGAGGCCGCTGGGAGATGAAAGAACGGCGGAGGCTGCGAATTCCGACGGGAGGGAGGGGCTGTGGAGGGACGAGGCCCCGAGGCGGGGAGGGGGCGGGGGAGACTGCGACGCTCCCGGGCTCTCCGCCCATTGGGGGCGGCCGCGCGGGGAGGGGAAACCCCCCGGCGGCTTCCCTCCACACGTGGTAATGGGCTTCGTGGCCACCAGCTGGGCCTGGTTGGAGACCCTTGCCCTCGGGCTATCCTTACTTTGAAAGTTGTAGAGACGGTGGAACGTGAAAAGGGAGAGTAAGCTAGTAAGCCCTGTCCCTGGGTTTCAAACTCTTCCCTGCTTCTCTTTGGTCTTAATCTTTTTATTGGTACCGGAGATTGTGGATGTTAGCTGATGAGGAAGGGCCTCCACTGCTAGTATTTTAAAAAGTTAACGCGTATATAGCGCTTATGTTAACTGTTATTAGCAAAAGGTTGTTGTTGTGTTTCCCAGGTACAGTTAGATGGGTGTCTTGATCAGGATTTTTTATTTGGGGAGTATTGACCCTAATCGATCTAAACCCCTAAACCAAGCTTGTCCAACCCGCGGCCCAGGACGGCTTTAAATGTGGCCCAACACGAATTCATAAGCTTTATTATTATTATTTTGAAAAAGCTCATCAACTAGTTAATGTATTTTACGTGTGGCCCAAGACAGTTCTAATGTGGCACAGGGAAGCCAAAAGATCGGACCACCCCTGCAAACGGTTCTTAGATGAAAATAAAAAGTTTGGCCCTTTGTGACTTTAATTGTTCTTGGCTTTCTTATAAATTAGTTCGTTTATTGAAATCACTAGAATAAGATACTTAAACTGTTTCCTTTTTAAGATAGGAGGTAGGATGGAATGAGGTGTTAGTATAAACTTAGCCAAGTTTGTAGCCTGCAACCTTGTCAATGAACCCCACTCCCCTAAAGATCTCGGGGATGGCTTAGCCAAGTTTGTAGCCTGCAACCTTGTCAATGAACCCCACTCCCCTAAAGATCTCAGGGATGGCAGTGTAGGGAGGCTGGGACTGAGGTCCTATCTTAGAAGGCTAGACTTTGAGAGTACAAAAAGGATGAACCAGGCACAGGATGTCCTCAAGGAGCCCCTATTTTAGACGGTCACTGATCAGTTCTGAAACAACTACATTTTAAAAATATCACTGCTAACATTTTAAGGTATCTCACTGCTGCAATTAAAAATTCACACTGCTTCCCTGGTTTCAGAAGAGCTGTAAAATGAAATTTGGCCTTTTGAAAATAGGTGGATTCAAAACATCTTTGGAAACGGGTATCTGGGTCCTCTTTTTTTGGTCAGCTTAAATTAATACTCACTTTGGAGTTAATGGAATTAACTCACTTAAATTAATATTTACTTTGGAAGTAATACACATGACCTGTGATTGAATAAGGGAAAAACCTTTTACGTATGGGTTACCATTTAAAAATCAAAGGGAAATAAATGACATTTACAGTTATTTTCAAGGCACTCTTGTGTTTCAAGCTTGTTCGAATTGCCCAAGTTTAAATAAATGGCCTAAATCTATAGTTTAGTTCTAAGAATACTATCCTTTGGAGAATATGTGGAACTAAACCCTAGTAGGTGGACTTGGACATCTTCTATCATAAAACCTGACTTTCATAGATTCTCCTTCCAAGTCAACATTATGTTAATAAATAGAAATTTAAAAGTTTTCAGTACACCGATTTGAATATTTTTCTAAATTTTATCTGCTAGAAAGTACCTATTTTCATATTAGGCCCATTGATTTGCAGAATTATAAAGCTAATACCGAATATGGTAAATTACTGCACTTGGCCTTTAATGAGATTTTTGAAAAGAATACCTGTACCATGACGAGTGTAATCCAAAGTGCCATCTCTTTTTATTCAGCTTGCTCCTGTTGGCTCCTGGTAACTGAGTTGATTCTAAGTTGCTGAAAATATGTTAAAAACTAAGGGTCTTTTTGTAGAAGGGGCTACAGAAGCAGTATCTGTTGGACTTAAAAGGTCTGAAGATGTCAAAATACAGTATTTTATTTGTTTACTTCTTGGTTGTAAATTTGAAACGAAGGATTAGAATGAAACCTCATCAATATCAAAATATTAATGATCAGTGTATTCAGATCTTCAAGTTTAATCAAACCTGTAATTACTTGTGTTCTCAGTTTATTCTTTGGGTAACTATCTGGCACCTGTATGGACGTGTATCTCATGAGCAAAAGAGGCAAATTGGTTGCTTAGATGTGAAATGTCAAATTGTGATGAGAGCTGTGAAGGAAGAAAAAGGTAAAGGGGGCATAGGGTAATACAACGTTTGCACGAAGGAACCTGTTATAATTGATGATTTTAAATTCCGTTTCAAACTGGTTTCATCTAAATAAGTTTTTGGGCAGTATAGGGGTTAGAAGGAGACTTGTTACTTTACACCTATCCATATGTAAGTTATTTAGCTCAATGACTGCAGAACGTTAGAGTACATTACTGGGCTTGCCATAGAAATTGGCTTCTATACCTTTGGTTACCAACTCTGCCTTTTACTTCCTGCATATTTGTATACATTTTTACTTATTCAGAAGTTTTGTACATTTTGATTTTTATTGGGAAACAGGGTTATATATATTTTTTCCTTGTGGAGACAGGCTTTTGCTGTGTTGCCCTGACTGGTCTTAAATGCCTCAAGTCAAGTGATCTTGTCTTGGCTTCCCAAACTGCTGAGTTTACAGGTGTGAGCCACCACACCTGTCTAGAGTTATAATTTTGGTCTTGGAATTACTTCCTGAAGAGGGTACAGAAGGGCATAACAGGGGTAAAAATAATGTGGTAGGCAACACTTACTGATTGATTATTCAGGCATTGTTTTAAATTCTGTGTGTATTATTAGCTCATTTAATGCACTTAGAGATAGGTAGCATCAATATTTTAACGAGGAAATAGGTATGGAGTGGTTAAATAACCCGTCCATGGTTATGTACGTGAGCAGTGATAACTTATGATGAGATAATTTTTGTCCTGGTTTTGAAAGAATATTGACTTACACTGTTCTACTGTAAATCAGCATGAATAAAGAATTTATTTCTTGAAGTTATAGAGGCTGAGAAATCCAAGATCGAGGGGCCCCATGTGGTGAGCACCTTACTTGTGGGGACTCTGAAGGTTCCCAAGGCAGTGCAGGGTATCACATGGGGAGGGGGCTGAGTGTGCTAACTGGGTAGCTCGGATCTCCAGTTCCCCTGGTGGGAAACTGTGTAATTTATAAAGAAATACGTTAATCCACTAATGGATTAATTCATTTGTGAGGGTGGAACCCTCATGATCCAATCACTTCTTAAAGACCCCACCTCTCAGTGCTGCCACATAGGGGATTAAATTTCAATATGAGTTTTAGAGGGGACAGATACTCAAACCATAGCAGCATGGAATTCAAAAGCACTCCACCTTGTATCTCGCTGTGCTCTAGGGAAAAGCTGTATAGCAGTTATGGTCATTAAGTCTTCTAACATAGAATTTGTTTACATATACAGTCATGCATGGTTAATAATGGGGATATGTTCTGGAGAAATGCATCATTAGGCCGTTTCATCCTTTTATGAATGTCATAGAATGTATTTACACAAACCTAGATGGTACAGCCTCCTACACACCTAGGCTATATGGTATAGCCTGTTTGTTGTTCCTAGGCTACAAACCTGTGTAGCATGTTGCTGTGTTGAATACCATAGACAGTTTTAACTTTTTAAAAAATAAGTTAGAGTGTACTCTAACCACCAAAAGCATAGTAAATACATAAACCAATAAGTCATTTATTGCCCTTATCAAGTATTATGTACTGTACATAATTGTAAGTGCCATACTTTTATATGAATCAGCTCCATTATAATCTTATGGGACCACCGTTGTATATGCAGTCCTGGGTTGACTAAAATGTTATGTGACTGCAGTTGGGTAATGGTTTCTTAGCCTTATGTCAGCTCTATGTATCTAGTTCAGTTGCCTCCCCGCTTCCACCTTTCTTTGTTTTTGGTTCAGTTTAGGAAGGAAGATTTGCTTTCGGGAGGCCAGGCGTGGTGGCTCACACCTGTAATCACAGCACTTTGGGAGGCCAAGGCGGGAGCACAGGATTTCCAGACCAGTCTAGGCAACATAGTGAGACACTCTGTCTTTACAAAAAAAATTTTTAAACATTAGCTGAGTGCGGTGGTGCATGCATACCTGTAGTCCCAGCTACTCAGGAGGCTGAGGTGAGAGAGTGAGAGGATCACTTGAGCCTGTGAGGTCAAGGCTGCAGTGAGCTGTATCACGCCTAGGCAACAGAGCAAGGCCTTGTCTCCAAAAAAAAAAAAAGAAAAAAAGAAAAAATGCCTTCAAGCATGTTTTTAGGGTCAGTTATGTCTTTTGAGATCTTATATACACCATATATGTATGAACCTTTTATTATAAAGTGACCTTTTTATCTCTTAATGTTTTTCCTTGAAGTCTATTTTTTCCTGACAATACATGCTACCTTGGTTAGTGTTTTATTCTGAAACTGTCTTTTACTTTTTTTTTTTAAGGAGATATGTTGAAGTGCAGCAGCATGATCATAGCTCACTGTAACCTCAAACTCCTGGGTTCAAGTGATCTTCCTGCCTCAGTCTTCCAAGTAGCTAGGACTACAACAGGCATTTTAATTTTTTGTAGAGATGATCTATATTGCCCAGGCTGGCCTTGAACTCCTGGCCTTAAGCGATCCTCCTGACCCAGCCTTCCAAAGTGCTGAGACTATAGATGTGAGCTACTGCACATGGCCTCACCTTCGTTCTTAAAAGATGTTTTGGTTGGGGATAGTATTCTAAGAGCCTTAGTTATTTTCAACATATAGAGGATTCTGTTGTCTTTTGGTGTCTTATTGAAGAGAAGACAGCTGTCAGTCTTTTTGTGGCTTTGAAGTTAATCTCCCTTTTCTGTGTGTGCTTTTGAGAGAATTTGTTTTTGCTATCTTGCCTTTTTACTGATATATCCTGAGCTGGATAAATAAACCATATATATATATATATATATATATATATATATATATATATATATATATGGGTTCTTTATTTTATGGTTTTGATTTGTAGGGCTACCTGAATCTGTGGATTAGTGTCTTTCATCACTTAAAGAAATGGAAAATTCTTGCATATTAACGTCTTCAAATATTCCATCCTTCTGCTCTTGGAACTTGTATGAAGTCTTTTAGGCTTTTTTGGATCCTAAAATGTCTTTTCTTTTCAGTATTTTCAGTTCTTCAGATTCTGTGGCTCTACCATATTTTGAAAGTTTTCTTCTAAGCTTCATTTCAGGTCACTTAATTCTTCAGCTGTTTATCTTACTCTTAAGCCAGCCCATTTAGTTTGATTCCAGTTATTTTTATTTCTGGAAGTTCTAGTTTTACAAATTTGTTATATCACCTTTAATAGATGACTTCCTTGCAGACAGTGTATTTTCAAACTTAGATCAAAGATAGCCAGGCTTACTATGCCTATAGGTATATATTTGTTTGTAGTCTGTATGACAGTATTTAAGTCTTTGTGTAGGATTGATTTCTGTTTTATTTTGTTTCTCCTGTTGGCTGTGAAAATTACTTGTATGAATTTTTTAAGGTCTAGAAGGAAGCTTTCATTTATATTTGGATGTGCAGGTGTCTAAATATACCAGGGACAGGTCATTTTAAGTACATAGGTTGGGGTTTGGAGGGCAATACAGATGAGGTAAATTGGCGCTGTTTGTCCATTAGAATGAATTTATTCTTGAGGATATAGCATTTTGGGGTTCCTGCTTAATTTGGGAGAGTTGCCATAAAGATACCCATCTTGGACAGGCCCAGAATTTTAACTGGTTAAAACCAAAGTTCACATTGCTGATAATTGGCAGTTGACCTTAGTGTGCAAGTGCCTTCCTTCTGCTTCCTGTTTTGCCTTCAGTTTTGGACTGGTAATTCCTTACTATCTTGTTAGTATTTCGGTGCTTTTAAGATTTTTAACAAAATGTTTTTGTTAAAAAAGTCTCTACTTTTAATTATTTTTCTTTCTTTCTTTCTTTTTTTTTTTTTTTTTTATTTGAGACAGGGTCTCGCTCTCACCCAGGCTGGGGTGCAGTGGTGTGATCTCGGCTCACTGAAGCCTCCTCCTCCTGGGTTTAAGCAATTCTCCTGCCTCAGCCTCCCAAGTAGTTGGGACTACAGGTGTGCGCAATCATGCCTGGCTAATTTTTTGTGTTTTGGTAGAGGCTGGGTTTCACCATATTGCCCAGGCTGGTCTTGAACTCCTAAGCTCAGGCAATTTGCCTGCCTTGGCCTTTCAAAGTGCTAGGATTCCAGCCGTATTTTTCATTGGTAGAATTGATCTGCATAATCTAGTTTGTTGCTTTCAGGAATGAAAGTTTTTCACAGAGATCTTGGAATGCAATTTAATGTCTAACAACTAAGATTCTCACTGATTTTATTTAATGTCAACTACAGAAAAAAATTAACACAGGTATTAACCTAAACTTGTGTTTGTCAGTGTGGTCTAACTGAGAACCACCTCTCAGAAGCTGAGTTTTTTGTTTAGACTGCAGATTTTTGGGTCCTACTCCCTCAGATATTTTTCTACTTTATATAGGTGATGAAATAGAACCAGAAGTTGTTTGCCTTAGTTTGTGGATTGCTACAAAGTTGATGTCAGCCCAAATGATCTGACTACAACTGACTAGAAAATTGGGTCTATCTTACAACCAAGAAATACAATGTAGCCAGAATGGGCAGGTTAGAGCAGCCTTCTCTGGAGGAGTAAATGCCTCCTGTTAATGTTCTTTAAATGTTCTGTCTTGGATCCTCTTTACTAAAGATAAAGTTTCATTTTAAGAATTTAAACTATAAATATAATGCTGCAAATGGACATTGAGGTTAACAGTGTAGCCATTCTTCTGTGAGCACATTAGAATGTTATAAAAATAAAATTTGGAAGTTTTGGGTTTTGTTTCTATTTTTGACAATTGCTGGGTTTACTAGACACTATATATTAAACCCAGAAAATTTCAGAATACATTTGTGTATTGGAAATTATTATATAAATCTGTGTATTGGAAAACCAAATGCAGTCATGCACCACATAAATACTTAGCCATTACATTAAAGTTGCCTACTGTGTTCAGTACAGTCACATGCTGTATAGGTTTGTAGCCTGGGAGCAATAGTCTGTATCATAGCCTAGGTGTGTAGTAGGCTATATACCATCTCGGTTTGTGTAAGTATACTCTGATGTTTGAACAACAATAAAATCACTTAAAGACACATTTCTCAGAACATATAATCCACACATGACCGTAATAGTGAATGGGAAATTAGTTCTCATTACCCCCAGTCCCTTCTTTCTCGTTAGGTTACTCTGGTTGGGTTTTTGGTGTATGTTTTTAAAAAGGTTTTATTTATATTAAAGCATGTGCATATATGAGTGGAGATTTTATATATATATATATATATATTTTTTTTTTTTTTTTCCCCCCATATCCAAATGGGATTTTGGCATACCATACATTCTCTACCTTGCTTTGGTGTTCCTTCATATCAACTCAGATATGTTTCATTTGTGACTACAAAGCATTCCATTTATGCACATTCCATTATAGTACTAAGTTTATAATAAGCTTTGTGTGCTACCCCAAAGAAGACAACACTGTGATTGGCAAGATCAGATTTAATTCTTGTAATCATGAATCTTGTTAGTTGGAAGAGACAGACCATAGGTCACCCTAATTTATAATTACAAACTGAGACATCTTATGGTGGAAAGAAAGCTTTACAGGAGTGTGTGTACAACCAAGAAATCTTACTTAACCAGAATCTGCAGGTTGGAGAAAGCATCTCTGGGGAGTGAAACTTTGAACTGAGAGCCAAAGGATGTGCAAGACTTGTTCAGAGCTGTGGAAGAACCTTCTAGGTGAACATGGAAAGCAAAGGCATTAGATTCTTTGTAATTTTTTCATGGTAGATCTCATAAGTGAATAAATCTGGAGATGGACATACTTTGTTTTTTTAATTTTTATTTTTTAAGAGAGAGCGTCTCATTGTGTTGCCAAGGCTTGGCTTGAACTCCTGTCCTCAAGCGGTCCTTCTACCTTGGTCTCCCAAAGTACTGGGATTGCAGGTGTGAGCCACGGTGCCTGGCTGAGATGGACATGTTCAAGACTTTTGATATTCCTATTGTCAGATTGCTCTCCAGAAAGAACAATAGCCAGAAATAAGGATACATGTGCACCACAAGTTTCTTGGTATTAAAAGGAAATTACTGATGATGTGATAGACAAACTGGAATCCTACTTGCATTTCTTTGATGTCAGAGATTCAATGTTTTTCTTATTTTTGATTAGTATTCATAATTGCTAAACACTTTGTAAATGCTGAATCATTACCCAGCATCACTAGAAAAATTCATCAGTACTATTAGGAATTATTTACAACAAATACAAAATATTTACAAAGTTAAATACATTAGGAAGAAAAATTTTCTTTATAATTACTCTAAAGGATAAGTACTAGGTCAGTAATACTGTTTCCCCCAAATATTAGCACTTAACTGCTAAAATCAGGATCTTTTCCATTTGCAACTCTTTGTTCATAGGCATAATACATTGCTGTGAAAGTAAACACATGCAGGATTTTGTGGATTAAATATGTACTAAGATTTTTTTTTACCAGATAGCTTGATTCTATTTATTTATTATCACTTTTTTAGAGATAGGGTCTTGCTGTGTTTCCCAGGCAGGCCTTGAACTCCTGTGCTCAAATGATCTTGCCTCTTGGGCTGCTGGGACTACAGGCTCGTGCCACTGTGCCTGGCTAAGAAGATAAACTTGATTTTAATGTGGATTCTATAAAAACTTGGTTTAGTTTTTTTTGTAATTTGTAGACTACCTGTGGCATTCTACCATTGTTTGCTTCCTGAATATAGCACATCTACTTTTAAGATTTTTCTAAAAGCAGTATTCTCCAGGTTCATACTAATCTTTTAGTGAGAAGGAACTTAGGATGCCCTCTGGTCAGTCTTAACAGTAAACTTACTCAGGTCTGGTAACCACAAGTCTTGACAATGTCCCCAGCATATCTAGGGGAAGCTGGAGGTTGGTGGTTATCAGTTATCTAACATGAGGTACATGTACGTTTGAAGAGATAGGGAAGGCTTACCTGACATTAAGATTGGGACCCACAGCTTTTGAAATAGTCTAAATGGCTATTTGATCCAAGGATTAAATCTTCTTTAAAAAGAGATCTAGGGGGCATAGTGAGTACAGTAGCCGTCAGGTTTTGGTTTTCTTAAACATGAATTACATAAAAATGAATATTGCTAAATACAAAATGGATTTGTTTAAGATGCTAAGTAGTCTAAAAATTTAAGCAGAAATTGACCTTTCTTGGTTGTTGAAAGAATTTGAATGAAGATCCTTTGTACTGTTCCTTTCCTATGAGTCTAGCAAATGTTAGTTTTTTTTTTTTTTAACCAATGGTGCTATTGTCATAGTCTATATACAACAGATTCTAAAAGCTTAGTGGTAACTTTTCTTGTTTTAAATAATATCCTTTGAAAAATTACTTTTGGTACTAGTAAGGAAGAATTTGCATGTTCCGTGAGTTTTTCTTCTTAACACCGATGGTATTTTAAAGGAAATAGACATTTCTTGGGATAGTTTTCAGCATGGTATTGATTTAAAGGGTTTTGGTTTCTTTTTTTTTTTTTTTAAATAAATCATATACTTTTTTTTTTAACATTAATGTTTCTCTCCATAGATATTTGGAGTTCTTACAACATGGCAGACATTGACAAGTAAGTGGCAGAAAGTTAGTTCTTTTTCCGAGATTTGGCATCACTTTGTACTCTGTTACTAACAGCAAGTAGCATGAATTATATATCATGAAAATGTAGTTACTAATGCTTACTACCTACTTTTACAAAAGGGTAGTGCAGTGTATTCAAGATAAAATATAGAATATATGATCATTAGTATGTTTATGATCATATATTCAAAACCATCATATATACTGAACCATTTGTCACTGTTTTTAAGAAAGTGCAGAGCATGATAATGGATTATAAATACTTGCAGAATTCATTTTTATTGTATATATTTCCCAAAGATTTTACTGCTTGCATTGTAATGTACCAAACACCCAAAATATGTATAAAATGTATTTATATGTAGAGCTTAAGGAATATTAAGACAAGTTAAAAATAGAACATTACTATCAGAAGCCTTGTGTGCCCCTTCTCATTTGCACCTTTCCCTTGCAGACATATAAGTGCTATCCAGGCTTTTGCTAATTCCTTTCTTTGCTTTCCTTTAGAGCTTTACCACCTATAAATTCTCAACCAGTGTTTAATTTTGAAAATCTGAATAGTGATCACCAAATTAGCTGTGTAAAGCAACATTGCCACTTTGCCACTGTTAATTGAAGGCTCTAAGATAGGATAACAAGGAAAAAAAGACTATCTGGGTCATAGTCTGGCCTCAAGTGTTCTGAGGCTTTATAAAGACTTATGGAGAAGTATCGGGCAAGGTCATGTGTCCTGGGAAGCATAGGTTTAATCAGTTTGGCATGTGGCAGAATTCTAATGTGGATGGATGTTTTACAGAAACAGGGTCAGGAAGAATGGGATGAGGTGCACAGGATTTGTTGTGTGTAATTTTACAGTAGCCCGTGTTAAAATAGAGCACTTGGGAGTGAGGGGTTGCTAAATGATTTTCCATAGCTGTTGTAGGCATCAGCGAATGATAGTGGGAGGGCTGGAAACTTCAGTACAAGATCAACACATAGAAGTACAAATAAGAATTTGGGCCATTCTTATGCATTCTGTCTTCAGCATTAAACAAACCAGAAGAGTGGAAACAGCATTTTTAGTGATAGTAGTTCTCAAAATGATCGTCTCCTGTGTCACACTTCTAATTTGGATTGCTTAACCTTGGTGACATAGCTGTCATTGGATCTATTTTACTATCTTCCTGAGTTTTCACCTTGTTTCTCCTCTTGGGTTTGTTGTTTGCCAAATCTCCCATTGCTTTCTTGGTGTGTTAGTACCTTCTTGGAATAGTACAAGGGAGGTAAATTATTTTAAGACATGTCATGACACAAAATGACTATTCTACCTTTATGCCGGATAGTTTGGGTATAGGATAGTAAGGTGGGAATCATTTTTCTTCAGAATTTTGAAGGCATTGCTCCATTGTCACCTTGCTTCCAGTGTTGCTGTGTTGAAGTTCAGAGTCATTGTAATTAACTATTTGTGTATGATAATTAATAAATAGATACAGTTACAGTTTATATACATTTCTTTCTGGAAGCTACTATGGCTTCAGAGTTCTGAAATTTTCACATTATTGTTTTTTTTCTTTTAACATTACATGTTCAGTGGTGGACCCTTTCAGTGCAGCAATTCAGGGGCTTTTAGTTTCAGGGATATTCTTGATTTAACTTTGTGATTGCTTCATTTATTTTTTCTCTTTCTGGAGCTACTATTAGGTGTTGTATGTTGGATTGGTCTTCTCATGATCTTTTGTCCTATTTTCCATCTTTGTCTCTTTGCTCTTCTTTCTGGGCAGAACTGAAGACTTTCAGCTCGTGTTGAGTTTTAAGATTTCTGTTGTTTTAGTTTCCAAGACCTGCTTTATTCTTCCTGTTTTTTTTTTGTTGTTGTTTTGTTTTTTAAAATAGCATCCTGTCCTTGTTTCACTGGTGATAATCTCGTTTGTCTGGATATTTCTTCCATCTTTATAGTCCATTTGCTCTTACATTTTCTTTCCCTCATTTGGTCTCAATCTAAGACGCTTTCCTAAAATATAAATCAATACTTGGTTGGCTGCTCATTAAGATTGGGTTGGGTGGGGTGCAGGGACAATTCAGAGATGATTAAAAAAGAAAATTGATTGGAAAATTTGAGTGTTGAAAGGGGAGGCTCGTTAATTTGGGATTTCAGTGTAGGGTCACCAGAGTGGGCATTTGTTAGAAACCCCGGTGTTAGAATGTTTTTTTTTTTTTTTTTTCCTCTGGGCTAGTCAGATTAATCATTGAACAGTGTCTGGGTAAAGATCTGGCCTCTGGTGTTTCTTGAAATGTAGAGGAGGCTCTACATTTAGCATTCTAATGTGTACATAGTCCTATATCTTTGATACTGTTAACTGTGTCTGTTGTCTTCCAGTCCAAGTTCTGAATTTTACCCTTTCCGAGAGGAAACTGAATATGTCTGCTAGTGTAGAAGAGAAGATGTAATGATTTAACTGCTTATCAGTTTTTACTTTCTTGTTTTAGCCTCCTTCTCTCCTGCCCCACCTCTTGCCCTAGTTCTAGAAATGTACCTGGTACCACCAGTTCTTATCCTTTTGAAGACTGTGATTGGGCTGCTTCTCAGCTTTCCCCACTGCTAATCTTAGATTTCAGTTCTCTCAATGAAATTATCACCTGTCTGGTTTCCAGCTTCCAAAATGTTGCTGCCCTTGTTTCTTTGATTTCAGTGTTAGTCTGCTAACAAAACAAAACAAAAAAACCCTTTATCATAATTTTAGTGTAGATTTTAGGGATTAAGATCAGATGAGTTTGTGGTATCTGCCATCTTAACTTTGAAATTCTCATTTTAAACTTTAAAAAGAGCAAATTGGTTGTGACAGCTTGATTTCCCTCTTCCTTATTATTTAATTTTGGATGCTTGTTAGTCCTGGGAGGGTGGAAGTCAGAAGGGATTCTTGTTCTTGAAAACCAGAGTCAGTAAACCTTCCTCTGTCAAAGACTTGGTGGTAAACATTTTCAGCATTTTGGGCCACATGATTCTCTTAACTGCAGTTGGCCCTCTGTGTCTGTGGTTTCAGTTTGCATCTATGAATTCAACCAACTGCAGATAGAAAATATTAGGGTAAAAAACAATAAAATATAATAGCACAATAATAAATGCAAATAAACAGTAGAACATAACAACTGTTGTTTGTTTTGTTTTTAATAGAGAATTCTCACTGTGTTGTTCAGGCTGGTCTTGAACTCCTGGCCTCCAGTGATCCTCTTGCTTTGGCTCCCAGAATGTTGGGATTGTAGGCATGAGCCACTTTGTCTGGCCCAGCATAATACAACTATTTACATAATGTTTACATTGTATGTAGTATTATTACAAGTAATCTAGAGGTGATTTAAAGTATGCAGGAGGATGTGCATAGGTTAGTTGCAGTTACTGTGCCATTTTATATAAGGGACTTGAACATCCCAGGATTTTGGTAGGGAAGTTTCCTGGAACCAGTCTACCATAGAATCTGAGGGATGACTGTACTCAACTCTGCTGATGTAGTGTGAAAGCAGATAATACATACATGTAGTACATCTGTGTTCCAATAAAATTTTATCTACAATAGTAGGGTGGGCTGGGTTTGGCCACATGGACATAGTTTGTGGACAGCTGTTTTAAAGCCTTTGCATATAGATGTTCAATAAATGATTAAAGACACTAGAGGAGGAGTTGCTCCAATTATCTGTAACCAGTGGCCCTTAAGTGTGTATACTTATGAAACACTTAAAGTTTATACTAAATCAAAGTTCTTCCAGAAATAGGCTGGGCGTGGTAGCTCATGCCTGTAATCCCAGGATTTTGGAAGGTTGACGTGGGAGGATCACCTGAGGCCAGCCCAGCCAACGTGGTGTAACCGTGTCTCTACTAAAAATACAAAAATTAGCCATGTGCAGTGGCGCACTCCTGTAGTCCCAGCTATTCAGGAAGTTGAGGCGCAAGAATTGCTTGAGTTTGGGGGACAGAGGTTGTGGTGAGCCGAGATTGTGCCACTGCGCTCCATCCAGACTGGGTGGAGCGAGACTCTGTCTCAAAAAAGAAAAAAAAAGCTTTCAGAAATAATATGTATCATTTCTGAAGACTGAATTCTTTCCCTCAGTTGACAGGAACTTAAATTATGCTGGCAGAGTACAGTTGATTTTTTTCTGTAGTTGTATGAAAATTAAGTCGTCATTTGTCCCTATGGAAAATTAATTTTTCAAATGCTGTTTAAACACAAAAGCAACTGTATTTCTAATCCAAATGTTAAAAAAAAAATTCACACAGGAATTGTACGATGACCTTTTATAGTGACTTTGGAATCCTTATTTTCCTTTCTAATGCTAGATGTAATCTCATTTTCAAAAATTTGATTTTTGGTGATTTTTTTTTTTTTTTAAGATGAAATGAGAAGGATGCTATCTAACTGCTTTTTAACTTTCTCTTTGAATGGTGCTGTCATCTTGGCTTTGTTCTAAACAAGAGCTAGACTCTGAAGTCTTCACTTTATTCTTTCTTAACCTCCACTATGAAGTAAAGAAAAGGAAAGTGCAAAGATAGTATAGGCTGGTATAGTTGCTCCACATCCATAAGGGATCCAGGATTCTTCTGTTTTTCCTTACTCCTTTTTCTTTAGCTGGTGGCTTTCATTCCCTAGGATGCCTCCTAGTCCAGTGTGGCTGCTGGAGCTCGAGCCACCACATTAATACTCTAAGTGGGAGGGGGAGAAGGGATTAAGATAAAGGCTTCCCAGCTGTCTGCTTTCCTGTTAAGGATACTTCCTCAAAGAAATGCAGCACTTCTGTTTTTCTATCTTGCTGCCAAAATAGTCTAGCTGAAGGTAGGCTAGGAAATGTAGACTTTTAGGTTGGTGTGTTGCCATCTCATATAAAATGAGGATGTTGTTACTAAAAAGAAAAAGTAAAATCAGTAGATACTGGGTTGAATGCACATACTTGTTGACATCACATTCCCCAAAAACCTACAAAACCAATTTCATAAAGCTTGAAAAGTATAAACTTCACATTTGACCAGATGCTTTTAATGAAAGTTTAAACACTTCCAGTTTGTACTTGTTTACATCTGAAGTTAGAAAATGGAATTACCTTTTGAATTTCCTATTTCATGTCTTTGAAAGAGATACTAATTTTGAAAATGAATTTTAAGTTTTTCTGTAATTTTTTTTGGTAATTGGTACATTTGAACCTTGGTGTGATACTATGATATTATAGCAAAGAACAGTCTGAACTTGATCAAGATTTGGATGATGTTGAAGAAGTAGAAGAAGAGGAAACTGGTGAAGAAACAAAAATCAAAGGTATTACTTTAAATTACTTCAGGAGCCAATGATTGCTGGCACATGTCTACTAGAGGGTAGTTATAAGTACCAGTCTGTTTTTTTGGACCCTTCTCATTGTCCCATTTTATCTACTGGTCCATACCTCTAGAAACTTTGTGTGTGTGTGTGTGTGTGTGTGTGTGTGTGTGTGTGTGTGTGTGTGTGTGTATTCGAGAGAGAGAAAGGAGAGGTTAGGTATAGATACAGTGACTCAAAAGTCATTGTTTGCATCCTGCACTGTTGGAGCGACTTGGTATACCTGTGTCAAACAGCTGCCCATGAGTTCTGTCTGAATTTAAAAATGTTACAGGTTGTGATGTGGTGCTTATAACAGTATGTTTAGTGTTTAATTTTGTAGAGAACATGTAGTGTGTGTCTTCTTAAAAATCCACTCCTTCAAGCAGAAAAGCCATTTATTAAATGTAGGTAATATTCACAATTTATTTTAGCAGATACTTTTTAAAAGGAGTGGTGGTGGGGGCTTGTACTGTTTATGGTATGTCCTGTAGATCTGGGCCAAGAATATTAAGGTACCTGATGACTCAGCTTTTCATTTTTAAGCCAGATGGAAGTTAATTGTGAAAAGACTTCAGAACTTGTATTAATAGCTTCAGCTTTCATTTTGTAACATTTTCTTAACAGATATAGAACTGTATCCTCATTGACCAATATTGATATTTAAAAATCTATATTGGTTATCCTGGCTGTACATCATCCAATAATTGAATTATTATCAGAAGTAAATTGACCTCCAAAAACATAATTGGGAAAATTAAGTTTATGGCACTTTGTGTAATAACTGTATTGATGATGAAGAGAAGATTAGTAGCGTAATTTGTTTTGTAAAAATCTAGTGTATATTTGGATTATGTTTTTAAAAAGCCATTTATAACCACATTTTGTTTGGCTTCAGTTGCAACTGTTGACTGTCTCAACTATTAACTTTATTCATACACATAGAAATACATTACACAAGCATCAAACATAAACATTCAGATCACTCACTTCACCTTTCTCCTGGGCTTAAAACTGTCAATATATTTGCAGTTTTTCTGATATGTGTTGTCTGCATTCAAAGGACTGTCAAGAGTCATAGATAGGCATCTGAATGAAGCTTTAAGCTTCCTAAAATGCAAGGTGGGTGAAACACAAGATACCAGGAAGAGGAAGGATATTGTTCATAGTAGTTGTGGCAATGACCTTGAGAAATGCCTTGACTAGGGATAGATTAGGAATCTGAATTATTCCTGAACGTTGGGTTTTCCTAGAGTATATTCTCTTTAGCTTGCCCTGCCCGTCTCTACTCATTAGATACACCAGCAATTTATGGGCCAGTTAGGAAAACTTCATGAGATTGGATTGTCCTATTAAAAAAGCATAATACATTTTCATAAAATCCTTCTTTCGATGCCCTTTTTTTTTTTAAAGCACGTCAGCTAACTGTTCAGATGATGCAAAATCCTCAGATTCTTGCAGCCCTTCAAGAAAGACTTGATGGTCTGGTAGAAACACCAACAGGATACATTGAAAGGTACAAGTTCTCCTTTTCCATGGTCCTTATTTATCTTTCTATAATCAATCAACGTTGCAGGCGTATCTGTTTTTAAGACCATCTAGGATTTAGGTATGCAGTAGTGGAAACCTGTTGTCTGTTAGTATCCAGTATAGGATTATTGGAAGTTTTAAAATTGTGCTTAGTACCACCTGTTTACATTGGTCTTTTAAAGTTTATTGTGGTTCAAGTTTATAGGAAGTATACTGATCTTAAGCATTTCAGAGATTTGTTTAGAGGTATGTTAGAAATGCACAGAATTAGAAGAAATACAGATTTCTTATTTCACTGGTGACATAAATCATTACTAATAGCATGAATATCTTATGCAGCTTACACGTTAAAAAAACTTTTTTGTGATTTTAAGATCCATTCAGGTTACTATCTATATGTTAATTATAGTTAGTAGCTTCTGAATGTTGCCTAGTTCTGTGTGGTGTGTGTTCGCTGTGTTTTATTATCTGCTTTTCCTACAACGGACTCCTTTATCAACATAAATTCAATTACATAGCCTGTAAAGGAACTGTGTGAGAATTTCTTTGAGATGTGTACTCAGCAGTGGGAGTGCCACTTACATAGAGTATGCAAGCCTTTAAGCATTATGCTTCTAGCATGATTTCCAGAAATACTGTACCCAGTGCAAGAAGATGGATTCATCTTCATGTCTGCCAACAATTGGCACCATCCAGCTTTGTAGTGTTTTTGTTTATATTTTTAAATCAGTCTAAGAGATACAGACTCATTTTGTCTTATTTGTGTTTTATGATTTCAAATGAGTTTTTAGCTTTTCTTCATAATGCTTGAACCTTTTTGGTTGCCCATGTTGGGATTGCAATTTTTTTTTTTAATGCTTTGCAAAAGTCTTTGTATTCCAAATATTATTCCCTTATCAGTTTTTAGACATTCTAAATAATGTGTCATTTCTACTAATTTAGCCATGGAGTCCTCTGGTAAACAGTTAAGTTTTATTTTAGTAAAATATTTTGCCCTAGGGCTTGTGCTTTTGAAACTGTTTAAGAAGTCCCTCCTGGATTCTGCTACGTTTCCTATTGAATAGTTTTACCTTTTACATTTAGGTCTTAAATCCCTCTAGAGTCTACCTTTCTATTTGGTGTATGTAAACTTCCAGTTCCTTTTTTTTCTGCCTCATTTTTTAATGAGCAAGGTTTATTTATTTGTTTATTTTGGGTCTTCCTCCAGTGACATGAGCTAGTTTTTTTTTTCACTATTCACTAATCAATCCATTCTTCCCCCATTTAGGTGTACCACCTACCTTCATTGCATATCAAGTTGTAAACACCTGTGTTTGTCTTTGAGCAGCACTCTTCTGTTTTATTGGTCTTTGTCTCTTGTCATTGTAACACTTAATTACTATGACTTTATAGTTGTCTTAATATTTGGCAGGGCAGGTTGCATCCTTTCACACTTTTCCCCCAAACACAATCATCCACATTTTTGACAGTTATGTTTATCAGGGTTGTCAACAAGCAAAAAAAAATATTAAAACTCTGATAGGAATTGTATTGCATTTATAGATTTACAGAATTGTATCTTTTAATATTGTCTCATCCACATACTTCTAATTATTCAGGTCACATTCTGTGTCTTTAGTTTCAAAGTTATCTTCATAGAGTCTGTTGGTTAAGTTAATTTCTGTGTATTTTGTGTGGCGTTGTGAATAGCATTTTTTTATTGTATTTTCTGTTTGGCTGTTCTTGATTTACAGAGGATTGCTGTTGTTTTTTTTTAAGTTGCCCTTGTATCTGGTAACTTTGCTAAATTTATTGTAGTAATGTGTTCTGTTTTGCCCCCTTAGTCACAAGATTTTTATCTGCAAATAATGGCAGTTTTAGCTCTGTTCTTCCACATTACGTTATACCACGTATTTTTCTTTACAACATTACCAGGACTTTCACTACTGTGTTAAACATTAGTATTAAAAAAGGACATCTTTGTCTTATTTCTGTTCATACTAGGAATGAATATAAAATCTCTATTAAATTCAGGCCTATTTACTGTTTTTTAATCTGACCTTTGTTTTTTTCTATCAATTAAGATGCTCTATTGAACTTTTTCCTTCAATATATTAAGTATATAGTAAATACAAGTTTTGGAAATACTTATTTTGGATATCAAACTAGCCTTGCATTCCTGTAGTAAATTGAATCATGATGTGTTATTGATACATTGTTGAGTAATTGAATTTTACAGTTCTTACTTGTTAGTGAAATGAGCTTGTGTTGTGTGCATGCATGTAGGTATGTGCATAAAGAAACTTTCAGGAAGTGGTAATACTTAACTGGTTTTTGGAGTCAAATTTCAATTGCCTACTCTAATGAATGGCTGCTTTTTTAAAATTTTTACTATTTCCTGAAACAACTTGTATAAGATAGGAATTAGCTGTTCTTAGGGTAGAACTCTTCTAAAAATTTAGTTTGTACCTTTGGAGTTTGGGAAGTAGAGGTCCTGGGGAGTTTTGGAGAATTTTTTTTTTTTTTTGGTTTGACATACTAATTTATTCAAGTTCTCTCATCAGTTTTGGAGTTTCATATTTTAAACATGTACACATTTAGGTTTAAAATTGATTAGTACATAGTTGACAATAGTTTTAAAAATCTGGTTTTCATATTCTGTATTTTGCATCTTAATTCTGCTAGTTGTCTTGATCTTATTAATTTTTTAGAATATTAATTTGGCTTTTGATTTTCCTTTTTTCCAGACTGTCTTTCGTTATTGTGGCTGTCTGATTTCTGGCATTAATGTTATTTCTTTTTTAGGTTTGCTTTATGGTACTCTCTCTTTCCAGTTTTTTAAATTGAATGCTTAATTCATTTGATTTTATTTTTTAATTTGTGTTTTTTATGGCCTTAATACTCTTACTTTTGTAAATGTTGACTGTGAAGATCTGTATGCTGAAATTAATAGCACAAGCTTATTGTATTGTTCACAGCTTCTCTTTATTTCTGCTTATTGGTTGTCTGTTTGACTTGACAGTTTTTTCTGTCATTTGTAGATTGAAATATTTTGAAGCCATATTAGGTGTATAATATTTGTGATAAACATTTCTTCTCTTGTTTCATTTTACTGATATGTGTCTTCCTTTGTATTTTATAATTTTTTTGGGGGGACCATAATTTTTATTTGTCTGATATTACGATAACGACCCCCAGCTTTTATGACAAGGCCTCACTCAGTGATCCACACTGGAGTGCAGTGGCACACTCATGGCTCACTGTGATCCTCCCACCCCAACCTCACAAGTAGCTGGGACCCACAGGTACATACCATCGTGCCTGGCTATTATTTTTGTAGAGATGGGGTCTCCCTGTGTTGCCCAGACTGGTCTCGAACTCTTGGGTTCAGTTTGGTGTTCCAAAGTCCTGGGAATACAGGCATAAGCCATCACCCACAGCCTCTTTTTTTTTTTTTTTTTTTTTTTTTAGACTTTTAACCTAGTATGTCTTTTTCATCTTTTCATCTTTGTTTCTTCCTGTAGATCAATGTTTGCTTCTTTTATTTTTTGGATATAGTGTCTCGCTTTGTCTCCAGGCTGGAGTGCCATAGCACAATGACGGCTCACTGCAGCCTTAGCCTTGGGCTCAAGCGATTCTCCTGCCTCAGCCTCCCAAGTAGCTGAGACTATAGGCACGCACCACCATGCCTGGCTAATTTTTTTATTTTTGTAGAGATGGGGTTTCACCATGTTGCCAAGCTGGTCTCAAACTTCTGAGTTAAAGCGATTCAGCCACCTGGGCTTCCCAGAGTGCTGGGATTACAGGCATGAGCCACCATACTCGGCCTCAATGTTTGCTTCTTTATTATTAGTAAGGCTGACTTTGCATTTCTTAAAAGTTATATTGTTTTTGGATTTATTGCTGCCATCTTTCTCTTTTTTAATTTATTTTACTTTGGGTCTTTCTTCTTTTCGGCTTCCCATTGGATAAATCAAGTCGTCTTCTGCTGGTTCCAAAGTTAATGCATTGATTTTTGTTACTATGGTAGTGGCTTATAACCTAGTATCTAAGTTTATTTACCCCTATTGATATCTTAAATTTACCAATATTTATATTGTTTATAAACGTGCTTTCTCTGGCCCTCTATTTTTCCCTTCAAGGCAAGAAATTTACCAAGATATTTGACTGCACCCATACCTTACATAGAATCTGCTGGATTTTTTTTTAATTTCCTCCAAAGTTGCTTTTAGTAATATATAGTGAGTATCTGTGGCAAACCTGAAGCCTGGTATACCTGATACAATTTTTGTCTTGCTTTTATATCTGAATAATAGTTTGGCTATGAAGTAGTAAATTCAGAGTTCTTAAAAACTACAATTTATTTTTTCTTTATTTCAGCGTTTCTTTTAATGCCTGTTGTTAGTCTGATTCCTTTTTCTTTGTAGGTTATTCTTTTTCATTGGATACCTTTAGAAATTTCTTGTCTTTGATATTCATAAATCTGATTAACATGTCTAGGAAGCAGAGTAAGGATTTTTATATTGCTTTAATTCTGAGAAATGTATCATTCTCATATGTTAAGATTTTGTACCCCTTCTCTGTTTGTCAGCTGTTGCTACTTTTGTCATCCATATCTCAGAGCTTTTCTATTTTCCATCTGTCTTTCATGCTGCCTTCTGGTAGAACTTTTCAACATCATGGACTTTATCTTCAGTTTAATCTATCCTGTTTCTCTTATTTGTTGCCTATTTTAGTTATTGTATTTTTCATACTTAACATTCCCTCTCTGTTTTAGATTTCTTGGTCTTGTTGCATGTTGTTAATCTTCCTCATCTCTAAGTATATTTACATTCTTGTTTAAATTCTCTAATTATGCTGCTTCAGATGATAATCATTTCACTCTTTCATAGAAATTGTACCCTTGAAGTGTCTAGTTATTCTTCAAGCTCTGGCACATTAGGCAATACCAGTTACCCTAATAATGAATATTTGGGGAGAAATGAAGGTTTGTGACAAGGAGAAGGGCACAGGGTGAGCCTAAGTAGTGCAGCACTAGTTGCCTTAGACTGAAAGTTTGCTGCCAGTCCAGGCAATTTTTATGGTGTGCTTTGTAGGGGTGGGGGACTAGTCTTCTTTGGTTGTCAATTCATTATTCCTAGATTGGAGCAAATACATGTTTGAGGGCTTTGAACCAGTGCAGCTTTCATCAACCCTGGCGTTCGGCTCTTGTGAAGGGTGAAGATGACAGACAATGATTGTTGCAAGGCAGGAGCAGAACTTAAAAAGTTTTCTTGCGGAATTGCTATCTTCCAGCATGTCCGCATGGCTACCTACTGTGGCCATTCTCTCCCGAAGTTGTTGGTCACCCTGTACCAGTTAAACACAATCTCCAGTCTTACCTGAAATTGCTTATGGTGTGTGTGTGCCTCAGTAGTTGCTTCATTCTTGTTCTAAAGTTTCTGGGATTAGCTTTTTGGGGGAGCAAGAAAAGCCAGAAGCCCATGCTGGTTCACCACCTTGGCAGAGTAGTGCTTTTTACTTAAAATTAGCAGAAATAGAAAGTTGGTATCTTCAAGGGTTTGTTTTTTATTTCTAATAATATTAAATAAACTAGTGACTAAGTGAATTATTTGATTCACAAAAGTTTGTGGCAGGAAATTTTAACCTGGATTTTGTATCTGTTGCATAGATTCCCTGAAGTTAGGTACATTTTAAGTGTGAACATTTATTATTAGAGAGGTTTAATCATTCTTTAGGAGACTCAAAACCTAGTGTGTATAACCTGTTAAAAATCAGTGCCCCCATTCACAGTAGCAGACATGGAATCAACCTAAATGCTCATCAATGACAGATCTGATACAGAAAATGTATACATCACATAATACTATGCAGCCATACAAAGAACGAGATCATGTCTTTTGTGAGAACACGGATGGAGCTAGAGGCTATTATCCTTAGCAAACTCACACATGAACAGAGAACCAAATACCACACATTCTTACTTATAAGTAGGAGCTAAATGATGAGAACTCATGAACACAAAGAAGGAAACAACAGACACTGGGGTTACTTGAGGGTGGAGTGTGGGAGGAGGGAGAGGAGCAGAAAATTAAGTATTGGGTACTGGGCTTAATACCTGGGTGATAAAATAATCTGTACAGCAGACCTTCACATATACCCATATTTTAGGGTATACATATATATAGGGTATACACATATATTTTAGGTTGACCTAAAATAAAAATTAAAATAGTGCTTCACAGTGCATTGTATGGTGTATGTATTTTATCTCATCAAAGCTGTTATTTATTTTTGAGACAGGGTCTTATTCTGTCAGCCAGGCTGGAGTGCAGTGGTGGTGCAATCTTGTTCAATTCGGCCTCGACATCCCAGGCTCAGGTGATCCTCTCATCTTAGCCTTCCAAGTAGCTGGGACCACAGGCATGCACCACCACACCCAGCTAATTTTTGTATTTTTTGTAGAGACAGGGTTTTGCCGTGTTGCCCAGGCTGGTCTTGAACTTTTGGGCTCAAACAGTCCACCCGCCTTGGCTTCCCAAGGTGCTGGGACTACAGTTGTGAGCCATAGCACCTGGCCTAAAGCTGTTATTTTAAAAATACATGTCTGCTCTTTATAGTATGTTACACTCTTATTTAATAATGTGATTACTAATTCCTAATTAAATATGGAGACTAAAATAAAATAATGGTGTGTGGAATCTTGTCCTTTTTCCTGATATACATATGCTCCCCTCCTTTTCCTAATAACTAGTATAGGTGAGATATATGTAAAAGAAAAATCTAAGTAATCATTATTCTCAGAATTAAAATGATTAGTCCATGACTTCAGCAATGACAAGTCCAGCACTTAACTTGGGTAAAGATTTAGGGTTGACAATATGATGTACATTTTATCAATTTACCTAGTTACATTTCTACTTTTGAAATATAGCCAGTGGGTCAGTATATTTATATCTATTTGATTTTTATTTACTTTGACTCTACCTTTTGCTTCAGATAAAAAACCTATCATTCACTAACTCCAATGCTTCAGTTTCAGTATGACAAAAGAAGTGTGACTTCCGTTTTAGTGTGATGCTATGTAACTGATTTCTAACCTTTCAGCCTGCCTAGGGTAGTTAAAAGACGAGTGAATGCTCTCAAAAACCTGCAAGTTAAATGTGCACAGATAGAAGCCAAATTCTATGAGGAAGTTCACGATCTTGAAAGGAAGTATGCTGTTCTCTATCAGCCTCTGTTTGATAAGGTAATGCTTTCTCCTACTTTGTTTAATTTAACATTCTAGAAGATGAAGTGTGGAAATATAAGCAGACTTGGAAGAGGTTAGTCTTTAGAACTCTCATTGAAATTGTTATTAGAGGCACTTGGAGGAACTATCAATAATAGTTAAAGTTGTGGTATGCATTTGTTAAATTTATAAGACTTCTTAGTGAGAAACCACTGGTTTTACCTTGGATGCCAGTGATTTTATACAGCCTTTTTTTTTTTTTTTTAATCATTTTAGCGATTTGAGATTATTAATGCAATTTATGAACCTACGGAAGAAGAATGTGAATGGAAACCAGATGAAGAAGATGAGATTTCGGTTAGTACCAACTTTATTTTAGTATGTTTTATAGATGGTAAAATCTTAGGACTTGTCAGAAATGTTAGCATTTAATGATGGAGTACAATATTATATAACTAGTTGTATTTTTTTCATTTTTTAATTTTACATCTTACATTTTTCTAATACTTTATATTAAAAAAACAGTCATTCAAGATTGTAATTTGCATGGCAATAAGCAGTGGTTTCATGGATTCTTTCTTAAAAGTGTCCACAGCATTAAAACTACAAGTCTTCTATCCAATTTGCAGCACCTGACTTAAAGTTTAAATTCATCTAATGCATCATTAAAACTGTCATTTTCTCTTGTGAGAAAACATATTTCAATTGCTATTTCCAGGACTATATATTGAGCGTGGGTGTACATTATTTTTAATTGGTTAGCAGAATTTTACTCATGTGATTTATGGCCAGAATAAGAACCTCTAGCATCTCTGAATGGCCTTCCACTCAGAATGATGATGATAAATGTCTAAGATGTATCTGGTGTGCCCCCACTTGGCATTACCAAACATGTTTCCAGATAATCTTAGAAAATATGATTCTTTAAACATATATGCAAACCACATCTTTAAACATAAACATACCACACAGTGTGCACCATCAGTTCCTTAACCATTTTCCAATTGTTCATTTATAACATTTGCAATTTTTTATTATAAATCATATTGTGAAGAATACTTTCATCCATAAGTTTTATTGCAAGGCTTATTGTTTCCTCTAATGTCTTCTAATGTCAAAGAAGTAGCTTATTGGTTCAAACAGTGCACATACATGGTTTTAGGGCTTTTAGTATACTTTACCAAATAATCTCCAGAATAGCTCGAACACCTCCTACCAACAGTATGTTATTGTGCCCATAGGGTGGACTTCATAACAACGAAGCAGATTCTGCCACAAATCTATTAGATTCTCACCCATCTCAAAACTATCACATCAAAGAAGAAAGGAGACATATTATTGGTGAGGGAGCCAAATTCAATTTCTTTTAAAAAATCACTCAGCTTTAGGTCAATAAAATAATCAACAAAAATGCTCCCCACAAAAAGTCTGCTGGGTTTTTTCAAAAAATAAAAAGAGAAAGAGAAAGGCTAGGCACAGTGGCTCATGCCTGTAATCCCAGCACTTTGGGAGGCCGAGGGGGCCAATCATGAGGTCAGGAGTTTGAGACCAGCCTGGCGAATACGGTGAAACCCTGTCTGTACTAAAAATACAAATTATTAGCTGGGCGTGGAGGCAGGCGCCTGTAATCCCACCTACTCAGGAGGCTGAGGCAGGAGAATCACTTGAACCCGGGAGGCAGAGGTTGCAGTGAGCCAAGATCACGCCACTGCACTACGGCCCAGGCAACAGTGCGAGACTCCATCTCAAAAAAAAAAAAAGTCAGTACCAAATGACCAAAATTTTTTATTTGACTAAATTGTATTCATGCATGAACATGATAGTCTCCCCTGTTTATTTGACTTTGGCAATAAAAACAAGCAGCCTTGTACAGAACAGTGAAAATGCCAAGGATGAGGGAGGGCAGTCTACAGTTTTACTGTAGAAAATATATATATATGTTTATAAAGGCCTCTCTCCCTTTGGCCATATCAACTCTAAGTTCAGGCCATTAACTACAGACAAATTTTCAAATTCACTTCTCCAAGATCTTCGATGCTGTCATCATGTACTTCTGGCCATTTTTCCTGAATGACATCAGTTGTGTCATCTGTAAAGTCTCCTTGAATGATAATTTCATCCTCCCCTGTTACTGAGGCACCACAGGAGAATTTTTGAGCAATAAATCTTTGTGTGTTTTAAGATCAATTTCAAAAGTTACAAGGCTACACACACTTGTCACATATTTCTTTGCTCTGGGAATTTTGGCTATAGTAATCTTTTGTGGTATGGTCTTTGTTTTTTGTTTTATTTGACCCCTTCCACCTCTCTTCTGTTTTTTCTTCTCCTCTTCTTCCCCTGCTGTTCCTTGACCCTGACTAATTCCAGCTTCTTGTTTGGGTGAATTTTCTACAGTAAGTTTTGCAAATTCATTTGGAAAATTCTTCTCTAATCATTGTCTACATTTAGCAACATCACCTCCTGGGTTCAAGCAATTCTCCTGCCTCCTCCTCCCAGTAACTGGATGACAGGCATGCACCACCATGCCTAATTTTTTGTACTTTTAGTAGAGGTGGGGTTTGGCCATGTTGGCTAGACTGGTCTCCAACTCCTAATGTTAAGTGATCCACACGCCTCAGCCTCCCAGAGTGCTGGGATTACAGGTGTGAGCCACCATGCCTGGCTAACAGTTTTTAGTTTGTAGATTCATTATATACTTTTTTTTTTAACTTCATGATAGGCTGAGGATTGTTGCCATTTTCAAGTGAAGACATGGAGGCTTCTAAGTGACCTGCCCACAGTGAATAATGGCAGAGCTGTGACACACATTCAGTGCTGTGTTAAGTGATCCAACTCTCTAGCATTGCTATTTTATGTTGTTTGGTAAAGAGAATATAATGTTTTGATTAATAACACCATGGGGTGAGGCATTGGACCAAGTTAGTATTTCTGTTGCTTTTCTTGTTTACTATGCTTAAGTCTTCATTTTTAATTAGTTAAAAAAAATTTTTTTTTTTTTTAAACTAAAATGGTTTTTCCTACAGATCTTGGTCACTTTAGTGGCTCTCTTTGGAGGGGTGTGGTAGCAGTAATTTTGAAGGGATTAATTAAGGTTTGTTACGGACAACGGCAGTGTTTACACAGATAGACTAGAACTTTGAAGGTAATATCTGGTGACTGTGCGTTTTGGTTTTTATACCTTTGTTACTTAATCAAGAGGTCTAATCTATGTATTACGTAATGTTTGCTGTCACTTATCAAGGAGGAGTTGAAAGAAAAGGCCAAGATCGAAGATGAGAAAAAGGATGAAGAAAAAGAAGACCCCAAAGGAATTCCTGAATTTTGGTTAACTGTTTTTAAGAATGTTGACTTGCTCAGTGATATGGTTCAGGTAATTTTATTCATAAACGTGCCAGTTTACTTTGAAGGGTAAACTTTTGAAGTTTAAATGGCTGTGATGACTGTTCTCTTCAGTGTTGATCTTTCTAGAATGATTGCTTACTTTTTAAACAGTTAATATCTGTAGAAGGGAAATTATAGCTTTGATTAATGTCATCAAATAAATTACAGTTTATTTTAAAAAATGAGATGATGAAATGGTCCCATTGATAATTGCTCATTATCGACTGGTGTTTTCTCATTACCCTGTGCCTTCTGTCTTTACATACTTAGTATGGAAGTATGATGGGAAAGTTATTCTTACAGCTGCAATTATACAATTCCCTTAACTCTTCCAGGAGAAATTTGCATTTTAAAAGAATGCTATAAAGATGTTAAACTCATTCACAGTGGTTACATTGTCTGGCAAACCATAATAGTTGTCACCTTTGGGAAACTTTGCTTCAAGCATTTCTTGAGTGAGCCCCTACCCCTACCGTCTACATTGTAGTAGTACATGTTGCCCTGTCTTGTCGTTGGAAGTTACATGGAGAAAAATAAATGATTTCCACATAATTACTACTTAATTACAATTCTACTTTAGCAAAGTGGAAAAGGAACGACCAGGAGGAAGGAGACAAGCAGCTGGAAAAGGCAGCAGTTATAATCAGGAAACATTTTTAAAGCAGATATGCCTTATTTAGACTTGATTTTGAATTTTTCAGCCTATATAATGATTTAGTTGTCTACTTGGACACTTTTTCTCTACCAGTGGCAGTAGAACTACAGTATAAATTAGCTTTAGTGTATAAGCCATAACCTGGAGAGTAAGTCTTAAGGTTCGTCGTAATTGCTGTACAAAACTACTTTAAAATATATTATGTCTCAGTCAGCTAGTGTCTGTGTAGTAATAGAAGACAATCCTCAAATGCCATGTTACTCATTTTTATTATTATTTTTTAATTTGAAGGAACATGATGAACCTATTCTGAAACACTTGAAAGATATTAAAGTGAAGTTCTCAGATGCTGGCCAGCCTATGGTAAGAGAACTTTGAAATATTTATAATTTTGTAACATGCTTACAGATAGATAGAAACTTACAGGTAGATAAATAGAAACTTTTAAAAAGATAACATTCAAGGGTAAGGTTGGTGATCTTGGTTGTAGTGAATAAATATTTGGATGCTGCTAATTGTGAGGCAGTATTTTTTCCATTTCCTCCTTCTGAACATAAACTGTGTTTGAAACACAGATAATCCTTATTCTTGGATAAGTGGATAAAAATAATGCCAAGGGAACGTGAATAAGTACTTTTTCTGCATTAATGAAATTGGGAATTACATGAAACTGATGTTAGAGGACACCCACCCCTTAATAAGGAAAAATCAGCGAACAACCTGTCCACCAAACCACCAGTGTTAATGTCAACTATGGGCAAAACTACTAAGAATATAGGCTGTAGATGCTTAAGGTTGAGCTTTTTCTGTGTCAAGTTCACGTTTAGTATGCTATTTAAAAGCCTGATTCCTCCGGTAGTTGGGGAGTAAGGGAGACAACATGGTCACTTTATTCAGGTGTGCCTAGCCTGTTGTGTAAACATGTTAATTATTTAGTAGTTGTAAATTGAAACTAAGCTTTATTCAGTTCAATTTGTACCTCATTTTGATTTTAACATAATTTTTTTGATTTTAGCATAATTTGGGGCTTATCTGACAGTCTGTCCCATTCTTAATATTTCAGGGCTGGGCGTGGTGGCTCACGCCTGTAATCCCAGCACTTTGGGAGGCCAAGGCAGGTGGATCACTTGAGGTCAGGAGTTCAAGACCAGCCTGTCCAACCTGGTGAAACCCTGTCTGTACTAAAAATACAAAAATTAACTGGGTGTGGTGGCACACACCTGTAATCCCAGATAATTGGGAGGATGGGGCACAAGAATTACTTGAATCTAGAAGGCACAGGTTGCAGTGAGCTGAAATTGTGCCACTGCACTCCGGCCTGGGCAACAATGCAAGACTCTTTCTCAAAAAGAAAAAGATTGTATTTCAGAGTAGAAAAAAAATTACCATTTAGAATATTATACATGTTTATTAAAAAACAGAGATTAAGCTGTATTTACTAAAGTATTGAAATGTATGAGGTAGGTATTTAACTGATTTTTATGCTTCCTCTCCTCAGAGTTTTGTCTTAGAATTTCACTTTGAACCCAATGAATATTTTACAAATGAAGTGCTGACAAAGACATATAGGATGAGGTCAGAACCAGATGATTCTGATCCCTTTTCTTTTGATGGACCAGAAATTATGGGTTGTACAGGGTGAGTTTAATTTTACTACCTTAACAAAATGGTTTTTTTCTGTTTTTGTTATACTTGATTTGTATACTCGGTTATTTTCAGTTTCATATATGTACATAGTCTGTCTCTGAACATTTTGGTAATATGTTTTCTGAAAAGTGCTTATCAATTTTCCTGTAATTCTCCTTGGGCCCACGACTGTCTCACATATATTTCTGCAAAGGAATGCTGCTTTAAATTATACTATGTGTTTATGCTAGTTGTAAATATGTTTATTTTAAATATTTGATTAGAAATAAAATTTTTCCCTTTATACTGCTATAGAAAACATTTGAAGCAATTCACCCTTCTAAAATTTGAAATCTAAATAGAACATTTACTTCTAGAAGTTCAGCAGTTGAAAGATTGTCAATTGTAATAGATTTTTCTTCTTTGTTTTGCAAGGTGCCAGATAGATTGGAAAAAAGGAAAGAATGTCACTTTGAAAACCATTAAGAAGAAGCAGAAACACAAGGGACGTGGGACAGTTCGTACTGTGACTAAAACAGTTTCCAATGACTCTTTCTTTAATTTTTTTGCCCCTCCTGAAGGTAAATAATGTTTTAGCGTGAGTATTAGTGGTTATTTTATAATAAGCGTTGTTTAGCTTCTTATTCATTGTAATTTCTTTTCTGAATTTTGCAGTTCCTGAGAGTGGAGATCTGGTAAGTTGAATTGTTATTTATTTATTGAATTGTTAACTATATTTGAAATTAAAGCACCGAATTTCAAGTGGAGAGTGGGATGGTTGTTACATTGAGTTCTGAGGCCTACAATGCATGGGGCAGACATTTTGGATCTGAAAAGTAATTCCATTCAGAATGATATCAGTGCCTCTACTGAGAAACACTGAGATAAAAAGCTTAAGGTTTTCTTTTCTTTTGAAACTTACAAAGCTGTGAGAGATTTAACTTTTCTTTCTTTTCTTTCTTTTTTTTTTTTTTTTTTGAGACGGAGTCTCGCTCTGTGGCCCAGGCTGGAGTGCAGTGGCCGGATCTCAGCTCACTGCAAGCTCCGCCTCCCGAGTTTACACCATTCTCCTGCCTCAGTCTCCCAAGTAGCTGGGACTACAGGCGCCCGCCACCTCGCCCGGCTAGTTTTTTGTATTTTTTAGTAGAGATGGGGTTTCACCGTGTTAGCCAGGATGGTCTCGATCTCCTAACCTCGTGATCCGCCCGTCTTGGCCTCCCAAAGTGCTGGGACTACAGGCTTGAGTCACCGCGCCCGGCTGAGATTTAACTTTTCAAAACTATTGTCTTCCTTAGTAAAACCAGAATGTATTAAGTCATTTATACTGTTATATTCCTAACTACATTATGGTTAGAATGCATTCCTGAATTTGTTACCCCAATGTAAATATGATTTCATATTGTGACTATGTATGTTCATATATATGGCATATGGCAGAGAACCATGAAATGTTCCTGCCATATAGCCTGAACTGAAGAACAACCTTAAAGTCTATACACGCAAGGTATGGCAGGTATGTTTTGAATTTGGTTTTCTTTTGGGCATGTTTTTGAATTTAAATTAACTGAGATAGTTTAAATAGTTTGTCCATATATGGAATTAGAAATTAACCTTAATTGAATACTTTTGAATTGGAATACTCTTGGCTAAGGCTTAGAACAAATCTGTAAAAGGCAAAAGTAAGTATTTCTGGCTTGGCTTATAGGACAAAAAAAAGAGAACATAAAGCAGTGTTGAGTTTCAGGTGAGAAAAACTACTTTAGTACTAAAGATAGAGCATCACACTATTTTCGTATCAGTGGATGTGTTGGAGTTTGTATTCAAGTTCTATTTTTTTTTTTGTTACTAAATATTGATGATGACAAAACAGTCTAGTTAAGGATAGAAAACCTCCACCTGTGGTTTGAATTCCTCCCCACCCCCTTTTTGGACTTTTTTATTTATTAGATTATGTTGTTGACTCAAACATTCATGGAATTCACAGAGGGCGTGCTCATTGTTTAGTATCATAGAACTTAAAGTGAGATTATTTATTTTATTATTATTATTATTGAGATGGAATATGGCTCTGTTGTCCAGGCTGGAGTGCAGTGGCGCAATCTCCACTCACCGGAACCTCTGTCTCCTGGGTTCAGGCAGTTCTCCTGTCTCAGCCTCCCAAGTAGCTGGGATTACAGGCGCGCACCACTGAACCTGCTAATTTTTTGTATTTTTAGTAGAGATGGGGTTTCACTATGTTGGCCAGGCTAGTCTTGAACTCCTGACCTCAGGTAATCCGCCTGCCTTGGCCTCCCAAAGTGCTAGGATTACAGGCGCTAGCCACCACACCCTGCCGAAGTGGAATTATTTTAATTGTAAATAATGCCAGACCCACTTTTACCCTGTGCTTTGCCATTAAATAGAAATCCTAAGCCAGGTACAGCTTCAGGCACCTGTAGTCCCAGCGGCTCTGGTGGCGGAGGTGGAAGGATCACATGAGACCAGCCTGGGCAACATAGCGAGACCCTGTCTCTAAAAAAGCAAAGTGCTAGGGGCAAAGGAAAATTGCAGACATATGTAACAATTGCTTTTGTGTATTTCTGTTTAAACCAGCAAAAACTAAGTAAACAGTTCTAATTTTTTATTCTTCACAATTTCTTAGTATGCATACTGGCCTGCTAGCTTTTCTTTTTGTTAAAAACTTGGAAAAGTTATTAAGGAAATTTAAAAATGACAAATTGTTTGTTAATATGGTGTGAGAAAAATCATGGAAAGTAAAGTTGAGCATTTCTTTCCTTCATCATGTAATTTAAACTGAAGAGGTTTTTTTTTTGTTTGTTTTGTTTTTTGTTTTTTTTCCCGGTTGCCCAGGCTAGAGTGCAGTGGTGCGATCACAGCTCATTTCGGCCTCAAGCTGCTGGGCTGCAGCAATCCTCCCACCTCAGCCTCTCAAGTAGCTGAGACTACAGGCATGTGCCACCCTGCCCAGCTAATTGTTTATTTTTTGTAGAGACGTGGGGGTCTCACTGTGTTGCCTAGGCTGCTCTCGAACTTCTGGGCTCAAGTGATCCTCCTACTTTGGCCTCCTGAAGTGTTGGGACTACCGGTGTGAGCCATAACACCCAGCCTCTAAGAGTCTTACATTGCCACGTTAAGTAACACAGTTATTCCTAAATTTTCTGCTTTTGTTTTCCTTTAAAAATAGGATGATGATGCTGAAGCTATCCTTGCTGCAGACTTCGAAATTGGTCACTTTTTACGTGAGCGTATAATCCCGAGATCAGTGTTATATTTTACTGGAGAAGCTATTGAAGATGATGATGATGATGTAAGTGAATTTGAATCCTGCAAAGAAATAATTGGGTGAGGGTATGGTGGTCAGAATTGGTAATAGATGAGTTTAGTTTTTAAGAAACAGGACATAATATAATTCAAAATTAGGCTAATTACTGATGTTCTGGATATAGCTTTTCTGGGTTTTCAGTATGTCTCCTTAGGATTTTTGGATTCATTTAGCTTTTGATTCTCTGCTAATAAGATTGTTCTGAGTTTGTGAAACTTTTTTATGTTTGGTTAGTGCTATAGATGTATTATGCCCTTGCCTTGACTTCACAGAACTAGGACTTTTCTTAGTGCACAAGAAAACATTTACTGGGAGGCATAGAATTTCTATTCAAGGTAGTATTGAGTGATGATTAGGTTAAGATTAGGCTGCATATAGATGTTTTGGATATGTTTATTGCTAAACGGCCATTGTTAGAGTAGGCTTTAGGTCCTTTTCGTACAGTGCATTCCACACTTAAGTGTGGGTGAGTAATATTTACAGTAATACTTGTCTGATCACCCATTTTATCCACATGATTGTACTCTGTTCTTTATTATAAATTGGCAGTGAGCTGAGTGATTATTGCAGCCACTATGTGTTAATTTATAATCAGCCTCTTGATAGGAAAGTAGGTTTTCTCTTTTAAGACACTAGTTTTACAGTGATGAATGTTACTAATGCTACTCTGAAATGTGTGTTACATTCACTCAACACATATGCTGTTTTTCCTTTTCAGTATGATGAAGAAGGTGAAGAAGCGGATGAGGTAATGTTTACCAAATGAGCAAATAATTCTCTGTGGTTAACACATTGAGAAGCAAATTGAATGACTTATGTATTCCTTTGCTATAATCATTCTGTGATTTGGGATAAAAACATTTTGGAAAACATGATTTTAGAATTCTACAGCCAAACAATGTATGTATAAGGTTTCAATAAATAAATTGCAAAACTCAGCAACATTTTTTTATTTCAAATAATTTTGTTCTGCTGCAGGGTTATCAGCTCTTTGAAGAAGTCAAAAGCTGCAGTAAACTTTTCCAACGTTGGCTGCAGTAACTATTTTCAATAAAAGCTGTCTGGATGTCTCAAGTTGTGTTGGGAAATTTTTCATATTAGAAGCTTTCAGATTAAATTGTATTATCGTCAAACTCTGTAATCATGAAAATCTGTTGTTGACCCATAGAGTAACTTGTATTAAATTTTCCCTACATTATGAGCCAATTTACCTACTATGTACATACTTCATGGATGCATTTTGAACTTTAATATAGGAAGGGGAAGAAGAAGGAGATGAGGAAAATGATCCAGACTATGACCCAAAGGTGAGCAAAATTAGTGCTGCTTTCTATTAAATTTAAGACAGCTAAAGTAAGAGTTGGTGTTTCTGAATATCAAGTTTCTCTCCGTTAAAGTCTTTAATCAGTAAAGCCTACTGACTGGATAACTTTCTTTTTTCAGTCCCACTGGCATTTTGAACAGTACACATAATTTCAGTGGACCTTTTTCTAAGAAACGTTGTTTTTTGTTTGGACTTTGTACTTTTTATAGTTTCAGGTACAGTGCACCCTAGGATTCTATTTTAATGGGATAAATTATAACAGTTCTTAAGCATTAGAAAATAAACAAAGGTTTTTAAAAGATCTGGTGGTAGGAGTGTTCGGGAACTGGGGAGCAGTGCAGTTTGTTAGATCCTTCCAACTACTCTTACTCAGTCACTGAGAGTCCTTGTCTATTCCTTAAAATTTGTTATATTAGGATTAGCAAAAGCAAAGCTGATTGGTAATATGACTAACATAAATTGCTTGGTAACTTTATTTTTTAAGATTATGGTTTAGTGTGTGTCATTTTATGGAATTAATTCTACAGTGTAAAGTTTGAGCTTGATTTTAGCATTTCAGTGACTTGCTAATAAAATAATTTACCATCATTGTCCTATACCATTTCTTTTGACAACAGTGAGCTACTGTTATAATTAAGGCAGTAATTACTATTGAGAAATTCACTGAAGCAGGTAGAAGAAGATAGATTGACTTCTTGTTTTCCTTTAACAGAAGGATCAAAACCCAGCAGAGTGCAAGCAGCAGTGAAGCAGGATGTATGTGGCCTTGAGGATAACCTGCACTGTAATAGCCTAAACACAACTCTTATTTACTTACAGCCTTATGTTTTTGTATTTTCTTGGTAGACTAGGTAATTTTTTTTTAAAGGACAGGAAACTGATATTTTAAAGACCAATTTGTTCTACCTAGCATTTTAGCTAGTTTTTCTGCCAGATATGTTGAATGCACAAATTCTGTCACGCATGTTCATTCATTGCTACATAATTTGGTTCTTCTGGAATATTTTTATGTAGCTCTTGGAGTACAGCTATGAAAATTAACAACTGTTAAAGGAAATACCTTTTTTTTTTTTTTTTTTTTTCATGATTTTTTCCTTGAAGAACCAAAGTATTTTTTCAGCTGGTTGTTGAATAGGGTTAAGTCCGCTTGGATTAGCTGTGCCTTTCATTACTTTGTTACAGAAATGCAGTGACTTATACTAAGATAATGTATCGTTAAAAAAAAAATTGGCAAGACAACGATATGGTTAAGAATTTCCAGTATGACCACACCCAATAACTGTATTAGATTGTTAGTGGATTATTGTGTTTTAGGTGACATAGTTAACTGTAAAGTAACCTGGCTCAGTGTAGTTACTGGTACCACAGTGAGGTGAATAAAACGGGATTTTCAGAAGTTAGCCTGAATTTACCTGTACTTTTAAATTTAACCTCTATTAACTAAGCATCTTTTCTTTGTGGTAGGGTCTACCTTCTGCTTCCCTGGAAAGGATGAATTTACATCATTTGACAAGCCTATTTTCAAGTTATTTGTTGTTTGTTTGCTTGTTTCTGTTTTTGCAGCCTAAAATAAAAATTTCAAATACAATTTTAGTTCTTACAAGATAATGTCTTAATTTTGTACCAATTCAGGTAGAAGCAGAGACCTTCCTTGAATTAAGGGTTATACTCAGTTTTTACCACATTATTGAAGAAAAGGGTAACAGCTTTGGCATGAGATACTATACTAATAAGCAAGTGTAAAAAGAGAAAAAAGAAAATCTTAAGTGATTTGATGCATTTTTTTTTTTTTAAATTCATTTTCTTTGGGTTAGAGCTAGAGAGAAGGCCCCAAGCTTCTGTGGTTT